>NC_141413.1:2400000-3000000 GCF_034619465.1 Leptosomus discolor
GAGCCCCCTCAAACCAAACCAGACATCAGACTCTTGCCGGAAAGCCCCAAGTGGCCCTTGAAGGCGCCAGCCCCTGGCAGGCTCAGGGAGTCATCTCAGAAGAGCCGTCTGCCAAGACCTGCCCCCATCTCAAAGGCTACGCTCCTGCATTAGCCACTGCTCTCCTGCATGGCTACCAGGGGGAGGGGAAGGCAGCCGTCCTTACTCTTGAGGTCTCGGATGAAGGATATCGGCTTTATTGTCTTGCCGCTGTTGGCAAAAGCCTCAATTGTGTGCTTCTCCATGAGGCACATCATGCAAAAGCCTCCTTGGTCACCTGGAGCAGGAGAGGAGAAGACAGGGCGTTAACGACAGGACATGGCGCCCCACTGCCGGAGCCAGATGCAGGGGTGCTGAGCGCAGCACTGGCAACAGGACAGGCAGGCGCTCCTCCTCCCACTGGCACCCCTGCCCCAGCCCTGCTGCCTGCCGAGCCGGGCCTCCCTACTCACAGCTGCGGCTGTGCTCCTTGGAGAGCAGGTAGTTGGCGAGCGGCGGCGTGTGGGTCAGGCACTGCACCGTGGAGTTGAGGAAGCAGGTGTTCCCCAGGTTCTCCAGCCCGGCGCCGACCTGGTAGATCCGCTCCCACTTCATGGAGAGGCGCTCCACGGGGAAGAGCACCTTCTGGGGCATGGGGACCCCGTCCCCCCGTTCCCCTGCGGCATGGCCGCTGCCTGCAGGGAGAGGGGCGGTGAGTCGTGGCAGTGCGGAGCGTGGGGAGGGCCCCCCTCGCCCGCTCTACCTACCCTGCTTGCCGGGTGGCTTCTCCTTGGCAGCCTCGGCCCAGGGGTTGAGCAGCACGTACTTCCCCTGCAGCTGCTCCAGCTCGCAGGAGAAGCCGTGGCTGGTGGGCTCGACCTCGTTCTTCTGCAGCCGCATCTTCTTGGCCGAGGGGGCCAGCAGCCAGCCCAGCTCCCCATCCTCAGCCATCTCCCACCAGGTCCGCTTCAGCGCCAGCCTCGCTGCCTTCTTCGGCTTCTCCATGGTCAGTGTGGCAGAGGCCGGTGGCCCTGGCTGGGGGGAGGGGGTGGCCAGTTGAGTGGGAGCACCGGCCCTTTCCACTCTGTTCCCAACGCAGGGCGGTGTTGTCAGGGCAATAGGAACGCAGGCCTCGGCATCCCGGGGCCCATCCCAGCCCATCCCACCGCAGTCACCATCCGGGTCCCCACCGCTGTGCCCACGTGTAGCCGCCTTCAAGAGCCGACTGCCACTTGCCTGCGCGATGCAAACTCCTGCCGCGCCTCTCCTGGCAAGGGACGGGGACAGCACTGCTCCTGCCCTCCGCTGCGGTCGCGCTCACTCGACTCGACTCCCTCCCCACAACCCCCTGACTTCACTCCTTCCCTCCACGTCTGCCACACTCCACGTCCCGATGTGGACTGAGGGCAAAGCCGCGCTTGCGTCTTGGCTGCAGTGGCAAGGGGGCAGGGCCTGTCAGGGCGTGGCCGCTTGGGGTCCGTGACCTTCATTGTGTGCTAACATGGGTTACCATGGCAGGGGCAGCCCGGCTGCTCACCTTGCACTCACAGCCCATCTTGTACCTCTGGTTTAGGCTCTTCTTCTGGGTCAGGCTCAGGGAGTCCCAGGTGGAGACCAAGTCGCAGAGCCCATTTCCGTGCTCGGGAAGAGCTGTTCACCCACAGTGGCATCCAGCCTTGCTGCCTGAAAAATCCATGCTGTGCTGCTCAGGGTCGTGACAACTGTCACACTACGGCTGTGCCCACACCGCTTTTCCTCATTCTGAGTGACGCTGCCCATTTTTGTGTATTCCTACCTGTGTGCAGCCAGCTGTGGCCTTCTATCCCATAAGAATTTTGGAAAATCACACATTTTTTTCCTCAATTCCTCTTCTGGGCTCACTGCCATACAGGCCCACAGTCCATGAGTATGGCTGGTAAAGTCCGAAGCAATATAGAATTGTGCACTACTGAAAAATATCCAACGGTTCAGCTCGTTTCAATCGTTTAAGGCAAGGCTTTTAGCTGGAACACAGTCGAGACAATTTAAAACTAGTGCTAACCTGCACGCCCTCCTTGATTGGCACCTCTTGCTTTATCAATTCTGCGCATTTTGTTCTGTCTTTGGCAGTACATATCAAGATTTTCTTGTCTAAAAGAAACAAGAAAGATCAGTCACAAATACGCAGAAATCCAGACAACCACATCCGTGGTGCCCACACAGTAACATTGCTCTACTGTTTTCCTATGCCCAAAGCTACTAAGGATTAACTGAACACAACCATCTCTTGTCACGTGTTGTCACAAGAGGCACGTGCTGCTTCAGCATCGATCTTTCAGGCTGTTACCAGTGAGAAAAAGGAAGCGTGTTTTACTGTAGGAAACTTCGTTCAGGGCCTCATTTGCCTCTCTAGGCACCCACACGGTGAATAGCCCAGGAAACGGTACAGAAGTGAGCAGCAAAGCAAACCCAGGGCACCCCAAGAGACCCCCTAACGACACGAGTCCTTCTCTCCTTTTCACCATGAGGTCCCAAAGCAGCAGGGCAGGAGCAGGCAGGGCAGTCATGTGCTCGGGTCACACCGGGCAGGAGAGGGCAGGAAGAGCCCTCGAGCACCCAGGATTAGTAAAGAGAATTCCTGCCTTCAACTGAGGTTAGTCCATGCCCAAGGCCAGCGCTGATCCAGACGTGAAACTGAGGGGGTCAGTGAACCCCAGGTGCCACACAGGCTGCACCTTCTTCCCTCGCCTCGTCCATGAATTGTTTTCCAGGCTCCTCCACCTCACCCCGGCTCACACACCTGCAGGCTGGCTCAGGGCTGGCGGGGGGCTGGCGACCCTGGGGGCAGCAGCAGGAGCTGCTCTGACCCTGCTTGTGGGGCTGTCCCTGGGGCTGAGCACTCAAGCCCAGGGCTGGAGAACTGGGCCATGACAGGGCCTGTGGGCCCTGCGGTCTCCAGGTCCCTCCCCCAAGGCCCAGCCACGCTGGGAGTTACCTGCTCCTGCAGCACCCCTAGTCCTGGTCCTGTCCCTGTTCCTATTCCTGTCCCTGTTCCTGTCCCTGTCCCTGTCCCTGTCCCCAGCTGCCCCCAGCCTGTCTCTCCTCCATTTCTCTTCAGGCCCCTCGGCCTCTGCCCCCTCTGGCCCCCAGGCCTCTCCTCACCTCAGCAGCTCCTCAGCCAGCCAGGACGTGGGGCCTGCGGAGGCGGCCTTCAGGAAGGGCCATTTCCCTGGAGCGGGGCCTGCAGCAGCGCAGGGGTGGGCACAGCTCTGCCCGCCCTCGGTCCGCTTGGGGGCCTGGGCCTGCTCAGGGAGGGAGGGGGACAGGAGGGGAGCTGCCCTGGGCTTGCTCTGCATGGTCAAGTCCCAAAAGGTGGCTCTGTCTGTGCTCCGGCCACAGCCCCGGGCAGCAGGAGCTGCGTGACGGAGCCACTGGCATCGGCCAGGCCATGCCTCGTCACACCGCCCGTGCTGAGCCCAGTGCCCGGGGTCTTCCTCAGGCCTCACCTTCCCCTGGGTGATGGGGAGGAGACGTGGCCTGTCCCGGCGTGGCCAAGGACATCTTCCTGTGGCCAAAGGAAGGACGGAGCCCCCCTTACTCTCTCCACGGGGCTGGCCACTGTCCTTGGCTCCTGTCCCCGGGGATCTTCGGCGCTGGCAGGCCCTGCAGGCTTTCAGGGCCAAGGAAAGGCCGGAGTGCCAGGGGCTTCTGGGGCTCTGGGCAGCTTTGGACATCTCTGAAGCTGAGGTGTGGCTGCCCCTTTCCCTCTGCAGACACAGATACTTGCTGCCCCCTTCATGGTCAAACCCTGTTTCTCCTCATGGCACATGAACTGGACAGAGGCCACATCCCTGGTAGTCTGGGAGGACTTCAGGGAAACATAGAAGTCAAAGATGCATGCAGATAGGAAGAAAGTGAAAAGCAGCCGTGTCCAGGTTTTTCTGCTGTTTCAGGACAGAACTCAGGCATTTGTGTGCATCCCAGCACCAAAGTATGCTTTTTTCCTCCAAGCTGCACAGCTTTTCACCAGCAAAAGGGAGCTGGGCTGAGCTGGCCTTCAGGATACCTCGGCTCCTTCCTCTTTTAATTGTGTGCCTATACTTCCATTGTCTTCCCAGCAATTTTTTTTCCTTCCTTTCTTCCCCACCCAGTTCCCTCCTCTTTCAAAGGTAATTATAATTGGACTTTCTGGACAGGTCATTGAGTAGGTAGACTCAGGATCTAAGTCTAGGCTGGTCTGTGCCTCCAGAGCTGTAGGCTGAGCAATTCTACCTATAAGGCTAGGTAGAGAGGAGTTCCTGTTTGTCACTTGTGGGTTTTTTTGGTCCTGAGACAGTGAAGGTAAGGTCATCAGCTCTGCAGCAGCTAAAACCACCACTGAAAGAGTTTTGCTGGTGGATGCTGTTCTGTGTGTTCTATTTTCAACAATGATTTCATTAAGCTGGAATTATTTCTATGCAATTAGGGGATGGGGATCTTCTAGCACTGGTCTTCTGTTTCTGGAGAGTGTCCTGACAGCTTTTGTCATCCAGAGCTTTCCTGTCTGTTCCCGAGACAAGCAATGGCCACGACATGGAACAACCCCTATGAGTAATGGCTTCAGCAGTAGGCTTGGATTTAGTGAATCCCCATGGACAAATGTACGTAGCAGGTCCTCCATCCAAGAATTTTGAGGTACCACCACTCTAGAGTGAATCTGGAGTTTGGTCAGGTCCGGCTTAGGGATGGGTTCAGTCTCAGGGCCATGCCCACAGGGACTTGCTGGGAAGGGGGTGGGAGCATGTCCCCAACCCCTGGCAGGAGCTGGGGGAGCCCGCACCTCTGCTGCCAGCTGCTCCCCCCAGGATTTGCTCTCTGCTGAGGCAGATGGCTGGAGAGGAGCTGCGTATCGTGGGGCAGACACTGGCATCAGCAGAGTCACACCAGCAAGAACCTCAGTGCCAGACTCCCACCGTGCTGAGGCCTTGGCAGACCGTGCTCTGCAAAACCAGGAGAGTTCAAGGGCTTTGGGACAGCTGCAGATTTTGATGCTCCCCCAACAGGGAGGCAGCGGGGATTTGGAGGTGGCTGTGCTGCCTGTCCTGTGTGCTGCCCTGCAGTCCCCGTGCGGTAGTGAGAGGCAACGTCTGATGCAGACAGAGCACGTATAAGCAAGAGCCTTTCTGCATACCATTCCTCGGTAGTGACTGTGAACAACAAGCGTTTTCACTGCTAGGAAGCAGGCACTGTCTGGAAAAACATGCTATTGATTTCAGAAAGTGCAGTTAGAAGAGACTAAATTGAACATTAAAATCACTGAAGAGAATTAGTTCTGGTTTAGCTCAAACCAGGAGAGCTAAGGAGCACTTATCCTAGGTCAAGGAGTTTTTGTTTCCCCTGCTCCGCCAGCCAGCAGGCGCAGAAGAAGCTGGGAGGGAGCATGGCCAGGAGAGCTGACCCCAACTGGTGAAAGGGTCGTAGAACATCATGGTCAGTAGAGAAACTGGGGGGATTTGGCCAGGAGGGGTGCATCACTGCTCTGGAATCGGTCAGTAGGTGGTGGGCAACTGCCCTATGCATCACTTGTCTTTTCTTGGGTTTTCTTGCTCTCTCTCTTTGCTATGCTCCATTTAAATACAGTTACTACTGTTCATGTTAGTATATTTTTTATTATTATTGTCATGATTTTATTTTATTTTACTTCTTTATTAAACTGTTCTTATGTCAACGAAAAGTTTTGTGTTTTTTCCGATTCTCCTCCCCATCCCAGTGGGAGGGGAGAGGAGTGAGCAAGTGGCTGCGTGGGCTTTGGCTGTTGGCTGGGGTTTAGCCACAACGCAGAGAGCACCAGCACCTTGGCCGGTGGTGGTGACATGGCGCTGGCCAACAGGCAGGATTTCCGTTTTGCTGGCTCGAAGTTTTTGGGAGCAGCCGGCTCGCCGCCGGGGCCAGCAGGGAGGTCCGTGCTGCAGCCTGTTTCCCGAGAGGTGCAGAAGATGCCAAGACTGCTGCTGGCCTTCTGGGACACCTTGGCCAGCTTCCCCACTGCGCCGGGCACTGGCCTGGGAGCACCGCTGCTGCAAGAGACCCTCTTGAGGGTCCCGGTGTTGTCCCCACTGCCCCCAGGCTCCTGGCTGTGGCTGGGCTCCAGCAGCGCCTTGGGTGACACAGGTGGCTGCTTGTGCTCGCAGGAGCTCTGCCGGGGCAGCTCCGCTTTGGCCGCGCCTGCCCTGCTGGTGTTGCAGAAGCCTTGAGCTGCTCTGGGCGCGGGAGGCAGCTGCGGGAAGGAGAGCGACTCCTTGGGCGTCCGCGCTGCACCATTGGGCAGAGCTGTGGCCATGGGGGTGGCTTTGAGGAGCAGCCTGGGTGACGGGGAAAAAGCAGGTGCCTTTGGCAGAGCGGTTCTGTTGGGCGGCTCCAGCCCTGCCCCAGATGTACTGCGGGCCACAGGGGCTCTGACCTCCTTTGGCCCCGGCAGCTTCTTCCCCAGCAGCATGTGTGGTCTCTAGAGAAACAGAAGGACAGAGGTTCAGGGAGGAGAGCATTCAAGGAGCCAAGGACACAGAGGGATACGTCCCTCCCCATGCCTTGCCAGGCACGCTCAGGGACCCTTGGCTCAGTAGGATCCCTCCTGTCAACCGTCCTCCCTCGCACCTGCCCGTTCGGAGCAGTGCGCCTGCCTCCCTGCGGAGCTGCAGCCACCCGCCCTCGCAGAGCAGACAGAGGGGCAGCAGCTCCCAGCTCCCAGGAGCGCTGGCTGAGAGCAGCCTTAAGGACTCACCTGGCCCGTCAGCAGTGAAGACAGGGCCCTGCTGGTCACAGTTGTCTTGACCTGAGTGGAGCCAGGCAGGCTGGAGGCAGCTTTGGCCGTGGGCCCCTGCGAGCTCTTCCTGGGGCTGGGGGTTCTGGTGAAGGCAGAGAAGTGCAGGTGTTAACTGCGAGGGTTCGAGCGACGAGAGCGCTCTCGTCGGAGATGCACACAAGCAACAGGAGCCAGAAGCTCCGAGGAGATGAACCGCTCTTGATCTACAGCAAAATCCTGACAAGGAGCTGGACCTCTCCCCGCCACCCTGCTCCGAGCCAGCACGTGCACACAGGCTTTGGGGCTACTTGGGCCAAGCTCCGTCCCACACCCAGGCACGTGTTACCAGCCCCGTGCCCAATGCTGAGAGCAGGGGGAAGAGGGGCCGCAAGACACAGGGCGCTCTCACCTCAGGTAGAACAGCACGTAGGCCTGCTCTTTGAGGACCTCTTCGGTGCTGCTGGGGTGGACCCGCTCATCGTTCATTTTATACCACTGCCCATTGCTGGCCTGCAGAAGGAGAAGAGAGAATGGGGTCTGACTGTGAGCGGCGACACTCCTGGCATGAAGAGCAGCAGGAACAGTGCCCGTCGGCAGAGCTCCTCTCCCCAAAACCCACAGGCGGCCCAGGGCAGGCAAGGGGACTCTGGGAGAGCAGACCTCCACGCTTCCTGCAGCGGAGCACAGCCTGTGCAGCACACCTGATCCAGTGCTCCACACCACGCACCTCTGCTCAGCACCCTCCTTTCTGCACATTACAGGGACCCGTGAGCACCCACCAGCCCCCAGCCCAGACGGGGTGCCAAGAGAGCTCCCCGGGCTCACCTTCACGAAGCAGTAGTAGTGCCCGGCGTGGCAGCTGTACCCAGAGTGCACCAGCACCGCGTAGAGCCCGTACAGGACAGGATCCCCATTCTTCTGAGACATGTAAGGGCGGAGGTTGAAGAACTCGGGGTACCCCACGTCCTGCAGAGAGAGGATGTCTCAGGAGCCTGCACAGCAGATGGCTTTCTTGCTAGAGCAAGGGCAGCTCAGCCGTCCTGCAGATCCCACCTTTCAAGGGAGGGGGACCCGCTCTCGCCAGGCCGAGTGCACGGTGAGGAAGATGCCAGGATGAGCCAAACTCCCTCTGTGCCGCACAGCTGGGGAAGGTCAGCAGGACTGCGGCAGAGCTTGCACTGGATCGCCTCCCACCCTGCTTTGGGCAGCAGAGCCTCGGGCCAGGAGACAGCCCCCGCTCTGGATTGCCGAGCACTCACCTTTGTGAGTTTGCCTCCACCAAAGTCGGCAAAGCGCTTCAGCGAGATGGTGAGAACGTTGGAGGCTCGGTGGATGGTGAAGCCCTTGCTGGCCGTCACTTTCTTCTTGCATCTGCGCAGCAAGAGCTCGAGCTATTCAAGCTGATCCACCACCCGGACAATGCCAGCCCTGGCCAAGCGGCACACCCCACGGCAGGGACCCTGCTGACAGCGGGCACCGCTCCAGGGCACCTGCTTGTGGCCGTGTCTGCTGGCCCCTGCCCTTCCCACCAGAGGAGCAGAGGAGGGAGCTGAGGAGAGGCAGGCTTCATTGCAGGCTTCCGTGGCCACGTGCCTCACAGTTTAGCCACGGAGCAGGTAGAGAAGCCCTCCCTTACTGGAGCAGGCTTTCCGCCTGCTTCCCACCAGCACACCCACGGGCCCCTTCCCGCCCACAGCCCCACACACTCACTGGGCACACATGTAGGCGTTCTCCCCGCCCAGCAGGTCTGGCTTCACAAACAGCTCCAGCGCCTGCACTAGGTTTGCGGCTTCCTGCAAGGGCAGAGGAGAGGTCAGGGCATGAGTGGCCTGTCCACACGACAGCCCAGCTCCCCGCCGAGACACTGGCCCCGAGAGATAACACAGAGCATGAGCACAGGGCCACAGGCTACACCACACCTGTGAGCCTGCCACCAGCTAGGCACCGGCCAGCACGCTGTAAGGGACGGCGGCACTGCCCCCCACACCACAGAGCCTCAACGCAGGAGTCGTGGCCCACGCTCAGGCAACGGGCACTGCTCTGCCAGAGAGAGAAGGCAGCGCCACAATGGAAGCGGCTTCCCTCTCGCCTGCACCGTGCCTTGACGCTGGCCGGTTAAGGAGCCTTAAGAGCAGTAATGGTGCAGGTGCAGGAACGTCCCCCCACGAGAGCAGAGCTCCTTCCCATGCCCAACCCTGCCCCAGTACCCCGATCTCCAGCGGCAGGTCCAGGTAAGGGTCGTACGTGTCCGAGACGCTCTTGCACGCCAAGCACTTCACTGCAAAAGAGCGAGCAATGAGCACAGCCTGGCACAACACCTGCACCCGCCACCACCCCAGCACAGCGCAGGCAGCTGCAATATTCCCCCTCTCTGCATTTGGGCTCTGGGAGGTGAGCACCAGGATTCACAGCCTGGCAAGGAGGAAGGCTGGCAATTCCGCTGGGACAGCGGTTGTTGCTAGAGAGCTGGCAACAGGGGTTCCTCTATCAGTGGCAATGAGCTGGAGACCCACGGCCAACGGCTTTTTCCATCGCCACAACAGGGGTCACGAGCTGCAGGCACTGCCAGACTGACCGGCTGCAGCTCTGGGTACGTTACGCATGCTTCGCCACTTTCCCAAGAGATTTTTTACCGCAAGGCTCTCGGGGCAACAGCAGCCCTGAGAGTCACAGGCCCAGGACCTGGCAGCCAGCACTCACCACGGGACCGCAGGTAACCGCCAAAGACCTGGTGAACCAGCGTCGTGGCCTGGGTCTCGCGATCCAACCTGGAGATAACAGCACCAGATCTCACACCACCCCTCCGCCATGGCCACACCCGCGGGCCACCCCTGTGTCCTCGGGACAGCTCCCCTGTGCACTCTGGCCAGCGGATGGGCTGCAGAGCTCCAAGGGCAGAGGGAAGTCGCAGCTGCTGCCAGCCTGCTCTCCCAGTGCCGCAGCTCGAGGGGTGGCACCAGGCTCCGATGCACACCTTCCTTGAGAAGGAGCAGAAACTCCTGGCTGGAGCTCAGAGCTGGGCACTGCAGACGGAGGCAACGCAGGCTTCCCGGGACGGAGAGCCCACAGGAAAGCGGCTCAGCCCTGGCCACAGCGCTGGGGCTGAACTAGCGGGCACGCCTGTATTCCTCAGCAATTGGGACAGGATCCAAACCCATAGCAGCCTCGGGATTTGGGGACAGGACCACAGCTCTGCTATGGTGGAGGAGTCAGGAGAAGGGAGAAGGCAGACAACAGCCCAGAGCTGTGTCACAGAGGGGCAGGGAGCTGGGCCACCCACTCAAGGTCCCTGGAACCAGCGGCTCCCTCTATGAGTCTGACCTGGGGGACACATTCACCCCACAGGCCCCTCCTGTGGGTGCAGGGGACCAGTGAAGGGACAGTGGGGAAGAGCAGCGATGGGCCATCAGAGGCCCCACGTACGTGGTACAGCCTTTCAAGCAGGCCTTCTGCATGGCATCGACGGTGTGACACAGGAACTCGTGCGCATCCTCCTGTCTCCTGAAGAGGATGTGCTGGGCAATATCTGCAGGAGAGGGAAGAATCAGCCCCAGCACGTGCTGCATGATGCAGGCCTTCCCTCCCTTCCTTGGGGCAGGGACTGTGGGGGTTGAGCCCCCTCAAACCAAACCAGACATCAGACTCTTGCCGGAAAGCCCCAAGTGGCCCTTGAAGGCGCCAGCCCCTGGCAGGCTCAGGGAGTCATCTCAGAAGAGCCGTCTGCCAAGACCTGCCCCCATCTCAAAGGCTACGCTCCTGCATTAGCCACTGCTCTCCTGCATGGCTACCAGGGGGAGGGGAAGGCAGCCGTCCTTACTCTTGAGGTCTCGGATGAAGGATATCGGCTTTATTGTCTTGCCGCTGTTGGCAAAAGCCTCAATTGTGTGCTTCTCCATGAGGCACATCATGCAAAAGCCTCCTTGGTCACCTGGAGCAGGAGAGGAGAAGACAGGGCGTTAACGACAGGACATGGCGCCCCACTGCCGGAGCCAGATGCAGGGGTGCTGAGCGCAGCACTGGCAACAGGACAGGCAGGCGCTCCTCCTCCCACTGGCACCCCTGCCCCAGCCCTGCTGCCTGCCGAGCCGGGCCTCCCTACTCACAGCTGCGGCTGTGCTCCTTGGAGAGCAGGTAGTTGGCGAGCGGCGGCGTGTGGGTCAGGCACTGCACCGTGGAGTTGAGGAAGCAGGTGTTCCCCAGGTTCTCCAGCCCGGCGCCGACCTGGTAGATCCGCTCCCACTTCATGGAGAGGCGCTCCACGGGGAAGAGCACCTTCTGGGGCATGGGGACCCCGTCCCCCCGTTCCCCTGCGGCATGGCCGCTGCCTGCAGGGAGAGGGGCGGTGAGTCGTGGCAGTGCGGAGCGTGGGGAGGGCCCCCCTCGCCCGCTCTACCTACCCTGCTTGCCGGGTGGCTTCTCCTTGGCAGCCTCGGCCCAGGGGTTGAGCAGCACGTACTTCCCCTGCAGCTGCTCCAGCTCGCAGGAGAAGCCGTGGCTGGTGGGCTCGACCTCGTTCTTCTGCAGCCGCATCTTCTTGGCCGAGGGGGCCAGCAGCCAGCCCAGCTCCCCATCCTCAGCCATCTCCCACCAGGTCCGCTTCAGCGCCAGCCTCGCTGCCTTCTTCGGCTTCTCCATGGTCAGTGTGGCAGAGGCCGGTGGCCCTGGCTGGGGGGAGGGGGTGGCCAGTTGAGTGGGAGCACCGGCCCTTTCCACTCTGTTCCCAACGCAGGGCGGTGTTGTCAGGGCAATAGGAACGCAGGCCTCGGCATCCCGGGGCCCATCCCAGCCCATCCCACCGCAGTCACCATCCGGGTCCCCACCGCTGTGCCCACGTGTAGCCGCCTTCAAGAGCCGACTGCCACTTGCCTGCGCGATGCAAACTCCTGCCGCGCCTCTCCTGGCAAGGGACGGGGACAGCACTGCTCCTGCCCTCCGCTGCGGTCGCGCTCACTCGACTCGACTCCCTCCCCACAACCCCCTGACTTCACTCCTTCCCTCCACGTCTGCCACACTCCACGTCCCGATGTGGACTGAGGGCAAAGCCGCGCTTGCGTCTTGGCTGCAGTGGCAAGGGGGCAGGGCCTGTCAGGGCGTGGCCGCTTGGGGTCCGTGACCTTCATTGTGTGCTAACATGGGTTACCATGGCAGGGGCAGCCCGGCTGCTCACCTTGCACTCACAGCCCATCTTGTACCTCTGGTTTAGGCTCTTCTTCTGGGTCAGGCTCAGGGAGTCCCAGGTGGAGACCAAGTCGCAGAGCCCATTTCCGTGCTCGGGAAGAGCTGTTCACCCACAGTGGCATCCAGCCTTGCTGCCTGAAAAATCCATGCTGTGCTGCTCAGGGTCGTGACAACTGTCACACTACGGCTGTGCCCACACCGCTTTTCCTCATTCTGAGTGACGCTGCCCATTTTTGTGTATTCCTACCTGTGTGCAGCCAGCTGTGGCCTTCTATCCCATAAGAATTTTGGAAAATCACACATTTTTTTCCTCAATTCCTCTTCTGGGCTCACTGCCATACAGGCCCACAGTCCATGAGTATGGCTGGTAAAGTCCGAAGCAATATAGAATTGTGCACTACTGAAAAATATCCAACGGTTCAGCTCGTTTCAATCGTTTAAGGCAAGGCTTTTAGCTGGAACACAGTCGAGACAATTTAAAACTAGTGCTAACCTGCACGCCCTCCTTGATTGGCACCTCTTGCTTTATCAATTCTGCGCATTTTGTTCTGTCTTTGGCAGTACATATCAAGATTTTCTTGTCTAAAAGAAACAAGAAAGATCAGTCACAAATACGCAGAAATCCAGACAACCACATCCGTGGTGCCCACACAGTAACATTGCTCTACTGTTTTCCTATGCCCAAAGCTACTAAGGATTAACTGAACACAACCATCTCTTGTCACGTGTTGTCACAAGAGGCACGTGCTGCTTCAGCATCGATCTTTCAGGCTGTTACCAGTGAGAAAAAGGAAGCGTGTTTTACTGTAGGAAACTTCGTTCAGGGCCTCATTTGCCTCTCTAGGCACCCACACGGTGAATAGCCCAGGAAACGGTACAGAAGTGAGCAGCAAAGCAAACCCAGGGCACCCCAAGAGACCCCCTAACGACACGAGTCCTTCTCTCCTTTTCACCATGAGGTCCCAAAGCAGCAGGGCAGGAGCAGGCAGGGCAGTCATGTGCTCGGGTCACACCGGGCAGGAGAGGGCAGGAAGAGCCCTCGAGCACCCAGGATTAGTAAAGAGAATTCCTGCCTTCAACTGAGGTTAGTCCATGCCCAAGGCCAGCGCTGATCCAGACGTGAAACTGAGGGGGTCAGTGAACCCCAGGTGCCACACAGGCTGCACCTTCTTCCCTCGCCTCGTCCATGAATTGTTTTCCAGGCTCCTCCACCTCACCCCGGCTCACACACCTGCAGGCTGGCTCAGGGCTGGCGGGGGGCTGGCGACCCTGGGGGCAGCAGCAGGAGCTGCTCTGACCCTGCTTGTGGGGCTGTCCCTGGGGCTGAGCACTCAGGCCCAGGGCTGGAGAACTGGGCCATGACAGGGCCTGTGGGCCCTGCGGTCTCCAGGTCCCTCCCCCAAGGCCCAGCCACGCTGGGAGTTACCTGCTCCTGCAGCACCCCTAGTCCTGGTCCTGTCCCTGTTCCTATTCCTGTCCCTGTTTCTGTCCCTGTCCCTGTTCCTGTTCCTGTCCCTGTCCCTGTCCCTGTCCCCAGCTGCCCCCAGCCTGTCTCTCCTCCATTTCTCTTCAGGCCCCTCGGCCTCTGCCCCCTCTGGCCCCCAGGCCTCTCCTCACCTCAGCAGCTCCTCAGCCAGCCAGGACGTGGGGCCTGCGGAGGCGGCCTTCAGGAAGGGCCATTTCCCTGGAGCGGGGCCTGCAGCAGCGCAGGGGTGGGCACAGCTCTGCCCGCCCTCGGTCCGCTTGGGGGCCTGGGCCTGCTCAGGGAGGGAGGGGGACAGGAGGGGAGCTGCCCTGGGCTTGCTCTGCATGGTCAAGTCCCAAAAGGCGGCTCTGTCTGTGCTCCGGCCACAGCCCCGGGCAGCAGGAGCTGCGTGACGGAGCCACTGGCATCGGCCAGGCCTTGCCTCGTCACACCGCCCGTGCTGAGCCCAGCGCCCGGGGTCTTCCTCAGGCCTCACCTTCCCCTGGGTGATGGGGAGGAGACGTGGCCTGTCCCGGCGTGGCCAAGGACATCTTCCTGTGGCCAAAGGAAGGACGGAGCCCCCCTTACTCTCTCCACGGGGCTGGCCACTGTCCTTGGCTCCTGTCCCCGGGGATCTTCGGCGCTGGCAGGCCCTGCAGGCTTTCAGGGCCAAGGAAAGGCCGGAGTGCCAGGGGCTTCTGGGGCTCTGGGCAGCTTTGGGCATCTCTGAAGCTGAGGTGTGGCTGCCCCTTTCCCTCTGCAGACACAGATACTTGCTGCCCCCTTCATGGTCAAACCCTGTTTCTCCTCATGGCACATGAACTGGACAGAGGCCACATCCCTGGTAGTCTGGGAGGACTTCAGGGAAACATAGAAGTCAAAGATGCATGCAGATAGGAAGAAAGTGAAAAGCAGCCGTGTCCAGGTTTTTCTGCTGTTTCAGGACAGAACTCAGGCATTTGTGTGCATCCCAGCACCAAAGTATGCTTTTTTCCTCCAAGCTGCACAGCTTTTCACCAGCAAAAGGGAGCTGGGCTGAGCTGGCCTTCAGGATACCTCGGCTCCTTCCTCTTTTAATTGTGTGCCTATACTTCCATTGTCTTCCCAGCAATTTTTTTTCCTTCCTTTCTTCCCCACCCAGTTCCCTCCTCTTTCAAAGGTAATTATAATTGGACTTTCTGGACAGGTCATTGAGTAGGTAGACTCAGGATCTAAGTCTAGGCTGGTCTGTGCCTCCAGAGCTGTAGGCTGAGCAATTCTACCTATAAGGCTAGGTAGAGAGGAGTTCCTGTTTGTCACTTGTGGGTTTTTTTGGTCCTGAGACAGTGAAGGTAAGGTCATCAGCTCTGCAGCAGCTAAAACCACCACTGAAAGAGTTTTGCTGGTGGATGCTGTTCTGTGTGTTCTATTTTCAACAATGATTTCATTAAGCTGGAATTATTTCTATGCAATTAGGGGATGGGGATCTTCTAGCACTGGTCTTCTGTTTCTGGAGAGTGTCCTGACAGCTTTTGTCATCCAGAGCTTTCCTGTCTGTTCCCGAGACAAGCAATGGCCACGACATGGAACAACCCCTATGAGTAATGGCTTCAGCAGTAGGCTTGGATTTAGTGAATCCCCATGGACAAATGTACGTAGCAGGTCCTCCATCCAAGAATTTTGAGGTACCACCACTCTAGAGTGAATCTGGAGTTTGGTCAGGTCCGGCTTAGGGATGGGTTCAGTCTCAGGGCCATGCCCACAGGGACTTGCTGGGAAGGGGGTGGGAGCATGTCCCCAACCCCTGGCAGGAGCTGGGGGAGCCCGCACCTCTGCTGCCAGCTGCTCCCCCCAGGATTTGCTCTCTGCTGAGGCAGATGGCTGGAGAGGAGCTGCGTATCGTGGGGCAGACACTGGCGTCAGCAGAGTCACACCAGCAAGAACCTCAGTGCCAGACTCCCACCGTGCTGAGGCCTTGGCAGACCGTGCTCTGCAAAACCAGGAGAGTTCAAGGGCTTTGGGACAGCTGCAGATTTTGATGCTCCCCCAACAGGGAGGCAGCGGGGATTTGGAGGTGGCTGTGCTGCCTGTCCTGTGTGCTGCCCTGCAGTCCCCGTGCGGTAGTGAGAGGCAACGTCTGATGCAGACAGAGCACGTATAAGCAAGAGCCTTTCTGCATACCATTCCTCGGTAGTGACTGTGAACAACAAGCGTTTTCACTGCTAGGAAGCAGGCACTGTCTGGAAAAACATGCTATTGATTTCAGAAAGTGCAGTTAGAAGAGACTAAACTGAACATTAAAATCACTGAAGAGAATTAGTTCTGGTTTAGCTCAAACCAGGAGAGCTAAGGAGCACTTATCCTAGGTCAAGGAGTTTTTGTTTCCCCTGCTCCGCCAGCCAGCAGGCGCAGAAGAAGCTGGGAGGGAGCATGGCCAGGAGAGCTGACCCCAACTGGTGAAAGGGTCATAGAACATCATGGTCAGTAGAGAAACTGGGGGGATTTGGCCAGGAGGGGTGCATCACTGCTCTGGAATCGGTCAGTAGGTGGTGGGCAACTGCCCTATGCATCACTTGTCTTTTCTTGGGTTTTCTTGCTCTCTCTCTTTGCTATGCTCCATTTAAATACAGTTACTACTGTTCATGTTAGTATATTTTTTATTATTATTGTCATGATTTTATTTTATTTTACTTCTTTATTAAACTGTTCTTATGTCAACGAAAAGTTTTGTGTTTTTTCCGATTCTCCTCCCCATCCCAGTGGGAGGGGAGAGGAGTGAGCAAGTGGCTGCGTGGGCTTTGGCTGTTGGCTGGGGTTTAGCCACAACGCAGAGAGCACCAGCACCTTGGCCGGTGGCGGTGACATGGCGCTGGCCAACAGGCAGGATTTCCGTTTTGCTGGCTCGGAGTTTTTGGGAGCAGCCGGCTCGCCGCCGGGGCCAGCAGGGAGGTCCGTGCCGCAGCCTGTTTCCCGAGAGGTGCAGAAGATGCCAAGACTGCTGCTGGCCTTCTGGGACACCTTGGCCAGCTTCCCCACTGCGCCGGGCACTGGCCTGGGAGCACCGCTGCTGCAAGAGACCCTCTTGAGGGTCCCGGTGTTGTCCCCACTGCCCCCAGGCTCCTGGCTGTGGCTGGGCTCCAGCAGCGCCTTGGGTGACACAGGTGGCTGCTTGTGCTCGCAGGAGCTCTGCCGGGGCAGCTCCGCTTTGGCCGCGCCTGCCCTGCTGGTGTTGCAGAAGCCTTGAGCTGCTCTGGGCGCGGGAGGCAGCTGCGGGAAGGAGAGCGACTCCTTGGGCGTCCGCGCTGCACCATTGGGCAGAGCTGTGGCCATGGGGGTGGCTTTGAGGAGCAGCCTGGGTGACGGGGAAAAAGCAGGTGCCTTTGGCGGAGCGGTTCTGTTGGGCGGCTCCAGCCCTGCCCCAGATGTACTGCGGGCCACAGGGGCTCTGACCTCCTTTGGCCCCGGCAGCTTCTTCCCCAGCAGCATGTGTGGTCTCTAGAGAAACAGAAGGACAGAGGTTCAGGGAGGAGAGCATTCAAGGAGCCAAGGACACAGAGGGATACGTCCCTCCCCATGCCTTGCCAGGCACGCTCAGGGACCCTTGGCTCAGTAGGATCCCTCCTGTCAACCGTCCTCCCTCGCACCTGCCCGTTCGGAGCAGTGCGCCTGCCTCCCTGCGGAGCTGCAGCCACCCGCCCTCGCAGAGCAGACAGAGGGGCAGCAGCTCCCAGCTCCCAGGAGCGCTGGCTGAGAGCAGCCTTAAGGACTCACCTGGCCCGTCAGCAGTGAAGACAGGGCCCTGCTGGTCACAGTTGTCTTGACCTGAGTGGAGCCAGGCAGGCTGGAGGCAGCTTTGGCCGTGGGCCCCTGCGAGCTCTTCCTGGGGCTGGGGGTTCTGGTGAAGGCAGAGAAGTGCAGGTGTTAACTGCGAGGGTTCGAGCGACGAGAGCGCTCTCGTCGGAGATGCACACAAGCAACAGGAGCCAGAAGCTCCGAGGAGATGAACCGCTCTTGATCTACAGCAAAATCCTGACAAGGAGCTGGACCTCTCCCCGCCACCCTGCTCCGAGCCAGCACGTGCACACAGGCTTTGGGGCTACTTGGGCCAAGCTCCGTCCCACACCCAGGCACGTGTTACCAGCCCCGTGCCCAATGCTGAGAGCAGGGGGAAGAGGGGCCGCAAGACACAGGGCGCTCTCACCTCAGGTAGAACAGCACGTAGGCCTGCTCTTTGAGGACCTCTTCGGTGCTGCTGGGGTGGACCCGCTCATCGTTCATTTTATACCACTGCCCATTGCTGGCCTGCAGAAGGAGAAGAGAGAATGGGGTCCGACTGTGAGCGGCGACACTCCTGGCATGAAGAGCAGCAGGAACAGTGCCCGTCGGCAGAGCTCCTCTCCCCAAAACCCACAGGCGGCCCAGGGCAGGCAAGGGGACTCTGGGAGAGCAGACCTCCACGCTTCCTGCAGCGGAGCACAGCCTGTGCAGCACACCTGATCCAGTGCTCCACACCACGCACCTCTGCTCAGCACCCTCCTTTCTGCACATTACAGGGACCCGTGAGCACCCACCAGCCCCCAGCCCAGACGGGGTGCCAAGAGAGCTCCCCGGGCTCACCTTCACGAAGCAGTAGTAGTGCCCGGCGTGGCAGCTGTACCCAGAGTGCACCAGCACCGCGTAGAGCCCGTACAGGACAGGATCCCCATTCTTCTGAGACATGTAAGGGCGGAGGTTGAAGAACTCGGGGTACCCCACGTCCTGCAGAGAGAGGATGTCTCAGGAGCCTGCACAGCAGATGGCTTTCTTGCTAGAGCAAGGGCAGCTCAGCCGTCCTGCAGATCCCACCTTTCAAGGGAGGGGGACCCGCTCTCGCCAGGCCGAGTGCACGGTGAGGAAGATGCCAGGATGAGCCAAACTCCCTCTGTGCCGCACAGCTGGGGAAGGTCAGCAGGACTGCGGCAGAGCTTGCACTGGATCGCCTCCCACCCTGCTTTGGGCAGCAGAGCCTCGGGCCAGGAGACAGCCCCCGCTCTGGATTGCCGAGCACTCACCTTTGTGAGTTTGCCTCCACCAAAGTCGGCAAAGCGCTTCAGCGAGATGGTGAGAACGTTGGAGGCTCGGTGGATGGTGAAGCCCTTGCTGGCCGTCACTTTCTTCTTGCATCTGCGCAGCAAGAGCTCGAGCTATTCAAGCTGATCCACCACCCGGACAATGCCAGCCCTGGCCAAGCGGCACACCCCACGGCAGGGACCCTGCTGACAGCGGGCACCGCTCCAGGGCACCTGCTTGTGGCCGTGTCTGCTGGCCCCTGCCCTTCCCACCAGAGGAGCAGAGGAGGGAGCTGAGGAGAGGCAGGCTTCATTGCAGGCTTCCGTGGCCACGTGCCTCACAGTTTAGCCACGGAGCAGGTAGAGAAGCCCTCCCTTACTGGAGCAGGCTTTCCGCCTGCTTCCCACCAGCACACCCACGGGCCCCTTCCCGCCCACAGCCCCACACACTCACTGGGCACACATGTAGGCGTTCTCCCCGCCCAGCAGGTCTGGCTTCACAAACAGCTCCAGCGCCTGCACTAGGTTTGCGGCTTCCTGCAAGGGCAGAGGAGAGGTCAGGGCATGAGTGGCCTGTCCACACGACAGCCCAGCTCCCCGCCGAGACACTGGCCCCGAGAGATAACACAGAGCATGAGCACAGGGCCACAGGCTACACCACACCTGTGAGCCTGCCACCAGCTAGGCACCGGCCAGCACGCTGTAAGGGACGGCGGCACTGCCCCCCACACCACAGAGCCTCAACGCAGGAGTCGTGGCCCACGCTCAGGCAACGGGCACTGCTCTGCCAGAGAGAGAAGGCAGCGCCACAATGGAAGCGGCTTCCCTCTCGCCTGCACCGTGCCTTGACGCTGGCCGGTTAAGGAGCCTTAAGAGCAGTAATGGTGCAGGTGCAGGAACGTCCCCCCACGAGAGCAGAGCTCCTTCCCATGCCCAACCCTGCCCCAGTACCCCGATCTCCAGCGGCAGGTCCAGGTAAGGGTCGTACGTGTCCGAGACGCTCTTGCACGCCAAGCACTTCACTGCAAAAGAGCGAGCAATGAGCACAGCCTGGCACAACACCTGCACCCGCCACCACCCCAGCACAGCGCAGGCAGCTGCAATATTCCCCCTCTCTGCATTTGGGCTCTGGGAGGTGAGCACCAGGATTCACAGCCTGGCAAGGAGGAAGGCTGGCAATTCCGCTGGGACAGCGGTTGTTGCTAGAGAGCTGGCAACAGGGGTTCCTCTATCAGTGGCAATGAGCTGGAGACCCACGGCCAACGGCTTTTTCCATCGCCACAACAGGGGTCACGAGCTGCAGGCACTGCCAGACTGACCGGCTGCAGCTCTGGGTACGTTACGCATGCTTCGCCACTTTCCCAAGAGATTTTTTACCGCAAGGCTCTCGGGGCAACAGCAGCCCTGAGAGTCGCAGGCCCAGGACCTGGCAGCCAGCACTCACCACGGGACCGCAGGTAACCGCCAAAGACCTGGTGAACCAGCGTCGTGGCCTGGGTCTCGCGATCCAACCTGGAGATAACAGCACCAGATCTCACACCACCCCTCCGCCATGGCCACACCCGCGGGCCACCCCTGTGTCCTCGGGACAGCTCCCCTGTGCACTCTGGCCAGCGGATGGGCTGCAGAGCTCCAAGGGCAGAGGGAAGTCGCAGCTGCTGCCAGCCTGCTCTCCCAGTGCCGCAGCTCGAGGGGTGGCACCAGGCTCCGATGCACACCTTCCTTGAGAAGGAGCAGAAACTCCTGGCTGGAGCTCAGAGCTGGGCACTGCAGACGGAGGCAACGCAGGCTTCCCGGGACGGAGAGCCCACAGGAAAGCGGCTCAGCCCTGGCCACAGCGCTGGGGCTGAACTAGCGGGCACGCCTGTATTCCTCAGCAATTGGGACAGGATCCAAACCCATAGCAGCCTCGGGATTTGGGGACAGGACCACAGCTCTGCTATGGTGGAGGAGTCAGGAGAAGGGAGAAGGCAGACAACAGCCCAGAGCTGTGTCACAGAGGGGCAGGGAGCTGGGCCACCCACTCAAGGTCCCTGGAACCAGCGGCTCCCTCTATGAGTCTGACCTGGGGGACACATTCACCCCACAGGCCCCTCCTGTGGGTGCAGGGGACCAGTGAAGGGACAGTGGGGAAGAGCAGCGATGGGCCATCAGAGGCCCCACGTACGTGGTACAGCCTTTCAAGCAGGCCTTCTGCATGGCATCGACGGTGTGACACAGGAACTCGTGCGCATCCTCCTGTCTCCTGAAGAGGATGTGCTGGGCAATATCTGCAGGAGAGGGAAGAATCAGCCCCAGCACGTGCTGCATGATGCAGGCCTTCCCTCCCTTCCTTGGGGCAGGGACTGTGGGGGTTGAGCCCCCTCAAACCAAACCAGACATCAGACTCTTGCCGGAAAGCCCCAAGTGGCCCTTGAAGGCGCCAGCCCCTGGCAGGCTCAGGGAGTCATCTCAGAAGAGCCGTCTGCCAAGACCTGCCCCCATCTCAAAGGCTACGCTCCTGCATTAGCCACTGCTCTCCTGCATGGCTACCAGGGGGAGGGGAAGGCAGCCGTCCTTACTCTTGAGGTCTCGGATGAAGGATATCGGCTTTATTGTCTTGCCGCTGTTGGCAAAAGCCTCAATTGTGTGCTTCTCCATGAGGCACATCATGCAAAAGCCTCCTTGGTCACCTGGAGCAGGAGAGGAGAAGACAGGGCGTTAACGACAGGACATGGCGCCCCACTGCCGGAGCCAGATGCAGGGGTGCTGAGCGCAGCACTGGCAACAGGACAGGCAGGCGCTCCTCCTCCCACTGGCACCCCTGCCCCAGCCCTGCTGCCTGCCGAGCCGGGCCTCCCTACTCACAGCTGCGGCTGTGCTCCTTGGAGAGCAGGTAGTTGGCGAGCGGCGGCGTGTGGGTCAGGCACTGCACCGTGGAGTTGAGGAAGCAGGTGTTCCCCAGGTTCTCCAGCCCGGCGCCGACCTGGTAGATCCGCTCCCACTTCATGGAGAGGCGCTCCACGGGGAAGAGCACCTTCTGGGGCATGGGGACCCCGTCCCCCCGTTCCCCTGCGGCATGGCGGCTGCCTGCAGGGAGAGGGGCGGTGAGTCGTGGCAGTGCGGAGCGTGGGGAGGGCCCCCCTCGCCCGCTCTACCTACCCTGCTTGCCGGGTGGCTTCTCCTTGGCAGCCTCGGCCCAGGGGTTGAGCAGCACGTACTTCCCCTGCAGCTGCTCCAGCTCGCAGGAGAAGCCGTGGCTGGTGGGCTCGACCTCGTTCTTCTGCAGCCGCATCTTCTTGGCCGAGGGGGCCAGCAGCCAGCCCAGCTCCCCATCCTCAGCCATCTCCCACCAGGTCCGCTTCAGCGCCAGCCTCGCTGCCTTCTTCGGCTTCTCCATGGTCAGTGTGGCAGAGGCCGGTGGCCCTGGCTGGGGGGAGGGGGTGGCCAGTTGAGTGGGAGCACCGGCCCTTTCCACTCTGTTCCCAACGCAGGGCGGTGTTGTCAGGGCAATAGGAACGCAGGCCTCGGCATCCCGGGGCCCATCCCAGCCCATCCCACCGCAGTCACCATCCGGGTCCCCACCGCTGTGCCCACGTGTAGCCGCCTTCAAGAGCCGACTGCCACTTGCCTGCGCGATGCAAACTCCTGCCGCGCCTCTCCTGGCAAGGGACGGGGACAGCACTGCTCCTGCCCTCCGCTGCGGTCGCGCTCACTCGACTCGACTCCCTCCCCACAACCCCCTGACTTCACTCCTTCCCTCCACGTCTGCCACACTCCACGTCCCGATGTGGACTGAGGGCAAAGCCGCGCTTGCGTCTTGGCTGCAGTGGCAAGGGGGCAGGGCCTGTCAGGGCGTGGCCGCTTGGGGTCCGTGACCTTCATTGTGTGCTAACATGGGTTACCATGGCAGGGGCAGCCCGGCTGCTCACCTTGCACTCACAGCCCATCTTGTACCTCTGGTTTAGGCTCTTCTTCTGGGTCAGGCTCAGGGAGTCCCAGGTGGAGACCAAGTCGCAGAGCCCATTTCCGTGCTCGGGAAGAGCTGTTCACCCACAGTGGCATCCAGCCTTGCTGCCTGAAAAATCCATGCTGTGCTGCTCAGGGTCGTGACAACTGTCACACTACGGCTGTGCCCACACCGCTTTTCCTCATTCTGAGTGACGCTGCCCATTTTTGTGTATTCCTACCTGTGTGCAGCCAGCTGTGGCCTTCTATCCCATAAGAATTTTGGAAAATCACACATTTTTTTCCTCGATTCCTCTTCTGGGCTCACTGCCATACAGGCCCACAGTCCATGAGTATGGCTGGTAAAGTCCGAAGCAATATAGAATTGTGCACTACTGAAAAATATCCAACGGTTCAGCTCGTTTCAATCGTTTAAGGCAAGGCTTTTAGCTGGAACACAGTCGAGACAATTTAAAACTAGTGCTAACCTGCACACCCTCCTTGATTGGCACCTCTTGCTTTATCAATTCTGCGCATTTTGTTCTGTCCTTGGCAGTACATATCAAGATTTTCTTGTCTAAAAGAAACAAGAAAGATCAGTCACAAATACGCAGAAATCCAGACAACCACATCCGTGGTGCCCACACAGTAACATTGCTCTACTGTTTTCCTATGCCCAAAGCTACTAAGGATTAACTGAACACAACCATCTCTTGTCACGTGTTGTCACAAGAGGCACGTGCTGCTTCAGCATCGATCTTTCAGGCTGTTACCAGTGAGAAAAAGGAAGCGTGTTTTACTGTAGGAAACTTCGTTCAGGGCCTCATTTGCCTCTCTAGGCACCCACACGGTGAATAGCCCAGGAAACGGTACAGAAGTGAGCAGCAAAGCAAACCCAGGGCACCCCAAGAGACCCCCTAACGACACGAGTCCTTCTCTCCTTTTCACCATGAGGTCCCAAAGCAGCAGGGCAGGAGCAGGCAGGGCAGTCATGTGCTCGGGTCACACCGGGCAGGAGAGGGCAGGAAGAGCCCTCGAGCACCCAGGATTAGTAAAGAGAATTCCTGCCTTCAACTGAGGTTAGTCCATGCCCAAGGCCAGCGCTGATCCAGACGTGAAACTGAGGGGGTCAGTGAACCCCAGGTGCCACACAGGCTGCACCTTCTTCCCTCGCCTCGTCCATGAATTGTTTTCCAGGCTCCTCCACCTCACCCCGGCTCACACACCTGCAGGCTGGCTCAGGGCTGGCGGGGGGCTGGCGACCCTGGGGGCAGCAGCAGGAGCTGCTCTGACCCTGCTTGTGGGGCTGTCCCTGGGGCTGAGCACTCAGGCCCAGGGCTGGAGAACTGGGCCATGACAGGGCCTGTGGGCCCTGCGGTCTCCAGGTCCCTCCCCCAAGGCCCAGCCACGCTGGGAGTTACCTGCTCCTGCAGCACCCCTAGTCCTGGTCCTGTCCCTGTTCCTATTCCTGTCCCTGTTTCTGTCCCTGTCCCTGTTCCTGTTCCTGTCCCTGTCCCTGTCCCTGTCCCCAGCTGCCCCCAGCCTGTCTCTCCTCCATTTCTCTTCAGGCCCCTCGGCCTCTGCCCCCTCTGGCCCCCAGGCCTCTCCTCACCTCAGCAGCTCCTCAGCCAGCCAGGACGTGGGGCCTGCGGAGGCGGCCTTCAGGAAGGGCCATTTCCCTGGAGCGGGGCCTGCAGCAGCGCAGGGGTGGGCACAGCTCTGCCCGCCCTCGGTCCGCTTGGGGGCCTGGGCCTGCTCAGGGAGGGAGGGGGACAGGAGGGGAGCTGCCCTGGGCTTGCTCTGCATGGTCAAGTCCCAAAAGGCGGCTCTGTCTGTGCTCCGGCCACAGCCCCGGGCAGCAGGAGCTGCGTGACGGAGCCACTGGCATCGGCCAGGCCTTGCCTCGTCACACCGCCCGTGCTGAGCCCAGCGCCCGGGGTCTTCCTCAGGCCTCACCTTCCCCTGGGTGATGGGGAGGAGACGTGGCCTGTCCCGGCGTGGCCAAGGACATCTTCCTGTGGCCAAAGGAAGGACGGAGCCCCCCTTACTCTCTCCACGGGGCTGGCCACTGTCCTTGGCTCCTGTCCCCGGGGATCTTCGGCGCTGGCAGGCCCTGCAGGCTTTCAGGGCCAAGGAAAGGCCGGAGTGCCAGGGGCTTCTGGGGCTCTGGGCAGCTTTGGGCATCTCTGAAGCTGAGGTGTGGCTGCCCCTTTCCCTCTGCAGACACAGATACTTGCTGCCCCCTTCATGGTCAAACCCTGTTTCTCCTCATGGCACATGAACTGGACAGAGGCCACATCCCTGGTAGTCTGGGAGGACTTCAGGGAAACATAGAAGTCAAAGATGCATGCAGATAGGAAGAAAGTGAAAAGCAGCCGTGTCCAGGTTTTTCTGCTGTTTCAGGACAGAACTCAGGCATTTGTGTGCATCCCAGCACCAAAGTATGCTTTTTTCCTCCAAGCTGCACAGCTTTTCACCAGCAAAAGGGAGCTGGGCTGAGCTGGCCTTCAGGATACCTCGGCTCCTTCCTCTTTTAATTGTGTGCCTATACTTCCATTGTCTTCCCAGCAATTTTTTTTCCTTCCTTTCTTCCCCACCCAGTTCCCTCCTCTTTCAAAGGTAATTATAATTGGACTTTCTGGACAGGTCATTGAGTAGGTAGACTCAGGATCTAAGTCTAGGCTGGTCTGTGCCTCCAGAGCTGTAGGCTGAGCAATTCTACCTATAAGGCTAGGTAGAGAGGAGTTCCTGTTTGTCACTTGTGGGTTTTTTTGGTCCTGAGACAGTGAAGGTAAGGTCATCAGCTCTGCAGCAGCTAAAACCACCACTGAAAGAGTTTTGCTGGTGGATGCTGTTCTGTGTGTTCTATTTTCAACAATGATTTCATTAAGCTGGAATTATTTCTATGCAATTAGGGGATGGGGATCTTCTAGCACTGGTCTTCTGTTTCTGGAGAGTGTCCTGACAGCTTTTGTCATCCAGAGCTTTCCTGTCTGTTCCCGAGACAAGCAATGGCCACGACATGGAACAACCCCTATGAGTAATGGCTTCAGCAGTAGGCTTGGATTTAGTGAATCCCCATGGACAAATGTACGTAGCAGGTCCTCCATCCAAGAATTTTGAGGTACCACCACTCTAGAGTGAATCTGGAGTTTGGTCAGGTCCGGCTTAGGGATGGGTTCAGTCTCAGGGCCATGCCCCCAGGGACTTGCTGGGAAGGGGGTGGGAGCATGTCCCCAACCCCTGGCAGGAGCTGGGGGAGCCCGCACCTCTGCTGCCAGCTGCTCCCCCCAGGATTTGCTCTCTGCTGAGGCAGATGGCTGGAGAGGAGCTGCGTATCGTGGGGCAGACACTGGCGTCAGCAGAGTCACACCAGCAAGAACCTCAGTGCCAGACTCCCACCGTGCTGAGGCCTTGGCAGACCGTGCTCTGCAAAACCAGGAGAGTTCAAGGGCTTTGGGACAGCTGCAGATTTTGATGCTCCCCCAACAGGGAGGCAGCGGGGATTTGGAGGTGGCTGTGCTGCCTGTCCTGTGTGCTGCCCTGCAGTCCCCGTGCGGTAGTGAGAGGCAACGTCTGATGCAGACAGAGCACGTATAAGCAAGAGCCTTTCTGCATACCATTCCTCGGTAGTGACTGTGAACAACAAGCGTTTTCACTGCTAGGAAGCAGGCACTGTCTGGAAAAACATGCTATTGATTTCAGAAAGTGCAGTTAGAAGAGACTAAACTGAACATTAAAATCACTGAAGAGAATTAGTTCTGGTTTAGCTCAAACCAGGAGAGCTAAGGAGCACTTATCCTAGGTCAAGGAGTTTTTGTTTCCCCTGCTCCGCCAGCCAGCAGGCGCAGAAGAAGCTGGGAGGGAGCATGGCCAGGAGAGCTGACCCCAACTGGTGAAAGGGTCATAGAACATCATGGTCAGTAGAGAAACTGGGGGGATTTGGCCAGGAGGGGTGCATCACTGCTCTGGAATCGGTCAGTAGGTGGTGGGCAACTGCCCTATGCATCACTTGTCTTTTCTTGGGTTTTCTTGCTCTCTCTCTTTGCTATGCTCCATTTAAATACAGTTACTACTGTTCATGTTAGTATATTTTTTATTATTATTGTCATGATTTTATTTTATTTTACTTCTTTATTAAACTGTTCTTATGTCAACGAAAAGTTTTGTGTTTTTTCCGATTCTCCTCCCCATCCCAGTGGGAGGGGAGAGGAGTGAGCAAGTGGCTGCGTGGGCTTTGGCTGTTGGCTGGGGTTTAGCCACAACGCAGAGAGCACCAGCACCTTGGCCGGTGGCGGTGACATGGCGCTGGCCAACAGGCAGGATTTCCGTTTTGCTGGCTCGGAGTTTTTGGGAGCAGCCGGCTCGCCGCCGGGGCCAGCAGGGAGGTCCGTGCCGCAGCCTGTTTCCCGAGAGGTGCAGAAGATGCCAAGACTGCTGCTGGCCTTCTGGGACACCTTGGCCAGCTTCCCCACTGCGCCGGGCACTGGCCTGGGAGCACCGCTGCTGCAAGAGACCCTCTTGAGGGTCCCGGTGTTGTCCCCACTGCCCCCAGGCTCCTGGCTGTGGCTGGGCTCCAGCAGCGCCTTGGGTGACACAGGTGGCTGCTTGTGCTCGCAGGAGCTCTGCCGGGGCAGCTCCGCTTTGGCCGCGCCTGCCCTGCTGGTGTTGCAGAAGCCTTGAGCTGCTCTGGGCGCGGGAGGCAGCTGCGGGAAGGAGAGCGACTCCTTGGACGTCCGCGCTGCACCATTGGGCAGAGCTGTGGCCATGGGGGTGGCTTTGAGGAGCAGCCTGGGTGACGGGGAAAAAGCAGGTGCCTTTGGCGGAGCGGTTCTGTTGGGCGGCTCCAGCCCTGCCCCAGATGTACTGCGGGCCACAGGGGCTCTGACCTCCTTTGGCCCCGGCAGCTTCTTCCCCAGCAGCATGTGTGGTCTCTAGAGAAACAGAAGGACAGAGGTTCAGGGAGGAGAGCATTCAAGGAGCCAAGGACACAGAGGGATACGTCCCTCCCCATGCCTTGCCAGGCACGCTCAGGGACCCTTGGCTCAGTAGGATCCCTCCTGTCAACCGTCCTCCCTCGCACCTGCCCGTTCGGAGCAGTGCGCCTGCCTCCCTGCGGAGCTGCAGCCACCCGCCCTCGCAGAGCAGACAGAGGGGCAGCAGCTCCCAGCTCCCAGGAGCGCTGGCTGAGAGCAGCCTTAAGGACTCACCTGGCCCGTCAGCAGTGAAGACAGGGCCCTGCTGGTCACAGTTGTCTTGACCTGAGTGGAGCCAGGCAGGCTGGAGGCAGCTTTGGCCGTGGGCCCCTGCGAGCTCTTCCTGGGGCTGGGGGTTCTGGTGAAGGCAGAGAAGTGCAGGTGTTAACTGCGAGGGTTCGAGCGACGAGAGCGCTCTCGTCGGAGATGCACACAAGCAACAGGAGCCAGAAGCTCCGAGGAGATGAACCGCTCTTGATCTACAGCAAAATCCTGACAAGGAGCTGGACCTCTCCCCGCCACCCTGCTCCGAGCCAGCACGTGCACACAGGCTTTGGGGCTACTTGGGCCAAGCTCCGTCCCACACCCAGGCACGTGTTACCAGCCCCGTGCCCAATGCTGAGAGCAGGGGGAAGAGGGGCCGCAAGACACAGGGCGCTCTCACCTCAGGTAGAACAGCACGTAGGCCTGCTCTTTGAGGACCTCTTCGGTGCTGCTGGGGTGGACCCGCTCATCGTTCATTTTATACCACTGCCCATTGCTGGCCTGCAGAAGGAGAAGAGAGAATGGGGTCCGACTGTGAGCGGCGACACTCCTGGCATGAAGAGCAGCAGGAACAGTGCCCGTCGGCAGAGCTCCTCTCCCCAAAACCCACAGGCGGCCCAGGGCAGGCAAGGGGACTCTGGGAGAGCAGACCTCCACGCTTCCTGCAGCGGAGCACAGCCTGTGCAGCACACCTGATCCAGTGCTCCACACCACGCACCTCTGCTCAGCACCCTCCTTTCTGCACATTACAGGGACCCGTGAGCACCCACCAGCCCCCAGCCCAGACGGGGTGCCAAGAGAGCTCCCCGGGCTCACCTTCACGAAGCAGTAGTAGTGCCCGGCGTGGCAGCTGTACCCAGAGTGCACCAGCACCGCGTAGAGCCCGTACAGGACAGGATCCCCATTCTTCTGAGACATGTAAGGGCGGAGGTTGAAGAACTCGGGGTACCCCACGTCCTGCAGAGAGAGGATGTCTCAGGAGCCTGCACAGCAGATGGCTTTCTTGCTAGAGCAAGGGCAGCTCAGCCGTCCTGCAGATCCCACCTTTCAAGGGAGGGGGACCCGCTCTCGCCAGGCCGAGTGCACGGTGAGGAAGATGCCAGGATGAGCCAAACTCCCTCTGTGCCGCACAGCTGGGGAAGGTCAGCAGGACTGCGGCAGAGCTTGCACTGGATCGCCTCCCACCCTGCTTTGGGCAGCAGAGCCTCGGGCCAGGAGACAGCCCCCGCTCTGGATTGCCGAGCACTCACCTTTGTGAGTTTGCCTCCACCAAAGTCGGCAAAGCGCTTCAGCGAGATGGTGAGAACGTTGGAGGCTCGGTGGATGGTGAAGCCCTTGCTGGCCGTCACTTTCTTCTTGCATCTGCGCAGCAAGAGCTCGAGCTATTCAAGCTGATCCACCACCCGGACAATGCCAGCCCTGGCCAAGCGGCACACCCCACGGCAGGGACCCTGCTGACAGCGGGCACCGCTCCAGGGCACCTGCTTGTGGCCGTGTCTGCTGGCCCCTGCCCTTCCCACCAGAGGAGGGAGCTGAGGAGAGGCAGGCTTCATTGCAGGCTTCCGTGGCCACGTGCCTCACAGTTTAGCCACGGAGCAGGTAGAGAAGCCCTCCCTTACTGGAGCAGGCTTTCCGCCTGCTTCCCACCAGCACACCCACGGGCCCCTTCCCGCCCACAGCCCCACACACTCACTGGGCACACATGTAGGCGTTCTCCCCGCCCAGCAGGTCTGGCTTCACAAACAGCTCCAGCGCCTGCACTAGGTTTGCGGCTTCCTGCAAGGGCAGAGGAGAGGTCAGGGCATGAGTGGCCTGTCCACACGACAGCCCAGCTCCCCGCCGAGACACTGGCCCCGAGAGATAACACAGAGCATGAGCACAGGGCCACAGGCTACACCACACCTGTGAGCCTGCCACCAGCTAGGCACCGGCCAGCACGCTGTAAGGGACGGCGGCACTGCCCCCCACACCACAGAGCCTCAACGCAGGAGTCGTGGCCCACGCTCAGGCAACGGGCACTGCTCTGCCAGAGAGAGAAGGCAGCGCCACAATGGAAGCGGCTTCCCTCTCGCCTGCACCGTGCCTTGACGCTGGCCGGTTAAGGAGCCTTAAGAGCAGTAATGGTGCAGGTGCAGGAACGTCCCCCCACGAGAGCAGAGCTCCTTCCCATGCCCAACCCTGCCCCAGTACCCCGATCTCCAGCGGCAGGTCCAGGTAAGGGTCGTACGTGTCCGAGACGCTCTTGCACGCCAAGCACTTCACTGCAAAAGAGCGAGCAATGAGCACAGCCTGGCACAACACCTGCACCCGCCACCACCCCAGCACAGCGCAGGCAGCTGCAATATTCCCCCTCTCTGCATTTGGGCTCTGGGAGGTGAGCACCAGGATTCACAGCCTGGCAAGGAGGAAGGCTGGCAATTCCGCTGGGACAGCGGTTGTTGCTAGAGAGCTGGCAACAGGGGTTCCTCTATCAGTGGCAATGAGCTGGAGACCCACGGCCAACGGCTTTTTCCATCGCCACAACAGGGGTCACGAGCTGCAGGCACTGCCAGACTGACCGGCTGCAGCTCTGGGTACGTTACGCATGCTTCGCCACTTTCCCAAGAGATTTTTTACCGCAAGGCTCTCGGGGCAACAGCAGCCCTGAGAGTCGCAGGCCCAGGACCTGGCAGCCAGCACTCACCACGGGACCGCAGGTAACCGCCAAAGACCTGGTGAACCAGCGTCGTGGCCTGGGTCTCGCGATCCAACCTGGAGATAACAGCACCAGATCTCACACCACCCCTCCGCCATGGCCACACCCGCGGGCCACCCCTGTGTCCTCGGGACAGCTCCCCTGTGCACTCTGGCCAGCGGATGGGCTGCAGAGCTCCAAGGGCAGAGGGAAGTCGCAGCTGCTGCCAGCCTGCTCTCCCAGTGCCGCAGCTCGAGGGGTGGCACCAGGCTCCGATGCACACCTTCCTTGAGAAGGAGCAGAAACTCCTGGCTGGAGCTCAGAGCTGGGCACTGCAGACGGAGGCAACGCAGGCTTCCCGGGACGGAGAGCCCACAGGAAAGCGGCTCAGCCCTGGCCACAGCGCTGGGGCTGAACTAGCGGGCACGCCTGTATTCCTCAGCAATTGGGACAGGATCCAAACCCATAGCAGCCTCGGGATTTGGGGACAGGACCACAGCTCTGCTATGGTGGAGGAGTCAGGAGAAGGGAGAAGGCAGACAACAGCCCAGAGCTGTGTCACAGAGGGGCAGGGAGCTGGGCCACCCACTCAAGGTCCCTGGAACCAGCGGCTCCCTCTATGAGTCTGACCTGGGGGACACATTCACCCCACAGGCCCCTCCTGTGGGTGCAGGGGACCAGTGAAGGGACAGTGGGGAAGAGCAGCGATGGGCCATCAGAGGCCCCACGTACGTGGTACAGCCTTTCAAGCAGGCCTTCTGCATGGCATCGACGGTGTGACACAGGAACTCGTGCGCATCCTCCTGTCTCCTGAAGAGGATGTGCTGGGCAATATCTGCAGGAGAGGGAAGAATCAGCCCCAGCACGTGCTGCATGATGCAGGCCTTCCCTCCCTTCCTTGGGGCAGGGACTGTGGGGGTTGAGCCCCCTCAAACCAAACCAGACATCAGACTCTTGCCGGAAAGCCCCAAGTGGCCCTTGAAGGCGCCAGCCCCTGGCAGGCTCAGGGAGTCATCTCAGAAGAGCCGTCTGCCAAGACCTGCCCCCATCTCAAAGGCTACGCTCCTGCATTAGCCACTGCTCTCCTGCATGGCTACCAGGGGGAGGGGAAGGCAGCCGTCCTTACTCTTGAGGTCTCGGATGAAGGATATCGGCTTTATTGTCTTGCCGCTGTTGGCAAAAGCCTCAATTGTGTGCTTCTCCATGAGGCACATCATGCAAAAGCCTCCTTGGTCACCTGGAGCAGGAGAGGAGAAGACAGGGCGTTAACGACAGGACATGGCGCCCCACTGCCGGAGCCAGATGCAGGGGTGCTGAGCGCAGCACTGGCAACAGGACAGGCAGGCGCTCCTCCTCCCACTGGCACCCCTGCCCCAGCCCTGCTGCCTGCCGAGCCGGGCCTCCCTACTCACAGCTGCGGCTGTGCTCCTTGGAGAGCAGGTAGTTGGCGAGCGGCGGCGTGTGGGTCAGGCACTGCACCGTGGAGTTGAGGAAGCAGGTGTTCCCCAGGTTCTCCAGCCCGGCGCCGACCTGGTAGATCCGCTCCCACTTCATGGAGAGGCGCTCCACGGGGAAGAGCACCTTCTGGGGCATGGGGACCCCGTCCCCCCGTTCCCCTGCGGCATGGCGGCTGCCTGCAGGGAGAGGGGCGGTGAGTCGTGGCAGTGCGGAGCGTGGGGAGGGCCCCCCTCGCCCGCTCTACCTACCCTGCTTGCCGGGTGGCTTCTCCTTGGCAGCCTCGGCCCAGGGGTTGAGCAGCACGTACTTCCCCTGCAGCTGCTCCAGCTCGCAGGAGAAGCCGTGGCTGGTGGGCTCGACCTCGTTCTTCTGCAGCCGCATCTTCTTGGCCGAGGGGGCCAGCAGCCAGCCCAGCTCCCCATCCTCAGCCATCTCCCACCAGGTCCGCTTCAGCGCCAGCCTCGCTGCCTTCTTCGGCTTCTCCATGGTCAGTGTGGCAGAGGCCGGTGGCCCTGGCTGGGGGGAGGGGGTGGCCAGTTGAGTGGGAGCACCGGCCCTTTCCACTCTGTTCCCAACGCAGGGCGGTGTTGTCAGGGCAATAGGAACGCAGGCCTCGGCATCCCGGGGCCCATCCCAGCCCATCCCACCGCAGTCACCATCCGGGTCCCCACCGCTGTGCCCACGCGTAGCCGCCTTCAAGAGCCGACTGCCACTTGCCTGCGCGATGCAAACTCCTGCCGCGCCTCTCCTGGCAAGGGACGGGGACAGCACTGCTCCTGCCCTCCGCTGCGGTCGCGCTCACTCGACTCGACTCCCTCCCCACAACCCCCTGACTTCACTCCTTCCCTCCACGTCTGCCACACTCCACGTCCCGATGTGGACTGAGGGCAAAGCCGCGCTTGCGTCTTGGCTGCAGTGGCAAGGGGGCAGGGCCTGTCAGGGCGTGGCCGCTTGGGGTCCGTGACCTTCATTGTGTGCTAACATGGGTTACCATGGCAGGGGCAGCCCGGCTGCTCACCTTGCACTCACAGCCCATCTTGTACCTCTGGTTTAGGCTCTTCTTCTGGGTCAGGCTCAGGGAGTCCCAGGTGGAGACCAAGTCGCAGAGCCCATTTCCGTGCTCGGGAAGAGCTGTTCACCCACAGTGGCATCCAGCCTTGCTGCCTGAAAAATCCATGCTGTGCTGCTCAGGGTCGTGACAACTGTCACACTACGGCTGTGCCCACACCGCTTTTCCTCATTCTGAGTGACGCTGCCCATTTTTGTGTATTCCTACCTGTGTGCAGCCAGCTGTGGCCTTCTATCCCATAAGAATTTTGGAAAATCACACATTTTTTTCCTCGATTCCTCTTCTGGGCTCACTGCCATACAGGCCCACAGTCCATGAGTATGGCTGGTAAAGTCCGAAGCAATATAGAATTGTGCACTACTGAAAAATATCCAACGGTTCAGCTCGTTTCAATCGTTTAAGGCAAGGCTTTTAGCTGGAACACAGTCGAGACAATTTAAAACTAGTGCTAACCTGCACACCCTCCTTGATTGGCACCTCTTGCTTTATCAATTCTGCGCATTTTGTTCTGTCCTTGGCAGTACATATCAAGATTTTCTTGTCTAAAAGAAACAAGAAAGATCAGTCACAAATACGCAGAAATCCAGACAACCACATCCGTGGTGCCCACACAGTAACATTGCTCTACTGTTTTCCTATGCCCAAAGCTACTAAGGATTAACTGAACACAACCATCTCTTGTCACGTGTTGTCACAAGAGGCACGTGCTGCTTCAGCATCGATCTTTCAGGCTGTTACCAGTGAGAAAAAGGAAGCGTGTTTTACTGTAGGAAACTTCGTTCAGGGCCTCATTTGCCTCTCTAGGCACCCACACGGTGAATAGCCCAGGAAACGGTACAGAAGTGAGCAGCAAAGCAAACCCAGGGCACCCCAAGAGACCCCCTAACGACACGAGTCCTTCTCTCCTTTTCACCATGAGGTCCCAAAGCAGCAGGGCAGGAGCAGGCAGGGCAGTCATGTGCTCGGGTCACACCGGGCAGGAGAGGGCAGGAAGAGCCCTCGAGCACCCAGGATTAGTAAAGAGAATTCCTGCCTTCAACTGAGGTTAGTCCATGCCCAAGGCCAGCGCTGATCCAGACGTGAAACTGAGGGGGTCAGTGAACCCCAGGTGCCACACAGGCTGCACCTTCTTCCCTCGCCTCGTCCATGAATTGTTTTCCAGGCTCCTCCACCTCACCCCGGCTCACACACCTGCAGGCTGGCTCAGGGCTGGCGGGGGGCTGGCGACCCTGGGGGCAGCAGCAGGAGCTGCTCTGACCCTGCTTGTGGGGCTGTCCCTGGGGCTGAGCACTCAGGCCCAGGGCTGGAGAACTGGGCCATGACAGGGCCTGTGGGCCCTGCGGTCTCCAGGTCCCTCCCCCAAGGCCCAGCCACGCTGGGAGTTACCTGCTCCTGCAGCACCCCTAGTCCTGGTCCTGTCCCTGTTCCTATTCCTGTCCCTGTTCCTGTCCCTGTCCCTGTCCCTGTCCCCAGCTGCCCCCAGCCTGTCTCTCCTCCATTTCTCTTCAGGCCCCTCGGCCTCTGCCCCCTCTGGCCCCCAGGCCTCTCCTCACCTCAGCAGCTCCTCAGCCAGCCAGGACGTGGGGCCTGCGGAGGCGGCCTTCAGGAAGGGCCATTTCCCTGGAGCGGGGCCTGCAGCAGCGCAGGGGTGGGCACAGCTCTGCCCGCCCTCGGTCCGCTTGGGGGCCTGGGCCTGCTCAGGGAGGGAGGGGGACAGGAGGGGAGCTGCCCTGGGCTTGCTCTGCATGGTCAAGTCCCAAAAGGCGGCTCTGTCTGTGCTCCGGCCACAGCCCCGGGCAGCAGGAGCTGCGTGACGGAGCCACTGGCATCGGCCAGGCCTTGCCTCGTCACACCGCCCGTGCTGAGCCCAGCGCCCGGGGTCTTCCTCAGGCCTCACCTTCCCCTGGGTGATGGGGAGGAGACGTGGCCTGTCCCGGCGTGGCCAAGGACATCTTCCTGTGGCCAAAGGAAGGACGGAGCCCCCCTTACTCTCTCCACGGGGCTGGCCACTGTCCTTGGCTCCTGTCCCCGGGGATCTTCGGCGCTGGCAGGCCCTGCAGGCTTTCAGGGCCAAGGAAAGGCCGGAGTGCCAGGGGCTTCTGGGGCTCTGGGCAGCTTTGGGCATCTCTGAAGCTGAGGTGTGGCTGCCCCTTTCCCTCTGCAGACACAGATACTTGCTGCCCCCTTCATGGTCAAACCCTGTTTCTCCTCATGGCACATGAACTGGACAGAGGCCACATCCCTGGTAGTCTGGGAGGACTTCAGGGAAACATAGAAGTCAAAGATGCATGCAGATAGGAAGAAAGTGAAAAGCAGCCGTGTCCAGGTTTTTCTGCTGTTTCAGGACAGAACTCAGGCATTTGTGTGCATCCCAGCACCAAAGTATGCTTTTTTCCTCCAAGCTGCACAGCTTTTCACCAGCAAAAGGGAGCTGGGCTGAGCTGGCCTTCAGGATACCTCGGCTCCTTCCTCTTTTAATTGTGTGCCTATACTTCCATTGTCTTCCCAGCAATTTTTTTTCCTTCCTTTCTTCCCCACCCAGTTCCCTCCTCTTTCAAAGGTAATTATAATTGGACTTTCTGGACAGGTCATTGAGTAGGTAGACTCAGGATCTAAGTCTAGGCTGGTCTGTGCCTCCAGAGCTGTAGGCTGAGCAATTCTACCTATAAGGCTAGGTAGAGAGGAGTTCCTGTTTGTCACTTGTGGGTTTTTTTGGTCCTGAGACAGTGAAGGTAAGGTCATCAGCTCTGCAGCAGCTAAAACCACCACTGAAAGAGTTTTGCTGGTGGATGCTGTTCTGTGTGTTCTATTTTCAACAATGATTTCATTAAGCTGGAATTATTTCTATGCAATTAGGGGATGGGGATCTTCTAGCACTGGTCTTCTGTTTCTGGAGAGTGTCCTGACAGCTTTTGTCATCCAGAGCTTTCCTGTCTGTTCCCGAGACAAGCAATGGCCACGACATGGAACAACCCCTATGAGTAATGGCTTCAGCAGTAGGCTTGGATTTAGTGAATCCCCATGGACAAATGTACGTAGCAGGTCCTCCATCCAAGAATTTTGAGGTACCACCACTCTAGAGTGAATCTGGAGTTTGGTCAGGTCCGGCTTAGGGATGGGTTCAGTCTCAGGGCCATGCCCACAGGGACTTGCTGGGAAGGGGGTGGGAGCATGTCCCCAACCCCTGGCAGGAGCTGGGGGAGCCCGCACCTCTGCTGCCAGCTGCTCCCCCCAGGATTTGCTCTCTGCTGAGGCAGATGGCTGGAGAGGAGCTGCGTATCGTGGGGCAGACACTGGCGTCAGCAGAGTCACACCAGCAAGAACCTCAGTGCCAGACTCCCACCGTGCTGAGGCCTTGGCAGACCGTGCTCTGCAAAACCAGGAGAGTTCAAGGGCTTTGGGACAGCTGCAGATTTTGATGCTCCCCCAACAGGGAGGCAGCGGGGATTTGGAGGTGGCTGTGCTGCCTGTCCTGTGTGCTGCCCTGCAGTCCCCGTGCGGTAGTGAGAGGCAACGTCTGATGCAGACAGAGCACGTATAAGCAAGAGCCTTTCTGCATACCATTCCTCGGTAGTGACTGTGAACAACAAGCGTTTTCACTGCTAGGAAGCAGGCACTGTCTGGAAAAACATGCTATTGATTTCAGAAAGTGCAGTTAGAAGAGACTAAACTGAACATTAAAATCACTGAAGAGAATTAGTTCTGGTTTAGCTCAAACCAGGAGAGCTAAGGAGCACTTATCCTAGGTCAAGGAGTTTTTGTTTCCCCTGCTCCGCCAGCCAGCAGGCGCAGAAGAAGCTGGGAGGGAGCATGGCCAGGAGAGCTGACCCCAACTGGTGAAAGGGTCGTAGAACATCATGGTCAGTAGAGAAACTGGGGGGATTTGGCCAGGAGGGGTGCATCACTGCTCTGGAATCGGTCAGTAGGTGGTGGGCAACTGCCCTATGCATCACTTGTCTTTTCTTGGGTTTTCTTGCTCTCTCTCTTTGCTATGCTCCATTTAAATACAGTTACTACTGTTCATGTTAGTATATTTTTTATTATTATTGTCATGATTTTATTTTATTTTACTTCTTTATTAAACTGTTCTTATGTCAACGAAAAGTTTTGTGTTTTTTCCGATTCTCCTCCCCATCCCAGTGGGAGGGGAGAGGAGTGAGCAAGTGGCTGCGTGGGCTTTGGCTGTTGGCTGGGGTTTAGCCACAACGCAGAGAGCACCAGCACCTTGGCCGGTGGCGGTGACATGGCGCTGGCCAACAGGCAGGATTTCCGTTTTGCTGGCTCGGAGTTTTTGGGAGCAGCCGGCTCGCCGCCGGGGCCAGCAGGGAGGTCCGTGCCGCAGCCTGTTTCCCGAGAGGTGCAGAAGATGCCAAGACTGCTGCTGGCCTTCTGGGACACCTTGGCCAGCTTCCCCACTGCGCCGGGCACTGGCCTGGGAGCACCGCTGCTGCAAGAGACCCTCTTGAGGGTCCCGGTGTTGTCCCCACTGCCCCCAGGCTCCTGGCTGTGGCTGGGCTCCAGCAGCGCCTTGGGTGACACAGGTGGCTGCTTGTGCTCGCAGGAGCTCTGCCGGGGCAGCTCCGCTTTGGCCGCGCCTGCCCTGCTGGTGTTGCAGAAGCCTTGAGCTGCTCTGGGCGCGGGAGGCAGCTGCGGGAAGGAGAGCGACTCCTTGGGCGTCCGCGCTGCACCATTGGGCAGAGCTGTGGCCATGGGGGTGGCTTTGAGGAGCAGCCTGGGTGACGGGGAAAAAGCAGGTGCCTTTGGCGGAGCGGTTCTGTTGGGCGGCTCCAGCCCTGCCCCAGATGTACTGCGGGCCACAGGGGCTCTGACCTCCTTTGGCCCCGGCAGCTTCTTCCCCAGCAGCATGTGTGGTCTCTAGAGAAACAGAAGGACAGAGGTTCAGGGAGGAGAGCATTCAAGGAGCCAAGGACACAGAGGGATACGTCCCTCCCCATGCCTTGCCAGGCACGCTCAGGGACCCTTGGCTCAGTAGGATCCCTCCTGTCAACCGTCCTCCCTCGCACCTGCCCGTTCGGAGCAGTGCGCCTGCCTCCCTGCGGAGCTGCAGCCACCCGCCCTCGCAGAGCAGACAGAGGGGCAGCAGCTCCCAGCTCCCAGGAGCGCTGGCTGAGAGCAGCCTTAAGGACTCACCTGGCCCGTCAGCAGTGAAGACAGGGCCCTGCTGGTCACAGTTGTCTTGACCTGAGTGGAGCCAGGCAGGCTGGAGGCAGCTTTGGCCGTGGGCCCCTGCGAGCTCTTCCTGGGGCTGGGGGTTCTGGTGAAGGCAGAGAAGTGCAGGTGTTAACTGCGAGGGTTCGAGCGACGAGAGCGCTCTCGTCGGAGATGCACACAAGCAACAGGAGCCAGAAGCTCCGAGGAGATGAACCGCTCTTGATCTACAGCAAAATCCTGACAAGGAGCTGGACCTCTCCCCGCCACCCTGCTCCGAGCCAGCACGTGCACACAGGCTTTGGGGCTACTTGGGCCAAGCTCCGTCCCACACCCAGGCACGTGTTACCAGCCCCGTGCCCAATGCTGAGAGCAGGGGGAAGAGGGGCCGCAAGACACAGGGCGCTCTCACCTCAGGTAGAACAGCACGTAGGCCTGCTCTTTGAGGACCTCTTCGGTGCTGCTGGGGTGGACCCGCTCATCGTTCATTTTATACCACTGCCCATTGCTGGCCTGCAGAAGGAGAAGAGAGAATGGGGTCCGACTGTGAGCGGCGACACTCCTGGCATGAAGAGCAGCAGGAACAGTGCCCGTCGGCAGAGCTCCTCTCCCCAAAACCCACAGGCGGCCCAGGGCAGGCAAGGGGACTCTGGGAGAGCAGACCTCCACGCTTCCTGCAGCGGAGCACAGCCTGTGCAGCACACCTGATCCAGTGCTCTACACCACGCACCTCTGCTCAGCACCCTCCTTTCTGCACATTACAGGGACCCGTGAGCACCCACCAGCCCCCAGCCCAGACGGGGTGCCAAGAGAGCTCCCCGGGCTCACCTTCACGAAGCAGTAGTAGTGCCCGGCGTGGCAGCTGTACCCAGAGTGCACCAGCACCGCGTAGAGCCCGTACAGGACAGGATCCCCATTCTTCTGAGACATGTAAGGGCGGAGGTTGAAGAACTCGGGGTACCCCACGTCCTGCAGAGAGAGGATGTCTCAGGAGCCTGCACAGCAGATGGCTTTCTTGCTAGAGCAAGGGCAGCTCAGCCGTCCTGCAGATCCCACCTTTCAAGGGAGGGGGACCCGCTCTCGCCAGGCCGAGTGCACGGTGAGGAAGATGCCAGGATGAGCCAAACTCCCTCTGTGCCGCACAGCTGGGGAAGGTCAGCAGGACTGCGGCAGAGCTTGCACTGGATCGCCTCCCACCCTGCTTTGGGCAGCAGAGCCTCGGGCCAGGAGACAGCCCCCGCTCTGGATTGCCGAGCACTCACCTTTGTGAGTTTGCCTCCACCAAAGTCGGCAAAGCGCTTCAGCGAGATGGTGAGAACGTTGGAGGCTCGGTGGATGGTGAAGCCCTTGCTGGCCGTCACTTTCTTCTTGCATCTGCGCAGCAAGAGCTCGAGCTATTCAAGCTGATCCACCACCCGGACAATGCCAGCCCTGGCCAAGCGGCACACCCCACGGCAGGGACCCTGCTGACAGCGGGCACCGCTCCAGGGCACCTGCTTGTGGCCGTGTCTGCTGGCCCCTGCCCTTCCCACCAGAGGAGGGAGCTGAGGAGAGGCAGGCTTCATTGCAGGCTTCCGTGGCCACGTGCCTCACAGTTTAGCCACGGAGCAGGTAGAGAAGCCCTCCCTTACTGGAGCAGGCTTTCCGCCTGCTTCCCACCAGCACACCCACGGGCCCCTTCCCGCCCACAGCCCCACACACTCACTGGGCACACATGTAGGCGTTCTCCCCGCCCAGCAGGTCTGGCTTCACAAACAGCTCCAGCGCCTGCACTAGGTTTGCGGCTTCCTGCAAGGGCAGAGGAGAGGTCAGGGCATGAGTGGCCTGTCCACACGACAGCCCAGCTCCCCGCCGAGACACTGGCCCCGAGAGATAACACAGAGCATGAGCACAGGGCCACAGGCTACACCACACCTGTGAGCCTGCCACCAGCTAGGCACCGGCCAGCACGCTGTAAGGGACGGCGGCACTGCCCCCCACACCACAGAGCCTCAACGCAGGAGTCGTGGCCCACGCTCAGGCAACGGGCACTGCTCTGCCAGAGAGAGAAGGCAGCGCCACAATGGAAGCGGCTTCCCTCTCGCCTGCACCGTGCCTTGACGCTGGCCGGTTAAGGAGCCTTAAGAGCAGTAATGGTGCAGGTGCAGGAACGTCCCCCCACGAGAGCAGAGCTCCTTCCCATGCCCAACCCTGCCCCAGTACCCCGATCTCCAGCGGCAGGTCCAGGTAAGGGTCGTACGTGTCCGAGACGCTCTTGCACGCCAAGCACTTCACTGCAAAAGAGCGAGCAATGAGCACAGCCTGGCACAACACCTGCACCCGCCACCACCCCAGCACAGCGCAGGCAGCTGCAATATTCCCCCTCTCTGCATTTGGGCTCTGGGAGGTGAGCACCAGGATTCACAGCCTGGCAAGGAGGAAGGCTGGCAATTCCGCTGGGACAGCGGTTGTTGCTAGAGAGCTGGCAACAGGGGTTCCTCTATCAGTGGCAATGAGCTGGAGACCCACGGCCAACGGCTTTTTCCATCGCCACAACAGGGGTCACGAGCTGCAGGCACTGCCAGACTGACCGGCTGCAGCTCTGGGTACGTTACGCATGCTTCGCCACTTTCCCAAGAGATTTTTTACCGCAAGGCTCTCGGGGCAACAGCAGCCCTGAGAGTCGCAGGCCCAGGACCTGGCAGCCAGCACTCACCACGGGACCGCAGGTAACCGCCAAAGACCTGGTGAACCAGCGTCGTGGCCTGGGTCTCGCGATCCAACCTGGAGATAACAGCACCAGATCTCACACCACCCCTCCGCCATGGCCACACCCGCGGGCCACCCCTGTGTCCTCGGGACAGCTCCCCTGTGCACTCTGGCCAGCGGATGGGCTGCAGAGCTCCAAGGGCAGAGGGAAGTCGCAGCTGCTGCCAGCCTGCTCTCCCAGTGCCGCAGCTCGAGGGGTGGCACCAGGCTCCGATGCACACCTTCCTTGAGAAGGAGCAGAAACTCCTGGCTGGAGCTCAGAGCTGGGCACTGCAGACGGAGGCAACGCAGGCTTCCCGGGACGGAGAGCCCACAGGAAAGCGGCTCAGCCCTGGCCACAGCGCTGGGGCTGAACTAGCGGGCACGCCTGTATTCCTCAGCAATTGGGACAGGATCCAAACCCATAGCAGCCTCGGGATTTGGGGACAGGACCACAGCTCTGCTATGGTGGAGGAGTCAGGAGAAGGGAGAAGGCAGACAACAGCCCAGAGCTGTGTCACAGAGGGGCAGGGAGCTGGGCCACCCACTCAAGGTCCCTGGAACCAGCGGCTCCCTCTATGAGTCTGACCTGGGGGACACATTCACCCCACAGGCCCCTCCTGTGGGTGCAGGGGACCAGTGAAGGGACAGTGGGGAAGAGCAGCGATGGGCCATCAGAGGCCCCACGTACGTGGTACAGCCTTTCAAGCAGGCCTTCTGCATGGCATCGACGGTGTGACACAGGAACTCGTGCGCATCCTCCTGTCTCCTGAAGAGGATGTGCTGGGCAATATCTGCAGGAGAGGGAAGAATCAGCCCCAGCACGTGCTGCATGATGCAGGCCTTCCCTCCCTTCCTTGGGGCAGGGACTGTGGGGGTTGAGCCCCCTCAAACCAAACCAGACATCAGACTCTTGCCGGAAAGCCCCAAGTGGCCCTTGAAGGCGCCAGCCCCTGGCAGGCTCAGGGAGTCATCTCAGAAGAGCCGTCTGCCAAGACCTGCCCCCATCTCAAAGGCTACGCTCCTGCATTAGCCACTGCTCTCCTGCATGGCTACCAGGGGGAGGGGAAGGCAGCCGTCCTTACTCTTGAGGTCTCGGATGAAGGATATCGGCTTTATTGTCTTGCCGCTGTTGGCAAAAGCCTCAATTGTGTGCTTCTCCATGAGGCACATCATGCAAAAGCCTCCTTGGTCACCTGGAGCAGGAGAGGAGAAGACAGGGCGTTAACGACAGGACATGGCGCCCCACTGCCGGAGCCAGATGCAGGGGTGCTGAGCGCAGCACTGGCAACAGGACAGGCAGGCGCTCCTCCTCCCACTGGCACCCCTGCCCCAGCCCTGCTGCCTGCCGAGCCGGGCCTCCCTACTCACAGCTGCGGCTGTGCTCCTTGGAGAGCAGGTAGTTGGCGAGCGGCGGCGTGTGGGTCAGGCACTGCACCGTGGAGTTGAGGAAGCAGGTGTTCCCCAGGTTCTCCAGCCCGGCGCCGACCTGGTAGATCCGCTCCCACTTCATGGAGAGGCGCTCCACGGGGAAGAGCACCTTCTGGGGCATGGGGACCCCGTCCCCCCGTTCCCCTGCGGCATGGCCGCTGCCTGCAGGGAGAGGGGCGGTGAGTCGTGGCAGTGCGGAGCGTGGGGAGGGCCCCCCTCGCCCGCTCTACCTACCCTGCTTGCCGGGTGGCTTCTCCTTGGCAGCCTCGGCCCAGGGGTTGAGCAGCACGTACTTCCCCTGCAGCTGCTCCAGCTCGCAGGAGAAGCCGTGGCTGGTGGGCTCGACCTCGTTCTTCTGCAGCCGCATCTTCTTGGCCGAGGGGGCCAGCAGCCAGCCCAGCTCCCCATCCTCAGCCATCTCCCACCAGGTCCGCTTCAGCGCCAGCCTCGCTGCCTTCTTCGGCTTCTCCATGGTCAGTGTGGCAGAGGCCGGTGGCCCTGGCTGGGGGGAGGGGGTGGCCAGTTGAGTGGGAGCACCGGCCCTTTCCACTCTGTTCCCAACGCAGGGCGGTGTTGTCAGGGCAATAGGAACGCAGGCCTCGGCATCCCGGGGCCCATCCCAGCCCATCCCACCGCAGTCACCATCCGGGTCCCCACCGCTGTGCCCACGCGTAGCCGCCTTCAAGAGCCGACTGCCACTTGCCTGCGCGATGCAAACTCCTGCCGCGCCTCTCCTGGCAAGGGACGGGGACAGCACTGCTCCTGCCCTCCGCTGCGGTCGCGCTCACTCGACTCGACTCCCTCCCCACAACCCCCTGACTTCACTCCTTCCCTCCACGTCTGCCACACTCCACGTCCCGATGTGGACTGAGGGCAAAGCCGCGCTTGCGTCTTGGCTGCAGTGGCAAGGGGGCAGGGCCTGTCAGGGCGTGGCCGCTTGGGGTCCGTGACCTTCATTGTGTGCTAACATGGGTTACCATGGCAGGGGCAGCCCGGCTGCTCACCTTGCACTCACAGCCCATCTTGTACCTCTGGTTTAGGCTCTTCTTCTGGGTCAGGCTCAGGGAGTCCCAGGTGGAGACCAAGTCGCAGAGCCCATTTCCGTGCTCGGGAAGAGCTGTTCACCCACAGTGGCATCCAGCCTTGCTGCCTGAAAAATCCATGCTGTGCTGCTCAGGGTCGTGACAACTGTCACACTACGGCTGTGCCCACACCGCTTTTCCTCATTCTGAGTGACGCTGCCCATTTTTGTGTATTCCTACCTGTGTGCAGCCAGCTGTGGCCTTCTATCCCATAAGAATTTTGGAAAATCACACATTTTTTTCCTCGATTCCTCTTCTGGGCTCACTGCCATACAGGCCCACAGTCCATGAGTATGGCTGGTAAAGTCCGAAGCAATATAGAATTGTGCACTACTGAAAAATATCCAACGGTTCAGCTCGTTTCAATCGTTTAAGGCAAGGCTTTTAGCTGGAACACAGTCGAGACAATTTAAAACTAGTGCTAACCTGCACACCCTCCTTGATTGGCACCTCTTGCTTTATCAATTCTGCGCATTTTGTTCTGTCCTTGGCAGTACATATCAAGATTTTCTTGTCTAAAAGAAACAAGAAAGATCAGTCACAAATACGCAGAAATCCAGACAACCACATCCGTGGTGCCCACACAGTAACATTGCTCTACTGTTTTCCTATGCCCAAAGCTACTAAGGATTAACTGAACACAACCATCTCTTGTCACGTGTTGTCACAAGAGGCACGTGCTGCTTCAGCATCGATCTTTCAGGCTGTTACCAGTGAGAAAAAGGAAGCGTGTTTTACTGTAGGAAACTTCGTTCAGGGCCTCATTTGCCTCTCTAGGCACCCACACGGTGAATAGCCCAGGAAACGGTACAGAAGTGAGCAGCAAAGCAAACCCAGGGCACCCCAAGAGACCCCCTAACGACACGAGTCCTTCTCTCCTTTTCACCATGAGGTCCCAAAGCAGCAGGGCAGGAGCAGGCAGGGCAGTCATGTGCTCGGGTCACACCGGGCAGGAGAGGGCAGGAAGAGCCCTCGAGCACCCAGGATTAGTAAAGAGAATTCCTGCCTTCAACTGAGGTTAGTCCATGCCCAAGGCCAGCGCTGATCCAGACGTGAAACTGAGGGGGTCAGTGAACCCCAGGTGCCACACAGGCTGCACCTTCTTCCCTCGCCTCGTCCATGAATTGTTTTCCAGGCTCCTCCACCTCACCCCGGCTCACACACCTGCAGGCTGGCTCAGGGCTGGCGGGGGGCTGGCGACCCTGGGGGCAGCAGCAGGAGCTGCTCTGACCCTGCTTGTGGGGCTGTCCCTGGGGCTGAGCACTCAGGCCCAGGGCTGGAGAACTGGGCCATGACAGGGCCTGTGGGCCCTGCGGTCTCCAGGTCCCTCCCCCAAGGCCCAGCCACGCTGGGAGTTACCTGCTCCTGCAGCACCCCTAGTCCTGGTCCTGTCCCTGTTCCTATTCCTGTCCCTGTTCCTGTCCCTGTCCCTGTCCCTGTCCCCAGCTGCCCCCAGCCTGTCTCTCCTCCATTTCTCTTCAGGCCCCTCGGCCTCTGCCCCCTCTGGCCCCCAGGCCTCTCCTCACCTCAGCAGCTCCTCAGCCAGCCAGGACGTGGGGCCTGCGGAGGCGGCCTTCAGGAAGGGCCATTTCCCTGGAGCGGGGCCTGCAGCAGCGCAGGGGTGGGCACAGCTCTGCCCGCCCTCGGTCCGCTTGGGGGCCTGGGCCTGCTCAGGGAGGGAGGGGGACAGGAGGGGAGCTGCCCTGGGCTTGCTCTGCATGGTCAAGTCCCAAAAGGCGGCTCTGTCTGTGCTCCGGCCACAGCCCCGGGCAGCAGGAGCTGCGTGACGGAGCCACTGGCATCGGCCAGGCCTTGCCTCGTCACACCGCCCGTGCTGAGCCCAGCGCCCGGGGTCTTCCTCAGGCCTCACCTTCCCCTGGGTGATGGGGAGGAGACGTGGCCTGTCCCGGCGTGGCCAAGGACATCTTCCTGTGGCCAAAGGAAGGACGGAGCCCCCCTTACTCTCTCCACGGGGCTGGCCACTGTCCTTGGCTCCTGTCCCCGGGGATCTTCGGCGCTGGCAGGCCCTGCAGGCTTTCAGGGCCAAGGAAAGGCCGGAGTGCCAGGGGCTTCTGGGGCTCTGGGCAGCTTTGGGCATCTCTGAAGCTGAGGTGTGGCTGCCCCTTTCCCTCTGCAGACACAGATACTTGCTGCCCCCTTCATGGTCAAACCCTGTTTCTCCTCATGGCACATGAACTGGACAGAGGCCACATCCCTGGTAGTCTGGGAGGACTTCAGGGAAACATAGAAGTCAAAGATGCATGCAGATAGGAAGAAAGTGAAAAGCAGCCGTGTCCAGGTTTTTCTGCTGTTTCAGGACAGAACTCAGGCATTTGTGTGCATCCCAGCACCAAAGTATGCTTTTTTCCTCCAAGCTGCACAGCTTTTCACCAGCAAAAGGGAGCTGGGCTGAGCTGGCCTTCAGGATACCTCGGCTCCTTCCTCTTTTAATTGTGTGCCTATACTTCCATTGTCTTCCCAGCAATTTTTTTTCCTTCCTTTCTTCCCCACCCAGTTCCCTCCTCTTTCAAAGGTAATTATAATTGGACTTTCTGGACAGGTCATTGAGTAGGTAGACTCAGGATCTAAGTCTAGGCTGGTCTGTGCCTCCAGAGCTGTAGGCTGAGCAATTCTACCTATAAGGCTAGGTAGAGAGGAGTTCCTGTTTGTCACTTGTGGGTTTTTTTGGTCCTGAGACAGTGAAGGTAAGGTCATCAGCTCTGCAGCAGCTAAAACCACCACTGAAAGAGTTTTGCTGGTGGATGCTGTTCTGTGTGTTCTATTTTCAACAATGATTTCATTAAGCTGGAATTATTTCTATGCAATTAGGGGATGGGGATCTTCTAGCACTGGTCTTCTGTTTCTGGAGAGTGTCCTGACAGCTTTTGTCATCCAGAGCTTTCCTGTCTGTTCCCGAGACAAGCAATGGCCACGACATGGAACAACCCCTATGAGTAATGGCTTCAGCAGTAGGCTTGGATTTAGTGAATCCCCATGGACAAATGTACGTAGCAGGTCCTCCATCCAAGAATTTTGAGGTACCACCACTCTAGAGTGAATCTGGAGTTTGGTCAGGTCCGGCTTAGGGATGGGTTCAGTCTCAGGGCCATGCCCCCAGGGACTTGCTGGGAAGGGGGTGGGAGCATGTCCCCAACCCCTGGCAGGAGCTGGGGGAGCCCGCACCTCTGCTGCCAGCTGCTCCCCCCAGGATTTGCTCTCTGCTGAGGCAGATGGCTGGAGAGGAGCTGCGTATCGTGGGGCAGACACTGGCGTCAGCAGAGTCACACCAGCAAGAACCTCAGTGCCAGACTCCCACCGTGCTGAGGCCTTGGCAGACCGTGCTCTGCAAAACCAGGAGAGTTCAAGGGCTTTGGGACAGCTGCAGATTTTGATGCTCCCCCAACAGGGAGGCAGCGGGGATTTGGAGGTGGCTGTGCTGCCTGTCCTGTGTGCTGCCCTGCAGTCCCCGTGCGGTAGTGAGAGGCAACGTCTGATGCAGACAGAGCACGTATAAGCAAGAGCCTTTCTGCATACCATTCCTCGGTAGTGACTGTGAACAACAAGCGTTTTCACTGCTAGGAAGCAGGCACTGTCTGGAAAAACATGCTATTGATTTCAGAAAGTGCAGTTAGAAGAGACTAAACTGAACATTAAAATCACTGAAGAGAATTAGTTCTGGTTTAGCTCAAACCAGGAGAGCTAAGGAGCACTTATCCTAGGTCAAGGAGTTTTTGTTTCCCCTGCTCCGCCAGCCAGCAGGCGCAGAAGAAGCTGGGAGGGAGCATGGCCAGGAGAGCTGACCCCAACTGGTGAAAGGGTCATAGAACATCATGGTCAGTAGAGAAACTGGGGGGATTTGGCCAGGAGGGGTGCATCACTGCTCTGGAATCGGTCAGTAGGTGGTGGGCAACTGCCCTATGCATCACTTGTCTTTTCTTGGGTTTTCTTGCTCTCTCTCTTTGCTATGCTCCATTTAAATACAGTTACTACTGTTCATGTTAGTATATTTTTTATTATTATTGTCATGATTTTATTTTATTTTACTTCTTTATTAAACTGTTCTTATGTCAACGAAAAGTTTTGTGTTTTTTCCGATTCTCCTCCCCATCCCAGTGGGAGGGGAGAGGAGTGAGCAAGTGGCTGCGTGGGCTTTGGCTGTTGGCTGGGGTTTAGCCACAACGCAGAGAGCACCAGCACCTTGGCCGGTGGCGGTGACATGGCGCTGGCCAACAGGCAGGATTTCCGTTTTGCTGGCTCGGAGTTTTTGGGAGCAGCCGGCTCGCCGCCGGGGCCAGCAGGGAGGTCCGTGCCGCAGCCTGTTTCCCGAGAGGTGCAGAAGATGCCAAGACTGCTGCTGGCCTTCTGGGACACCTTGGCCAGCTTCCCCGCTGCGCCGGGCACTGGCCTGGGAGCACCGCTGCTGCAAGAGACCCTCTTGAGGGTCCCGGTGTTGTCCCCACTGCCCCCAGGCTCCTGGCTGTGGCTGGGCTCCAGCAGCGCCTTGGGTGACACAGGTGGCTGCTTGTGCTCGCAGGAGCTCTGCCGGGGCAGCTCCGCTTTGGCCGCGCCTGCCCTGCTGGTGTTGCAGAAGCCTTGAGCTGCTCTGGGCGCGGGAGGCAGCTGCGGGAAGGAGAGCGACTCCTTGGGCATCCGCGCTGCACCATTGGGCAGAGCTGTGGCCATGGGGGTGGCTTTGAGGAGCAGCCTGGGTGACGGAGAAAAAGCAGGTGCCTTTGGCGGAGCGGTTCTGTTGGGCGGCTCCAGCCCTGCCCCAGATGTACTGTGGGCCACAGGGGCTCTGACCTCCTTCGGCCCCGGCAGCTTCTTCCCCAGCAGCATGTGTGGTCTCTAGAGAAACAGAAGGACAGAGGTTCAGGGAGGAGAGCATTCAAGGAGCCAAGGACACAGAGGGATACGTCCCTCCCCATGCCTTGCCAGGCACGCTCAGGGACCCTTGGCTCAGTAGGATCCCTCCTGTCAACCGTCCTCCCTCGCACCTGCCCGTTCGGAGCAGTGCGCCTGCCTCCCTGCGGAGCTGCAGCCACCCGCCCTCGCAGAGCAGACAGAGGGGCAGCAGCTCCCAGCTCCCAGGAGCGCTGGCTGAGAGCAGCCTTAAGGACTCACCTGGCCCGTCAGCAGTGAAGACAGGGCCCTGCTGGTCACAGTTGTCTTGACCTGAGTGGAGCCAGGCAGGCTGGAGGCAGCTTTGGCCGTGGGCCCCTGCGAGCTCTTCCTGGGGCTGGGGGTTCTGGTGAAGGCAGAGAAGTGCAGGTGTTAACTGCGAGGGTTCGAGCGACGAGAGCGCTCTCGTCGGAGATGCACACAAGCAACAGGAGCCAGAAGCTCCGAGGAGATGAACCGCTCTTGATCTACAGCAAAATCCTGACAAGGAGCTGGACCTCTCCCCGCCACCCTGCTCCGAGCCAGCACGTGCACACAGGCTTTGGGGCTACTTGGGCCAAGCTCCGTCCCACACCCAGGCACGTGTTACCAGCCCCGTGCCCAATGCTGAGAGCAGGGGGAAGAGGGGCCGCAAGACACAGGGCGCTCTCACCTCAGGTAGAACAGCACGTAGGCCTGCTCTTTGAGGACCTCTTCGGTGCTGCTGGGGTGGACCCGCTCATCGTTCATTTTATACCACTGCCCATTGCTGGCCTGCAGAAGGAGAAGAGAGAATGGGGTCCGACTGTGAGCGGCGACACTCCTGGCATGAAGAGCAGCAGGAACAGTGCCCGTCGGCAGAGCTCCTCTCCCCAAAACCCACAGGCGGCCCAGGGCAGGCAAGGGGACTCTGGGAGAGCAGACCTCCACGCTTCCTGCAGCGGAGCACAGCCTGTGCAGCACACCTGATCCAGTGCTCCACACCACGCACCTCTGCTCAGCACCCTCCTTTCTGCACATTACAGGGACCCGTGAGCACCCACCAGCCCCCAGCCCAGACGGGGTGCCAAGAGAGCTCCCCGGGCTCACCTTCACGAAGCAGTAGTAGTGCCCGGCGTGGCAGCTGTACCCAGAGTGCACCAGCACCGCGTAGAGCCCGTACAGGACAGGATCCCCATTCTTCTGAGACATGTAAGGGCGGAGGTTGAAGAACTCGGGGTACCCCACGTCCTGCAGAGAGAGGATGTCTCAGGAGCCTGCACAGCAGATGGCTTTCTTGCTAGAGCAAGGGCAGCTCAGCCGTCCTGCAGATCCCACCTTTCAAGGGAGGGGGACCCGCTCTCGCCAGGCCGAGTGCACGGTGAGGAAGATGCCAGGATGAGCCAAACTCCCTCTGTGCCGCACAGCTGGGGAAGGTCAGCAGGACTGCGGCAGAGCTTGCACTGGATCGCCTCCCACCCTGCTTTGGGCAGCAGAGCCTCGGGCCAGGAGACAGCCCCCGCTCTGGATTGCCGAGCACTCACCTTTGTGAGTTTGCCTCCACCAAAGTCGGCAAAGCGCTTCAGCGAGATGGTGAGAACGTTGGAGGCTCGGTGGATGGTGAAGCCCTTGCTGGCCGTCACTTTCTTCTTGCATCTGCGCAGCAAGAGCTCGAGCTATTCAAGCTGATCCACCACCCGGACAATGCCAGCCCTGGCCAAGCGGCACACCCCACGGCAGGGACCCTGCTGACAGCGGGCACCGCTCCAGGGCACCTGCTTGTGGCCGTGTCTGCTGGCCCCTGCCCTTCCCACCAGAGGAGGGAGCTGAGGAGAGGCAGGCTTCATTGCAGGCTTCCGTGGCCACGTGCCTCACAGTTTAGCCACGGAGCAGGTAGAGAAGCCCTCCCTTACTGGAGCAGGCTTTCCGCCTGCTTCCCACCAGCACACCCACGGGCCCCTTCCCGCCCACAGCCCCACACACTCACTGGGCACACATGTAGGCGTTCTCCCCGCCCAGCAGGTCTGGCTTCACAAACAGCTCCAGCGCCTGCACTAGGTTTGCGGCTTCCTGCAAGGGCAGAGGAGAGGTCAGGGCATGAGTGGCCTGTCCACACGACAGCCCAGCTCCCCGCCGAGACACTGGCCCCGAGAGATAACACAGAGCATGAGCACAGGGCCACAGGCTACACCACACCTGTGAGCCTGCCACCAGCTAGGCACCGGCCAGCACGCTGTAAGGGACGGCGGCACTGCCCCCCACACCACAGAGCCTCAACGCAGGAGTCGTGGCCCACGCTCAGGCAACGGGCACTGCTCTGCCAGAGAGAGAAGGCAGCGCCACAATGGAAGCGGCTTCCCTCTCGCCTGCACCGTGCCTTGACGCTGGCCGGTTAAGGAGCCTTAAGAGCAGTAATGGTGCAGGTGCAGGAACGTCCCCCCACGAGAGCAGAGCTCCTTCCCATGCCCAACCCTGCCCCAGTACCCCGATCTCCAGCGGCAGGTCCAGGTAAGGGTCGTACGTGTCCGAGACGCTCTTGCACGCCAAGCACTTCACTGCAAAAGAGCGAGCAATGAGCACAGCCTGGCACAACACCTGCACCCGCCACCACCCCAGCACAGCGCAGGCAGCTGCAATATTCCCCCTCTCTGCATTTGGGCTCTGGGAGGTGAGCACCAGGATTCACAGCCTGGCAAGGAGGAAGGCTGGCAATTCCGCTGGGACAGCGGTTGTTGCTAGAGAGCTGGCAACAGGGGTTCCTCTATCAGTGGCAATGAGCTGGAGACCCACGGCCAACGGCTTTTTCCATCGCCACAACAGGGGTCACGAGCTGCAGGCACTGCCAGACTGACCGGCTGCAGCTCTGGGTACGTTACGCATGCTTCGCCACTTTCCCAAGAGATTTTTTACCGCAAGGCTCTCGGGGCAACAGCAGCCCTGAGAGTCGCAGGCCCAGGACCTGGCAGCCAGCACTCACCACGGGACCGCAGGTAACCGCCAAAGACCTGGTGAACCAGCGTCGTGGCCTGGGTCTCGCGATCCAACCTGGAGATAACAGCACCAGATCTCACACCACCCCTCCGCCATGGCCACACCCGCGGGCCACCCCTGTGTCCTCGGGACAGCTCCCCTGTGCACTCTGGCCAGCGGATGGGCTGCAGAGCTCCAAGGGCAGAGGGAAGTCGCAGCTGCTGCCAGCCTGCTCTCCCAGTGCCGCAGCTCGAGGGGTGGCACCAGGCTCCGATGCACACCTTCCTTGAGAAGGAGCAGAAACTCCTGGCTGGAGCTCAGAGCTGGGCACTGCAGACGGAGGCAACGCAGGCTTCCCGGGACGGAGAGCCCACAGGAAAGCGGCTCAGCCCTGGCCACAGCGCTGGGGCTGAACTAGCGGGCACGCCTGTATTCCTCAGCAATTGGGACAGGATCCAAACCCATAGCAGCCTCGGGATTTGGGGACAGGACCACAGCTCTGCTATGGTGGAGGAGTCAGGAGAAGGGAGAAGGCAGACAACAGCCCAGAGCTGTGTCACAGAGGGGCAGGGAGCTGGGCCACCCACTCAAGGTCCCTGGAACCAGCGGCTCCCTCTATGAGTCTGACCTGGGGGACACATTCACCCCACAGGCCCCTCCTGTGGGTGCAGGGGACCAGTGAAGGGACAGTGGGGAAGAGCAGCGATGGGCCATCAGAGGCCCCACGTACGTGGTACAGCCTTTCAAGCAGGCCTTCTGCATGGCATCGACGGTGTGACACAGGAACTCGTGCGCATCCTCCTGTCTCCTGAAGAGGATGTGCTGGGCAATATCTGCAGGAGAGGGAAGAATCAGCCCCAGCACGTGCTGCATGATGCAGGCCTTCCCTCCCTTCCTTGGGGCAGGGACTGTGGGGGTTGAGCCCCCTCAAACCAAACCAGACATCAGACTCTTGCCGGAAAGCCCCAAGTGGCCCTTGAAGGCGCCAGCCCCTGGCAGGCTCAGGGAGTCATCTCAGAAGAGCCGTCTGCCAAGACCTGCCCCCATCTCAAAGGCTACGCTCCTGCATTAGCCACTGCTCTCCTGCATGGCTACCAGGGGGAGGGGAAGGCAGCCGTCCTTACTCTTGAGGTCTCGGATGAAGGATATCGGCTTTATTGTCTTGCCGCTGTTGGCAAAAGCCTCAATTGTGTGCTTCTCCATGAGGCACATCATGCAAAAGCCTCCTTGGTCACCTGGAGCAGGAGAGGAGAAGACAGGGCGTTAACGACAGGACATGGCGCCCCACTGCCGGAGCCAGATGCAGGGGTGCTGAGCGCAGCACTGGCAACAGGACAGGCAGGCGCTCCTCCTCCCACTGGCACCCCTGCCCCAGCCCTGCTGCCTGCCGAGCCGGGCCTCCCTACTCACAGCTGCGGCTGTGCTCCTTGGAGAGCAGGTAGTTGGCGAGCGGCGGCGTGTGGGTCAGGCACTGCACCGTGGAGTTGAGGAAGCAGGTGTTCCCCAGGTTCTCCAGCCCGGCGCCGACCTGGTAGATCCGCTCCCACTTCATGGAGAGGCGCTCCACGGGGAAGAGCACCTTCTGGGGCATGGGGACCCCGTCCCCCCGTTCCCCTGCGGCATGGCCGCTGCCTGCAGGGAGAGGGGCGGTGAGTCGTGGCAGTGCGGAGCGTGGGGAGGGCCCCCCTCGCCCGCTCTACCTACCCTGCTTGCCGGGTGGCTTCTCCTTGGCAGCCTCGGCCCAGGGGTTGAGCAGCACGTACTTCCCCTGCAGCTGCTCCAGCTCGCAGGAGAAGCCGTGGCTGGTGGGCTCGACCTCGTTCTTCTGCAGCCGCATCTTCTTGGCCGAGGGGGCCAGCAGCCAGCCCAGCTCCCCATCCTCAGCCATCTCCCACCAGGTCCGCTTCAGCGCCAGCCTCGCTGCCTTCTTCGGCTTCTCCATGGTCAGTGTGGCAGAGGCCGGTGGCCCTGGCTGGGGGGAGGGGGTGGCCAGTTGAGTGGGAGCACCGGCCCTTTCCACTCTGTTCCCAACGCAGGGCGGTGTTGTCAGGGCAATAGGAACGCAGGCCTCGGCATCCCGGGGCCCATCCCAGCCCATCCCACCGCAGTCACCATCCGGGTCCCCACCGCTGTGCCCACGTGTAGCCGCCTTCAAGAGCCGACTGCCACTTGCCTGCGCGATGCAAACTCCTGCCGCGCCTCTCCTGGCAAGGGACGGGGACAGCACTGCTCCTGCCCTCCGCTGCGGTCGCGCTCACTCGACTCGACTCCCTCCCCACAACCCCCTGACTTCACTCCTTCCCTCCACGTCTGCCACACTCCACGTCCCGATGTGGACTGAGGGCAAAGCCGCGCTTGCGTCTTGGCTGCAGTGGCAAGGGGGCAGGGCCTGTCAGGGCGTGGCCGCTTGGGGTCCGTGACCTTCATTGTGTGCTAACATGGGTTACCATGGCAGGGGCAGCCCGGCTGCTCACCTTGCACTCACAGCCCATCTTGTACCTCTGGTTTAGGCTCTTCTTCTGGGTCAGGCTCAGGGAGTCCCAGGTGGAGACCAAGTCGCAGAGCGTGATGTGCCTCTCGCCATTGCCCACTGACTGGGAGATACTGTCGTGGGTGTCTATTACGTGCCACCTGATCAGGATGAGGAAGCTGATGTGGCCTTGTACAGGCAGCTGACACCAGCCTCGCAATCACAGGCCCTGGTTCTCTTGGGGGATTTTAACTACCCACATATTTGCTGGAAAGGCTACACAGCCAGCCGTTCACAGTCCAGGAGGTTCCTCCAGTGCATCGATGATGATAACATCTTGATGCAGATGGTGGATGAGCCAACTAGGAGAGGAGCACTACTGGATCTAATACTCACTAACAAGCAGGGTCTGGTTGAAGTGGTGAAGGTTGAGGGCAGCCTTGGCTGCAGTGATCATGAGATGGTGGAGTTCAGGATCTTGTGCGGTAGGAACAGAACACCAAGCAGGATCACAACCCTGGACTTGAGCAGGGCCAACTTTGGCCTTTTGAAGCAATTGCTAGGGGCAATCCCATGGGACAGGGTACTAGAAGGCAAAGGGGCCCAAGAGAAATGGTTTCTATTCAAGGACCACTTTTTCCAAGCTCAAGATCAGAGCATTCCATTGGGTAGGAAATCAAGAAAGGGAGCCAGGAGACCTGCGTGGTTAAACAGGGAACTGATGGGCAAACTCATATGGAAGAAGAGAGTCTATAGATGATGGAAGGAGGGGATGGCCGCTTGGGAGGACTATAGGGCTGTTGTCAGAGGATGTAGGGAGGCAACTAGGAAAGCTAAGGCCTCCTTGGAGTTAAGCCTTGCAAGGGAGGTCAAGGACCACAGAAAGGGCTTCTTCAAATACATTGCAGACAAAACTAACACCAGAGGCAGTGCAGGCCCACTGTTGAATGAGGCGGGTGCCCTGGTGACACAGGATACAAAGAAGACAGAGCTACTGAATGCCATCTTTGCCTCTGTCTCTACTGCTGGGGACTGTCCTCAGGAGCTCCAGAGCCCTGAGTCCCCAGAGGAAGTCAGGATAAAGGAGGAGTTTGACTTGACTGATGAGGACTGGGTTAGGGATCAGCTAAGCAAGCTGGACATACATAAATCCATGGGCCCTGATGGGATGCACCTGCGGGTGCTGAGGGAGCTGGCAGAAGTCATTGCTAGACCAGTCTCCATCATCTTTGGTAAGTTGTGGGGAACAGGTGAGGTGCCTGAGGACTGGAGGAAAGCAAATGTCACTCCAGTCTTCAAAAGGGCAAGAAGGAGGACTCGAGTAACTACAGAGCGGTCAGCCTCACCTCCATCCCTGGAAAAGTGATGGGACAATTTATCCTGGGCGCTGTCTCTAAACATATCAAGGATAAAAGGGTCATTAGGAGCAGTCAACATGGCTTTACCAAGGGGAAGTCATGTCTGACCAACCTTTTATGAAGACACAACCAGGTGGATAGAGGATGGCAGTGCAGGGGATGTGGTTTATCTTGATTTCAGTAAAGCATTTGACACCGTCTCCCACAGCATCCTCGCAGCTAAACTGAGGAAGTGAGGTCTGGGTGACCGGGTAGTGAGGTGGATTGTGAACTGGTTGAAGGAAAGAAGTCAGAGAGTTGTGGTGAATGGGACAGAGTCTAGTTGGAGGCCTGTATCTAGTGGAGTCCCTCAGGGTCGGTACTGGGACCAGTACTGTTCAATATATTCATCAATGCCCTGGATGAAGGGACGGAGTGCACTGTCAGCAAGTTTGCTGATGACACAAAACCGGGAGGAGTGGCTGACAGCCCAGCAGGCTGTGCTGCCGTTCAGCAAGACCTGGACAGGCTGGAGAGCTGGGCGGGGAGACATTTAATGAGATACAACAAGGGCAAGTGTCGAGTCTTGCATCTGGGAAAGAGCCACCCCATGTCCCAGTCTAGGCTGGGGGCTGAGCTGTTAGAGAGCAGCGTAGGGGAAAGGGACCTGGGGGTCCTGGTGGACAGCAGGATGACCATGAGCCAGCAACGTGCCCTCGTGGCCAAGAAGGCCAATGGCATCCTGGGGTGTATGAGAAGAGATGTCGTCAGTAGGTGGAGAGAGGTTCTCCTCCCCCTCTGCTCTGCCCTGGTGAGACCCCATCTGGAATAGCGTGTCCTGTTCTGGGCCCCTCAGTTCCAGAAGGACGGGGAACTGCTGGAAGGAGTCCAGCGCAGAGCCACGAAGGGGGTGGAATAGCTCCCTTATGATGAAAGGCTGAGGGAGCTGCCTCCCTTCGGCTTGGAGGAGACTGAGGGCTGACCTCATCAATGTTTATAAATACATAAAGGGCGAGTGTCAGGAGGATGGAGCCAGGCTCTTCTCGGTGATGTTCAATGACAGGACAAGGGGCAATGGGTGCAAGCTGGAGCACAGGAGGTTCCACTTGAACATAAGGAAAAACTTTTTCCCTGTGAGGGTGACAAAGCACTGGAACAGGCTGCCCAGAGAGGCTGTGGAGTCTCCTTCTCTGGAGACATTCAAAACCCACCTGGACACGTTCCTGTGTGATCTACTCTAGGTGGTCCTGCTCTGGCAGGGGCGTTGGACTAGATGATCTTTCGAGGTCCCTTCCAACCCCTGACATTCTATAATTCTGTGTGATTCTGTGAGTCCTTATAGTGGCCTTCCAGTACCTGAAGGGGCCTACAAGAAGGCTGGGGAGGGGCTTTTTACACAGGCCTGCAGTGATAGGACGAGGTGTAATGGTTGGAAGCTGGGAGAGGGCAGATTTAGACCAGATACAAGGAAGGAGTCCTTCACCCTGAGCGTGGTGAGACACTGGAACAGGTTGCCTAAGGAAGTTGTGGATGCTCCATCCCTGGAAGTGTTCAAGGTCAGGTTGGATGGAGCCTTGAGCAACGCGGTCTAGTGGCAGGTGTCCCTGCCACAGCAGTGGGCTGGAACTAGATGGTCTTTGAGGTCCCTTCTAACTCACACCATTCTATGATTCTATCATTCCTAGATACAATCCTAGATAGAATCAACTACTCCTAGATAGAATCCACCCTTCCTAGATAGAATCCTAGATAGAATCCACCATTCCTAAAAAGAATCCAACATTCTTAGGTAGAAGCCTAGATAGAATCCATCATTCCTAGATAGAATCCTACATAGAATCCATTATTCCTAGCTGGAATACACTATTCCTTGATAGAATTCAAGATAGGATCCACCATTCCTAGATAAAATCCACCGTTCCTTGGATAGAATCGACGATTTCTTGCTAGAATCCTAGATAAAATCCACAATTCCTACATAGAATCCATCATTCCTGGATAGAATCCACAAAGAATCCATGAAGAATCCTGGACAGATTCTGCCCTTCCCAGATAGAATCCTAAATAGAATCTATCATTCCTAAATAGAATCCTAGACAGAATCCACCATTCCTAGACCGAAATATAGATGGAATCCACCATCCCTAGATCGAATCCTATATAGAATAGTAGTAAGAATCCTAGGAAGCATCCACCATTGCTAGATAGAATCCCAGATAGAATCTTAGATAAAATTCACCATTCCTAGGTAGAATCCAGCATTCCTGGACAGAAGCCACAATTTCTACATAGAAAACACCACTTCTAGATAGAATCCAGGATGGAATCCACCATTCCTAGACAGAATCCATGTTAGAATCCACCATTCCTGTCCTGGGTTTGGTTAGGATGGGGTTAATTTTCACAAGAAGCTTGGAGGGGGCATAGCCAGGACAGCCAAACCCAAGGCACCAGGGGGTATTCGATACCGTGTGATATCATGCTCAGTATATAAGAAGGAGTGGCAGTAAGGCACGTGCAGCGCGGTGCAGTGGTGGTCTGGGCGGTGAGGTGATGCGTTCAATGTCTCTCGCTGTACATGTTATTTCATTGGTGGTGGTGTTATCGTTGTTTCTTCTCTCTTTGTGTTGTTCCATTAAACTGTTTTTATCTCAAGCCACGGGGTTTGACCCTTTTCTCCCAATTCCCCTCCCCACCCCGCCGTGCAGGTAGGGGTGAACAAAGGGCCGTGTGGTGCCCTGCTCCTGGCTGGGCCCAAACCATGACAGCCCTTTTTGGCACCCAATGTGGGGCCCGAGGCATTGAGATAACAGCAGATCTGGCCAGAGTGTGTTGGAAGTTTGTTATTTTAGTTAAGTAACCACGTGTCACCATGTTGGTTCGTCTGTTCACGCGGTGGTACTATGTAAACGCCTACATGCCCTATGTGTTCCCTGTGGTGATGGTTGTGACCGCTGGGAGCGGGATCAGGACTACCATCTTGCTGCACTGGCTAATGTTGACTCATGATATGATTTCATCGCTGGGCAGGAGGTTTAGCTGGTATTTGTATGTGGCATTGCTGCCATGCCCATTCCTCGGGCGCCTCCTCTCAGAATTTGTTACTAATCACACCCAGTCCACGGGAGGGACAGAGAGGGATACTTTCTCCCGGTCTTCACCTCTCTTTCCACCTTCAGGCTTATTATAGCATTTTCAAGAACTTTGAATCTCCCTGGGATGCCCAAGCCAGCATGTTCTTATTGCTGTGTCTCCTGAATGTGTCCCAGGTATCGTTCATGGTTAAACAACATTTTTCCAAGAATACCAGCCAGAGATCTGCCCCGAGGCTGGATAATTAGGAGTGGCAGTGTGTGTGGGAGAGTATGGGAAAGTGCCTGGGACAGTGGTCACCCCCAACAGTTTGGAATTTCACCCCTGAACAAATACAGAATCCTGAAAAACTAGTAAAACATTTGGAAAAGGTATGGTGTCACCCTGGCAATTCCAGAGAGACACAAATCACTGCAATATGCTGGGGCCTGGCCCGTGCCTACCAAGCCCTTCTCAACACTACTACTTCAGCAGTCAGATCTGCAATCATCTCTCTGTGATCATTCCCTGCCCTGTAATCATCAGAGCAGGGGAAAAAAAAGACTATCTGAATGTAAAAATTAAAAAAAAAAAAAAACAAACAACTCCCTGGCTGGATTATTTTGTTGGGATTTTTGGGGGTTATTTTTGGTTTGTCAGTGGGGTGACGGTGGGGTGTGCTTTGGAATTAAGAAAAATGCTATTTCAACTCTTAAGTCCAACCTACAAGGAAAAACAAACCACATGTACAAGGCTAGACACGTTCATGTATGTTGCAGAACTTGTACCAGCACTACATTCTGGACAGGACCGAATGACAAAGCAGAATTAAATCCTGTAAGAATCCTTCTCTAAAATATGTCTGGTTGCAAAGTGAATATTGTAGATCACCAACAGCAGTTCTAAGACACTGAGACTCCTAGTTTTCATCTGCCTCCCTCAATAGAAATAAACAGGCCCCAAAGCACAGAAAAAACCAGGACAGGGATGAAACAAAAAAATAAAAAAAAAAAAAAAACATCACAAAAAAACCCAAATCATCAGGAACTGTACCAAGCACCTTAAGTAACACGTAAGCAGCTCAAAAAAACTAAATTACAAAACTCAGGAGAGGTGTCAAGCGAGACAAATGAGTCCACACAGAGCAGCACTAATATCCTGCCAAGAGGACTATGCAGGTGAGAGAAGGTGCTTTGAAGGCCAGTGGTTTTGATGAGGCCACTTGTCACACAGATTGGTTCTGGTGCCTGGAAGGAAAATGGAGGAGGTTGAGGGGATAGAGGGCACACGAAGGGTATGGAGGGACTTGGACAGCTGACCAAGGTGCCTGCAGTGCAAAGGCAAGAGGATGGCTCCAGGGCACACTGACTGACAGAGAGGTCCTGCAGGGACTAGAGGGCACAGGAAGGGCTCTGGACCACAGCAAGGCAAACGGAGGTCTCTGGTGCACAAGGTACACAAGTAGGTAAGTCCCCAGGCAAGAAGGGGGAGACGGGCACAGCTCCAGGAGTACAAGGAAGGTAAACGTGAGGCTCTCGGGTACCCCAAAAGACAAGCCCAGCTGTCCTGAGAGGAGTAGTTGTAAGTCGGAGGAGTTCTGAGGAGACTGGGGCAATCTTCTTGAGAGGGGACGAGGGAAAAACAAGGCCTCTGGGATGTACCAAAAGCAAAAGGAGAAGATTTGAGGGGACCAGAGAGAAAAGAGAAGGGATTTAATAGGGCAAAAGGACAAACAGGCATCTTGATGCTACCAAGGAGCCTGCAGGGACCAAAGGGCAAGCAGAGTAATCATGTGGGAATTAGAAGGAAACAGGCTTCTGAGGGAACAAGGCAGCAAATAAAAAGCTCGTGAGAGGCCCAGAGGCAAATGGATGGGTCCTGAGGGGAGCAAATTGGAAGTTTCTTGCCTCTGAGACTTGACTCCCATTCTGCAGACTGCTGTCCTGCAGGCTCGGTGTGCAACTTGGGGATCTCTGCCCAGGCAGTCCTGACCTGCAACACCATGTGCACAAAACCGTTCTAAGTCATGCAGCTTCATAACCTGAATGACAAATGGCAAGTATTACTCCAGGATAGCTTTGACGTAGGCTTTTTCCCCTCCAGAGGACAGGGAGAAATTGCTCCTCCCCACAATACTGCCTCTGATAATGCACCTCCTTCCTCGCCATCTTACCCTGCTCCTGCCCCTCCTCTCCAGTCACTGTCCACCTCAAGCATCCAGGGCAGCTGTTTCTCACCTGCATGGTCCTTTGTGTCCTGCCCCCAGCCCCTCCTCTCTGCCCCACAGCCAGCAGCCCAGGCACTCTGGGCTCGTACTCACCTGGGAGGATCCAGCTGCCAGCTCAGGCAGAGAGGAGGGCAGGGAGAAGGGTGTCCCTTTACACCACATGCCTGGGCACAGCATAACGCAGCAGCACCAAGGAGGCATCCCAGGAGCCTTGTGACGGGGCAGCAGAAGGCTCTGGAGCACAATGAAACCTTTGGATGTGGAGGGGCTCAAGGGCTGGCAGAAGAACCCAGAGAGAGTGAGGGCATGTAATGGGTCTGCCTGAGCTGCAGCCCTCACCGTGCTGTGCAGTGGTAGCTAGATAACACACCGGTGTTTTGACTACTGCTGAGCCGGGCTCACACAGCACCAAGGCTGCTTCCCCAACCTTTCCCCAGTAGGCTGGGGGTGGGTAAAAACTTGGGAGGGGATATAGCCAGGACAGCTGACCCAGACTGTCCAAAGGGATATTCCATCCCACATGACGTCTGCTCAGCAATATAAGCTGGGGAAAACAGGAAGAAGGGGGGGACATTCGTTTGGCGTTTGTCGTCCAGAGCAACCGCTACGCGTACCGGAGCCCTACTTCCCAGGAAGTGGCTGGCCATCGCCTGCTGATGGGAAGTAGAGAATAAGATCTTTCGTTTTGCTTTTGCTTCCGCGTGCGGCTTTTGCTTCATTCAACTGTCTTTATCTGACCCACGTGCCCGTTGTTATATTTTCTCTCCCCTGTCCAGCTGAGGGGGTGAGAGTGATAGAGTGGCTTTGGTGGGTAGCTGGCATCTGGCCAGGGCCAAACCACCACAGGGCAAAAGGAGTACCTCAGGACATAAGTGTCCTGGTTTGGGCTAAACCACAACTGATTCTGGTTTAGTGCTTTTACTTTTCTGTTAAGTCTCTTGTAAGCAACTGAACTTTCTGAAATCAACAGCCTGTTTTTCCAGACAGTGACTGCTCCTAGCAGTGATAACACTTGATGTTTATAGTTCGTACCAAGGAATGGGATGCAGAGAGGCTCTTGCTTATACTTGTCCTTGTAGCGGCCAAGGTCACTGCTAAATCTTGTTCTGCGTGTTGGGGTGCCGGCAGTGAAGAGGGTCGCAAGCATGAAAAAGGTTGCACCTGCAGGGAGGAGCGAACCGGACAGGTGACCCAAACCTGGCCAACAGAGTATTCCATCCCATAGACGTCATGTTCAGCATAAAGCTGAGGGATCACGAGGGTCAATCTCTCTTCTTCAATGGCCGACATCTAAGGAGGGCTCTGTCTGTTCTTCTGTCATCGATCCCGACCCGTGCATCCCCGAATCCAGTGCCTGAGTCCAGCTCCTGCATCCCGTCCCTGTCTACTGCCGAATCCAGCCTGGGACTGCCCCTGTGCCAGCCCTGCAGCGTGGTGGTGACGTGTCGTCATCAGGGTGGGGGGAGCTGGGTTCAGTATTGGTGGTGTATCTATTTGTACATATTGACGTGACTGGAGCCCCCCCTCCCCAGGCACGGAGCACCCCCCTGCTGGGCCCGCAGGTCCTACCAGGGCCCGCACCCTGCACCTACGCACATCCCACGCCCAGGTCAGCCCAGCCCACGGCCTGAAACCTCCCTCTGTGGCCCTGCGCCCACCTGCCCAGGGCACAGAACCCTCTGTGCTGCTGCTTCACAGTACCAGGGACACTGCCAAGTCAGGAAGGTGTAAGAGTCGGTCCGAAAACACCATTGTCTCAACCTTGTCATCAGGGATATGGACAGTAAAGTACCCCGACAGTTAGGCTAACACCTTGACATGAGTCTGCAGCGGCCTGCCTGAGAAGCAGTTGCTGACCCTGGGAAAGGAATGCCAGGCTTGTGAGGTCGTTGTGCCCTGGACAGAGCAAGGACGAGAGCTGAGCAACTTGTTCATCTGGCAGGAAACAGCAAAATGATGGAGATGCTGCTGTCTGCTTCTCCCTTCTAGAAACCTTGTGGGGAGAGGTAAGAGCTGAAGGAGGGAGCCTTGTGGAGGCAAGAGGGCTCTGTTTTGGTGAAAGAGTGCTGTGCCGTTCTCCAGTGCCACGGATGAACCTGAGAACCGTTATCAAGAAGGATCGATCAGCATCAATGGAGCCAAGAAGAGGCGGAGAGACGGAGGAGGAGCAAGACGTGCTACTGGGCATAAAAAGGGGCTTCTCAGCACCTGAACTTGGAAAGCTTTCCCCACCAAGGATCACGATGATCGTTAGGACCGGCGGGACGCTGCCTGGACCTGGGACCATAGGGACGCCTCGGACCCGTGGTGGTAGCTGTCAATCTCTGTCCTCTTTTCACTTTACTTTCCCCTTTCCTTTCACCCTCTTTACCTATCGCACGCCGCTTTACAGACAAACAATAAAGTTTCACTGTTTGATTGTAGCAAACCCCCTTGGCATGGTTGCCATGATTTTGCACTTTGAGATCACAGCAAATGAACCATTATGAGTCAACCGAGTGGACTGTGACACTGTAGGGGTGACTTATCCCCTGGATTCTCCCCCGGATGTCAGGGTGTTTTCTCCCCTGGCTGTAGTGTTGGCATCTCCCCTGGCTTCTCCCCTGGCTCCTCCCCTGGCTATAAGGGTAGCTTCTTTCCTGGCTTCTCCCCTTCCTTCTCCCCTGGCTGTCGGGGTGGCTTCTCCCCTGGCGTCTCCCCTGGCTGTAAGCACGGCTTCTCCCCTGCCTTCTCCCCTGGCTGTTGGGGTGTTTTCTCCCCTGGCTTCTCCCCTGGCTGTCGGGGTGTTTTCTTCTCTGGCTTCATTCCTGGCTGTAAGGGTGGCTTCTCCCCTAGTGTCTCCCCTGGCTGTTAATATTATCATAAGAAGAACTTTCATTAATATTTTTTACAAATTTCAGGATGGCATCCAACTAAACAAATCAGAGTGAAAATCAATCAGAAGAGATTGCGATTTGATGTAACAGTTGTAAATGTTCAGAAATAACACGGCCATCATGTTCTGTTTCTCAGGATTCATTAACATTAGTGCAACAGTTGGAATTAATCAATGCACAGACGCCTCCTTCTTGCAGGTTAAGCACTGCAAGTGCTAGACAACTTTGTTCTACTATAATGCCAAAGAAGCAGCTTCTTGTTGCAAGGCTCAAATGGCATCTATTGTGCAATTGTCTGTGGCTTCCATGGTAGCTGATAGACTTTTAAGAGCTGTTTCTAGTTCATTTACCTCGAGTCTGGGAATTAAGGTTCTGATTAAACATCTCCGTCTGGACTCATCAGGGGTTCTTCATATGCTGGGGTGAAGAGGTGGAGGGCCAGATCTACATATGTGCAAGGGGCTGTGTTAACCCCCCCCACGTCCTGTGGCACAAATGACCACAAGCAGGGGCACTGCGAAGGAAACACCAAGCTTTTAATGAACTAAGCAATCAATAGAGAAATAGTGGAGGACTGTTCCTGCAGCAGGTTGGTCTAGGTTGCACAACACAGGAATCCATGTCCGCACCTTCTCCATCAAGAGCGGACAAGGGGCCAGGGGGCATTTTGCCACCCTGCATCCCTCGGGTTGTAGCTCGCTTGCTGGGCACGTTTTTGCTGTCAGATGCATTCCTCTTGCTTCTGTCCACATGCTGCCCGCTGCTGCTTGCTTGCTGCCTGCTGCTGCCTGACACTGCACTGTCCCTGTTTGGCTTCCCCTCCCACAGTGTTTTCCATTGTACCACCAGGCACACCATCATCTTCTTCTTCTCGACTGGAATATTGTCCTGTCGGGAAGTCTCTTCTGCGTTATGGGTGCTGGCTGGCACAGGGCGTTTGGCCTGCTTCAGGCAGGAAGAATGCTGCAAAACTAGAGTTGCTTTGCAAAGTTTTATTCCTATTAGTAATCATAGTGTGGGTGTTAGTGATAAGTCGTCTTGCGCCTGAATGATTGAAGGGTATAAGAACCCTGTGTAAAGGCACATTCAGGGTCCCTCAATTGGGCTGGGTCGTGGCATGCGCGTGACAAAAATACCTGCTCTTGTAATTCTGTACTTTATGTCCCAGCCTCTCGCCTTTGGTGTCACAAAAAATTAGCAACCGGCACAGGGCTCGCCTGTGAGCAGGGGATTTTGCTAGATGAGGTCCAGGCAGTGCTGGATGAGGCCACAGAGGGTGCTGAGTGAGCTGGGGACCCAGTGCAGTGCCAGCTCCAGGATCTCAGCGTGCAAACCCCAGACAGTGGTGCCCACTTGCTGGCCAGGTGCGAGCTGAGATTTCCACGCTTGGCCAGTCCCTGCCAGGCCCCCCAGTGCGGCTGTGGCTCCTTCCCAGGGCCGAATACAGCTCACCAGCAGCAATGCTGGTGCTGGGGCAGTGATGAAGGCCTCCATGCTCCTGGTGTTGATGCTAATCAACATGGTTTCTCCCATGGGTGCCTGCCACCCAGCACAATGCCCCATCTACCCCTCCTCTTGGTGGCGAACCCCAGCCCAGCTCAGCCACCCACGAGGTGGGCAGGGGCTTCATTAAACACCCCCCACCCACTGCAGAAATGGCCGCAGGCAGAGAGGGGTGCTGCAAAGCAAATACCCAACTATTTCAATGAATTAAGCAAGAAATGGGGATCTGGGATAGGGCTGGGGCTGGAGGAAGTGGGTGCAGATCTCTGCCCACGGGGGAGCTGCACCACCTGCCCCAGGGCCCCCAGGGACCCCGGCACCCCGTGCCAGACAGTGGCCTGGGCCAGCTGGTAGGTGACGGTGTGGAGCTGAGCAGGCTCACAGGACACCAGCAGCTCCGGGGCAGAGGGCAGCACGCCGGCAGTGACCGGTGGCAGCATCGCCGGGGTGGTGAAGCTCACGCCGGGCACCTCTGACGCCATCGGCAGCTGGAGAGGGAACCCTTCTCTTGGGGAAAGTGAAGAGGGGTGATGGGGTGAGATGGTGGCAAGCGGAGCTGGCTGGGGGGTTACCCGAGGGGCAGGAGCACCAGGAGGAGCAGGAGCCTGCTGCTGTGCCTGGCACGGCGGTTGGTCAGCATGAGGTTTGTGGGGGGCAAACAGCATTCTGCGGGTCTGTCCCCATGGCAGTTGTTCAGCCAGCCCCTGCTTCAGCCAGTCTTGTGACGGTTGGATTCTTCATACCACAACAACTTCCCATCTCAATAATTTCCCATCCTACTGTCCTCAGAGATGGTTTCCCATCCCAACAACTTCTCATCCCAACAATGGTTTCCAATCATGATGATGGTTTTCCACCCCAACAATGATTTCTCAGGCCTGTGAGGGTTTTCTATCTCAACGGTCTCCCATCCCCACAATTTCCCAACCCAAACAATGATTTTGGGGGGAAGGTGAATTTCCTGTCCAAAGGGAAGGGATGTGGCCTGCAGCAGCAGCCCTGCAGCCATGATGGGGACCTGTCACGAAAATTTGCCAGCTGGCCCGTGCCAACTGAGGAGAGAGGCTGGGATGCAAATATAGCATTACAAGAGGAATTCTTGCACTTCTGCGCATGAGCAGTCCCATTCAAACCAGGGCACTGCGAATGCGGTCTTACACATGGTTCTTATACCTTTCAAGAGTGGGGTGGGGGATGTGGGTGCTGGGGGAGATGGTAGCAGTGTGGGGTGGGGATGCTGTTCCTGGGGGCGCTGGTAGCAGCCTGAGGTGGGGATCCAAGGGCAGGCAAGGCTCCCTGGGCTGGGGAGGGGGCAGTGCTGTTTGTTCACCTCCATTTGAGGTGAAGGCCTGTGCTACAGCCTTGGCCAAACAAGAACTTTGTTTTCTGGGCATGTTTGTCATGCTGCAGTGCTTTGTCCCAGTCTCAAGTCATTGGTCAATCCTGGAAACCCTCGTCTGAACAGTCCCAAAACAGCGAGGGCCTGAGCACATTCTGGTTTGGATCAGCACAACTTGTGTGTCAGTCTGTGTCTTCCTTTGCTCATTGCCTGTGTCTTTCTCTTTGAAGTGATGATCATTGGGAGCACGGACCTCCTCCTTCCATCGACCCGTCACGGTGCGCCTGAGTTTCATGCCTGCTGTTCAACAGAGCTGTGATCAGAACCATCATCCAGAAGAGAGATGTTCACCTCATAACACCATTAAGAGAATCCAAGAGCAGAAGGAACTGGGCCTGATGGTGGAGCTGACGTCCAGAACTCGCTGCTACAGTCAGTAGAGGTCAGTCTTGGTCTTGCTGTTGGGTAAGTGAAGCTCAGTGATGTCCATGTGCCCCTTCCTGGGGATGGGGACTGTGGTGGGTGTCTGTATCCAGAGCAGGAAAGGATAGTGGGGCAGCAGGCAGGTATCCTTTCCCTGACGGGTGTCCACTGCAAGGGGTACACCGGAGGTTAGCAAGAGCTGCAGGGAGCCTTCCCCTACACCCCAGCTCAGCTGGGCTCTGGGAGCATCCTGATGCTCAGACCCTGAAAATATTGTCCTTCAGTCAGGGTTTAGGTTCATGCCTGGGGTGCAGGAGCTGATGAGCCCAGAGCCAAGATCCACCCTCTAACCTTTAACCCAGTTCTGTACAGAAAGGGGTGCCAGGCAATCGCTCGCAGAGCCAGCACACCCCTCCAGAGGGGCGGTAGGTTTTTGACAGGTCACAACAAAATGTTTCACAGCACTTGTTCATTGGCCACCTTTCAATTATGTAAGTAAGTAAGGCCCTTCTGCGCATGCTCTAATTAGTGGCTAGCTCATTATACAAGGGCAGTCTGACATTAGCACCTGGGGTCTCCTCCCGGAGGTGTGATTTTTACCATGCTAACTAGACTGAGGTTACCTTCAGTTACCCTCGGGCATCCCCGCTTCCCCCTCTCCCATCCCCCTGGTCAGGAGGTGATTTCATCGCTTGTTGGCCTTAGCTCATTCTTGTGTCACCCTGTTGTGATTTTTTACTTTGAGGACCACAATTTCCCCCCTTTGAGACCACGGACCTTATTTGGGGGTCCCACAGTTCTCACTTCCCTTCACATCTGCCAGCTTAAAAATATTCTGTGTTATCCTCCGTCGTCATCATAATTGGTTGAGGCCTACAACACAGGTAAACACTCCAAGCACACAGGTGGGCATTGCAACACACAGCAACATACCACCATTATGACAAGCAATATCATAAATAATCATTTTAGCCACCCAAAATCCAGAGGTTAACCATGAAAAGTTGGCCCCAGTGTTTTGTTTAATTTCCCAAATTAACGTGTGTAACTATCCAATCTTTTCTTCCACCAGCTGTGAATTATCTCATAAATTAAAACAGCACATCCTGTTGAATTCCTCACACTCATGATTGTCTTAACAGGAGATAATCTGTGGCTGCTCTGTTTTCAAGGGTGGCTTCTCATAGCTGGGCTATTTCCTCACTTAAGGCAGCTAATGCTTCTTAAGTAAAGTTTATAGTTTCTACCATTGCACAAGCAAGGCGCTTAATCAGGTGAGAGTTCATAACTTCACCTACCCCTGGTGTGAAGAAGACAGAGGTACCTGCTTCTCCTGGGCTAAAAAGAATTACTTTGGATTTACAGGCCAGGGATAACTGGTTTATTTCTGTTCCTTTTCTGTGAATTTCTCTTTCTGACCCATCAGATAGGTCTTCCTTTGAAGGCATAAGCACAGTTAGCCTACCTATCATACAAGGGCTGTCTGTGCCATTAGCTGGAACGTAGGGGTAGGCTCTATGGCCATGCAGTAAGAACCATCCTAGGGGTAATTTGGTATTTGAGTATGCAAAAGGTGGTTCCTGTATTGTCTTACACCTTACATGGGGCAAAGAATGGGTGAAGTTCTCACATTTTCCTTTACAGTTTATAATCCTTGTACATTTTTCTGCTGGGAATGTGCCTTTTAACTCTTAATCCTGTCATGCCCTTGACTATACGTCTTGTATGGTGGCCCAATTATACATGTGGGCAAATGCATTAGTTAAATCTATGAAGCTCTTAAAAAAAGTGTAGTTCTGCAACACCTTTAGGGATGTGGGTATCCCTATTGCACAGGCAGTGAACGTATCTTCCACTGATTTTCCTCCTGCTAGACAAAAGCTGGTGGTATGTACTAAATTCTCAGCTAAAATTTTCCAAACATTTTCACTTCTATCCCGCTTGAGGATGAGCAGTGTATTTATACAATTCCAACTTAGTCCTATGGTCAATAGTAAAAACAATTTCTTCGTTTTGTTTCAGAACAAGAGTTTCAGATCTTGAGCGGGTTCCACCTGCCATGGAGTTTTCTTTGCACCTGCTTCTGGTGAGGTGCTCTGGTCGTCTTTTTCTGGTGTTTGAGTGTAATGGAGCCACGGTTTGTTTCCTCCCACTTTGACTGCTGTATGGGTGCTTAACAAAACAACGTATGGACCTTTCCACTTTTCCTTTAGGGGTTCATCTTTCCAAGCCCAGGTGCTAATGCGCTCAGTGTCTGGGTCAGAACAGAGGTATGGGAACATTCGACAGAACTGGCAGCTGTTCCTGAACATACCTGTGAGAGAGGATAACACGGCAGACAAAGACAAAAAATGTTGCCTGACCCAATTTTCCCCCTTACATGCATTTGTCTCCCTTCTGTCACCAACTCGTTCACGGGCTATGGTTTACCATACAACAGTTCGAAAGGGCTAACACCCTCCCTGGCCCTAGGGCCTACCTTAATCTTAGCAGAGCTTTTGGTAATGCTTCTGGCCATCTTAGCTGAGTTTCCTGACAAATCTTGGCTAATTGTTTTTTTAATGTCTGGTTCATCCTTTCTACTTGACTGCTTGATTGTGGTCCCCATGTTGTATGTAAGTTTAATGTCGTCGCTACTCCTTGGACTGTTTCCAGTACAGATCATGACCCATTATCTGAGGAAAGTCCCTCAGCATCCCAAAACGGGGAATCACCTCCCTAAGCAGAATTTTAACAACTTCTCTAACTTTGTTGGTTCAGCGAGGAAAGGCTTCTGGCCATCCAGTGAAGGTGTCCACTACCACCAATAAGTATCAATGGAGTCCTCGACTAGGTAATTCAGAAAAATAGTCTATTTGCCAGTATTCTCTGGGCTTCATTCCTTTCTTCGTTTCTCCTGGTGGCAGTTTCGGTTGGATTTGGGGGTTATTTGCACAGCACACAGGGCACCTTCGCACCCCCTGGTCAGCAGTAGCTTGCATTTTGGGTCCTATTGCAAAGCCCTTTATAATATTTATCAAGGCATCCACACCAAAGTGTGTTCCTTCATGCAGATCTTTCATCAGCTGTGCAGTCATTGATTTTGTTATTAGGATTTGTTCATTGGAAGTTTTCCACCACCCATCTTCTTGCTTTTTACACTTTAACTCGGAAAAGTTAAACTTTCTTTGCCATATAACTGGTTAATGCAATTAATTCAGCTTTCTGTGATGAGGTATTGGGGGGCAATGGTTTTGCGTCCACTGTGTCCCAAAGCATTACCACAGCATAGCCAGCCCTGTGCTGTCCATTATCCACAAAGCTGCTGCCATCACTGAAATATTCGAGATCTGCCTTAGATATCAGCTTGTCCTTTAAATCAGCTCAGCTGATGTACATGTGTTCAATAACACTCACACAATCATGCTGGATTTCTTCTGCTTCATCGTCTGGGAGAAGAGTTGACAGATTCCATACATTGGTTAACAACAGTTTTATGTCCCCCTGGTCCATTAAAATAACGTGGTACTTTGCCATCTGACTTGGGGTCAGCCAGTAGTTTCCTTCAGCTTCCAAGACAGGTAATACAGCATATGGCACAAAAAACATCCTGGGCTGCCCTAGGGTTAACTTCCTTTCGTCCTGGACTAGCAATGCTGTTGCTGCCACCGCTCGTCAGCATGCCAGCCATCCTTTACTGGTTTTGTCCAGCTGTTTGGAAAAATAGGCCACTGGTCTTTTCCAGCTTCCTGATATCTGAGTCATTACCCCTGCAGCCACCCCCTTCGCTCATGCACGAAAAGTTGGAAGGTTTTTTTCCATACTTGGCAGTCCTAGAGCCAGGGCTGACATTAGGGCCCTTTTAATATCATCAAAGCCTTTATGACACTCAACAGTCAATGCCAATACATTTTCCAGCCCTTTTTACCGCTTTGCTTCATTAAAGGGGTTTTGCCATTAGCCCAAAATTTGGAATCCAGATCTGGCAAAACCCTGCCATTCCTAGGAACCCTCGTGGCTGTTTTTTCATTCTGGGGACAGCTATTGGGCACACAGCTTCTTTCTGTTCAGGACCCAACACTCTCCGGTCTTCTGAAATATTACATCCTAAATTAAATTCCTGTTGGGCTATTTGAGCCTTTTCCTGGGACACACGGTATCCAGCCATTCCCAAATAATTTAACAGACCAATAGTTAATTGGGGACCCTAGCATAAGTCAATGATGTATTGCAGCAAGGTGCCTTCATTTAAATTTGGCCGGTTATTTAAGTCCACGGCCAGCACAGTTCCAAATAACGTAGGGCTGATTTTAAATCCTCGTTTCAATGAGGTTGCAGCCCAACAAGTGTTTGGATTCCACTCAGGGTCTCTTCTAATTGGTATTAATTCTTCCACCTCGTCCCAGGGAAATCTTCATCTCACCTCCTCCTGTGCCTTTTCTAAAACCTTTCTCCCTTCTTCTGCAGCCAGAAAGGGGTTCAGTGAAGCCTGCGTATCTCCCCAGCTGGGATTGTGAGTGATCACGGTAATTTCAAGAAGCTGATGCGTTCCCGGCAGATTGTCTCTAGAAGACCCAACAGACTGTTTCCAATTTAATAAACCCAATGTCATAAATGGCACATGGATGAAAACAGGTTCCCCTCCTGTCCCTAAAGCCTGCCATAACGGAGCCTGGACCCTTGGTCTCATCTGCCGTCTGCTATGACAGGCAACGGCACTGGAATTTATACCACCCTCACCCAAATCAGATGAATCCTATAGGGGAGATGATGAGACCTTTGAGCACAGGGAGGTGCTCTGAGCTCCCCTCGCAGGGGTAACAGGCGCTTCCCTGCTCTGGTGACATCCAGGTAACAAACTTCCTGAGAGTCCATCGCATGGGGTGGGAGCTGAAGGTACCAGCCACTGAACATCCTCTGATTCTAAACTGGGATAAACATCTGGAGGCTCACCAGATCCTCCTTTACCTTTGTGCTTGATGCACGGCATCATACGATCGTCTTCCAACCCGCAGTCATGAGTTTTCTGATCCCAAAATGTAAACCCTTCGACATATAACACCACCCCCCCCCCTTGTTATGTAACAACTCGTCCCGGCTTCCTAAGCGCCTACAAAATACCATCAATTGCAAAATGGCTTTGAAAGTCTAGGATCTGTTTTCTGGACATTGTTCTCCATCATCTAACTGATATGGGGGCCACCATCGGTTACAATAGCATTTCGTTTCATTTTCTTGTCATGGGGTCACCCCCATACTTAGGACAGCTCTTAAGCATGTGTCCCAAAGGGGAACAAGGGGGAATCTTGGGCTGGTAGTTTCCCATTTTTTTTCCAGCAGCTGCTCACACTTGGTCTTGACTTAACCACCCAGTCCCTAAGGAGGGCTCACGGGTCATCAGCCTGGTCTTACCGAACCACCGCATCTCCACATGAGTGTGACTGACTGCCCAAACGATGCACATAAATCATAATAAAACACCGACCAGTCTGATGGGTCCCCAGCTCATCCATGGATCTTCTGGGGCGTTGTGCCATTGTACCACTCGCCAACATTGAACCGGCAGAGGGTGGAGGCCAGACCTCCATTAAAATCACCAGTGCACGCTTGGTCTCGGGCATCTTGTCCCTCCATGGCCGATGTTGATGAGTTGGACCAGGCAAGGCTTTTCGCAGGAACCACCCGGGGTGCCAGAAAATATTGTCCCTCAGTCAGGGTTTAGGTTCATGCCTGGGGTGCAGGAGCTGATGAGCCCAGAGCCGAGATCCACCCTCTAACCTTTAACCCAGTTCTGTACAGAAAGGGGTGCCAGGCAATCGCTCGCAGAGCCAGCACACCCCTCCAGAGGGGCGGTAGGTTTTTGACAGGTCACAACAAAATGTTTCACAGCACTTGTTCATTGGCCACCTTTCAATTATGTAAGTAAGTAAGGCCCTTCTGCGCATGCTCTAATTAGTGGCTAGCTCATTATACAAGGGCAGTCTGACATTAGCACCTGGGGGTGTGATTTTTACCATGCTAACTAGACTGAGGTTACCTTCAGTTACCCTCAGGCATCCCCGCTTCCCCCTCTCCCATCGCCCTGGTCAGGAGATGATTTCATCTCTTGTTGGCCTTAGCTCGTTCTTGTGTCACCCTGTTGTGATTCTTCACTTCGAGGACCCCAGGAGGCTGAGGAAGAGATGCTGGAGGAACCGGAGCCCTGCAACGCTTGGGCACAAGTTTGACAGGAGCTCCTGGGGCACAGGGCTGCACCCAGCAGCCCCCCCCAGCCTGGAGCCCAAACGTGATGCAGGTGTGGAAGGGAGAGGCCTCAGACCCCTCAGAGCTGCAGAGAGAGACAGAGAAAACATGGGGGGTGGTCGGGGAGGGGCCCACAGCTCCCAAGCCCAACGCTTCCCCAGCACCAGCCTTCTCCCTCCCACCCCAGTGCACTGGAGAGCCCCCTCCCTGAGACCCTCCACTCAGCTTTCCCCCAGGCCCAGAACAGGCCCCACCAGCAGTGCCAGGGAGTACAGCAGCCACAGGGACTGGGGGTGCAGCCCCAGCACGGGGAGTAGGGAAACAAGGGGCTGGGCCCCAGCTTCTACCCCCACCCAGGCACCCTCAAACTGGAAGCGTTGTGATCATCCTAAAGCTGAGCACCCTTTAACTGGGGGCACAGGCTGCCCCAGCCCAAACTGGGACTGTGCTAAACTGGGAATTTTAAGAGAGCTGATCACCCCCGAACTGAGGCCACTGCCCCCCCCAACTGAGATCACCAAACACATGAGCTCCTCCCAGACTGGGAGCACTAGAATCCCCCCCACACCTGAGCTCTCCCTTACTGGCAATCTGATTTTCCCGGACCAGCAGTCCCCAATGCCACAGACCCACAAGGCACCGAAAGATGAGGGGCAGCACCCCTCCCATGCCTGGGGGTAGGACACATGTTGCAGCCCCACAGCTGCAAGGGGGGGGGGGGGGGGGGGGCGGGCCATGGCAGTGGGTGAAGAAAGGGGGGGGGTCCCTTCCCTATTTGCAGCACCAAGGCCTCAAAGGATCAGCTCCATACAAAGATCTGCACCTGTTCACTCTTGACCCTAATGAGGAACTGGCATAGCACACTGCAGGTGTCCTCATGCCTGCTCCCCCCCTCCCCCACAAGCCTCACCCACCCCCCCACCCCAATAAGGGGGAGAAGGTTTAACTCGTTTTATTTAGACTCAAAGGTAACTGCGGCCCAGCTGGACCGTGCACATGGGGCCAAGACCCAGTAGAAACGCAGCAGTAAGTCAGGAGCAGGGTGGGACAGGGTGAGCTGCAGCAGGGCACGGCGCCCGGGCTGCCGAAGGAATGGTCAGTTGTTGAGAGGAGGGTTTACGAGAGCTGCCCGCAGTCGGTAATGGTGATCTTCTTGCTCGTCTTGCCGTCCTTGGAGCCACAGCGCTCCATGGCCTCCACCACGTTCATCCCTTCCTTGACACGGCCGAAGACGACATGCTTGCCATCCAACCTGCAGAAGAAACACCAGTCACAGCTGGCAACTGCCATCCCCAGGCAGGGACCTCTGTGCCAGGCCTGCCATGTCACCTCCTCACCGGGGTGGGTACCAGGGATCCCGGAGCTCACCCTCCCACAGCCCCTGACTCACCATTCAGTCTTAGCAGTGCAGATGAAGAACTGGGAGCCATTTGTGTTGGGGCCGGCATTGGCCATGGACAGGATGCCAGGGCCCGTGTGCTTCAGGATGAAGTTCTCATCGGGGAACTTCTCCCCATAGATGGATTTGCCGCCAGTGCCGTTGTGGCGCGTGAAGTCACCACCCTGCAAAGAAGTTGCATTTCAAGGCACAGGCACAGGAGAGAACTCTCAAGCCAGGCGCAGCGGCCCCACAGAGGCCGCAGGCAGAGGTGCCTTCCCACCCCCAATCAGCCAGCACCCAACTCTGAAAGCCAAGTGAGCGCCAGATCTCCTCACCCACCCACCTCCCTGCTGTGGCGGAAGCACCACGCACCTGGCACATGAACCCAGGAATGATTCTGTGGAAGCAGGACCCCTTGTAGCCAAAGCCCTTCTCGCCAGTGCTCAGGACACGGAAGTTTTCTGCAAAGGAAGAGGAAAACCATCATCAACGGCTCATTTTGTCCAGAGTTAGGGACAGCACTGGGGTTTGGTGCAGCCACAGCGTGGCCAGTGCTTCTTTTACCAACCTGCTGTCTTGGGGACCTTGTCTGCAAACAGCTGCAAAGAGAGGAGAGACTGTTAGTCAGGCTGGGGTGAAGACTGACCACTATCCCCACCTCGGGGGGCACCGCGAACCCATGGGGATTCCTCTCCCCTCACTGCTCAGAGCCCAGGGACCCTCTTCGGGGTCACCGATCCAGGCCATGCGTGCAGCTGCAGGGCACTCCCCACCTCACGCTTTCATTTGGAAGCATCCGGAAACTCCGAACTAACAGGCATGGCATCCAAACGGCTTTAAAATACGCTGCACGTCCCACCAGGGGGGGCGGATGCGCATTTGTTCTGCTAGCTGCTATTAAATTAAAAACCTATTTAACTCGAGCCTTCCCAGGCAGAGCGCATGGCGCCTCCCAATCGCTCCAGAAAGATTTCGGGCAGCGAGCAGCCATCTGCACGGCGAGGCGCTGCCGGGCGAGGAGGGGAGGGTGCTCCCCGCGGGCTCTGCGACAGCCGCAGCACAGCGATCCCTGGAGCGCAGTCCCTGGCCGTGCCAGAGATGCTTCGCACCCCCGGCCGCCCGCTCCGCGGGGCGCTAAATGCTTTGCTTCCGCCGCGACAATCCTGCGGCCATCGCGTTGCCGCCGCCCTCGCTCCCCACCCGCCTGCCCACACCCGGCAGGACAACGGGCAGCATCGAAGCATCTCCCCGGGGTGGGGGGATGCAGCTCCCTGCGATGCAGCAGAACGGCTCCGGGGACTGCAGGCGCCCGCCGAGGGGCGGCTCCGTTCCGGGGGGACTGGGACAAAATGGCGGCGCGGGCAAACGCGGCCCCGATCCCTTAGCAGGGGAAGCCGCTGAGGCTCCCCCCCTCCCCTTCCCCCCCGCTCCCCCCCCCCCCTGGGGCGGAGCAGGAATGCGGGCTGGCGGCGAGGCCAAGGGGGGCCGGCGCTAACGGGCCGGCAGGTGCGGAGGGCCGGGGCTGCCAGCCGGCCGAGAGGCAGGGCAGGGCAGGGCAGGGCGGGAAGGGCCGGGCGGCGGCGGGGCTCCCCACGGGCTGCGGCACGACCTGCCCTGGCTCCGCACCGCCGCCGCTTCCCAGCTGAACCCTCAGCCCGCAGCGGGGGCGGCGGGGCCGGGGGCTGCGACGGCTCCTTTGTTCCCTCCCCGCCGGGGCCGTGCGGCCCGGGGCGCCGCCAGCCCAGCCCACCCCATCCCCCCTCTCCCCCCCCCGCCCCAAGAGCGACGGCCACGTGGAGGCGGCGCGGGCCCCCCGCCGCCCCCCGCCGCGCAGGCCCAGTGCCCACCGCCCCTCCCCCCCCCCCCAACGGCCCCGCGCGCCCCAGCGAGGAAATGGCGGCGACCCCCGCCTCAGCACCGCCGCCCCCCCCATCCCGCCCCCACCTCGAAGGTGACGCGGCCGAGGGGCTCGCCGTTGGCAGCGATGTCGAAGAAGACGACGGGATTGGCCATGGTGGGGCGGGAACGGAGCAGCAGCGACGACTCCGTGCGGCGGGCGCGGCGCAGCAGAAAGAGATGGGCTGCCCGCCGCTCCTTATATAGTTTCAGAGAGGGCCCGCCTCCCTCCCGGCGCTGACCAACGGCCGCTGGTCTTGTGGCAGAGTGGCGGGGCGGATGGCCAATCGGCGACGCTACGTTTGAAAAAGGGGGGAGAAGCGGGGGCGCAACGAGCGCGGGCCTGGCGGCTGAGCAGGGCGGGGCGCGCATGCGCGGTGCCTGCAGGGTGGGGAGGGGGAGGCGGGGGAAGGGGGGGATGGGGGCGGCGGGGGGCTGGTGAGGGGCCGGGGCGGCGGGCTGGGACCGGCAGCCGTGGGGCGGGAGTGGGGCTGGACCGTGGCCGGGCTGCAGCGTGGGGCAGGCCCGGGTTGGGAGCCGGGCCGGGGACTGACAGCGGGGCTGGGGCCAGGCCCGGCGAGCTGTGGGGCAGGCCCGGGGGGCCGTAGGGCAGGGCGGGGGGCTGTGGGGCGGCGAGCGGCAGCCCCGCGGTACCGGGTCGTGTGCGGCAGCGAGCTGCGGCCTTTATTTGGGTCGCCCCGCCCGGGGCTGTGGGGCAGCTGGGAGCTGCCGTGGGTCCAGCCAGGCCCCGGGCGGCCGCTTGGCCCAGCGGGGCCCCGCTCCCGGTTTGGAGAAACCCCAAAGACCCCCCCCCAGGCCTGGGCAAGGCGTCCCCTGGCCGCGCTGCCCGCCCTGCCCGCGGTTAATGATTGATGGCAGCGGGCACGCTTGACTGCCCTGCCCGGCCGCAGCCGCCCTGGGGAAGCAGAAAGGATCCCTCCAGCCACCCCACCCGCGAGCCCCTGCCCGGGGTGTGGGGGGAGCATGGGACCAGCCCCACAGCAAGATGACAAAGGATGGAGGGGGACATGGGGTGGGGGGACACCCTGCCCAGAGACACGCAGGAGGCCCGCCGAAACGAAATCCTTTAATAGCCAGCGATAAGGAAACGGTACAGGGTGCTCAACGGCTGGGGGGGGCCATGGGGTAGCTGGGGGGCTGAGCCCCACATCCCCTTGGGCGGGCACGTATGTTACAAGGGGAAGCAGCATATGCACATTTATACAGGGGGCACGGGCTGGCCCCGCAGCGACGCACTTGCCTTTAAATACGGGGTGGGGGGTCTTGAGGGGGCGGGGGGGCAGTAGTGTTTCTACACTATGTACAGCCTTGTGCTTCTGGGGGGGCTGAGCCCATCCGTCTCTCCGTCGCATCGTGTCCCTTCAGGGGAAGCCTCCTTGTTGCAGGGGCAGGGGCACGCCAGCGCTGCCCCCCCCCCCAGCCCTGTGGTGGGACTGGGGGGGGGTGGGGTGGGGTGTCCGGTGGGGGTGGGGGTGTGTGAGGATGGCTCAGTTGTTCTCGAAGAGGGAGAGGAGGTCGTCGTTGCTGCTGCTGGGGAGGTCGGGGGGGCCCAGGTAGGAGAGCAGCTCGTCGGGGTTCGTCAGCTCGGGCAGCAGCTGAGGGCAGCAGCGTGTGATGACCAGCCCCCCCTCCAACCACCCCATAGCAGCCAGGGTCCCAAACCAGCAGCGGGACCCCCAGCCGCCCCCCCCGGGGTACTCACGTCGAGGGCAGGCTCCGAACCGTCGCCCGTCCCAGCCATGCCGGGCGCAGGGGGGAAGGCGAGGTCAGCGGTGTGTGCCGGGCCTGGTGGTCCCAGGGGGGGCCGTGCCGGGGCACTCCGGTGGTGCAGCGGCTGGGCCGGCTGGCTGCCCGGGGGGGCGTTGTGCAGCCCCGGTTGCACCGGGGGATGGGACGGCTCCATCCGCCCCGGCGGGGGCAGCTGGGGGGGGGGGGGAAGAGCACAAAGGTAAGACCCCCATCCCCCTCTACCAGGACCCCCCTGGTCCCCCCCACGGGGAGACATGGGGCCCTGGGGGGAAACCCACCCCCTCTGCAGCCCAGCTGACCTGTGCAGGGAGTGGGGGCGCGGGGGGCTTCTCGGGGGCCAGGAGGCCACTGGGGATGTCGGACTGGTAGGAGATGGGGGGGGGTCCTGGCGCAAAGTCACTCAGCGTCGGTGTGCCGGGGGCGCCGGGAGCGGGGAACGGCTCAGGGAAGCCACCGGGTCCCGGAAAGCTGGAACCTGCAGGAGGAACGGATGCCATCGGGCGTGCGGGGGACAACACGGACAGGGCCTGTTCCTGTCCCCTGCAGGTCCCCCCATACCCGGGGTGCCATAATCGGCAGCAGCACCGGCTGCGGGTGGCGGCAGTGCCGGGAAGGGTGAGGAGCCAGGCCCCAGGGCCGCGATCATCTCCATGATGTTGGGCAGCACCATGTGCGTGGGGCTGAGGGTTCGGCACCGCTTCAGCGCCGGCCCCTCCGGCTCCTCCTTGACGTGGATGTCGGGTTTGACTGGGACAGGTTTCCAGCTGCAGGTTGGGTCGATGGTGATCTCCTCGTGCTCAGAGCTGGGGGTGGCAGAATGGGAGGGGGGGGGGGCGTTCAGGTTGGGGGGGGTCGGCTGCATGGCCCCCCAGGGGTGGCACGGTACTGGCCACAGACGGAGTGGTGACACTTACTTCTGGATGTATATCAGGATGCCCAGCATGTACTGGTCCACCTCCAGCCCCTCCAGCAGGGCCGTCTTACTGCAGGCAGGGAAAGACAGGGTGAGGGCAGGGAAACCACCATCATGCACCCCTGCCCCCAAGGGCAGGGAAACCCCCCACCCCTGAAAGCAGGGAAACCAAGGCACAGCCCCGCTGGGCCCCCACTCACTTGCAGACAGGACACCGCCAAGTCCCCCTCTCGCAGTTGAGCTGCAGGTAGGACTCCAGGTCAAAGCACTGCAGGGAAAAGTGATGGCTTTTTTTAGGACACATGTTGCAGCCCCACAGCTGCAGGGGGGGCCATGGCACTGGGTGAAGAAGGGGGGGGGGGGGGCACATGTTGCAGCCCCTGGGGGACACAGGGTGGGACACACCCCCCCAGCCCCCTGCCACCATCACTCCTACCTGTATGTGCCGGCAGTCATGGCCCCTGGCCGGCAGCTGAATCCTCCGGAAGGTGATGGGGCATTTGAGGGACACCTTGATGGCAGTCTGCTCCACTCCATCCTCACCGTTAGGCCCCGGGGTCCCCGGGATGGTCCCACTGCTGAAGTTGCGCTTGACTGGTGGGGGGCAGAGGGCGAGGGGAACCATGAGTCAGAACAGGGGACACCAGGATGGGGGTGGCAGCGTGGTGACATCTGGCCGTGGTGACCCATCACCCCCATCACACTGCAGCCCCCAACCAAGGTGTCTCCCCCACCATGCTGGAGTGCTGGACCAGGGTGTCCCCCCCCTGCACCATGCCACAGACTCCTCCATCCTCCAGGACCTGGTGGGCCGGGGGGTGCCAGCCATGATGCTCACTTTTGGTGATGCAGTGCTCAGCGGGGAGCAGGCGCTTCTTGATGAGACCCTGCAGCACCGAGCGCACCGAGGGCCGGTGCACCAGCTGCAGGACGAAGAGGTGGGACTGCGGAGAGACAGAGCGGGGGCTGAGCCACGGTCCCAGCTCTCACCTGGGACCCCCAGGACCGCCCCCCCCCCCAGGTGACTCACACAGCAGCAGGCGGTGACAGTGATCTGGATGGTGTTCCTGCCGGGCTGGCAAACATGCTTCAGGTAGAGTGGCTTGTGGGAGGTCTTGTTGTCGCCGCGCTCGATGGTGAGCGGTGTGGCGTTGACGCTCACCTGCACGGAGGCCGGCCAGTTGGTGTTCATCTGCCGGTCCTCGTGGTGGTAGCACTTGAACTGCAGCTCCAGGTCAGGCCTGGCAGGGCAGGCAGGGGTGTGAGCGGGAGGGTGGAGAGGGGTTCTGTCCGCATGTGAGACGCTGCACCGTGCCGCACCGCGCCACACAGTGCCAAGCCATGCCGCGTACCATCGCGCCGTACAGCTGTGACAAACCCCACCGGGCACCACCGCGCGGCACTGCGCTGCGCCAAGCCACGCCATGTACCACCACGGGTGCAGCACTGTGCTGTGCCGAGGCACGCCGGGTACCACCGCACCGTACAGCAACGTGCCAAGCCATACCACATACCGCCATGCCATGCAGCACCGTGCAGTGCCGAGCCGCGCAGCACAGCACCGCACCACACCGTGCTGTGGCACACCGCGCCGAGCAGCCCAGCACGATGCCGTGCGGCACACCGCCGTGCCGCTCTGCGTCACGTGCGGCGCCGTGCTGTGCTCCACCGTGCCACGCTGCATGACCCCCTGTCCCCCACCGCCCTCACCTCATCATGAGGGTCTTGTAGACGGAGTCGCGCAACTGGAAGACGTGGTTGCTGACGGCCAAGTTGTGCTGCAGGCGGAAGGGCTCCAGCACCACGCCATCCCGCACCGGGAAGGTCAGCCGCAGCTCTTCCCCGGGGGCCGGCCCTGCCAGGGACACAGTCAACAGGGACCCCTGCGCCCCCCAGCCACGCCCTGGCAAGCCCCACCCATTAGGATGAACCCACTGCTCCGCCCTGCAAAGAGGCACCTCCCACTCCAGGGCACCCCATCCCTAGGCAGAAAGCTTCTCCCACTATGGATGGTCCCACCCCAAGGCAGGAAGCTCCTCCCACTCAAAAAGGCCCCACCCCCACAGTGAAGACCCCTCCCACTCCAAGGCACCCTGTCTCTATACAGGAAGCCCCTCCCATTCAGAGGCCCCACCCCCATAGAGATCTCTTCCCTATGCAAGAAGCCCCTCCCACTACTGATAGCTACACCCCATCCATGTAGGAAGCTCAACCCACTATCCAAGAGGCTCCTCCCACTCCAGGATACTGCACCCCTATGCCAGAAGCTCCTCCCACTCTAGGAAGCCATACCCTTACAGTGGTAGCACCTCCCACTGAGGACCCACCCTTTTCACAAGCCCCACCCACTACTCAAAGTCCTGCCCCCTTCACAAGAAGCCCCTCCCACTGTCTGAAGCTGTCCTCTCATTGGGCAGTGCCTGCTAGGCCCCACCCCAGCCCTGGCAGTGGCCACACCCCCTGCACTGAAGCCCCTCCCTTTTCCTTCAACTCCTACCCACAGCGCCCTGCCCTTAAAGGGGCACTGGCCACCAGGCTGCCAGCCGTGGTGCCCACACCTGGGCCTGGGGCACGGTGGGGGAGGGGAGGGTGTTTCTGTGATGTGCCCCTCCACCCTGGCAACCCACCCCCACCGGGGCCACCTACCCGAGGGGGACGGGTGCAGGGAGGCGACGCTGGGCTTCATCTCCGGCAGGAAGGGTGACTTGACATCCTGACCCGGGGATGCGTAGGGGGGGATGCCGCTGCCCGGCGTCATGGGCGGCGTGGGGTTCCCGGCCAGCGGCGAGCTGGGGTAGCCCGGCAGCGACCGGCCCGGCTGCGGAGGCACCGCGCACCCTCAGCGCCCAGCCGGACCGCCATTGCCCCCCACCCCACCCAGTGCCGGGACTCACCCCGTTGACAGCCGCCTGGCTGTAGGTGCCAAAGGCGGCGCTCTGCCCGTTGAACTGGTCAGCCGGCTGCGGGAAGAGGGAGGTCTCCAGGGGGTGGCACCAGGGGACAGCAGACACCCGGCCCCCCCACCCCATGCCCACTGTCCCCCCTGCAGTACCTTGTAATAGGGTCCGGCGTTGCCCGAGGTGGAGAGGTACTGGCCCATGCCCTGCTGCAGCCTGTGGCCGGGGTAGGAGGGGGACGGAGCGGAGGGCTGGGGGGCACTGGGGGCGTACTGGGCCCCAGCCGCAGCGTACTGCCCGCCCTGGAGGTACTGCTGCGCTGGGTAACCCTGCGGGGCCAGGGCGTCAGCGCCAGTGGGGGGGTCCCGGCACGCCGTGGCCCCCACCATTGCCGATGCTCACCTCGTTGGAGTACGCCCGCTTGAGGCCCTGGCGGGGGAGCTGCTGGCTCGGGGCGGGACCGGGGTAGGCGTGCTGGGGCATCCGCTGCCCACCATAGAGGGGGCCGGTGCTGGGCGCCCGCGCGGGGCTCATGCTCACGGGGGAGACGCCGGAGGGAGCCATGACGCCTGCCATGCCAGCCGGACTCATGCCAGCAGGGCCGCGGGGTCCGGCGTGGGGCAGGAATTGGCTGCTGAAGGGCTGCCCTGCGCCCATCTGCAGCAGGGGAGGGGGGGGGGTGGGTCATGGTGGGGCAGGGGCAGCCGCCGGCCCCCCCGGCTGTGCCACAGCCAGGTTCTTACCGCGCCGTACTGGCTCAGCTCCTGACTCTGCTTCTCCTGCAGCGCCGCCACCGTGGCCGTGGCCGTGGCCGTGGCTGTGGCAGCGGCGGCGGCCACGGCGGCAGCGGCAGCTGCCTGGGTAAAGTCAGCTGGCGGCCGGCTGGCGTGCGAAGGGAGCCCCATCCCACCAGGGCCACCAGGGCTGCCGGCGTAGCTGGAGGACAGAGAGGGGGAGAAGGGGCATGTGGTGGCCCCACAGTGGGGTGTGTGCCAGAACAGGGGGCGGTGCAAGGCTGGCCTTACCTGGCAGTGAAGCCCGGCCCGCCGGGGTAGGCGCTGCGGCCGTAGACACCTGGCTGCACGTAGCCCTTCCCAGCTGCCCCCTCGGTGAAGGGCTGCTGTGGCAGGAACGGCGGCGAGCTCATGCCAGAGCCGGTGCTGGCCATGCCGGGCAGCAGCGGGGTGCTGGAGCTGCTCCCCCCGGGGCCCATGGGGCTGCCAAAAACCTGGGGGGTGGCGGGCAGCAGGTCAGGCAAGGGCACAGCCATGGCCGGGGGGGGGGGGGTCCTCGGGGGGGGGGGGGGGGGGAGGATGCTGCGGGTACCTGGCTCTGGGAGGTGTTGCTGACACCCCAGACGGTGGTTACCACGGAGAGGGAACCCGCCGGCTGATTGGTGCTCGGTTGCCAAGGAACAGCCTCGTATGCAAATGAACCATCACTAGAAAATTTAAAAAAAAAAACCAAACCCCCCGTTAATTAAAAAGAAGAAAGGGTGGAGATCACGGGGGAGCCCCCCCCCCCCCCCCCCCCGGGGGTTGCCGGTGCTCACCCGTGGGGGGTGGGCGGCAGGGAGGGTTTCATGGGGTTCATGGAGTTCATCGGCAGCGGCTGGGCGCAGGTCGGCTCCTCCGGGGCCGCGGCGGGCGCTGCGGGACGGCGTCACCTCACCGGGGCTGCGGGAGGCAGAGAAACGGCGGGTGAGGGGCGGGGGTAGGGGGGCGGCCACCCTCAGGGGCAGGGGACCACCGAGAGCGGGGAAGGAAGGGGGGTACCCGGAGACTGCATGCCCTCCCCCGCCGCGGCCTCCGGTACCGGGAGACTTGGCGTCCTGCCCGCGCCTGGCACCGGCCTGCATCCCGCCCGCCCCCGCCGTGGCCCCCCAGGAGCCCCCCCCGTGCTGGCCCAACGCGGCTCCTCCCCCCCCCCCCCCGAAAAAAACCCCGCGGGCATAGACACCCCCTGCTCCCGCAGGGACCGCGGGCTTTCCCCCACGCCTGCGGGTGGGGGGAACCGCGGGGACTTCCCGGGGCGAAACCCGGGGGTGGGGAGGGACGGACACCGCGGCCCTCCCGGAATCGCCCCCCGCCCCCCGCCCGGGAGCTGCCGCCGGCGCCACCCGGGGTATTTCCAGCGGGGGGGGGGGGGGGGGGGGGGCGGCGGGGTCACCCCGGCGCTTTCGGTTCCCTCCGGCCGCCACGGAGGAAGGGGGGGCACCCGCGCCGCGCCGCGCCTCCCCCGGCAGGGGCCGCCAGTCTCGGTGTGCCCCCGCCGGCGGTGACAGCCCTCCCGTTCCGCGGCCGCGGGCCCGGTGGCACTGAGGGGACAGGCCGCGGGGCCGGGCCGCCCCCCCTCCGCCATTACCATGGCAACCGCCCCCGCCGCCCCCGGCGAAGTAAAGGGGGGGAGGGGGGGGCGCGGGGCCATTTCCAGCCGCGGCGCGGGGCCGCGCACAGGGACCCGCCCGCGCCGGCGCTGCCCGTCCCCGCCCGCCCCGGCGCTGCCCGCACTCACCGTCGCGAACGGCCCAAAATGGCCCTGGCGGCGCCGGGCGCGCGCGGCTGCGCGGAAGCTGCGCGGGATTTTCAGCCAGCGCGCGGCCCCGGCTCCATGGCGGCGGCGCCGGCGGCGGCAGCGGCGGGGAGGGGCGGGGCGCGCGGGGGGCGGGGTGGGGCGGGGCGCGCGGGGCCGAGCCGAGCCGAACCGGGCCGGGCCGAGCCGAGCCCGCGCCGCCGCCGCTCACAATGGGGCCGTGAGCTCATCAGTATGCACGGACCGCCCCGCCCCGCCCCGCCCCGCCAGGCGCGGGCAGCCGAGCACCGAGCGGGGTGTAAAGGGTCGGGCGCGCGCGTGCTCGTGACGGGGGGAGTTGGGGGTGTGCGTGACCGCGCGTGTGACCACCTGTGCGCGAGCGGGCGTGACACGGCGCGCGACTGCGCTCGCGGGGCGGCGGGGCCGCGACACGCGCGTGCGACAGCGCGACAGGCTCCTGTCACCAGCCGGGGCGGGACCGAGGGCTGCGTGGGCGTGCACGGCGCGAGCGCACGAGCGTGCACGGTGCGTACAGGAACACGGACCCCGCGTGTGCCGGGGTGACCGCGCGCCGGTGACGTGACGCGACGTGCGGCACACGCGCGCCCCACGTCCGGGGGGGGTGGGGGGGGGGGCTGCCGGCACCCCGCGGCCGGGGGCGATCCGGGGGCCACCGGGGAAGGCCCGAGCCGGCCCTGGCCGGGGGGTCGCCCCCCTCGGCCCCGCCCCCCCCAGGAACCCCCCCACCCACGGGAGGACGCGGTCTCCAGCGCTGGAGCAGCGGCCGCGGGGGCTGGAGGCCGGGGCGGCCAGAGGGGGACAGCGCTCCCCAGGGACGGGCAAACCGCGCCACGGGGGCCCGGGGGGGGGGGGGGGGGCAGCACCCCCAGACCTGCCTGAGCCCTGCGGGGGGAGGTGGGGGGTGTCACCTCGTCTCGCTCCCCTGGGAGCGGCAACGGCTGCAAGTGCAACCCCCACCTGGGAGGGGGCTGGACGCCCCCAGAGAAGAGCCCCGGGGACCAGCCCCTCCTCGGGGGCTGAGGGTCTCTCCCGTGGCTGCTCCCAGCCCATCGCCTGCCGGGGCGGTTGCACCGGGGCTGGCCCTGGCCCAAGCCAGACAAGGACTCCAGGCGCCAGCGTGGGGGTTTCACAAGGTCTGTAGTTAAGGAAGGAGAGGGGAGGTGAGCGGGTGACAGACGGACAGGCGGACGGGAGCATGCTGCCGCCGCCGCACTGGCGCTTAGGCCAGGTCCTTGAAGGCGTCAAGGTTGAAGGCCGTGTTGAGGAGCCGCTGCAGCTCCGTCAGGTGAGTTTTCTTGTTGCCGGTGGCGGGGGCAGCTGCCGGCTCCCGCCCCGCATACCTGCAGGGGAGAAGGTGAGGGATGAATGAGGACCTGCACCCCCAGACGGACACACACACACACACCCCCCCAGCATCACGGCCACCCCCCAAGTCCCTACCAGACGGGCTTGGCGCGGTTGATGGTGGTGCGGAGCCGGGGTTTGACGTAGTCGTAGTAGCCCTGGTTCTTGTGCTCCTCCTGGCACCACACCAGCTCGGCAGCCGGGTACTTCTCGGCTTCCCGCTGGAGGAGGTCGAAGGGGAACGGGGAGAGCTGCAGGGCAGAGACGGAGCAACGTCACGGCAGCGTCACAGCAGCTACGGCCCCCCCCCAGCCCGCAGGCTCGGAGGCGGCCGGACCCTGCTCACCTGCTCCACCCTGGTGATGGCCACGTCAGCCTCCATCTGCCGGGCCTTGCGCTCGCGGGTCAGGTCATAGTAGACCTTGCCAGTGCAGAACAGCACCCGCTTCACCTGCTCAGGGCTCTGGGCTGCGGGGCCGCTGTCGGGGATGATGCGGAGGAAGTGGGTGCCTGCCAAGGGAGAGGAGGGCACTGTCACCCGCAGCAGCCTGGCACACCGCGCCGGCAGCTGCCTGCACCCACATCCCGTGCCAGCCCCTCCTGGGACCCCAGCCTGGGCAGGCAAACCCGAGAGGCAGAGCCAGACCAGCTGGTATCGAGTTCAGCTCCCAGCCTGAACCATCATGGCTCTGTGGGACTCGGGGCTGCCAAACCCCAGCTGTGCCGCTCCGGCAGGGCGCAGTCGCCGATGGAGGAAGCGCCACGGCAAAGCCTGGAAAGCCAAGCCCCATCTCTCCAGGGCGCCAGAGCTGGCACTAACAAGGGGTGGCTCCAATTTGCTGGGTAGATGGCGGCAGCTGGCACACCAAGGCCAAGGCTGGGGCAAGCACGCCACTTTGGCGCTGGATGGGAGGGGGGAGGGAGGAAGGCAGCCCATGTGCAGAGCTCCCCGCATGGGCTGCCTGTGATGCCCCGATGCTGGTGGCGTCAGCCTCGCTCAGCCATTCTTCGGCACAGGGAGGCAGTGCCAGGTGGACTTTACCCGAGGTGGCCAGTTCCTGCCCTTCACCCTTCATCCCGCAGAGCAGCACAGGGGGGACCGGACACCTCCACGCCACTCGTACCTGGCAGCATGTCGTCGAAGTTGGAGCGGGCTTCAGGGTGACGCAGCAGCGACTTTGGAGTGAAGATTATCAGCTGGAGGGGGAGAGGAGGCAGAGTGAGGCAGTCGGCCTCGCAAGAAACACCTCCCTTGCAAGCAAAGGCCAGAGCACCGACCTGCCTGTCCTGCCTGCCCTCCCCTGCCTGAGCACAGGAGCGGCTGAGAGAGATTTGCTCCTCACTCAGCTGCCGTGCTTTGCCAGATCGGGCACCAGCAGCACCAGCTTTCCCAGTCTGGGTTTCCACTGGGGAAGAGGCCAAGGTGCTGCCGGGAACCCGCCTGCCCCACAGCTGGAGCAGAAGGCAAGCGGCTGGATCAGGTTATTTACTGATACCCACTGGCCCCAAAATCTCCGACCTCCCCGCGCAGCGCAGGAGGGGGTTGCAGCCACCCCAGCCTGCACGAGCTGGCCGGCAGCACATCACGTACTGGGCCAGCCCTGAGCACCAGGAGGTCCTTGGCCTGGGCAGCAGCAAACTGTTTGCTGCCAAGGTGCAAGAACAAGCCCACCCCGAGCCCCGTCCCCAGGCTCGGCAGGGCCGCGGGGCTGCCCCGCTTTGGCACCGAGCCGGGCGCGGAGCTGCGAGCACTGACCGGTTTGCGGAAGGGCAGCAGGATCTGGCGCCGGAGGACGTGGAAAAAGTTGGCTGGAGTGGAGCAGTTCACGACGATCCAGTTGCAGTCGTAGAGCTGGCGCACATCGAAGTCATCCAGTTTCTGCCTCCGCAGTCGAGGGGATTTCATTGAAACACAAAGGGCCTCTTGGCCTCGCAGCTCCGGCACAGGGAGAAGAGCAGCACCCAGCCTGCCCTCCCTCCCTCCTTCCTCTCCCTCCCTCCCTCCTTCCTCTCCCTCCCTCCCTCCTTCCCCTCCCTCCCTCCTTCCTCTCCCTCCCTCCTTCCTCTCCCTCCCTCCTTCCTCTCCCTCCCTCCTTCCTTCCTCTCCCTCCTTCCTTCCTCTCCCTCCTTCCTTCCTCTCCCTCCTTCCTTCCTCTCCCTCCTCTCCCCCTCCAGAGCACACAGAGACCCACGGAGACCTGGGAGAGGCTGCAGGTCTGTGCCCCGTACCTTGAGGCAGCCATGGGGGTGGCCAGCAGCCCCCTCCCACGCTGCTTTTGGGGCCACTTCTGCCTCGAGCTGTGCAGCAGCCCCAGGGGTGCCAGAGGTGCAGCCTGGGCACCGGCTTCAGACCCTTTCCCCAAACCCTCCCGGCTGCAGCATGAGCCCAGGACGTGCCACACCTCCTGCCAGCGGCTCCGCAACACTCGCCCCGACTGCAGCGTTATGCTAAGCCCACCCAAGTGTCGTTGCCCCCCTCCCCATTTCAAGGTAGCGCTCAGATCCAGGACACAGGAGGGCCGGGCTGAGCTCAGCGCAGCCGCCACTCACGGGGAAGACGTCGGGATCGTCGTTGCACATCTGCAAGAATCGCTCCGGGCGGGCGGAGGAGTGCTCGGGGCCCTGCGGGGACCAAGCAGGGGGGACGAGTGAGGGCGGCAAGGCTGGCATGAGAAGCCAATGCCGGGCACTGCCGTGCTCCTAGCAGTGCTACCTGCTGCCGTTTCCCTCGGCTCTGCTTCTGGTGCAGGCCAGGCAATGGGCAGCCCTGGGTGCCAGAGAGCTGGGGGGGGTCCTTACCATGCCCTCCATGCCATGAGGAAGCAGCAGGACAATGCCGTTCTGCCGGACCCACTTGGCCTGCCCAGGACAGATGAACTGGTCGATTATGCACTGAGCAGTGTTGTGGAAATCCCCAAACTGGGCTTCCCAAAGAACCAGGGCGTTGGGGCTTGCCATGGCAAAGCCCAACTCGAATCCTGAGGGATGTGAAAGCGAGGGGTTATCCTCCCAGAGCAGCCTCACACCCCTGGGCGATGGGCACAGACCTCCTCACTCACCGAGGACACCGTACTCTGACAGAGAGCTGTTGCAGACGGTGTAAGGAGCCTGGTTGGGCCAGAGGTGGTTCATGGGGATACAGGTCCTCTTGTCCACGTTCTGATCATGCAGGACATGGTGGCGATGGCTGGAAGAGGGGAAAGTGTTTTACTCCCTTCAGATCCCTTCCAGAAAGGCTGGAGTCGCCTTTACGGCCACCAAAAGCACGACTTTACCTGAACGTCCCCCTCTCTACATCCTGGCCGCTCAGGCGGATGTGGATGCCCTCTTTGAGCAGGGAGCCAAATGCCATGTACTCTGCCAGAGCCCAGTCCACCGTCCGGTTCTTCACCATCTCCCCACGGGTTTTCAAAATACGGCTTAAACCTGCCGGGACAGAAGCCAGTGCATAGATGGCGCCGGAGGGACCTTCAGCGACACCATGTTTGTCCCACAACCTGCCCACGGACTGACAGACTGCAAATGCCTGTGGGCAGAGGGACAGGTCCACTGCTGGAGGGATGAACTAGGGACAAAGAATTGGGACAGCAGAGAAGGATCAGCTCCAAAGAAGAGCTGCTCCTTGGTTCACTTCTGTTAACCACAGCTCCCTCCTGAACTAGTTCTCGTAGATCACAGAAGGGTTTGGGTTGGAAGGGACTTCCAGAGGTCACCTAGTCCAACCTCCCTGCCATGGGCACAGACACCTTTCACTAGACCAGGTTGCTCAAAGCCCCGTCCAACCTGGCCTTGAACACTTCCAATGATGGGGCATCCACAGCTTCTCTGGGCAACCTGTTCCAGTGTCTCACCACCCTCAACGTAAAACATTTCTTCCTTATGCCTGATTTAAACTGAAAGAGGGTAGCTTTAGAACCCTCACCCCTTTTCCTGCCACTGCAGGCCCTCCCTCTGCCTTTCTCATCAGCCCTCTTTAAGCACTGGAAGGCCACTGTAACGTCTCCCAGGAGCCTTCTCTTCTCCAGACTGAACATCCCTGATTCTCTCAGCCTTCCTGCACCTCAGGAGAAGTGTTCCAGCCCCGGAATCATTTTCATGGCCTCCGCTGGACCCGCTCCAAACAGGTCCATGTCCGTCTTATGCTGGGGACCCCAGAGCTGGATGCAGTGCTCTGGGTGGGGTGTCTGGAGCAGAGGGGGAGAACCCCTCCCCTCGACCTGCTGGCCACACATATCGAAGCCCTGTAACAGGTCCCTTCCTTCCAGGCCACATTCCAGCTCTATCCCACATCTTCTCTGGAACAAATGCCCATTCTGGCAAAGTGTCTGCAAGCTCCTACCTCCATGGATAGTGAAATCCTCCACCGGCACTGAGCTGGCCACTTGACCAATGTGTGTCAAGTCGTCTTCGTTCAGACCGGTGGAAGGGCAGGTCATGCTCCGGGGCTGGCCATCCAGAGTGAAGAAACCTGCAGGAGGAGGAGCAGTCCACCATGTTGTGGGAGCCATGCCCAGCTCCGTGTGAAGAACTCAGGTCAAGGACACCCTCCAGCAAGGGTGGGGATGCAGGAGCGGAGAGCATCACCCCACCTCCCTACCAGGGTGATTTACTAGAAAATACCTGCCACAGCTCTAGAGAAGCCAGGCTCTTTGCTAGGGACCTCCGGAACGTTGCTAGCGACTTACCAGGCCAGGGTGAGTCCAGCCAGTGCTTGATGTGCAAGATCTTTTCATCCTTGGATCTCGCATGGGCCTCCTCACAGATCTTGTCATACTTGGCAATTTCCTCCTGAAAGGCAGCACCAGGAGGCAGAAGAGCATTACCGAGGGGTCCCCAAACAAGGGTGCTGAGCCTGGGGGCCTCGGCATGAGCTTGCAAGGGTGCTGGAGGGCACAGCTGGTCCCCGCAGACGTGCAGCTCAGACTTAGGGAGCAGAGCTGCTGCTGGAGGCCCCCGTCCCCCAAGGGCCAGCTCTGCTGCTCTCCTTACCAAGAACTCGCATTCGGCCCTAAAGACGCTGCAGAGTGGCACTGGAGCGAGGAAAAGCCGGCAGAGCTGCTGCCACACTCACTGCCAGGGCGGCAGAGCAGGGGCAGGGGACCTGCCCCAGATAGCCCCAGGCCACAGCGAGCCCGAGTGCTGCAGAGCTCAACTCTCCCGTGGGTCCCAGCTGCGCTGCAGCAGCCCAGCACCGTACGGCCTGTGCTGCACTGATCACGGGGCAATCCTGTTCCTGAGCTGTTCCGAGCTGGCACAGTTCAAGGACGAGCCTCAGCTTCTAACCCCCTCGCTGCCCGGTCTGCAGCGCTTGCCCAAGCCCAGCACAGCTCTGCCACCTTTAGGTGACAAGCACCAGCAGAAACGGGCCGTCACATCGTTCACAGCCAGGTCTGAACCAACAAAGTAGTTCTGCCTGGAGCCGCCACCCGCAGTTTTCCTCCCAGGCCCCAAGGGACAGTACCTCATACTCCAGCTGATTTACCACCCCCTGGGAAATCAGCAGCTCTACGTATTTCTGCAGCACCGGCTTCTGTTTCCGGATCTGTTTGTACATCAGGGGTTGTGTGAACATGGGTTCATCCATCTCGTTGTGCCCGTTGCGCCTGTAGCAAACCTGCCAGGAAGGGAAAGAGCCTTTGAAAGCAGCTGCTTGCAACCTGCGGCTCCAAAAGTGGTCGGAGGCACCTGGGTCTCTGTGCTAGGAAGGGTCCGAAACAGCTCAGGAAGACCCATGCTGTCCTCCCCAATGCTGGAGGTGAGGGCAGGCTCCATACAGAGACAGTGTCGCTCCTGCAAGCACTATTACAGCCTCATTGCCTTGCTTCACACCACCTCCTCCCTCCCCTCATGCCCAAAGGGACAGACAAGCCCTGAAGGGAAACTTCAGCTTTCAGAAAATACACCCTGAGAGGTATCAGCGAGCACCCGCAGCAGAGCCACAGCTTTAGGATAAAGCCTCGTGCCACATTTCTCACCAAATCCACCACCACGTCCTTATGGAAAGTGCTCCGCCACTCCGCTGCCACGTTGCACACGTAGACGACGGCCTCCGGGTCGTCCGCGTTGACATGGAAAATGGGCGCGTTCACCACGCGGGCGACATCGGTCGGGTACGGGGAGGAGCGGGCCATGCGGGGGTCTGTCGTGAAGCCGATCTGCAGCAGGTGAGAGAGAAGGGGACCAGCACAGGGGTAAGGATTTGGAAAGCGGCGCACACAGCTCCAGGGACAGCTTGGCTGCGGCGGCTGAGCTGGGGGCTCCCCCACGGCTGCGCCGCTCAGCACAACCCGCCCGTCTCCTGCACCCCAGGCACCGCAGCCCAAACCCATCCCTAACCCCTGGGAACGGGCTGGTCCCAGCGAAAGGTCTCTGGCTTATGCAGGGGCAGAACGGAGCAGCCCTGCGTGATCTCGTGCGTCGAGCACCAGGTTGCACCACCGGCACGCCAGGCTGGACTCCAAAGCTGGTGCTGTTGAGCGGCTGGGTATAAAGTACCCCCTGCTGACCCCAGGGCGATGGCTCACGCCAGGAACACTGGCTGGGAAACAGCTACTGCCCGCTGCCAGCTACCACCCAGCCCTGGGCCTGCGGAGGCTCGTCTGCGAGGGACCCCACGGACGCAGGGGATTTGCTCCTCACCTGGTTGTTCACCACGACGTGGACAGTGCCGTGGGTGGTGTAGGAGGGCAGGTCGCTCAAGTGGAACGTCTCATACACGATGCCCTGCCCAGCAAAAGCGGCATCTCCGTGCAGGAGGATGGACATCACCTGGGAGACATGAAGGTGGTCGTCAGGGGCTCTGCGGGGATGGTGGGCCACCAGGAAAGGGCCCAAGTCTCATCCCCCTGAGCCTTCAGCATCCCAGAAAGGACATAGAGCAGCTCATCCACGCACCCAGTGCTTTCTCAGGGGACTGGCGTGGAACCAGCCATGGCTGGCGCAACCACCAGGGAGAAGGCTGTGGCCACCAATTCTCTCCCCAAGCAAGGGCGTCACTCAGTATGCCTCGATCGGGCAGCGGGACGGCACCCGCTGGCTGCGAGTCCCATTCCCAAACACGCACATCTCAAAGCAAAGCCTTTTTCTAACTGAGGGAAGACAAGAAAAATGCCCCTTTCCCCCACACTTTCACCCCAGAAGACCTTTGGGCACGAGCTGGGCCGGCAGCTCACTCCAGCTTGGGTGATGTTATTTTGCTGCTGTACCCAGGGGCTGGCTGAGGACGCCGCCTGTCAGACGAGGACAAAGTTTTGTCTATTTATAACCAGCCCTTGGGGTGTAGGAGGAAGGGAAGCACTTTTGATCTCACCCTTCCACTTCTTGGCGTTGGAGACAGGTCTGCGATGAATCAGACCACAAACAAACTCCCCCACCTCCCACAGCCCATTCCCTGCCTGCTCTCCCACCCGGGTGCAGAGAGCTGCCTCCAGCTTTCCCAGTAATGGTTTACCCCAGGAATGGTTATCCCTGGTCATGTTGAGATCTTTCAGCTTGATGCTGCTCCTGCTGAGCCTCCAAGAGCTGTGATGCTCAGGGTTGGCTTTCAGGAGTGCCCCTCATCTCCCTGTTTTCCAGCAGCGGGTTTGGGCGTATGCTGCTCCCCGCAGCCCGTTTGAGCTGGTCATTCTGAGATGGAGGAAGCGGCAACGGGAGCCCGGAGTGGGCAAGCCCCTACCAAAGTTATCCCAGCGGGGAAGGACATGGGAGCAAAGTCAGGGTGACAGCAGGGGAAGGGGCACAGCAAACAAAAACCAGCTGGGTTTCTTCGCTTTCCCCCCAGCCTGCCTCCCACCAAACTCTGCCCAGCCCAGCCCACTCCCCTGCAGGCGTCTCAGCACCACTCACCTTCTTCCCTTCCGTGTCCCCACAGTAAAACTGCTCTGCTTTAGTCTTGCCTTGAACAACAGGATCAGCTGCCTCCAAGTGAGAAGGATTTGCCACCAAAGAAAGGGTGATGTTCCTGTCAGTGACACGGTTAATCCGCCGGTGGTACATTCCCAGGTGGTACTTCACATCACCGGAGCCCTGACAGAGGGGAGAGGACAGTCACCCCCAGGCAAGTGAGCGGCTTTTGGGGCACGGAAGGAGACCTGAGGCAGGGCAGTGCTGACCCCAAGGGCTGGAAAAAGGGTGCATTTTCTGGAGGCACTGGCAGAAAGCAGCAGGCACTCACTTTAGGAGCTGACCGGGCAACCAGCAAAGCAAAGTGGCCTGTTCCAGGTGACAAACTGCCAACAAACCTCAGACAAGCATCAAGCCTTTCTCGGTTGAGGCAAAGAAACAAATGTGGTGGGTTTGGGGAAGACACTGGAGAAGAGACAACGCTCACCCAAGCTCTGCCCGCACTGCAGCCGTCCCTGGCATCGCTCACAATATGCTGCAGGTCCCAGTTGAGGCACCTCGACACCCCAGGATGCTGCTTTCCCACCTCAAAACCCCACCTGAAGGGCATGGCAGGATAAAGCCAGCCCCACCCAGCTTTCCAAAAGTCAAATCATCCTGGCTCATGATGCTGGAAGCTTTGGAGCACGACTGCATCGCAGCGACAGAGCCTGCGGCACAAGCAATCCGAGCCTGGGGGCTTTTGGAGCTGCTTTAGGGCCCTGTATGGGGATGTGGGGCTGCTGCAAAGGGACCAGCCAACCTCTGCTCCTGGCCGCCTTCCCCTCACCTCATCACTCACTCCAAGGCTGCTTTATGCCCACGGAGAGCTGCTGACCGCCCAGCCTGCGCCGGAGACACCGGCAGCGGCCGGGGCACGTGTCACCCCCAGGACAGACAAGGACAGACCAGCACTGGCACAGACGCAAAGGCTTCAGTCGCACACGTGTGCGTGTGACGTGGGAATCTGTGATGCTGATGCCACCGAGTGACACCACAAGCTGTGGCACAATGCAGCTCACTCTGCACAGCCACAGCCTCCAGGGACCACATGGTGACAGGCGACAGCAACCCGCTACGGGCAGAGGAGGAGACTCACCTCATCAGCAGCCTCCAGCTTGGAGTCGAACTGGCAGAAGATCTGCTCCAGCTCTTTCCTGATCACGTTGGCGAGAACATTCAGGCGTCCCCTGCAAAAAGCAAGACCGTTGCTGGTAACCAGCAGCGCCAGTCTGGCATCGAGTGCCACCGGCGACCTGCCGTTCCACCCCGTCACGCAGAGGCAGCGCGACAACCCCACACCTCCTGCGATGGCTGCGGGGTCACCCGGGGAGGGGGGTCCCGAGGAGGAGACTGTGGACCCCTCAGCACAGGGATGGACCCGCTGCTGCCACATCCTGACGGTGGCCCCAGAGCAGACAGGATGAAACCTGCTCTGGGGGTCCAGCTCTGCCACTCGAGCCACCACCCCTCTCCAGGTGAATTTACAAACAAGCTGAAGCTGAAAACACCATGATGGGAGAAGAGCAGCCAAGGCTGGAGCTCTCCAGCTAAGGTTCACCACCAGCCAAGACCAGTTAGGTGATGGCAGAAACCAGTGTGCCCTTCTGTACTGAACCCTGGCAGCATCGCCCTCCTCCGCGCCCCAAGCACCGCCGCGGAGAGAGGCAGGGTTACCTGTGGGGCATCCCCATGATAACATAATCCACTCCCTTCTCACTCGACTTATCAATAATGGTCTTTAAGGCTGGGATCAGCACTTCACAGCCCTCCAGACCAAAGCGCTTCTCCGAAGACCATTTCCGATGGAGGAACTCCTCAAACCTGGAAGGCAAAGGGCGAGAGGGATCAGTGCCAGGGCTACAGCTGGGGGCAGAAACCAGAGGAAGGACGGGGACCGCACCGGGGGAGCCACAGCACCAAGCGATGCTTAAACAGGCATCACACAGCAGCCCACCAGCCTTCCCGGTCATGCCCGTCCGCTCCCGCAGAGCCCAGCTGGCCGCTCCCCCACCCTGACACTGTGCTCCACTTAAGCCTTATTTTTAGACCTTTTCTTTCAGGATCATCCACGTTTTTGGGCTCTTAGCCAACACCTGAGCCTGCCAGCCTGGCAGCTCACTGGCGTCACTCTGCTGATTAAGCTGACCGTGACAGATGATGTCAAGATATGACTCAGGTGGTGACCGCGTCACTCTGGCTGGAAGCAAACCCACCCCCCCAGCAGCAAGAGAAGATCTGGAGAAGGTGAAGACCCCTCCCGAGGTACCTGGTAGAGCGGACCAGCCTGGCCAGCAGCGTGCGTTTCTCTTCGTTGGTGAACTGCATGATGCCGGGGGTCTCAAACTTCTGCCGGATCCACTGGCACTGCTCCAGGTCGTTGATAAACATGAACTCCACGCCGATGTGCTGGCAGTACGCCATCTGCCCCGACGGGAGAAGAAAGGCTGTGAGACAACAGCCAGAGCTTTAGCACCTCCTCACCCCCCCGCAAAGACGGGCACGTGCGGCATCGTATGGGACCCCAGGGCCAGGGACTCTTTCATTCCGCTCTTTAACCTTTCGGTGAGACAAAGAGCCCTCCCGCACCGGCGGAGACACAAACCCTCCTGCCTGGCAGCCGTGCTGCGCTGCCTGACCACCGGCAAGCGCTACGTGCGATGGCAGTCTGGGGGGGACCCGTGAGCAGTGCCCGGCAGCCAGCACCACGCCAGCCCCGTTTTGGGAGCCTGGTTTGAGCTGTCTTCCCAGGAAAGGGGACACTGCAGGGGACGTGCTGGGATGCTGCGGGGCAGTTCTGCCCCTGCACAGGACCCAGCATCAAAATGTTTAATTCCCTGTCCCTGAGAGGCCCGGGATCAGACCCTGGAGTCCTTTACATCCGGAGCCAAGATTTTCCTTCTCAGTGGCATCAGCTGTGACCACGGCCACAACTCCCATTCATATGGTGGGCAGAGCATTAGCAAAACCACCTCCCCCAACAAATAAGGAGCCTGTTCTTGCAGCTTATCTAAGATGTTGACGCAGTTTTGCTTCTCCCAAGGTCAACCTGTCTCAGCAGAGATCGTCTGAGCAAGCCGGCAGCTTGCCTAGGCGACGTCCGTGCTCTCAGACCAGGCAGAGCAGGGTATGAAATTTGGCAGGAAAGGGGAACCGGCTGCAAGAGCTGGAAGCCCACGCTCATGTTGGAGCTGCTCCTGCACCAAGACCCTCCCAGGGGCCACCACACGGGGCCGCAGCACTACTGCAGCACACAAGGGGGGTATCACCTGCCCCCAGCTCAGTCCTCTGCTCTCCCAGCACTGCTTTAAACTGGAAAACACAGCTGGGGAGGTTTCCAAAACAGCAGTATTTAGTTGCCTGGTGTTTGCTCCACCTTGGGAAGACCAGATGTGTTGCCCCAACGCAGCACAAAGCTGGAGGTGATCAGAGATAAGCGAGTAACATGGGGCAGCTGCTACGAGTGGGGCAAGCGCCGAAGGAGCAGCTCCCAAGGCTGTGGGCAGCAGCAGGGCCCAAGACCTTCACAAAACCAACTGCTCTGCCCCCACTGCGGGCTGCAAACAGATCTCACACAGCCCTCCCTGCCCGCCCTCACCTCCAGCCGACGGATGATTTCCCGGAGCGGAAGAGCCGATTCATTTCCACCGATGAAAGTGGTTGTGGGCAAGTGGAAGACCTTGTCGAGGTCAGATTCATCCAGCCCGTAAAAGCCTGCAGGATTTTTCATGGGTGGGACAAGCGAAAGCAAGAGAGAGAAAGAAGGAAGGGGGACGGGGGAGGGACACACCGTCACGCAAGGACCAGGTGCATTTGGGAGAGGTGCAGAAGGGACAAAAAAAAGCAGCATAAAACCAAAATTAAGCATGAAGGAGGTTTATATGGATAAAAACCAAGCCGTAATTAAACAAAAAGACATTAAGCACAGAACAACACCGTTATTATGAAAGGTAACACAGGAAACGAAACACAAAGCAATATATATACGCATGTAAATTGGCAATTAAAATCCCAGGTGAGAATCAGGAAGTTTGTAGCCCCAAGAACGCATAAAATACACCACAAATTATAACAGAAGGGAGAGAAAAGAAACAGAGGAATTGAGGAGTCACCGAACACAACGGAGGTGTCACCACACAGTGGGAATTAAAAATGAAGAGTCAACGCAGAGAAGGAAACGGTTAAAACAGACAAACCCCAAAAAGGGAAAGAAAAAGCAGCAAGAGAGAGAAAACGGCATCAGGGCTCTGCGATGGACTCTCGTGAATAGCTCAGCCCGGGAGCAAGGCAGCCAGCCGGCCCCTCGGGGGGGGGGGTTTGCTGCCCAGATACCCCCTTGCCCCAGTTAACAGCCTTTTAATGACGGGTTTAGCCTAGCTCTGCTCAGCAAACCTCCTCCTTTTTGGTGCTGGCACCTCATGGCTCGTAGGCGGCTCACACGGGGCTGCGCAGAGCTGGGCTGCGCCTGGAGAAGGTGCTGAGCAGGGCCTGGAGCTGGAAGTCGGATTTTAGAGCTGCAGGTGAACACCCCACCCCACCCCCCCCCCGCCGCCGCTGCCTGCTGCTGTTACAGCATCGGCAGGTCCCTGCCAGCACCCGCGGCAGCTCCACGGTACCCCAAAGCACCCACTGAAGCTCATGGTTGTCTTTGGGGAAACTGAGGCACGGAGGAGGAACAACTCACTGAACCGATGCAGCAAGGCAGAAGCAGAGCTGGGAAGGTGACTTGGGAGTCCCAAGACCCTTTTGAAGCAGGAACTTGGCTGGAAGGAGGGCGGACGAGCAGAGCTGCCTGCTGCCAGCCCAGAGCCCTAACGCCTCCCTCGGGCCCTTCGTCCCCCCAAACTCCCAACAGGTTTCAAAGTGGTTTTGAACGCAGGACAGGAGCCACAGAGGCGGCAGTTACCACCGTTCCTCCCAGCTCCCTCTAAACCAGCTCAACACCCCAGCTGGGGTCTCTTATAGGAAGGGTATGGGGGATGCCACCCCCTAAGTGCGGCAGGGCAGCATAACCCACATTCCTCTGGGCAAAGGGAGGCAAAAATTGACCCCTCCAGAGCTGGCCCTCCTTGAACTTAATCTTGAAAGAGTCTATTCCTCACTCTCTGGTCAGGAATGGAGGATGAGCTGGAGACAGAGCTGGCTGTGGCTCACCCCTGTGCAGCCTCAAGGACGGCGCTTGCTGGAGGCTGCGAACACCCACAGCAAGCCCAGAGCAGAGGTTTTCCTGGTTGTCACTGCTGTAAATCCCCTCCTGGACACTGCTAGTCCCCGGGGAAAGAATTAAGCCAGACCTCGGGGAGCTCAGCTCTGGAGCCGTGCCTGGGAGCACTGAGCCACAGCTGGCAGGAGCTGAGGGTTTGGCCCCGTGTTCCCAGGACTTCTCCGTGGTTCCTATCCAAACAGAAGTCCTGGAGAGAGGCGGCATTAATACAGAGCATCCCAGTTAAGCTGCTGGCTGGAGGTTTCAGGGATGTCTCAGTAATTTGCTGTGGCTCCCAGCCCCGCTGCACAGGGCTTTGGCTCACTCTGCCCTGCCCATTTGCAGGCTCAGGCACACTGTGGGGGGTATCAGATTTTACAAGGGGTTTTCAGGGCTCTAAGCGTCTCTGCTTCTGCTTTGCTGCAGCCTGCCAGCTTTTTTTGACAGTGCTCAGTATTTATAGGCAGCAATACCATCAGATGGGGGGGAAGGCTAGGGATGAGCTGCCAAATTTTCACCACGACAAAACCAGGGCAGAGTCAGGAGAAGACAGCTTGGATTTTTAGGAGACTCGAACCAATCGGGGAGATTGAGGCCTCGTAAAATTAATGTTCACAACAAAACGTGTACTCTAGCAAGCTAGGCATGCAAACACACAGGATGGAAAAGGCCAGCGAGGCTCTAAATTGGGGATCTCTACAGATGAAGCATCACTAACCAAGCGCCTACACCGAGACTTCTAGTGGGACAAATTAAAAATAAACACGTTACAAAACTCAAGAGTGGGGTGAGATGGGAGGGACCCGCTTTACCGGCTTGGTTCATGCCCAGAATAACCTATTCAAAGAGAGTCCTGCACTCCAGAGGGTTAAAGGCTCATTAATTGCATACCTCCTACTGTTAACACTCTCAGCCGCTCCTTGAACACTGCGAGATCTGGGGTGGGCAGGGAGGGGGGTGCAGAAAGGGAGAAGATAGAGAGACGCAGTCAAAGTTAGTAAAAAAACCCCTGGAACCGTGAAAACTAGTCATGGAAAGCACAAGTCAAAAAAATACAGTATTTAAAATACAGTCAAAAACCACCAGAGGCAAAAGGGTTGGGACGGAGGATGACTATGGACTAGGCAGAAAAGAAATACCGGTGGGAAGTCTGGCGAGAGGAGGGAGGAGCAGGGAGGGGAACAGGGGGGCCATCAGACACTGGGGAGCAGTTGAGCTGCATGGTTTGAGATCTCCTCTCGAGGGCACCCCTCGGGCGGGTGAGGGAGACCGCCCGGCACAGCGTCTTCACCTGCTGCGACCAAAAGGCACCTTCCCATCAGGCTGCATCAAGGGGAGCGTTATCCTCGGCGGGGCAGGGAGCTGCCTCCCACCAACATCTGCTCCCGCAGGGTTTCGCTCTGCTCGTCGCTAGCGCGAGGATTTCAAGGTCACTCCCAAGGAGGCACCGCTGCTGCCTACAGACAGGCAGGAGGGGGATCGGGGAGGGGGGGGGGGGTGGTTAATGAGCTGCCGTTAATGAGGAAGACCAGCAGCGAGGGGGGCAGGCACGACGCCCGTCATTTCTTGAGCAAGCTTGGTGCAGGCGGAAGCACCGGGACACGCGCTGGCAGGGCTGCCGGGATGGCGGGCTGCGCGCGTCACCAGACTGGGTTAGGTGGCCCGAGCACCTCAATCTCACCTGGGTCACAAGAAAGGCTTTGGAAACACTTCTCCTTCTGGTCAGCAGGGGAAAATCATACGTTTAGGTGAGACGTTTGCTTAGCAAGGTCTCAAACTGGGGAAAGGGGAGGTGGCAGCACTCCCAGCCCATCTCCCCGCAGGGGCTCGCCTGGCTCATCCCAAGCTGGTGGACGATTTCCATCAATTCCCCCTGGGCAAGAGACAGGAGCAACTGCCTTCCACGGAGAGACAGACGGACAGATGCTCAGACACACACCACCTTCCACACAGCACCTGGATTTCAGCGTGCTAAGGTATTATTTCCTCGGACAGGCCACATCAACTTCCTGCAGTCACCTTGTCTTTGGTTTTACACCACTTACCACACAAGATCAGCTGCAGCAGAAGATCGGGATGAGATTACTTTGTTTTTTAAATAGAAAAGACAAAGAGAAAAGAGGAATTTGGTGGCTCCAGCCCCACCACTCCTCAGACCAAATACCCCCAGGCGGGTTTTCTCCCCCTTACATTTTCTCCAAAGCTTAATCCAAAGAGAGCTTCCAAACCAGACACAAACCAGTTGCTAAACAAAAGGCAATTGAGAAGAAAGATCAATTTCCGAGATTAACCATGCAACTCCTTTGAATTACAGCACTGCCTGGCCACGGTTTAAGCTGTTGGCAGCAGAGCTCGCACCACAAAAGCTGACCTTTAAGGATTTCATTGCTCAGAAAGAGGAAACAAGATTGCTTCCAAGTTTCAAAACCACTCCTGTTATTAACTGCTCTGTCAAGTGTTAAGAAATACTCTTTCAAAGCAAAAAAAGCCAGCAGGATCTGCTTAGAAATTGGCTTTCTCTGCCACAAGCAGGCGACAGCCGATCCGAGGCTCAGCCGGAGCCTTGCCCACACTCTGCAGCAGTGCCGCTCTCCTCCTCTCTTGCTGAGCGTTGTTTGCAAGTTGTGCTCACCAAGTTGTATCTTAAGATCAACCAGATGAGGTTTTCCAGGGGAAAGTCTATTCGGTCATAGATAATACTTACAGCAAGATAATAAAGCCTCCTTTGATTAGACACAGCCATTTGAGTCTAGGGTCCTACCATGGGGCATAACTCCAGCATGAGCTAGCAGCTGATACCAGCATAGCTGCTTCCAGGACTTGTTATTTCCTATGAATTCATGGAATTCTGGTAATTAAATCAACACCAGGAACCACAAGGACGGGTATCTTAGCATGAAAGCCACTGAGAAACAGAAATTAAATGCCTGGCTCAGACACAGAGATTGCGAGCTGAGATTCTCTTCTAGCCAATGCCTACGGACCAGCCATGCCTGAACAGTTTCCACCATGGCAAGCTGGGCTGGGTCATGCTGCTGGGCTTGTGATCACTCACCATGGGGGAGCAGGAAAAATGGGGCTTACACTGCTTTACCCATTGTGTTACAGCTGGGATGATGCTGTCAGCTCAGCTCTGCAGCCAGAGCTCCAAGGGAGGACCTGCTCTTGGATCGCTTTGGGCTCTCCTTCCTCTGAAGCAAGGATGCTGCTGGAGCACACCTTGCTTCAGAGGAACCACATGATCAAAGAAGAAGAAAAGACCTCTGAACTAACCTTCCTCACTGAAGCAGCCCCGTGAGTTCAATGTCCAAGTGGAAACCAGTAAGGAGCAGTGTCCCTCAAGAGTCCATACCAGGACTAATACAGTTTAGTACCTGCATCAATGGCATGGATAGTGGGATCCAGGGCACCCTCAACCAGGTTGCAGATAACGCCAAGCTGAGTGGTGCAGTCGACACGCTGGAGGGAAGGGAGGCCATCCAGAGGGACCTGGACAGGCTGGAGACGTGGGCCCATGAGAACCTCATGAAGTTCAACAAGGCCAAGTGCAAGGGTCAGGGCAATCCCCAGTGCCAGCACAGACTGCGGGATGGATGGATGGATGGATGGATGGATGGAGAGCAGCCCTGTGAGGAAGGACTTGGGGATGCTGGTACATGACAAATTGGACACAAGCCAGCAATGTGCACTTGCACCCCAGAAAGCCAAATGTATCCTGGGCCGCATCAAAAGTGTGGCCAGCAGGTCGAGGGGAGGGGTTCTCCCCCTCTACTCCACTCTCCTGACACCTCACCCAGAGCACTGCATCCAGCTCTGGGGTCCCCAGCACAAGACGGACATGGACCTGTTTGGAGCGGGTCCAGAGGAGGCCACAAAAAGGATCCCAGGGCTGGAACACTTCTCCTGAGGTGCAGGAAGGCTGAGAGAATCGGGGATGTTCAGTCTGGAGAAGAGAAGGCTCCTGGGAGACGTTACAGTGGCCTTCCAGTGCTTAAAGAGGGCTGATGAGAAAGGCAGAGGGAGGGCCTGCAGTGGCAGGAGAAGGGGTGAGGGTTTTAAACTGAAAGAGGGTAGGTTTAGATCGGGCATAAGGAGGAAATGTTTTACGGTGAGGGTGGTGAGACACTGGAACAGAGCCTGACCAGTCTTGCCCAGAGAAGCTGTGGATGCCCCATCATTGGAAGTGTTCAAGGCCAGGTTGGACGGGGCTTTGAGCAACCTGGTCTAGTGAAAGGTGTCTGTGCCCATGGCAGGGAGGTTGGACTAGGTGACCTCTGAAAGTCCCTTCCAACCCAAACCCTTCTGTGAGTCTATGACTTACTGAGTGCCACCGTAACTCTGCTCCCTCCACCCAGATCCCTTTTCTCCTGAAGGAGACCGGTCACTGCAACCACTTGCAGCCATCCAGCTCTGGGTTTCATGCAGACCCTGCTCTCCTCTCAAAAGGGAAACATGTCCACCAGGCACAATGCTTCACGGTTCTCCTCTGCTGCTCTGCTTCAGAAGGACCACAGCGCCCACAGCACATACCAAAAGCCCTGAGCTACAAAAGGCTCTCCTCACCCTCTCCTCTCCCCAGCCACTGGGAGTGGCTGCAGAGACACCTAAAAAATTCTCCCGGCTCCCCTCGCAGTGCCTACTATGAGCACTTGCATCCTCTCCTGTGTCTGGATTCACAGCCATCATCTCCCCACCTCTTCTCATCAAAACCTCCCAGGCATAGGGCTTGCTCCCACTCAGAGCCAGCTGGATCCCGAGGCTCAGCCGGGGCTTGGTCCTGCAGACAAGCATATCAGAAGTCCAGACCTCGGGATGAAGCAGCTTCCCCACCATCCAGTGAGCCGGGACAAGCAAAACCTAATCCTTCCCTACCACTCCCAGTATACGTAATCCTGTATGAAGGTCCAGCGGGTCCAGGGCTGGTGTCCCTGCACTGGCAGCTGAACAAGGAATCAAGATTGTTTACATGCACCGTACGCTCTGATCAGCTGTTTGAGTTGTGCAAGGTTAGTAATCATGACTGCTGATCTACTCTAGGTTAGAAGCATGCCTCTCGAGCGCTCGTAGTGCCAGGGTAACAACCCTTGGAAAGCACCAGCAAGGTGAAAGAGCTCAGCACCACGGCCTCGTTCTAGCTAGAAGAATTTCAGCGTACTACAGAGATCAAATCTAAAGCATGTGGAGAGGTGCTGAGTTTAAGCACTTTCAGATTAGGATTTCAAGTCCTAGGCACCACACACGCTTCTGTGCCACACTCATGCATCTTCCGCTCAAAGGCATTGGGCTTTCCACCTCTCTACTCGGACGGGAACGTATCCCAAAGCTTCCTTGTTATGATCACCGGCAGGGACTTAGAGCTCAAGCTCGGAAAAAGGGGCAATTAAGGGATTTACAGATGCTGCGGCAAGCCAGGAGCGAAGGAGGGCAGGGCCTCGTCGCAGGGGCATGCCAAGAGGTGCTTCTCAGCCCCGCAGAGACAAAGCCAGCCCATTCCTCCCAGGTCTCTGGGTCCCCAAGAGCAGCAAGCGGAGCTGAGGCAACAGACCTCCAGCTCTCACCAACACAAAACCTCTCTGCTTTGCATTTCCAGAAGATGCAATTGCTTCCACCCCTGGATGAGTGAGTTCAATGACATAATCAATTGGCACTGGTTGGAGGAGAAACATGAGCTGAGCAATAGGGTTTTGGCACATGACCCATTCGCTGTGACAGCCGGAGGAGGGCAGAACTGCTCCGTGGCCTCCGGTCGACTATAAATTTAGAGTGATCATTACTAAGGAAACTTAAGACCTTTCCCCTCTGACTGGTGAAGCAATCTACCTACAAAGCTGTGAAAGAGAGAGGAGCTCAAGCAATGCAGCACTAACTGCTCTCAAAGCCCTCACCCAGTTTGTCTGTGGATGTGATAATATCGGCTGGAAGGGAGGAGTCCAGATCTGCATCCAAGATGCCCAGTGGGTCGAGTTGTGCTACATGATGCCCTCGAATCTATGAAATGGGCCAGATATGGAAAGGAGAACAGGTACCAAGAGGGAGAAGGGAAAGGGAGAAAAACAAAAGAGGGGAGGGGTAAAAAAGTTAAATTACATTAGAATTAATTTGCAGAGTAATTCTCACCGACGTTTGGAGAAACAGTTACTGGCGCATCATCAAAATTTACACAACTAATGCCGAGAGGATCAAGCTTTGCAATGTGATGACCCCTGACCTGGAAGCAACAACACAGATTAGTCATTAAAATAAGTTAGTTGAAGAAACATTCCTTAAAAATAAAAAATAAAAAAGAAATGCACAGTTTCCACCTTGACATTTTTTGCAGAGCCACCCCAATTTCTGGCTACAACTAAAGCCTGGAGAAGTGGGATTTACTTTCAGCTACAGCATGTAGGTGTGAGTGCCACCAGCTGCAAGGACCACTCTGCTCTGCCTGAAGCCAGGTTTCGGCAGGGCGGGCAGGGGGAAGGTGATCTCCTTGACAGCACAGACCTTCCAGAATTGAGGTCCGAGGGTCTCCTACCACCTGTCTGGTGTCCAACCCAAGCACCCCTTTCTCTACTGATGCAGCAATATCGATGGTTTCCTCCTAAGCACCAGAGCAAATTATGAGGCCATTTTCCAGGTTTTGGCTGATCTGGGTGCCCTCCTGCCAGCGTGGCAGAGAAAACAAGCGTTGCCACCAGCAGCAACAGTTCCTGAAAGGCAGAGGAATGTGTCTGAGGAAGATCTGCCTGTCTGTGCTGTTAGAGATCAGCAGCTCACAGCATCCTTTTGGAGAGAGGAGCCTCCAGCACGACTTGGAGCACTCTTCTAGGAAGGGGCAGGTGCAGAAATAGCAGAGCGCTTTGGCCTGAAGACAGCCTTGACGGCTCCCGCTGGTGGCAGTCAGGCCAGGAGTCACCACGCCGCGTTTGAATCCACCTCAGGAGCCACAGAGAGTAACAGGAGGTAATGAGTTTTGCTTTTCGCCTTCATAGGAGGAGGTGCCCACAGACGGACCCCAGCACATCTCACTGGGCAAACTCAACCCGTCTCAGTGGCCAGCACTCTCCAATTGGCAGGCCATGATTCATGTCTTGACAGCTCCTGGTCTCAAAGATTCCAGGCTCAGCTACACTGGGAGCAGGGCAGGAAACATGACTGCCACGGTGTGGGGTGCAATGCTGCCTTGACACTGTGAAAACAATACTCCCAGCCATCAAATCTGTTAGCAGTTAGGGGAAAAAAAAAAAAAAAAATCACTCGTGTATGAGGGGATTACTGAACCTCTTGTACAAGGCAGACACACGGATCTGACCTTATCTACCAGAAAGGCACTCCTATTCAGAGTATCCCAAAGGGATTTTAGGAAATTATTTTTGTGGTTTTACCAGCCAAGAGCCTGAAATCAGCCATCAACTTCAAGGCAAACTGCTAAGAAAGCACCGACCCCTCTCCATGCTCTCTGTAGGGCCAGATGACGACGTGCCCCTGAGCAGTGCTGGCCACATGGAAAGCTCTTCTTCTGGGCCAGCTTTGTCTGGGAAGGAGTTGCTTGTCCATTTTGCAACAAAACACGGGGGCTAGCCCATCATTTACCAGTCAGCAGGACACAAGCTCACCACGCTGTTCCCCACAGCCGGGTTGCTCTCACCGAGACCAAGGAGGCCACTTCGTCCAGCAAACAGGTTTGGGCTGGAGGCACCCGGTGGCTTTGAGATCAACCCAGCAGTTTGCAGGCACGCAGCAAATCCTCAAATCGGTGTAGGAGCAAGGAGAAGGTCTTTTCCACCATACAAGCCATGCTGCTTGTTGTTCTCCACGTGCAACGCAAGCTGAAACCAGAGGCTCCTGACCCAAAACAAGACCACAGCAGGAAGCATCAGGCTTGCAGATCCTGATCCTGATAGGGGACTTCAACCACCTGGACATCTGCTGGAAAAGCGGCACAGTGGATTGCCAGCAGTCCAGGAAACTACTGGAGTCCATTGAGGACAACTTCCTAGTAGAGATGATGGGAGAGCCTGACCAGAGGAGAGGCGCTGCTGGGCCTGTTGCTCACTAGCGCGGAAGAACTTATTGGAGAGGTCAAGGCTGGAGGTTGCCTGGGCTGCAGTGATCACACCCTGGTGGCATTCTCCATCTTGAGGAGTACGGTACAGGTAAAACATGGAGTCAGGACCCTAAACCTCAGAAAGGCCAACTTTTGGCTGTTTAGGGTGCCAGGGCATGGGATCCCTTGGGAAACTGCCCTCGGAGGCAAAAGAGTGAACAAGAGCTGGGAGATATTCAAAGGCATTTTTCTTCAGGCGCAAGAGCTCTCAGTCCTGACACGCGAGAAGTCAGGCAGGGGAGGCAGGAGGCCAGCTTTGCTAAGTCGAAACCTCTTAGCCAAACTGAAACACCAAATCCTGGGGAGATTATAGGGATATGGCCCGGGAGTGCAGGGAGGGGACCAGGAAAGCCAAGGAGCAGCTGGAGCTGAAAAATAACAGGGGTTTATTAAGGTACATAGGACAACACAGGGAGATGAAAGAAACTCTACACTCCCCGCTGAGCAGAACAGAAGACGTGGCTACAACCAACGTGGAGAAGGCTGAGGTACTCAACGACTTTGTGGCCTCAGTCTTCACTGGCAAGTGCTCCAGCCACACCGCCCAAGTCACAGAAGGCAAAGGCAGGGGCTGGGAGAATGAAGAACCATCCACTGCAGGAGAGGATCAGGTCTGAGATCATCTAAGAAACTTGAAGGTGCACAAGTCGATGGCACCTGGTGAGATGCATCCGCAGGTCCTAAGGGAACTGGCGGATGAAGTGGCTAAGCCGCCATCCATCACATTTAAAAAGTTGTGGCAGTCTGGTGAAGTTCCCACTGACTGGAAAAGGGGAAACATAACCCCCATGTTTAAAAAGGGATAAAAGTCAGACCCAGGGAACTACAGGCCAGTTGGTCTCACCTCTGTGCCCAGCAAGATCATGGAGCAGATCCTCCTGGAAAATATGCTAGGGCACGTGGAAAACAGAGAGGTGGCTGGAGACAGCCAACATGGCTTCGCTAAGGGCAAATCGTGCCTGACAAATTTGTTGGCCTTCTACAATGAGGTTACAGCATTCGTGGATAAGGGAAGAGCAACCATCATCATCTACCTGGGCTTGTGCAAAGCATTTGATACCGTCCCGTGCAACATCCTCGTCTCTAAACTGGAGAGACATGGATTTGACAGATAGAATACTTGGTGGATCAGGAATTGGCTGGATGGTCACACTCAAAGAGTCACGGTCAACAGCGTGATGTCTGAGTGGAGACCAGTAATGAGTGGTGTTCCTCAAGGGTCAGTATTGGGACCAGTGCTGTCCAACACCTTTGACAGCGACATGGACAGTTGGACTGAGCGCACCCTCAGCAAGTTTGCCGACGACACCAAGCTGTGCGGTGCGGTCAACATGCTGGAGGGAAGGGAGGTCATCCAGAGGGACCTGGATGTCAGGTAACGCCAAGTGCAAGGTCCCAAGCACAGATACAGGCTGGGCGATGAGTGGATTGAGAGCAGCCCTGCGGAGAAGGACTTGGGGGTGCTGGTGGGTGAAAAACAAAACCGAATGAGAGGCAGCAACGTGCGCTCGCAGCCCAGAAAGCCTCATCAAAAGAAGCGTGGCCAGCAGGTCGAGGGAGGGGATTCTACCCCTCCACTCTCATGAGACCCCACCTGCAGTACTGTGTCCAGCTCTGGGGTACTCAGCATACAAAAGACATGGACCAGTTAGAGTGGGTCTAGAGGAGGCTGGATCCCAGACAGTGAGATCTGTGAGGACAGGCTGACAGAGTTGGGGTTGTTCAGCCTGGAGAAGAGAAGGCTCCAGGGAGACCTTATAGCTGCCTTCCAGTGCTTAACAGGGGCTTACAAGAAAGATGGTGACAGACTTTTTAGCAGGGCCTGTAGCGATAGGAGAAGGGTAATGGTTTTAAACTACTCATCACAGGCAGGGCTTCCTCCTGCCTTCCTACTCTTTCATACCTCCATACCTTGTGCTGAACTTCCCCACCTGAACACCCCACTGCAGCTACAGCCCTACAGGGACACTAGGGTAGGGAGATGGATTTCTCACTGCAGACAGCTTAGAAAAGTACATCCAAGAGCAATCACCTCCCAGCGCCGCCATTCAGAACCTGAGGAAGTGACAGGAATGCAAAAGAGGTTACGGATTTTGCGTTCAAATTGCTGACTCGGAGCTGCTGCCTCCATCTACATCAGTCACCACTTGTTTGAACTTGGCATCTGCCCACTTGTTCCACCAGCGAGAGCTGCATGGCCTTTAGACACGGCTCACCAGGATCTGCCCGAGCTGGAGAGAGCTGGCAGGGTGGTCACCTCCCATGAAATCAGCCACGAGGGAAGATGCAGGTCCTCACAAACATGTCCCAGCTTCCCCTTCTTAAAGAAAAGCAGGGCAGTGCCCCAGCGCTGATGTCAGCACCTCGGCTGCGGAGGCGGGCAGGGCAGGGGCACTTTCTTCAAGCCAGAGAGCAGGGCCAAGCCTGGGCAGACCTTTGGACTTGCCCAGTGCTGCAGTTCTTGCCTTAACCTGTGGCCTTGTACATTGGATTTTTCCCCACACCTGAGTAGGAACACAACCTGCAGTGGGTCCTTCTTTGCAGGAATAGGTGAGAAGACCACGGTCACAGCATGCTGGGTTTGTTAGCTTCTCACCACAGCCCCAATTAGAGCCCCTCTGCTTGACAAACCAGAGTGCAAACAGAGGTGAAAGGATGACGCAGATGTAGAAACACATTTAAATGTCCTCTCGAGTTAAAATATTGGCTGGCCATCCCCAAGCCGGAGGATATTTGCTTCCTGCTCAAAACTTATTTCTCCTGAAAGGCTGACTTTGGCAGCATCGGTCCGAGTTGCAGCCCAGCGGCACCGCAACCCTCTTCCAGGTCGCAAATCACAAGGAAATGTTTCCTGAACTTTTATCTTAGGACCTCGGAAGTTCTCTCAGCAACACAGGGGAAGCAGGACGGGTGCCCCACACCACTGCTGAGCATGGCAGGAGCCCACAGCACAGGAGCATCATTCCAGAAGCCAGCAAACCATGCTGTGCAGAGAAGACCTCCCCTTCCCTGCCACCATAATTGCTCTGTTTGCGTGACAATAACTTTAATCTTCCTATTGTCCAGCAAAGCATCAGCTGAGCTTCTGCCCCAACAGATCAGCAGCTCCTGTTAAAAACCAGGCAGCCCAGCACACATCCTGCATGCTCTCCATGCAAGACACATGCATCAACTGCACTAACCCCAGCCCACCTCAGCCACCCTACGGAGGACACGCTCCTCCTTGGCGCAAAGCCGCCTCCTTACCTGATATGCCCTGATGAGAGATTGCACTGCGAGATGGTCCTCCACCAGTTTATCTACGTTGGGCTGAGCCTGAACCAGGAACTGGGCTTGGGACAGCGTGGAAAGGCTGGTACTCAGTGGAGGGGGGCTTTGGTAAGCGGTGCCTGGAGCAGCTCCAGCATTGGCGTTGCGAAAGAAGATGTCCCATGACTAGGAAAAGGGAAAGAAGAGAGGCATCAGGGTCATTACCCGTGACCCAAACACCTCCTCACTGGAGGTTACTGAGGTCTCAGCATTATTGCCACAGCAGGGAGTAAAATCCCCGGGGGCAGAGCTGCTTTCTCCCCTGCACCCAGGCTCCCACTGCTGAACCACCCACTTGCCTTGGACTGCAGAGAACTAAAGCTCTCCCACTATTCCAGTTAACACCATTATCCTACTTCCCATCCGTCTGGATTGTTTCTTTTGGCATGACACCGTCCCCAGAGCCCCCCCTCCCTTGGCAGCAGCACTCAGGACAGTCCACAGGTGACACCTCCCACGCAGCTCAGCTCTTGAAACCACTACTCTGAGCAATGAGCCCCAGACCGGTCTTCGGTCTCTCGTTTCCTTCTCTCCAGGGCAGGAGACTGCCTTCTAAATACCCACAATATTTTCTGAAAAACAATTTTTGCCCTGTAATCACATACATCTCTTTTGCTTTTCCATGGACTAAACGGTGTGAGGCCCAAGTCCCAGTGCGAGCCGTGCTGTCTGGCCCTCAACCAATTTTTCTTTTTCTGTCCCTTCTTCAATTTTTCCCCATCCTTTCAGTGATGCTGACGCCAGCACAAAGCAGATACTCCCGTGCCAGCTCTCCTGTGCCCTTAGCAAGGCAGATACCACCTCTGGTCCTGTTCCTCTCTGCAGACTGGATTTCTCAGTGTTACAAAACCAAAGCAAACCCCCCCAAAAACCCCCTCGTCAGTCTTGGTGTAACTTTGTGGTACTTATCCAGCACTGCCTGAAGAGCCCAAAAGCATCCCAGGCCAAATCCAAGTTAATCTGTCTACTTGAGGAGGCAGCATCGGATCTGGGAAAGGGCAGAGACCAGCAGAGCAAGGTCCAAGCCACGTCCCCCCGTCACTCTCCCACCCCTGCCCGCTTCCCGCGGGCCACCGAGCGACAGCAAAGGACGACGGCAAGGCAGAGCGGCGTCTGCATGCCCGCACATACCCGAGACACCAGCTAGAGCAAACAAATCCCATCGGATTTGCACGCTGCTTCCAGCCCAAGGGTCTCTCCACTGACCGGGAGCAGGAGCCCAGGACCCTGCACGCCCCTGAACCTTATGTCTGCGGAGAACAGCGAACCCAGCCGCGGCGATGCAGGGCCAGGTGAAGCGCTGCCCAGCCAACCCCAGCTTGTTCAAACCGAGTCGAAAAGAGCCGTGAGAGCAGCTCCGGTGGTGCTTTGGGGCAGAAAGAGCAGCTTTTGCACCCTGGTAGCAGGATGGAGGGGACCAAAAACCCGACCTTTACCAGAAGAGCACCAGCTCTCCCTCTTCGCTGGAGCTCCTCCGGCTGCAGCACCCATCACATGCCCCAGGAAGCTATTTCCAGCCCAGATTTACCCAGACTCCCCACCACACGGCTGCGCAAGGTGATTAAATTTAGAAACAGGTCACGTTGAAGGAACATAAATAAAATCTGGAAAAATTTGGCACTAACTGATAAACAATAGCTCCCCCAAAGGGAAAAAAAAAAAAAAAAGGAAAAACAAAAGGCAAAGACAGAAAACACTCGATCCCATTCTGATTGCTCTCTGCTAAAGGGTTTCAGCAGGAAAAGCAGCAGAGCTGCTTTTTGTATGATCCTTACTCCAGGCTACTGGTGAGAGCAGCCCAAGCTCCTTCCCTTCCACAGGTTCACAGAGCTCACGGGTGCCCCAGAAGCCATCAGCTCCTGCGAGCAAGAGGGATGAGCACCCGGGGATGGGGAGGAATCTGGCTAGCTGCTTCACTCAGTGGTTAAAGTTGTTTAGTGTACTGGAAAATAAAGACAGGCAAGAGAAAGGGAGCACCTGCCAGCCCCAGGAGAGGGCTGGCAGCAGTGCAGGGGGGACAGGGACAGAGCCAGGAGGCAGAAGTGTTGCCTTTATGACCTCCTCCCTTCTGATATTCAACAATATTAACCTCTTAGAGATGCAACTTGCTTTGGTACTGAAAGAAAAAGTTCATTTTAAGCTCTCTAAACAAGGTGTGGCACCAGCTTGGTGAGCTCAGGCACTTTCACTAAATGCTTTATTGCCCAACATAATCACAGAGTATCTCAGGCTACCTGGCTGCAGGCTGTGCCCCACGTGAAGGCTGTGGCCCTGATAAGCGCTATAAAAACGTCACCTTTCAAGTTGCTGATGTGGTTTCAAAGTTGAGAGTACTTGAGGGCCACCCCGGGGGTTTCTAGTGACCCAGGGAGGTACCTCTAGAGCTCACGTATCCCGTGGGAGAGGCTGAACAGCCCCATCAGCATTACCCTGCTTTATCACGGGAAGGAGGACTTTGCCTTAATCCAGCACTTACCAAAGGTAACAGCAGTAATAAAGCTCATCAGATTATTCCCCTCCGACCCTCTCCATGTCCACAGCAGCCCTGTGAGCGCTCCTCTGGCTTCTCCTATATATAAGGGTACTATATATATATATATATATATATATATATATATATATATAGGGTATAAGAGAGTTCGGATTCACCTCATTTTTACCAAGAGGGCTCAAAGCCACTATCTCCTTGCTCCTAAGTGCCCAGACAGCCCCCAGGTCTCAGCACGCTAAATACTACCAGTCCAGGTCCCTGCTGTGACCGTCCCTTGGCCACGCAGGCCACCACGGCCCCAGCACAAGGTGACAGCCCAGACTGCACCAGCAAAGCGGGGCAGGAGAGGCAGCTGACCGAAAGCAAGTCTGGATAGTCCAGGCTTTAGAGGGATTTTGAGCTCAGCTCTGAGAGCGGAGCTTACCGCAGGTTTCTCTGTTGAGAACAGCCCCAAAACCAGCTCACCAAGCAAAACCAGTATCTTTCACTTCACTTATCAGACTTGGTTCCTAGAGAAGGGTGCGGCCTCAGGCTGCTCCATCCCAGCCTCCACCACAAAGACAGCTCAGAGGTTGGGCACGCACAGTAAGGGGAGTGGGGTGACATCTCCCACCCACCACAGGGCACCTCAAATCGGGCCGGGGCTGCTCCAAGCTAGGAGGTGCACAAGGGAGACATGGCCGCTCCCTCCAGCTTGGGCTGCGTCCCTGCTCCTTCTCCTGCCATGAACTCCAGGGGATGGAGAGCACCAACCAGACCTGTTCTGCACGGTGACAAGCAAGGCAGCACCTCCTGCTCTAGCAGGGAGAGAAGGAAGAACATTCGTAGCTTAAGGCTGGAAGACAAGGACCATGAACCAGATTTACAGCAGGTAACCTTTGCTGAGAATAGGTCAAGCACCGACCGATCGGTCCGTGCTCTGCGCATCACCTGCTCCCTTATCAACATGAACAAGGACCTTCAGTTCTCCGGGGTGCTCGCTTTTGAAGATGGGTAATGAAAGCCCAACGTTTCAAACCTCCAAGCGAGACTCCTACCAAATCCAGGCTGGGCCCCTGTGGGCGAGCCCGACTGCAAAGGATGCAGTGAAGGTACCTCCCAAGGCCAGGCGCTGGGGTCTGGCCTCACTGCAGACCGCAGGCTCCTGCCGCCGTGTCGGCGAAGCCGGGGTTACACGGCGTGGTCTACACACGTTGTGGACATAAAACCACTTTCAGTATAAAAACCAAAACACTGGCATACTAAGAAATCCACGCCAAAGGCTGAGGTGCATGCATACAGGGAGAGCTGTACCCCTCCACAACCCCAACGCAGGGGCTGCTGTTTAGGAAGATTAACTTGTCACGCAGATACGACTGCGGGTACCGTCTACCTCAGCAGCGAGAAGCAGCACGGTGAGGCACAGCCAGGCTCTGCTCTGGGCAGATAAGCCACAGCCAGGTCTGTGTGACAGCTCGGCTGTTTTTGGGGACTCCACCCTCAGATGGGACCCTACATCTAACAGGACGGAGGCCAGTGCTTATCAGGGACGGGGCGACACTCCACTGCTGCTCCAGCGTCATGATGGGGGGGACACAGGCTGACAGGGACCGCTCGCAAGCCGAGATCAGGAACGGCCACAACCCCAATCCCATCGCAGCAGCTCGGTGTCTCAGTGGGGACAGGGTGAGCAATGAAAAAGCGTGGAGGAGACGGGGGCAAAGCTCGGAGCTGGGAAGGGATCTTGGCGAAGGGGTCACAGGAGAGACAGGTCAAGTATGAGGGCCAAGTGCATCAGGGAGCCACAGCAGAGTCCACGCCCACTCAGGTATCAACCCCACCCAAAGTTTGGGGACCTGGAGCTGGATTTCGTAGCATCACAGAATGGTTTGGGTTGGAAGCAACCTTCAAAGACCATCTAGCCCAGTCTCCCTGGTCTAAGCCTCTTTCTCCCAAGCAGGACGCCAGCTTGATTTTGCTCAAAAAGCAGTTTGTAAGACTGGCTTTTTACATTACCAGCATCAGGTTTGCTTCCTGGCAATGGTAAGACCCCTTTTCATTTTCACACTGATTTTCCTGACGTCACAAACCATTCCCAGCCATGCTGGGGGCAAAATCTTATGCCAGCTCCTGCACTGCTCTGAGCACTTAAAAGTACTTCAATGGACATTGATTTCCAGGGGTGACTAACACACGCTTGCAATTCCTCACCCTAAACATTGGACTGGGGCCCTGCAGAGGTGGTGGGAGCTCCACCCTTGTACATGCTCAAAACTTGACCGCATGAGGCCCCGTGCAACCTGGTCTAGCCGCAAAGCTGGACATCACCTCCAAGCCAGCCGTGCTGGGGCAGAAGCTCTTTCCAACCTAAATTCTCCTCCAATTTCTTCAGCCAAGCATGCATAAGGACCCCTGTACAGCAGTGTACACAGTGCCTACGTATAGACAAGTTGATGAAGCTACAGGGGCTACATTAAAGAGGAGACAAGACCAGAGGAGACCCAGAGGCCTGGCCTCAGGACCCAAATACACTTCCCACCCAGCTGCCCCAGTTAGTCTTGATGTTTACTCTCACATCTGCTCTGAGCGACAGGCAAGCCTGAGTAGAGTCTGTAGATCAAAGAGCCGGTATCAAACCATGAAGACTCTTTGCCAAAGACACAACTGTGCCTGCCACTGGGACAAGCATGTTGTAACCCTCACTTGTTTTTAAATTAGACTACAGCATTTAGGTTCATGGCTTTTAATTCAATATCCTGCCTCTGAAGGACTGGGCTGCACCACGGGCGTACGGGTGGCTAGCTTTCAAGCCACTACCTGACAAAGGGCACAACCCAAACCAACACACTTTGTGTTTTCCAAGATTGTATTGCTTGGCTCAGCCACTCATCTGCCTCAAAAGAAGCATAAAGTCAACACTGGTTTTGAAAATCCAGCTTTGATCCTACCTCAAGACCTTCACAGCACCCTACAGGCTGTGTGTTTTGAATGCATGGGATCGGTGCCATCGAAACCACACTCAACACTGATGCAAGTGTTGGGGCACGAGATTCCTTACTCACCCTTGACCACTCCTTTAACCATCGTGTCCTGGTTTGCAAGCGGCTCATGTGCTACTGAATAAAGAAAAGCCCTGCTCTGCATCAGGACACGTATGAAACAGTCTTAAAAATCCCCTTGGTAATGTTGAAACTTAGTCATCAGAGGAACATTTTCCTCGTGAAACACTGGGGATGGGGAAAAATGCAGCCAGGTTTCAGAAATCCTCTTCCCAGCTGAGCCCTCACCTGCTGGACTCTACGTTAAAGAGCTGGCCTTCTCCTCGCTGAAGGAGCTTCAATAATTCAGATCAAGACAGATCTCTGCACATACTGCCCATGGCTGGGTTGGTTTCGCAGTTTAAAGTTCAGGAACAGCTGGTGGGAATCCTTCTGGATGCCAGACCCAGTCCCCCTCCCCAGGCTGCATATCAGCAGTCTGGCTTTACACACACAAGCTCAAAGTCAAGCTTAACTACAGCATTTACCTCAACATGTAACACCACCCATGCCTGGAGCAAAAAGGAAACCAGTCAAGACGTAGAGAATACCCTCCCTGCCTGCCCCCCTCCTCCACTCCGGAATAAACCCTCCTGATGAGCCATCAGCGCAGGGTAAAAACAAAGCCTCAGGAGCTCTTAAAGGTGTATTCCCAGGAGAAAGCATTCCTTGTATCCGCTGGCAATCCAGGATGCTGCCCGCGTCCCACAGGCCCACGGTGTTCCCTCTTGAACAGAAAAGCTCCTCTTGGCTCTTGCTCAAGGAATCGCAGACGTTTGTTTTGGGCAAAGCGAGGCAGAAGGACCATCCACAACCACGCGGCCTCTCTGGCTGAATTCAATCCTCCTTGGGACACGTGCACTTACCTGAACCCACTGCTCAAACACACAGAGAGAAGCAAAGGCGACATCCTGGCGAGGTTACTCCTTACCTTATGTACACTTTTGGGATTTTCCAGCCAAGCATAATACATTTCCTCCACGTAGTTTGAACTAGTCCCACTCAAAAAAGGCTCGGCAGCCACCGGTGCGCTGTAGCACCTGATCTGTTGAAACGTCCTGGGTGCTGCCGGCCTGTGTTGGGAAATTGTCTTTACAGTCTGCGAGGCCGTCAACGGCCTCAGCTTTGCTGCACAAGTCCTTAAGTTAAGCATGTTTGTCCCGTCGCCTCACGGCAAGTTTCTGTTGGGAGAGAAGGGAAAAGCAGCTTAGAAATTATTGCAGGGGAGCACAGAGCAGAGACCACCCCCCCCTCCACCCCCCATCAGCCCCGAGCACGGAGAACTGAGCTCAGGATCAGCTTTTAGTTCAGATTAATCCATCCACCCCACGGCCGAGTCCCTGATGGCTGGGAAATGCAGTTTTTGCTCAAGTCACTCGGCGTGACCAGCTCTGCCCCCCCCCCATCCCTGCCAGCACGGCACCGTCCTCCCCCGTGACGCGACAGCGAAAAGCCGACGTGCTCAGCGGGGGCCCCAACACTGGCCTCAAACGAGCCGCTGCGCGTCAAAGCCACCAGCAACTTTTCAGATCAGCACAGCCCAGATTAACAGCAAAAGGTATCAGGTTCCCCCGGTGCTCTCCTCTTCAGCTCCCAGCCAACAACATCTACTCCTTTTCCAATAATAAATCCATCAACTATTCTTCGATTTTGTTTCATTTGTTTAATTCTTCCTCTGAGAATCCTCTTTTTTTTTTTTTGTTTTAAACAGAAAAATCCTCTCTATGAAACTCAAACTCCAGCTGGACACTTTGGCCCTTCAACCTCCCATTTGCAGGGACGTCACATGAGTTTAAAGAAAAACACTTTAAAGCACCATGCCCAGAAGGGTGCTGCAAAAATTGTTACCAGCTGGATTTTACCGCTGAACATCACGTTTTCCTTCACACCGAGCTGAACAGATCTAGCACGGCACACTCCTCCAGGTCTGAGCAAGCCACAGGAGGACAACTCCCACCACGCCGACCCAGCACAGAAGCTTTTTCCATCGCTCTCCCAGGTAGAGAGAGTGTCTTGGCTTCGATTTCTACTCACTCTGTGACCACTCTGCTTGGCCAGGGTTTTCTTTGCACCGGTTTGTGTTGCACGGACCAGGAAAAAGCTGGGAAGAAATAGTCTGCGGGGAAGACTCCTCGCAAAGTAGAGGCATGGTGGTGCAAAGCACTTGGGATGTGGCTCCAGGACAGACCACTTCATCGCTCCCCCTTAAAGCTCAGACCCAAGAAGGCCAACGCAGTCGAAAGACCCAGAAAGGGGCTCTCCCCTGCCCAGAGAACCCAGAGAAGCACCCCGGAGCTGGCATGGAACCTCTCAAAGGTCCTCCAGCAACGTCCACCTTGCAGCTCTTGGTGGGGCACAGCCCTGCATGGACAAGTGAGGCCTGGGGTTAACCACGCTCCGACAGCCGCAGCCCAAGGGAAAGTGCTGGAGCAAGATCATTTCGGTGGAAGCGTTGGCACTTGGAGCCAGGTCTTCTTGGAGCTGCCCTTTCCAGCCAGCTCCTCTCGCAAGAGGCAGGACCCAAGGCTGGAGGTGACCCAACTGGCCGGTTTCCATATCCCCGACCAGTTTAACAAGCAGCAGCCCAATGTCAAAGCAGCTATCGTGCATTCCCCAGACTAAAATGAAGTTTTGCAGTGGACCCGAGGAAAAAAAAAAAAAAAAAAAAAAAAATACAACTTCGTGACTAGCATTTCTTCACCCGGGCTTCCAGATTTGCCTCGCTGAATCTAGTTCTGGCTACTTGGCACAGCACCAGTTACGCTTCCCACCTCAAATCCACAAGATTTTGGTCCAAAGAGCCCAAGGAAGACCCAGGATCACTCTCTAATTCAGCCAAAGTGTTTTACAGATTTACCCAAGGGAAAAAAAGGAAGATCATTCATCGTTTCCACCCTGCTTGATCACTTCTGCCCACAGTCAAACCAGGACCATAATGGGCAAGAAATGGCAAGCGGGTGCAGGACAGTGAGCATAGGAGCACTAGATGTTTTCCCAGCTTACCCTCCTCAGATTTTAGCACCAAAACACATGCTGATGTTTTAGAGAGCTGACTGAACTGGGTGTCAGTGCACAGGCACGCACGTGGCGGGGAAAAAGCTTTAGGGTGAAAGCACTGGCGGCATCTCTGGTGTCCAGTTTCGGTGCTGCCACTCAGCAGCATCCCAGTGACCTCTCTGGAAAACACAGGGGCATTAACGCCAGGGTTTGACCCAAAACAAGCAGAACCAGGAGGTCTTTGGGGGCCTCTTGCAGGAAGGGTTGGCATCCTGAAGGCACGGGAGCCTGTGCCACACACCAGGGCGAGCTCAGAGCAGGGATATTTCTGAGGTAAATCAAAACAGCGCCCAACAACCGGGAGCAAGGACATAGGAAAGAGCCCAAGATAACCGATATCGGGGTCACACATGATGACAAAGTCCTTGCACGGAGCTACAGCTGAAGGGGGGTTAAGCAGAAGAAGTCCGGCCTTGTCGGCTGGGCCCTCGTGGCGACAGCCGGATCACAGCCCAAATTTCACCGGGAGGTCAAACAACAGGAATATCCATAACAGATTAACGGCTCGGATGGGCAAGAGCGCACCGTTAAGCAGATTAAGGTTCTAAATTTGACCTCCGGCAGCCGGAACCCACGACACCTGCCGCAGAAGGCAGCCTGGCGGGAAGAGCGCCTTTTTCGTGGGTTAAAAGCAGAACAGGTTCACGGTTAATGGGAGCGCCGGGGCCAGGCCGGCCCGGGGGTGCGGGCTGCCGGCCCGGGGGTGCGGGCTGCCGGCCCGGGGGTGCGGGCTGCCGGCCCGGCTGCTCCAGCACCGGGCGTCTTCGGGCCCGCGGCAACCGAGGGCCCCGGAGCAGCCGGCGGCAGGGCTGATCCTGTTCAGTGGGGGGGTGTACCGTCGCCCCCCCCCCCCCCCCCTTCCGCCCGTCTCTGCCCTCCGAGGCCACCCCGGGTCGGAGCGGGGGATCCACCCGCCGGCGGGGGCGGAATGTGGGGGTCCCGGGAGCGCGTGGGGGGGGCCCCACGTGCGGGTCGGCGCGGGAAAGGGGCGCGGGATCCCCCGCCCGCCGCGCGCGGCCCCACACAAGCGCGCGCGCCGGGCCCGCCCCCGCTCCGCGCTCGCCAATCAGCGGCCGCCGCCGCCGCCCGAGCTTCGTGCCCCTCGCCGCCTATAGGAGCGGCGCAAAGCGCCGAGCCGCCTTCCCATTGGCCGCGTCGGCCTGCCCTTCTAGCCGCAGTCCCGCCTCCTCCCCCCGCCCCGAGGCGCCCGGGCGGCGGCGCCAAGGACACCGGGGAGCGGCCGCGGCCCCCCCAGCCCCGCGCGCCCTCCGCCCCCCCGCCTCGCTCCAGCCCCAGCCCCAGCCCTCGCCCCGGCCCGGCCCGGCCCCGCCGCCCGGCCCGGCCGCGGTACCCACCAGCACGACCGTCCGTCCCGCTCGTGGCTCCGGCTCTGACAGCGGCCCCCAACCGCCGGCTGCCGCCCCGCCCCGCGCCACCCCGCCCCGAACGCCGCGTCACCGCGTCGCCACACCCTCCCGCCTGCCGCCACGCCCCCCTCCGAGCACGACCCAAGGCGCCTGCGCAGCCGCCTCCGCGGGCCGGCCGGGGAGAAACCTCCAGGGGCGGGGCCGGGCGGTGGGGCGGGGGTTGGGCGATGGCTGCCAGGGCGGGGCGGTCGCCATGGTTACGCGGCGCGGCCCTCGCAGAGGGCTCGGCGCCACTGCCTGGGGACCCTACCACCACCTGGGGACCCCACCATGGCCCGGGGACCCCCACCACAGCTTGGGGACCCCGCCATGGACTGGGGACACCCCCCACAGCCTGGGGACCCCAACTATGGCCTGGGGACCCCACCACCACTTGGGGACTCCACCACGGCCTGGGGACCCCACAGCAGTCTGGGGGCCCTCACCATGGCCTGGGGACCCCATCATGATCTGAGAAACTCACCACAGCTGGGGGACCTCCTTTGTGGCCCAAAGACCCTCACCACAGCCTAGGGACTCCCACCACAGCCTGGGGACCCCACCACAGCCAGGGGACACCTAGTATGGCCTGGAGGCCTCACCCCAGGGGGACATCCACTGTGCCCTGGGGACCCTCGCCATGCCCTGGGGACCTCCAGCCTGGCCTGGGGATCCCTGCTGTGCCCTGGGGATCTCCACCACGGTTTTGATAGATGGTCCTATTGTATAGGTCTGGTTCCTCTGTATAAACGATGCGTGCCTCACTAACGACTTCATCCTTGAGGAAAAAGGACTGATAAGGAGGGAACATCCTGCCACAGAAGGCCTGAAAGATGGAGGATTATTGAAGAGGCACAACGTCAGCAAAATCTGCAGCAACTGGGGGAAAGGCAAATGTGGCTGGGGGAGATCACAGCCACCAACTCAACTGAAACCCTCTACTCACTATTGCCCATCCCTCTCTGAGTGTGTGCTGTCGAACACAAGAGTGCTGTGTGACTTTAGACAGAGACGGGCAAAGCCAGAACCAATAAAACTCGGGGTGTAAACAGGAGCAGGTTTTTTGTAAGCGTGTGTCAAGATAAATAGGCTGTGGCTCCTGTAGCAGGTTAAGCTGGCCATGGGGAACACTATCTGGCTTCCAGCTTTGCGCCTCGACCCCATGCACATATTGGCTTTGCACACCGGGTTAAACATCCCACTTTTCGGGACAGCAGTTTGGAGGTGTCATGTCCCCCTGGCATGAGGGACTCCATGGCCTGGGGGGCTTTCGGGGGCATCCTGGTATGGGTGAAAGCCAGCGGGCCTCACCCCTGTGCGGGGGACAGTCAGAGCTGGCCAGGGGCACAGGCAGGGCTGAGCAGGCAGGAGGTGCCCTGGGGAGTTTTGGGGCTGATGGCAATTTCCTGCTGGCTGAGTCACAGCCGCAGCAGCCCTGAGCTGAGGAGCTGTGTGGGGCCGGCTGGTGCTTTTGGGAAGTGAAACGGGTGCCAGGAAAACACCCCAACAGCCCGCAGCCACGCAAGCCTGGACAAACATGCCTGGCCCGGCCGGCATGGCGCAACCGCTGGCACCCTGGATGGACGCGGGGTGTCCTGCGGAGAGGGGTGTGCTGCCGGCTGCGGGGCTGGCCGCAAGGAGCGTCCCCAAAAGCACAACATCCCCAAACGCCATGTCCCCAGGGTGGCATGGATGGGCACTGAGGGGACAGCGGGGTCCTGCGCCCTCTGATGCTGGGGTGGTGGGGACAGGAGGGGTGACGGAGGGGGCCCTGCTGGCCTTGGGGCGGCAGGCCCAGGCAGAGCGGGAGGAAGCCATGGGGTAATGGTGGAGCGGCAGCGCTTGCGCCACTGGCCCCTTCCGGTGCCGCTGTGGTCCCCAGCCCTGACGAGGATGGGCGTCATTGCGGCCCCAGTGGGACGGGCCAGGATGGGGCAGATCCTGCTGGGTCAGCCCAGTGCCTGAGGGCCGGCACACACGCACCAGCCCCATACCTTGACCCAAAACATTGCCCCTGCTCGCTGCCCCACACACCAACCCCAAAGCATCCCCCCTGCTCTGCCCCACGCACGGCCCCTCACTCAACTCCACGGCGCTGCTTGGGGGGCAGCTGGCCCCCCAGCTCTCCTGGTCTTGCTGGAGGAACTGGGCAAACCCAGGCGTTGCGAAAGGTGGAAATCCCGCTGTGACGATGCTTCTTCCTTCCAGAGACTCTTGAAAAGGCGCTGCCCCGGCGTCAGGCTTAGAGGGTGTCCAAGCGAAGCTGCAGGCCGGACAGGCAGGAGCAGGCAGCCAAGTGCTGCGATACTCAACAGGTTCCAGCAAGTCTCTGCCCAGGTTTTTGCAGTCAGCGGCGGCAATGGCGTTCGTCCCCGATTTGGACACACTGGAGAGCAGCAGGTAAGCGTGGCCATCCTGGAGGGAATATTGGGGACACAATGCTGCCCTGGTGCCATGGTGGCCCTGGCTTCACCACCTCCCTTTGCCTTTCAGCCTGAATGAGGAGACATTTTATGGCCCCGACTGTCTCTGCCTGCAGAAGGTAACACTGGGCTGGTGGGAACATCCTGCCTCAGAGAATCCTACGATGGAGAAGCCAGTCTCTCACCCTGCATCCCCTTTCCTCCCCAGAAACCCCGCCTGGACTTGGAGGTGACATTGCCCAGGGTGGGCGTCCAGGTGACAGTGACCAAGGGACACCCAGCCAGGACCTTTCGCCGGGTCGCCACCCTTGTGGTGGCTGTGACCAAGTTCCTGAAGCAGCCGGAGCAGAAGGACTTTGCTGATAGTGACCTTGGGGGCTTCCTGGATGATATTTTTGGTATGGGGAGGTGGTATCGGGGGTATCACCCCAGCTGGGGGTGCTCTCAGACCCAGAAACATCCCCCTGACCATCTCTCTCCCCGCAGAGCCCGTCTCCTTCCAGCGGATCGAGAGCAGCTACGCGGGGGCACCCGTCTACCGCTACACCCGCTCCCAGTCCTTCGACATACTTGACATTGACCACAAGTGCTTCGTGCTGGAGTCACCCACCCAGCTGGTGGCCCTGCACCTGCAGGGACCCTCCATCAAGCGGAAAGGTAAGGGGACATGGTCCTCAACCAATGGCCCCAGCCCCAACCCTGGGGCCAGCTGGGAGCCAACTCACAGCCCCAGGACCACCCCTTAACCCATCCCTTCTCTCTGCAGTGAAGTTCAACATCGCTCTGTACCGTCCCCGGTCATCGCAGGGTGGCCCGGCCACCGGGGGGGTGCCGGTGGCATTGGGCATCAAGGGCTACCAACTCTACATGTCGTGTGTGATGAGCGGTACTGAGCCCACGCTGCAGCTGGAGGTGAGCAGGAGGGTCCCACCAGCTCCATCTCCCGTGGGGGCTGAGGGCTCCATCACACCCTGAACCCCGTTTTGCCTCCTTGGTTGTAGGAAGCTGACATCAGGAGGGACATCGAGAGCGTGGAGCTGACCCGCTTCATCTTCTACCGCCTGGACAGCCCAACCGAGGGGACCACCCGCTTCGAGTCGGCCGCCTTCCCCGGCTGGTTCATCTGCACCTCCCTGCAGCCCCGCCAGCCTGTCGGCATCACCAACCAGCCCGACCAGGTCAACATTGCCACCTACGAGCTGAGCGGGCGCTGAGGAGCCCCTACACCCAACCCAACCGGCAGTCACCGGTTTTCAGGCCGTATGTACCGAGTACAAACCCGCCCCAGCCAGGACCCCCGTCCTCCCCATCTATTTCAGGTGAAATAGCAGCTCTGGGCCCCGTGGGCCCAAGTCACCCCAATTTGTCCTTGGTCATTGTACCTGTCCCGTGCTTTTATATTTACTTATTGTGTCCACCCCTTGCTCTTAACTTATACACTTTTTATTGGAAAGATTGTGGGAACAGGCAAGAACGGAAGTGTAAATAAAATGTTTCCCAGAATGGCGTTGCTCAGCTCATTGCTCTCACAGGGGTTAAATGATGCCGCAGTGGTTTATGGATGGGAAAATCCCACTGTTTCGGCTGGTTTTGGGGGCTCTCTGGGCCTGGGCCCAAAGCCTAAGGGGTGGGGGGCGACCCCAGAGCCCTGAGACCACCCCACACCCATGGGACCACCCCAGACCTGGGGACCACTGCATCCCCATTGCCACGCCACTGCCAGAGCAGTGGCTGGGGTGGGTGTCCCATGGGTGGGGGTCACCCACCGCCCCCAGCAGCCTCCTGGGGCTGCCACCTCTGCCCCAGCCACTGCCACCACCCACCACTGAGGCACGGTGCGGTGGGTTGTAGCATGGCATGACATCATGCCATGTGGCGTGACATTACATGGCATGGTGTGGTGTGGCATTGCATGGCATGGTACAGCATGGCATGGCATGGCCTGGTGTGGCATCGCATAGCATGGTGTGGCATGGCATGGAGTGGTGTGACATTGCATTGCACGGCATGGCATGGTGTGGCATAGCGTGGCATGGCATCACGTAGCATGCTGTGGCATGAAATGGCCTGGCACAATGTGACATAGCATGGCACAGCATGGTGTGGGGCGGCATGACACGGCCTGGCATGGCGTGACGTAGCATGGCATGGCACGGCATGGTGTGGTGTGGCATTATCTGGCACAGCATGGCACAGTGTGGCGTGGCCTGGCACGGCGTGGCACGACGGGACATGACCTGGTGTGGCATGGAGTGACACTGCACGGCGTGCCAGGCCGTGCCCCGCCGTGCCAAGCCAAGCCACGCCTCCGTACTCTAATTGACAGACATCGGGTCTAATGGACAGGGAAGCCGCCCGTGCTGTGTCCCCGCCTCGCCCCGCCCCCTCTCCGCCCCTGGCTACGCCCTCCGCATCGCCCCGCAGTGAGCCAAGCTGCAGGTGGGGACGCGTTGTCACCGCCTCCCTGTCACGCCTAGCCAATCACGACTCTCCTCGCTCCGGCCCTTCTGGGAGCCGGCTGTTTCGCGCTCTCCAATTGGTGGGTTTGAAGAAGATGGTGGCCAATGAGCGCATCGCTGCGGTTGGCGGTGGCGGCGGCGGCGGCGGCGGCGGGGCGGTTGGCCGTCCTGAGGCGATCCCCCGGGATGGAGCGGGCAGGGTCGGCCGCGCCAGGTGAGGGGCCAGGGGGACCGAGGGGGCTGTGAGGGGGTGCGGGCTCTCCGGGGGCCCGGCGGGGCTCGGGGGGCCCCGTGGGGTGGGAGGTGAGCGGGAGCGGAGGCTGGGGGGGGGGGGCCTGTGGGTGATCGGAGCACCCTGCGGGGGTCCGGGACCCCTCTGGAGCGGGGACACCCCCGGGGGTGTGGGCTGGGTGCGGTCTGTGGGGACCCTGTGGTGACAGGGGCGATCGCGAGTGCCACGTGGAGGGGGTGTGTGTGCTGAGTTAGGGGTGATCTGGGGGGGGGGGGGGCTGGGTTGAGGGGGTGATCCGAGATCGGCCTGGATGGCTTTGGGGGGTGGAGGGGCAGGGACGGACTGAGTGGCTGCTGGGGCTTTGGGAGGAACATGGGGTTTGGGGGGGTGGAGGGTGAGGGTGTTGCCTACCCGAAAGGGTACACAGGGGGAGGACCCCCGAAATGGGAGTCTTGATGTGGTTTGTGAGGGCAGGTAGTGCGGGGGGGCTTGGGGTGTGCTGGGGAGACTGGGGAGCACCCCTTGGGGCTCTGTGGAAGCCTTAGGGTGCAGCGTCAAGGGAAGCGGGTGGTTTGGGGGGCAGAGGACTGCCAGGGGAGAGACACACTGAGGTGAGCCCTGGGCATGTGGGCTGTCAGATGAGGGTAGTACAGTTTTAGGGACGGGGTGAGGCCCTGGGGACAGGGCGATGCTGGGCTCCAGCCAGGCCAGGCCATCCCTGGCATAAGATACCCCAGTACCACAGCCCTCAGCCAAAGCAGGGGTGTCAGTGGTATCCCCTGCCCCTGCGCTGAGATGCTCCTTGCTTTTCCCACCTGTCTGTGCTAGCAGGGGGCCTTGCCACAGCAGGGCACAGGCTTACAGGACACACAGGTGAGGCAGGGGCATCGGCAGCAGCATCTCCGCTTTCTTAAGCCCCACGCAACTGAGGTTTCAAGCGGCATCACACCACGACTGCCAAAGAGCTCTGGTCTTTATGTGCCGCTGAGCCTCTGGGCAATATCACGTGCATGGGAACGCTGTGGGAATTTCTGGGAACAGCATTGCCAGGCTCAAGTGGGGAGCTTGGGAGCCTGGTACGGTAGTGCTGCGGATGTAAAAGAAATCCATTCTGATTGGTGTCCAAATACTGAGGTTGTGGTACACGTGCTGCATTTTCCGACCATCTCGTTGCAGAAGAGCTGAGAAGACGGCTCCAGGACCACCTAGCAGCCAAAGGAAAGCCGGAACGCCCAAGTGCAAAGTAAGTCAGGAGGATATGGGGCTTGGACTAGATGATCTGTAAAGGTCCCTTCCAACCCAAACCGCTTGGTGATTCTCTGGACTATAGCTGACTCTTCCCAGCTTGCCAGCGTCTGTCTTCTCTCCACGGCGAATCACTGGCCTACAGAGAATTGCCTCCTGCCAGTGCCTTGTGACTGGGGCTCTGCCCCCCCAGCACCTTGGCAGCGCTCTGTAGAGTTACTGGCAGCAGGAGCAAAGGGATGGTTTGAGCATTGACATTTCCTGCTGGTTGTTATTGTCTCTTCTGGGTATTTTCTGAATCTCCCTGAAACTTGCTCAGCTCAGGTCTTGGGTCTGGCAGAACAGGCCTTTTTGCCAATAACTCGGCTTTGTAACTGGGTCTTGAAGAAAGGGTGGTTCGAGTTCGCTGCATTTAGCGGCAGCTTTTAGTTGCCTTCTGGGATGGGCTTATACAAGGCAGGGACATTTTCACTGTGTTTAAAAGGAAAGAGTTACAAGCACCTACTAAATGAGGCCCCTGGCTCTGGGACCCCTTTGCTGCCTTGCTTGGTTCCTCAGGAGCCAAGGCACCTTTCTGCAGCACTTTTAATTGAAACTGCTGATGTGCTGGGCAAACCTGAACGCTTGAAAGCCTCCCCGTTGCAGCGAGTATTTCTCATGATGTCATAGTGCAAAGGAAGCCATAAAACTTCTCTGCGGGGAGACGATAAAGGGAAGCAGAATCAGAGACCAGAAAGAGCAAACCAGTCCCTGGTGCCAGGCTTTGGAAAACACCACTAATATAATAGAAACAGAGAGAGAAGATTCGTGAGCTTGCTTTCTAGCATAGCACACCACTTGTGTAGTACAGAGGTCAAAGCCCAACTCTCCGAGCTGTTTTATTACAGAAAAATATCTGCGTGGGCATTAACCTTCCCTGCCGGCTGAGCTGCCAGCTGCAGAGCAGAGGGGTGGGCGAGCCCCGCTGCTGGTCACTGTCAGAGGGCTCCGATTCAGGGGGGAGGAGGAGGACAGGAGGGGGGAGCTGACAGCCAGGGCTGCTGCCCCCACCTCCCTGCTTCGCCACCAGCACTGGGGCAGCTGAGGGGCTCGTGAATCAGCCGTGGCAGAGCGAACGCTGGCCGGTGGGCTCCAAGGCACCACTGCGAGCTGCAGCACGGCACCGGCTGACTCGGGTGCACCTCAGCATGTGGGGCAGGTCGGGATGCCAGGCAGGGGCAGCAGCACCAGGAGCCCTCCAGACTGCCTGCCTGCCAAGGCCCCCTGCGGGCAGGAACCATTTCGGTTACTTCTGCTGTCGGAGGAAGCCGTGAGTGTTGTGATGACCTTGGATGTCAATGCTTGGGGTTGCTTTTCTGTTGCCACACAAAAGAAAAAGAATGTTATGTGGTGCTTCTTTGACAGCTCTTTGATTTCCAAAAGCTTCTCATAAGCTTCTGCAATAAACACCCAGCGGTGTTTTAGATATTTAATCTTTTCTGCGACAGCTGTTAAATAACTTGATCTGTTGCTCCTGCAGACCTTTTTTAAAGGACCAGAAGAATTGCCTGAATCTACCCTTAGAACCAGCTTCTAAACCAGAGCATGTAAGTAGAAATCTTTTGAGTCTAGTTTTGTATTTCATGCTTGAAGCGAGTCACCAAATCAGGGTTGTGAATTCCTGACCCCAAATGGGGTGCAGCCAACAGACGGTGAAATAGCTGGCGATAAGTCAACTAATTATTTTTCAGAAGAACTCGGTGTGGGAGACTCATCCTCTGCCCATGCACCGGTGGGTGTTGTGTCCCTGTTCTGTTGACAACTGATTTGTCACCACGGGCCTTTACGTGGACATCCCCTGGGCTGGCAGGGCTGGGGCAGGAGCGAGCTGTCAGGGTTTGACCAAGCTGAGCTCTCCTTGGGGCTAAGATTCGCTTTGTCTCTCCAGGTTGACCGGAACAAGAAGGATGTTCTCAGAAACGTGGTGAAGGGTGCTCAGAGGGATGGCACCAAAACCACACAGCGCACTGGCCACGCTGCTCAGCATCATTCCAGTACATCCCAGAGAGCAGCGGCGGTGCGCCCAGAGCAGCCGAAGCGGAGTGCAAAGCTCCCTGTGGGGCTTGTGCCCAGCGTAAGCCGCTCTGTGCAGCCCAGAGGGAGGCTCCCGACTTCAGCCTCTGGTCACCTAAATCCAGAAAGGACCAAGAAGCCTGCGCAGGAGACTGTCACCGCTGCAGCACCTCAGACTGGAAGAGACCACCCCCCTCCTGGGGCACCTTGCTCCCTAAATGAGGACCTGCAGGACAGGCTGGTCTGCAACAAAGAAAATGTCCGAACACAAGCCTCTACACACCCGGTGCTGAACGGGGGTTTTCAGTCCGGTGGCAGCAGTCTCGGGAACAAGAGAGTCTTGGCTCACGGGCAAAGCTCGGTCACAATGTCAAGAACCGTCACAGGCCCAAAGGACAGAATGAAGAGCTGCCAGACTAAAGAAGAGCCGATTCAGGATAAATTCAGGAAAACCCTGCCAGGCTCAAAGAGCGTGTCTCAAAAACCAAGTATCAAAACTCAGCCGTTGCAGCCCCCTCGGCCACTTACTGCTTCTACTAATTTGCTACATAAAAAGCCAGGGGCAAACCAGGAAAACACCAACACAGCACGGCAACCCACAGGAAAGCCACTCGGCATGCTGCCAGCGGGAAGGCTTCAGCACCACAGTAGACCCCCTCAAATGAAAAGATCTCCCACAAAGGCCCTGGCCTTCAGCAGGCCCCAGGGGACCACAAACCTGAAATCCAGCCTGAAACCGGGTGGTACCGTGCAATGTCAAAGGCCCACGGCCCCAAGGCAGGCGGGTGGGAAGGACGTGAAGGTGGTGCCTCCCGGACACGCGGCAGCGTCCCGAGTGACGCTGCCCCAAAACCAGCCTCGCAGCGCATACAGCTCCAAAACTCAAGCACTTGAGAGTGATTTCAGGAGTAGGAGAGAGAGGCTTAAACCAGAGCTGCCAAAGGCAAGTGTGCTACAGGCCAGGCGTGTTCCCAAGACCCCGTCGGCCGCGGATCGTAAGTAAGTAGCAGTTTTGTCCGACTGTCCTCGCCTCCAGGGGACAGTGGAGTTTAAAGTGTTTAACTGGGTGAACCAGCACCAACCTGCTGAAAACAGGGTCCAAAGTCCCCTTATCAGTGAATGGCTGTTTGGAGGCTGATGCCCCAGAAAAGAGAAGGGTGAGGGGTGCGATTTGGTGGTACCCTGGGTTCCTCTCCCACCCTGGGCTCAGAAAGTGGGAGGAGAGCGTGCAGCTGCTCTCCTGTTTCACTTTCAAGGCACGCTTAAACTTGTGAGGGTTTTCTGTTCCCAGCCTGGAGCTGGGACGCATTTTTAGGACAGATGTTCAGGTTCTCCCTGAGAAGCTGCATTTGCCTAGAGGGAGATTCCGAGGGAAAACAGCAGCCTGGCAAGTGCTGGCGGTCTGCTGGGGTGGTAACAGTGATCCCTTGGTCCTTTGGCAGGAAGCAGCTGGAGGAGTGGTTGGCATCCAAAGGCAAGACATACAAGCGGCCGCCTATGATGCTGCTTCAGAAAAACCCGGGGAAGCTGTCCTGCAGAAATGTCAAGGAGAAAGAGAAGCAAGAGAAACCAGAGCAGCGAGCCCTGGAGAAGATCAACAACATATTAACTGAGTGCCTGAAGCTCGCTGAGGAGGTGGGAATGGGAAAGGAGCTGCTTGAACAAGCTCGTCTTCTCCTGGAGCATCCCAGGAGACGAGAGCCACATCCCCGCAGCAGTACTGAGGGCGTTGGAGCAAGCGCTCTCACTCCCTTGGCTGCAGTGGCCAGAGGGGTAACATCACGTGTAGGAAAAGGAAAAGTCCTCATGGAGGCACAGATGGGCCAAAGGCATCAGCGGGATGCGCTGGTGGGGAAACCCCCCTCATGGGGCTCGCGTGTGTCGCTGCTGGTGCCTGGCAGCGCAGTCTGCAGCAGGAATTTCTGCGGCAGCAGCCCGGGCTGATCGAGCCAGCTTGAGGTACGTCCCTGGGGGACCTCACAGCTGCTCTGAGGTATCCCCTCTGGGAATGCTGACCACTAGCCCTGCTCTGGGGTTTAGTGGCTCTGTTAGTGCCAACACTGGAGAGTCTGTCCCTTGACATCCCACTGAAACACTAGACTCATTTTACCAAGGGGAAAACAGGCAGAAAAGCTGTTATCTGTCCACAGTGATGTAGGAAACTTGTAAAACCAGACTCATCAGACCTTTCTTTTCCTAGAGAGCACTGAGAGGGAGGTTCTGCCCTTACAGCCCCTGCAGCGCACACCTCTGGCCCTTGCAATTGGCGCCTTTCTCCAGGACCTTGCTCTTCTTCTCGTAGGGTGTCCAGGCAGAGGAGCTCTTTGCCGTGCTGTCCCACGTGCCCCAGGCAGAGAAATTTGCCAAGTTCTGGATCTGCAAAGCGAAACTGCTCGCCCGGAGCGGCCCTTTCGACGTGACGGGGTTGTACAAAGCGGCGGTCTGCGCGGGCGCTGTGGTGAGTGAGGCACGCCTCTGCGGTGGCTCCCAGCCTTCCCTGCCTCTGTGCCGGCAGGTTTCCTCAGGATCCGGGAGTTGGATTTTGGGATGGGTTTAGCAGCACTAGTCATGGATAAAAAAAGCTCTTTAGAGCTGCTGGTCCCAGTTTGCCTCTCAGAAACAGCTTTGGCTTTAATCAGTCAAGCAGGCAGGGCCCTGCAGGCAGGAACGGGGCTGGGGGAGGCCAGGGAGGACACGCACCCTGCGCCGTGTCGCAGCTGTAGCTGGAAGCAGTGACAGCTGCTCCGGGCAGCACAACTGCAGCATCTGGTGGGATTTACCTGGGCAGGATGGACGCCTGCCCAGCCGTGCCCACGGGCTGGCGGAGCTCGCTTGGACAAGGGGAATTCTGCGGCATTTTGCCACCGTCTCCAGCACAGGGTGTCATGATGCAGCAAACCCCTTTTCTCCTATTCAGTTGTAACTCCAGCCTCTGTTCCCAAGTCAGGCCTGCCTTGACCCGCATTCTGCTTTTCCTGCAGCCGCTCCAGGAGCTGAGAGAAGTTGTCCTTGATATGTTGAAGGCTGCAGACCGAACTTCAGAAGGTAACGTGCATGTGAGGGCTGGCTGGCAGGCTGGGGTTCCCTGCTGCTGCAGGCAGGGAAGCAGCATGGTTCGCAGTCTGTCCCAGCACCCCGTGGCCCTGTTGACTTTGACGGAGACAGTGTTGTGAAAGTCCAGAATCCTGATCTCAAAAATAGGACAAGCTGTGTTCAGCTCTGGATTCCTCAGCACAGGGAACACCTGGACCTGCTCGAGCGGGTCCAGAGGAGGCCACAAAGATGCTCAGGGGGCTGGAGCACCTCCCCTGTGAGGACAGGCTGGGAGAGTTGGGGGTGTTCAGCCTGGAGAAGGCTCTGCAGAGACCTTACAGTGGCCTTCCAGTATTTAAAGGGGGCTACAGGAAAGGTGGGGAGGGAGTCTATCTCGGGGAGTGTAGTGATGGGATGAGAGTAACAATTTCAAACTGAAAGAGGGGAGATTTAGATTAGGTATCGGGAAGAAATTCTTCCCTGTGAGGGTGGTGAGGCACTAGACCAGTTGCCCAGAGCAGCTGTGGCTGCCCCCTCCCTGGCAGTGCACAGGGCCAGGTTGGATGGGGCCGGGAGCAACCTGGTCTGGTAGGAGGTGTCCCTGCCCATGGTGGGGGGGGTTGGAGTAGATGATCTTTAAGGTCCCTTCCAGCCCAAACCATTCAATGACGATTTTACGATTCCTCTGCCAGGGCTGGGCACCGTCCCAACCCAGCACCGCTCCCCAGCCAGATGCCCTCACCCGTGCCTGGGGGTGTAATCCCTTCCCAGCTGCCGCTTTCTGCAACTGTGCTGCCCTTTTCCCCTCCCTTCAGGGCAAAAGGCTCAGCAGCCCGTTCCTGGGGACCCCACGACGCCTTGCCCGAGTGAGGGGCAGCACGTGGCAGTGACTCCCTGCCCGCTGGGCAGGTCCCTGACCAGCTTGCCGCTCTCCATCAAGTTACAGGTTACATCTGCATCCAGGTAAGGCTGAGCTGCCCGCTCCTGGCAGCGAGCACCCTCTGGGCTAGCGCCCCTCTGCAGGGTTTACCTCCAGCCTCTTGTCCTCTCTGCAGAGCAAAGGAGCTGCTGGAAGGCCCAGAGCTGAAATTCCTAACGCCGGTGCGGCGCTCGCTGCGGATAGAGGGGGCTGGGAGCCGCTACCCAGAGATGCTGAAGGACCACGACCCTGTGGTGTCATCCCTCAGTGAACTCCTGGATGCTGAGGAGGAGACTCAGTTCTTCTTCCGGAAAAACAAGGCTTTGCCAGAGGTGGCAGAGCTGGAGGGTTTGAGTTTGTATCCCCCAGAGTGCTGCTGAGTGATTCCTGGTGGGGTGCAGGCTGATTGCTCCCCCAGGCTGCCTTGCATGCTCTCTACTGACTTGTTGCCTCTCAGATGTAAATATGTTCAGGTGGCACATAATAAGCCTGTTTCAAGTATATAAGCACTGTTTTAAATACATAAAAACTTGCCACAGAGATGCAGCGTGGCCTAGTGAGTAGCGTGCAAGTTCTGGGCTTGGAGACGTGGGCTGTGTCCCCTGGGACTGCCCTGGGCTGCTCTGCTGTGACGCCCGCTCCGATGTTCCTGCTGTAGGATGACGTCAGTCAGACTCTGCAATGCTCCTGGGTTTTGGAAGCAACGTCCCCGGGGCTTTGCTCCAGAGCTGCCTTGTGCCCTACCCGGACAGCATCCGGATGGTCCCCGCCAAGAGGTACACAGGTCCCCTGCAGCAGCACCACCTGTGCCAGGCCTGGGGGACCCGTGGGACTGTGGCAGCTCCCTCACAGCCCCCGAGGGGTGCAGAGGTCCTTGGGGTGCAGCTGGATGAGGTCCCAGACCCCTGGGCACCATCATCACCTTCCCATCCCCAGCAAGCAGCAGTCTTGTCCTCATCCCACCTTTTGGCCTCCTCCCAACACAACCACCACTAACGTTGGCTCAGCATCTTTATTGAGAAACCTCGATGCTGGAAGGAGTCTTAGAGCAGCATCTGGCCCAGCCCCCTCCTGCGGGTGCAGGACAGTGCTGGCATGGGGTGGGGGGGTGTCAGGGCGGTCACCTCTGCCCAGGGGCTTGCACTTGTACCAGCTGCTGGCAGAGGACTTGACAACTGCCCTTTGCCCCCCCTCCCCCCCAGGCAAAGCAGTTTGCCTTTAAAATGGCCAATTTTATGTCTCTGTGGTGCCAGGACTTTGGGTATCTTTTATAAATAGAAAAGGGGAGAAAACAAGAGGGAGCAGCAGTCACCTCCAGAGCCCTCCTGTGCTTGAGCAACATTCACCCACATCCACCCAGAGCTGGGCCACAGTGCCTGGGGTCAGGCACCGAAGCTGGAGGGGTAGGAGCTGCTGAGGGCGCTGACTGGTGCAAAGCAGTTTTCCAGTGACAGCCGGAGCGGCGGCACTGCCGGCTCTCCCCGGTCTCGGGGAGCCCCAGGCTGGTATGGAGCTGGCTGGGGGGCTGTGAGTGAAGGTGGGGGCACTGGTGTGTGGGGAGAGGTGTGGCGTGGGGCACAGGCCAGGGGCACTGAAAGCCCTCCTGGGGGTTGGCACCTGCCAGATCAACAGCCGTTGGCACTGGGGTGGGCTCAGGCTTCTCCATCATCCTCCTCCTCCCCGCTGGAGTCCTGGGGGACCCCACTGACCTGAGACAGAAGTGAGGGGCTTGGTGGGCACAGGAGCCCAGCAGCATCAGGGTGCTGGTGCTGGGATCCCCATGCTTACAGCCACCAGGTCCTTCTGTCCCCTGTCACCCACCTGCTGGCTGGGGTGGCCATGCCAGGCCAGCCAGGGTGCCAGGGCCGTGCCAGCCTCCCCCGTGTCCAGGCGGCCGTGCTCCACCGTCGACTCGTGTGCCATCTGCGGTGGGGAGAAGCCTTACAGAGACGGGCCAGCACTGAACGGCCAAGGGGTTGGGTGCCCACCAAACGCCTCCATCAGCCCCATCCCCGTGCTCAGGCAGGGAGGGAAACTGAGGCACAGTGAGTGAGCCAGGGGAGGGTTGGGAGCTGCATACCAGGACGGGGGGTGCCCGGAAAAGGTAGCTGAAGGGGTAGTAAAGGAAGTTGATAAAGGAGGCGGCATAGAGGTCGGCGTAGCGCATCAGCTGGTTGGCGAAGAGGGTCTGGCGTGAGCCACAGCGGAAGAGGCTGCCCATCTTCCCGTAGCACATGTCCATCTCGTGTGTGACCTTCTGCAGGTGCAGTGGGATGGTCAGGGCACCCACCATCCCTGCTGGGGTGACCCCCGTGGTGGTGGTGGTGGTGGTGATCTGGGGCAGAGAGCTGAGCTGTGCACTGGCTGGGACGGGATCCCGGGCGTCACCTGGATCCGACGCTTGATGGAGCTGATGTCTGGGCGCTCGCTGCTGCCGCTGTCCAAGTGCCTGGAGTGGAAGAGATCCGGCTGGGGGCTCGCCTGGAGGGTCTCCCATGGGTGCCTGCACACCCCCCCTCCCCCCGCCCTGCACCAGTGCCCCCTGCCCATCCTGTGCCTACTCACTGGTACAGCTCTGCCAGGAAGAGGTCCAGGCTCCGCAGCTCCTCAAACAGCTCTGCAAGGGCAACAAGGCCAGCTCAGTGCGAGCAACGTCCCTCATTGCCTGGCAGGACCGACATAGGGTGTCAGGCCCATCCCATCGGGGCTGGTTTTGCCATGGAGGTGGGTAGAGGGCTCCAGGCCACCTCCCCCAGCTGGGCTTGGCCATGTCCCCCGCTGGGCAGGGTCCATGTCCCTGGCCAGACGCTGCTCACCGCTCTTCTCCGTCCAGACCTGCAGCTCACGGGCCAGCTCGGGCACCACCAGGAAGGTGCGCCAGCCCTGCCGCTTCTTGGACTTGAGGATGTCCCCGAAGATGTGGTCTCCCATGTAGAGGATGTCTTTGCCCTTCACACCCAGCAGGTCACAGACCACGTCCGAGGAACCTGCAAGAACCAGACGTCAGGGGGATGGCATGGGCAAGTCACCCCTGCTGCCTGCGGAGCCCGGCCGGGCGCTCACCGCCAGAGTAGACAGCGCAGTGCTGGAGCGGGCCCGTGTATGTCCCGATGCGCAGCTTCCCTGTGTCCTGTGGGACAAGAGGACCCCGGCATGGGGTGGGGGGGGGGTAGGGGGGTACTGTTACCTGTGCCCACCCAACGGCGAATCCCCCCTGCCGTGCCCACGGGATCCCCTGCCGTGCCCACCGCCCCGACTGGCCCCGCGGCAGGGGAGGGTTCTCCACCGTGTTGACTTGGCGCAGGACAGTGCCCTCGGCGAAGAAGAGCGGCTTGCGGGTGTCCACCACGATGAGGTCGAAATAGGATCGCCAGGGGCGCTGCGGGGTCTCAGCCTGCCAGGTGTTGGGGTGGGGGGGGGGGTCAGCCGATGGCGCCCTGCACCCCCCTCCACCCCCCCCGGCCCATACCAAGGACAGACTTACCTCATCCTCATTGCTGGAATTGAACAGGTAGGACATGATGGCCTGCAAGGACACCCATCATCTCCACCACTGTCCCTCAGGGAGGGCAGACCCCACCTGCACTTTGCCCCGCAGGGCCTCCCCCCCAGGACAGGCTGGACCCAGGGTGGGGTGGGGGGACGGACACAGAACCCCCTACTCACGTCAGTGTAGTTGTAGTCGCTGTTGGTGGCCAGAAAAACCTTCCCCACCTCCTTCATGCGGCTCAGCAGCAGCGGCACCCGGGGCTGGCAAGGGGCAAGTCAGTGCGGGGGGGGGGGGTGTCAGGGGAGCCACAGGGACCTGGCTAAGGGGACCAGGGTGGGGAGGGGGGGGCGCAGACACTCACATCCTTCACCACATATTTCTCCAGGTTCTCCAGCGTCTTCTCCTTCAGGCAGCCCTGTAGAGGGGACAGATGCGTCTGGCCAAAATCTCCCAGGGTGATGGTGGGTGGGCACCCCCAGCACTCTCAGCATCCCCCTCCCCAGCCCCCTGCCCACCGCACCCACCAAGAGGTGGACGTGGTCCATGGCCTCGCGCACGTCCTGGAACATGCTGCGGAAGGACATGAAGAGGTTCCCATGCTTGTAGCCGGTGTCGCAGCTGGAATGGTTGGGAAAAGGGGGGGGGGGGGTTGAGTGTGTGAAGGGGCTGCGCTGCCAAGGGGAGATCCCCCCACCTCCAGATCCACCAGGTCCAGACTCTCACCCACCATCTCCCTCTTACTTGACATATCTGGAGCAGTTGGTGAAGAAGTCCACGAGACAAGCGTAGAGGTAGGCCTCTGCCGGGGAGGGGTTAGTGAGAGGAGGCACAGGGGGAGGGCAGCACCCCACGATGGGGTGGGGGTGTGGGGTGTCATCTCACTCACCCGTGAGGTTGAAGAGGGTGTTGAGAATGTGGAAGCGCTTCATGTCGTCCCTCTGGATGAACTTATTGGGGTAATAGTGGAGGATTTCGGCCCTGGGGAGGGAACATGAAGCTTCACACCACACCAAGGGTGTCCCCCCCGTCCCATCCTGTCCGTCCATCTCTGTCCCCCCCTGCCCCAGCCCCCAGGGCAGGGGAGTCCCAGCCTCACCCCTTGAGGAAGCGGAAGCCATGGGCGCAGACCAGCAGGTTCCCGTGGGAATCCACCTTCAGCAGGTTCCCGTACAGGGCATCGAACACCAGCCCCCTGCACCGCACAGCCCAGTCAGTAGGTGGGGGGGTCCCACAGCCACCCTGTGCCCTGTGTGTGCCCTGTCCCCCCAGGACCCGCTGGCACTCACCGGGTGGGAAAGGTGGGGTCGTACTTGTAGGCGAGGATCTCATGGGGGTACCCAATGGAGACGAGGTGCTCCAGCAGCAGGGTGAAGGCCAGCTCCTCATAGTCAGGGGACTTGTACACTGCGGGGGGGGGGGCAACAGGGTGGCGTGGGCAGGGGCTTGGGGGGCGGGGGGGGGGGGGGGGGGGGGGGGGGGGGGGTGTCCACTCCCCCCACACCCTGCCACAGCCCCCTTCTCCCAAAAAAAACGCACTGGCCAAGGTGTAGTCCATGTCGAAGCCGAAGCACTTGATCTTCTCCAGCGCTAGGCTCCGGTTGACAAAGATCCTGGGGGTGACCAGAGCGGGTTATGGGCTGTTGAGGGCTGGGGGTGGCACAGAGGAGGGGATGGGGACCTGTCCCCACATCCCCTGTCCCTACGTCCCCTGTGCCTGGCCAGGGGCTTGGGGGGGGGGGGGGCGGGCGGGGGGGGGCGCCGCACACCCACCCTGGCCCGAGGGCCCCGCAGTGAATTATTGGAGCAGAAAAATGGGCTTTTGAGCTGGAAATGGAGCCGGGGGAGGGTGGGTGTGTGTGCAGGGCAGGGAGGGGGAATGATGAGCCCCCTGTTTTGGCCTAACACCCCCCCCCCCGTGTGTCTACATGGGGGGGGCTCCTCCCAGGGCTACTACCCCCCCCTCAACGGTCCTCCCCCATACCTGCACCCCGGGGTCCTTCCCCCATGTCCTGCCCCCCCCGCCAAGCGCCCCCCCCATACCTGCCCCCCCCCATACCTGCCCCCTCAACCCTTTCCCTGCAGCTCCAGGTCCTGCTGGCCCCGATCGCCCCCCCCCCCCCGCCCCCCCCCTTGTCCAGGCCCCCGGCCCGCCCCCCCCCCCCCCCCCCCCCCCCCCCCCGCCCCGGCCGCCCCCCTGCCCCACCGGTGCTGGCAGTCCCTCCGCAGCGCCCGCGGGTCGCCCTGCCCCGGGCCCGGGGCCGCCGCCGGGCCCCGCTCCCCCTCGCTGCCCATCGCCGCCGCCTCCGGCCGCCGCCTCCGGCCGCCGCCGCTTTAACGGGGCCCCGCGGGACCGCCCCGCCCCGGCCTGCGGCCCCCGGCCCGGCCCCCCCCCGAGACGCAACAGCCCGGACGGGACCCGGGGGCACCCCAGGGCGGTGACCCCCGAAAGGGGGCAGTGCCTCTCCCGTGCACCCCTCCAATGGGGCAGCGGGGTCCCCCCCCGTGCACCCCCCACATGGGGCAAAACCCCTCCATACACCCCCAAATGGGGAAGTGGGGTCCCCCCCGTGCACCCCAAAATGGGGCAGTGCCCCCCCGTGCCTCTCTAAAAGAAGGTGTGTCCCCCCCCCTTCTCCGGACCGTCCCCCCCCCCGGGCTGTGCCCCCCGTGCCCTTAAGCCCCCCCCCCCCCCCCGGAGGAAGCGCCCTCCCACGGCCCCGGTCCCGACGGCGCCAGGAGCGGCCGCGGGCGCCCGGCCCGGCCCGGAGCCCCCGGGGCCGGTGTTTGCCCAGCGGGGCCGCTGGCAGCGGGAGCGCCCGGCGGGGAATCATTAACCGGGGTCAAGGACCGGCCCCGCCGCTGCCCCGATGGGCGCCCCGGACCCCTCCCCCCGTCCCCGGAGGGGGGGGCTGCACGGCACGGCACGGCACGGGGTGGGTGGGGGGGTGTTGTCCAGCACCCGGGGCCACCCCCGGCACCTCACACCGGAGGGACGGGCCGGGACATCGAGGCCAGTCCCGGCGGGAAATGTCTCCCATCCCCGTGGGTCACATCCCAAACCCTCCAGGGCCCGTTCCCGAGCCCACGTGTCCTCCCACCCCTCAGCACCCCCAGGGAGCCCGGGGCACCCCGGTTGGCACCCCACCCACCCCAGCCCAGTGCCAGTCCCAGGTCCCACTGCAGTGGCCCCACAGCTCTTGCGACACCCCAGTGCTAACTCGCTGACGTGGGTCCCCACACCTGGCCTTGACCGAGGCTGTACCCCTGTCATCGGGGGGGGGGGGGGGGGGGGGGCGACACACAACACTGTCACTGAGTGGATAGTGACACCCCCCCCCCCCCCCCCCCTACCCCGGGAACAGGCAGGAGCATCCCTCAGGCACACTGGGGATGGGGACAGGGAGGGGAGGGCTGTAACAGCCCCTGTCCCAGGGCTGGAGGGGGGTCAGGAGTTATGTGTCACCACCCCCCCACCCCCCCCAGGTGTTGGTCCCCGATAACCCCCCCTGCAGAGCTGGGGCACAGCCGGTCCCGTGACACTGGGGGACACGTGGGGCCCTTATCAGCTGCCCCAGGCCCAGCTCCCTCCCAGGGTGTGGGTCCAAGGAGGGGCAGGGCAGAGGCCACGGGGCAGCACATGACAGGGGACAGGTCCCAGGGCCCCCCCGCCAATCACCAGTGGCACTGGTATTAAGAAGGAAATCTTTATTGAGTCCGAGGTAGCAGCAGTGGAGGGGGGCCAGGGGCTGCCCCCCAAGGACCCCCAAGCGGGATGGTTGGGCAGCATTGATGTCCACGCCACTACAGCAATGGAGGCAAAGCTGAACGCAGCACAGCCCACGGTGGGGGGGATGCCCCACAGCCCCCCTGAGCCCTCCCAGGAGGGGCAAGGCCCAGCCCCAAGTCTTTTTGAGGAATCACTGCCAGGGGAATCTTAATTAAGTCATTAAAAATAAGACAAGTGGCCTCCCATAACTGCTAATCTAAAGCTACAGCGCAGCAGGGGAGTCACCCCGGGGGGAGGAAGGACAGGTACAGCCTCAGTGCTGCACACAACCCCCACCCCCCCCGCTAGAAAATGAGCGCCAAGACATTTATATTAAAAAAAAAATACTTCAGTGACAACACTATGCAGAACTGAGGAAGCCCCAGAGATGATGGTAGCCCCCATCCTGCGGTGGGACAAACCTCCCTGGCTCCTGGAGGGGGGGCTGGCAGCAGGGGAGCAGGAGCAGCGTGAGCCTCAGTGCCCTCACACCTTCAGGATGGCGTACTTGAAGACAGCCATGATGGCAGCGCTGATGAGACCCGAGATGGGGACGGTGACAAACCAAGCCATGAAGATATTGCGGAAGAGGCGCCAGTCCACCGCCTTCCTGGAGCGCAACCAGCCCACCGAGACCACGGAGCCCACCTGCCCGAGGAGGCGGGACACAGCTCAGCATCGCAGCAAGATGGGGCACCCATCGGGTGTCCACCACCCCAGGGAAAGCCTCAGCTGTGGGGCCAAGGGTCTTGCTCCAGCCTCTGGGGACCCAGCAGACCCCATGCAGAGAGGACAGGGTGGTGATGGGGACAGGTTCCCACAGCCACTTGGCAGAGCCCAGGGGGTCCATGGAAGGGGTTTTGTTCTCCCATCACCTCCCTGAATGTCCCCTCAGCCAAGGACTCCCCTCAGCTGCTGCCACCCCGCATCGAGATGCGAACGGCAGAGCAGGGAGCTGAAGGCCGGCCAACAGCCTAGTTGGGGACCTCCCGCACAGCTCAGCCTTCTTAGCACCAGGACTTGGGGGGAAGCTGAGCTTGCACCAAGCCGGTGTCATCCCCTCCTGCCACCCCGACCTACCTTGCAGTGGGTTGTGCTGATGGGGAGGCCAACATTGGAGGCGATCACCACCGTCAGGGCAGACGCCAGCTCGATGCTGAAGCCGCTGCAGAGACAGAAAGCGTGTGAGAACCCAGGCACAGGACCCAGCCCCCTGGCCCAAGCCAGACCCAAATTGCTCTTCCCCAGGCAGACCCTGCCCAGGGGGTTCAGCTCCTCATCCGGTCCTCCAGAGCCCCAGACCGACCCCCACAAGGGATGCAGGGAGGTGGTACCAGACCATGCACACCCCAGCTCCACCACCCCGAGCAATGAAACCCCCAAGAGAGAACAGAGAGGGGCTTTAGGAGCAGGGTGCAACTCTAGGAATGCCTGAAACCTCCCGCCCTGCCCCAAGGCAGACCTTACCTTGATGGTGTGATGGGAGTCAGGTCCTTCCCCATCGTCTGGATGACTCTCCTTCCCCAGACCCACAAGCCGATGCAAATCCCCACACCTCCATAGAGCAGGAGCCAGATGGGAGTTGCCACCTTGGCAGCCACATCACTCGTCTGATAGACCAGGTAGAGTGCGACCAGGGGACCTATGGCATTGCTGGAAGAGAAAGGAGAGCTGGTCTAGAGGGCAAGATGGGCACCAGCCCCAGCAAGCAACCCTGCTGCTCCAGCTGAGCCAACTGACCTGACATCATTGCCACCGTGAGCGAAGGAGCCAAAGCAGGCAGTGAGGATCTGCAGGAACTGGAAGAGGAGGGACACCTCGGGTTTGTCCTGGTCATGCCATTCTTCCAGGGAGCTACTGCTGCCCTTGTGGTCGCTGACGCCCATCTCCACCTGGGCTGTGTTCAGATCCACGTCTGCAGCCGGGTGGGCATCCGCCACCGCGTTGCAGTAGCTGGTGTAGCTGTCCATGCGGACCCTCTTCTTGGTGTCCACCACGGGCCAGGTCAGCTTCTCCATCTCCTCCCCCTCCTTGGCACGGAGGGAGTCCAGGGGCATGCCGCAGATGGCCATGGTGTAGGAGGTGTAGCTGTTGTTGCGCCGCAGGGGCTTGTCCCCCGAGTCCCCCATGCAGTCCCCCATCTTGGCCAGGTGCAGTTTGTGCAACAGCTCCTTGTAGAGGCCGGAGTCCTTGTGCACGGTGTGGTACTGGTACTGCCCGCTGGAGCTCAGTTGGTGGCCCACAGCCTGGTTAAACTGGACGAGGTTGCCGTTGGGCAGCCGCACAGCTCCTGCCGAGGGAGACGGCACGGGTTTAGCACTCGGGATGGAGGGAGACCACCCTAGCACCCCCCCATAACACCCCTCACTGCCACTCACCACTGTCGATGCTGGTTTCCTTCAGGAGGCTGGGGAGCCTCTCCTGCTCCGGAGCCTCCTCCAGGTCCCCCAGGTTGAAAGAGACTGTCCGCTCCTCCACTGCTGCCCGGTGGGGCACGGCCAACCCCACATCAGCAACAGGGCTCTTGGCATCGCCCAGGGGCACCTTGGGCTCCTTGTGGTCCTCCTTCGGGCTGATGTTCTTCTCCATCAAGGGGCTTTCAGAAGGACTTGATTTGATTTCTCCTGTGAAGGGAGGCTGCTGCCATCAAACCCCTTCCCACCACCACAACCAACACCAGGAGCAAGCCCACACCCCTCACCACTCAGATTTATGGCAGCTAAATAAAAATTTACAGCTTCCCCCTCATTCTGAACTTCAGAAACTGCTGGGCAGTCACACCTTGTCCTGGGCACAACAGCCAAACCATCACAAGCCAGCTCATCTCCTATTTTTAGGCCCCCACCCACCCACACGGGGTGTGGTGAGCACCATTATGGGGCTTTTATGCCCATTCTTCCTAGGGCAGAGGTTCCTCTTTTAGCCATGTTTGTCCCATCCCCATTCCTGGCAGCTGTGGGATGCTCTGGACCTGCTTCTAGGGTGGTTGCGACCCCTGAAGCTGATGGGAAGGTGCCCAGAAGAGCCCAACTCCTCTACCAACCCATCAGCTCCAGCCTGTGGCAGGACTTGCCTACCTGGGCTCCCCTCCAGCTCCCACTGGTGAGTGACAAACCCAAACAGGAGCCGGTCCCCACCTCCCAAGCACAGTCTGGTTTCCTGTCCCACTGGAAGAGCCAAGCCAGTGGCACCAAGCCCTGGAAGCTGAGGTTGTTACTCCCCCTCTACTGGGAAAAGCGTGTTTTCTCCAGGTGAAAACATGAGGTCAGCTCCTTCAGACAACAACAACAACAACCCACCTCCTGGTCACAGCCGTGACCATTTCCCAGCCAGTTCGCTCACTGCAAGGGCCAGGCATCCAGCCCCTGCAGAGCTCGTCTCCCCCTGCACCCCCACCTCCTCCCAATGATGCTCTCCAGCAGGCAGGCTGCCTTAGCAGGCAGGAGCGCCTGCCTTGCAGGCAGGAGTTAAGCCGAAGCTCAAACAGCTGGAAGAATGTCAAGGGCAGCCATAAAGCTGTTAGTCACACCCCAATTACACCAGTCTGACAAGGACACTGGTTATCCCCTCATCTCCAGTTCCTTAAGTGCCCCAGACTGCACACAAAATTTATATGCAAGACCACACACGACTACAGGAAAGCTGCCTGTACTTTTCAGAACTCGGGACTGCTCTTTTGGATGCCTTTCAATAGAGTGGGTTTTCTTTTTTTTTTTTTTTTTTTTTTGCTACAGGGAAAGGATTTCATCAGCTTACACAGCTTTAAACTTGTGATCTGCATCCGCCAGGCCAAAGACTGATCAGCAGGTATGCGGAGGATTAAAGGTTACACTGGTTAACAGGCAGGTTGTTCTCCTGCTTCTCCTCTGTTCAGTGGTGAAACCAGGCTGTTCCATATCGCCTGCTCTCCTGCGCAGTTCAAGGAGAGCTGGCCCTGCTGCAAAGTCAGCTGCCAGGCGCCACTCGGCAGCACAGCAGCTACTTTGAGGGGTATTTTGGGGTCCCAGGGAGCAGCTTTCTGGGGCTGCTGCAGGTTAGGAGCACGCAGGGGGGGTCCAGCTCGAGGAGACGCGCCCCAGTGACTCAGGGTTTGCAGAGCAGCTTAAGCGCTCACTGCAGCTGAGGATCCCTGCTAATAACAGCCCTGCGGCTAATGAGATCTCCCGCTGGGAAAAGAAGTTGGTTAGTCCGAGCATGCCCTTCCCCCGAAGGATTGCAAAGAGAGGCGTTACTTACGTTCGATTTTCTTCTTCATTCTTGGACATACAAAGAACCAGACGACGAGAGCACAGACAACAGCACTCCCCGCCGAAATTAGGAGGATACCCCAGAGAGGAAGTTTGTCAAAGCCCAGCACTAGGAAATAAAACAACGGATCTTTGAAAACCTCCGGGCAAAAGCTTCCTCGATGCATGACTTTGCTCTTCCCGGCACGGGGACTCCCATCACCTGCAACATCCCTCAGCTAATTCACCTGCCAGGGAGAAATGCCGTCGGAAAGCCATCACTGACCGCACAGAAAGCAAGAGCTTCACCCCCACAGAAGCCCCCCCAAGTTACAATCTCTCCCTATCAAAAGCTAAATTTTTCACATGTGCGGCCACTTCCCCCTCCCTCCCGCAGCCAAACCTGATCAGGGACCAGCATGTGCCCTGAGCAGGGACAGGAGGCTCCTCGCAGCCCTTGTCTTGCTGCAATGTCAAAGAAAAAAATAAAAATCCACCACCCAGCACGGCTGCTGCAGCGCCAGCGCCGCTTCCCCCGGTCAGGGAGAGGACACGCAGGACCCAGGCTGCTCCCCTCGGAGAGCCCCATGTCTCCGATTCACTCCTCCAGCTGCCGGGGGAAGAGGATTCTCCTGCTCCGCGCGTCCTTAGGAACTTAAGCTCGAGTTTCAAGGCACCCAAGGTGGTACATGACCTAGTTACGAGCATTTTCACATGCAGCGTGACTTTTAGCAGAGGTTTTGCATCACACAGCCTGCTGCACGCCCCCCCCCCTCCCCCCGGCTGGGGTATCAGGTGCTTGCAACCACTGAACTCCTGCGTTTTCTGCTGCAGGCAATAACCGAACTGCTCCGAATGCACCACCAGCAACACCGCGGCTGCTTTACCCACGGGTTTGGCTACCTGCTTGTGCCAAGCCTGGCTCACCAAAGGCTGGACTGGCACAGAGCTCACCCAGCCCTCCTGCAGTGGAGGACTCTGGATAAACACGAATCCACCTCGGGGGTGGCAAAGTGATCTTGGAGCAGTGCCCCCAGCAACCCTGCCTTCTCCCCTGGGCTGGAAAGCCGAGGGAAGGGGAAGCTGACATCCCCGTAAAAAATTTTTCCAGCCTCTGTTTACAGAGAAAACCCTGCGGAGCCAGCACCGACGGCTCTCACCCCACCTGCAACAACTCCTCCACAACAGGAAACCCACGTTCAGACCAAAAACAGCTCAACGCCGACTCACCCCGGCGGATGGAGGTTACGGAGCCTCCAGCTCCGCAGGCAAAGCCGCCCTCCCCTGCCAAGCCCTCTCCTAGTCCTGCCCACGACCTGTCCCCCACCCTGCTCCACAACAGCCAAACAAGCACTTCAATTTGGCTTTTCCAACTCCTCTTCTCGGTTACAGGTGCCAGCTCTTCTTGCCAGGGATAATTAGTTTATTCTTAGGGACAAGGTGAATCAGGAGGCACAGCCTCCATCCCTGCTCCCAGCCTCCCCACCGGCAGCCCAAGGAGTCTCTTCAGTGGCAGCCGGGTACCTGAGTTTTAGCACAGGTAAGAGAAGGGAAGGGGAAGTCAAGTTATCTGCCAAGTCCTGTGAAGTCTAAGGAGAAAGGTCTGGAGGGGTTTAGTTTGAGCAGGTCTCTTTGGTTGGGCAACTATCTAGCCCAGAACTCAGCGCACGCTAGCCTGCAGCCTTCTGTAACCGGCACAGGCCAGCCGCCTTCTAGAAGATTTCAGCCCTGTAAAGCAAAAAAGGGGTAAATCGTGCATTTAATGGAGGTTCTGTAAAGAATGTAAAAATTAAGGTTCAAATGTTCTGATGCGTACTTACAAGGTGCACCGGTATACATGATGGAGAAGAGGTTGATCCCCACGGTACAGGCATAGAAGACTGGCAAAGCTCGCAAGCCGTTGGGAACGGGATCCACCTGCAAAAGGAGGATTAGTGCTGCAGAAAGCCAGACCGTGAGGGTCGTGCAGCAGGCAAGCAACAGCCCCTTCCCAAAAGGGGGGGGGTGGTGGGGTGTGCCTTTGGTCAACTGCTGAGCAAGCCCGAGCTCCCAACAGCTTTTGTAGAATAACCTGTGGGGTGGCCATCACCAGACACGCCCCCCCCCCCCCCCCCCCCCAGCAGCCTGGGGCACAGAAGGTGGCAGAAGGCCGTGGGTCCCACGAGGCTCCCCAGGACAGGACCAGCCACCACTCCCAAGGCTGAAGCATCTCATCTGCTCCCGAAGCCAGGGGCTGCCTGGCTCTCGGACCCTTCCCAAGGCTCCCCAGCCTGCAGACCCCCACAGCCTCCAGCTGCACGTATGTTTTCTTTCAACTCCCCAGGCACTTTCAGACAAAACCATTTGTCCGACAAAGCTTTTACCTTTTTCTAGCTGACTTAGACAAAATAAAACAAAAAAAAAAGAGTCCATTACTCACAAAGTAGCTTATTTGACCACATACCTGCACAGAGAGGCCCTCACCCGAGCAGCAGGAGCACTTAATCTCCGCTGCTGCCCAGCAATCAGGGTCTAGCGTCAGTACAAATACACTGAGTGTTACCAAAGGCTGAGCAGGACGGAGCAACCGGACTATTCAGCACCAGAATGAAGCGTGACAGGGCCAGCCCAGCTTTGAAAGGCCAGTTATGCAAGGTCCCTCTGACAGCAGTGACACTGAATTGTTTTAAAGGGCTGCCAGGTAGAAACCAGCAGTGATAAGATCTTAACATCTCTTGAACCAGAAATGGTTAGGGCCAAGACCTAAAATAATTTAAGTTAACCGCAAATATGCGGAAGAGAATGCTGGAGTTCCTCTCTACAGCTGCCTGGATACCCCTGCTCTGGGCTGGCAGCATCCTGGGCTCCAGGGTTGGCATTATCTCAGAAAGATGAGGTCTAAAAGCGCCACCTCCATTTCAAGCACCTTTGGGTGCCAAATCCCTCTTCCTAGGCTTTCAGACATTCCCAACAGTGGGAGTGTGTCCCTGGAGTGAGCCAGAGCACCCCTCACTTTACCTGGGGCCCCAGATAGGAGGAAAACACAGTTTCCACAGCACCAGGGACAATTCTGGCTCTCCTGGCTTAAAAAAAAAAAAGCCATTGCTGTTGGTCATCACCTTCATCTGCAGCCTGACACAAAAGGAGGTCCAGCCTTGCACCAGGACTTAGGAAAAGCCTGACAAGCAGCTCTGATCTTATCAGTTCTGGGTTACTTCGCTACTTGGAAACTGCAGCTGTTTCTGCCGAGGCCAGGCAGGACGCTCTAGGCCCAGATGTTCTGCAGGAGGCAAAGTGATGCCTCCTCACCTTCCAGGCTCCTGGAGCAGCTCCAGGTCTGGTTTTCCCATCCCTTCAGTTCCTCCTGAAGGCCTCACCCAACTGTCAACGCAAGGATGAAAGTGCCCAGAGAAGCTGTGGTCCATGTAAGCCAACCAACCCATCCAATGGGCAGCTAGGGGAGCAGCTGGGAGCCCTGGGGTGTCAGAAAATGGGTTGGACAACTCTTACCTTACAGAGGATGAACCTCCGGACGAGGAAGAACAGGACAGCAGACATGATGCCCGAAAGGAGGGGTGAGATGAACCAGGACAATACTAGGAGAGAAGAGGCACAATCAGCATCCCGCTGCTGGGAGCCCAGGGGGCACACGGAGGTGGTCACACAAGCTGGACTTACCAATCTTTAGCAGCTCAGACCACTTGACACCCTCCTGCCCTTTGGCCACCAGTGAAAAGCCAATGGTTGCACCAACGATGCAGTGGGTACCAGAAATGGGGAGCTTCAAGAACGAAGCCACTAGCTGCCACACAGCAGATCCTGGAGGAGAAGCCTGGTAAGAAAGCCATCACTGGGGGCACCTTGGGGCACACTGCACACCAACCGCCCACTCCACCACCACCACCATTTTGACACCCTATTCCTCACCGAACATGGCGCTGATCGACCCCGCCATCAGCAGCTGCTGGGTGGAGTTGTACATCTCCACGTCGATCAGCCCTTTCCGGATGGTCTCGCTGACTTTGGCTCCCAGGAGGACAGAACCCACCGTCTCAAAGACGCTGGCCAAGATGCAGGCTTGCCGGAGGGTCACCACCCCTGAGCCCACTGCTGTCCCAAAGGAATTGGCCACGTCGTTGGCACCAACAGAGAAGGCCAAGACGAAGGCGATGATGAAGCCCAGGACCAGCATCCAGAGGAAGCCCGCCATGGGGGTGGGGGGCACGGCAGGGGTCGGGTCCATGGTTTGGGGGGGGGGGGGGCCGAGGTATTAATAAATTAGGTATAAAATTAAATACGGGGATGGGGGAGTCGCTATAGGGAGCGGGGGTGCTCCGCCGTCCTACGGCCCGGCCGGCCGCAGGGACTGGGGACCGTGGGCCGCGCCATGGCCTGGGCCGTTCTTCATCCTGCGGGAGAGACGGGGCTCAGCGGGGAGGTAGCGGATAACGGCCCTTCCCGCGCGCCGGTAACGTCCGCTGCCGCGCGCGCGCGCCGGCGCCGCCGCCGCCATGTGCCCGCCCCGCCCCCGCCCCAGCCCCACGCCGCCGCTCACCGGCAGAGCCGGGCCGGGCCGGGCCGGGCCGCGCTGTCGCTGCGCTCAGCCGGGAACCGCCCGCTCCGCTCCGCTCCGCGCCGCCCCCGCCGCCTTCCGAGTGGCGCCGCCGCCGCCGCCGCGCTTTAACCGCCTGCCTCCGCCTCACGTAACGGCCGCCCCGCCCCCCCGCCCGCCTGACGCGCGGCACCGCCCACGGGGCCCATTGGCCCGCTCGCCGGCGGGGCGGGGCGAGCCCGCGCCGCCATTGGGCAGCGTCCAGCACGAAACGGGGACCCCGCCCCGCCGCCCGCCGCGCCCCCGCGCCGGCCGCGCGCCCCGGCACCACGTGCTCGTTCAGCGGCGCCCCGGGCGGAGCGGAGCGGGGCGGCTGCCGGCGCGATCGCCCCGGTTCGGCTCGTCCCGGTTCGGCGGGGCTGGGCTCGGCCCGGCCCGGTTCTGCTCGGCTCGGCCTGATTCGGCTGGGCTCGGCTCGGCTGGGCTCGACCTGCTTGGGCTGGACTGGGCTGGTTTGGCTTGGCTCAGTCTGGTCCGACTAGGCTCGTCTTGGCTCAGCCCGGCCCAGCTGGGCTGAACTTGGCTGGGCTTAGACCGGTTTGGCTGGGCTCAGCCTGATTTGGCAGGGTCAGCCCGGTTTGGCAGGGTCAACCCGGTTCGGCTGGGCTCAGCCCGGTTTGGCTGGGCTCAGCCCAGTTCAGCCGGGCTCAGCCCTGTTTGGCAGGGTTCAGCTTGGTTTGGCAGGGCTCAGCTCGGCTGGGCTCAGACCGGTTTGGCAGGGCTCAGCTCGGCTGGGCTCAGACCAGTTCATCTGGGCTAGGCTTGGCCTGGCCTGGCTGGGCTCAGCTCAGCTGGGCTCAGACCAGTTCGGCTGGGTTAGGCTCAGCTCAGCCTAGCCCAGCTCAGCCGGGCACGGTTTAGCTGGGCTCAGCCCGATTTGACTAGGCTGGGCTGGGCTCAGTTCCGCTCGGCTCAGCTCAGCTCGGCTGCACTCTCTTTGGCCCGGTTTGGCTGGGCTGGGCTGAGCTTGGCCTAGTTCGGCTGGGCTAGGGTGGGCTCAGTTCGGCTCAGCTCAGCTTGGCTGGGCTTGGCTTGGCCTGGCTCAGTCGGGCTGGGCTCGACTGAGCTCAGCTCAGCTCAGCCTGGCTCGTACCAGCTCCACTCAGCTCAGCCTGGGTTGTCTCCACTTGGCTCATACCAGTTTGGCCCAGCCCTGGCACAGTCCGGCATGGCTCAGCCCGGCAGTGGGCTTGGCTGGCCTCTGGCATGGCCTAGCACAGTTGGTCTGACACAGTGCGGGATCAGCTCCAGCATGGCCTGGCACAGGTGTGGGCTGGCTCAGCTCTGGCACAGTCCAGCACTGGTGTGGCACATCCTGGCACATGTGTGGGCTCGGCTCCGGCACAGTCTGGCACAGCCCAGCATGGATGTGGGCTGGCTCAGCTTTGGCACCCGTGCGGCACTGCTGGGCACAGGTGCAGCCTCGCCTCTGGCATGTTCTGGTACAGCTCAGCACGAGTGTGGGCTCAACCGGGCTCTGGCACTATCTGGCATGGCCTGGCACGGGTGTGAGCTCAGCTCTGGCATGATCCAGCACAGACGTGGGATTGGCTTGGCTATGGCATGGTGTGGCATGGGTTGGCACAGGTGTGGGATTTGCTCCAGTATGGTCTGCTTTGGCTCCATGTGGGTCTGGCACACATCCGGCACAGTCCGGCATGGCTCCGAGCTCAGCCACAGCATGGCCCTGGCACAGCTCTGGCACAGGTTACACTGGACCCAGCTCCGGACCAGCCCGTGCCAGGCACAGCACCAGTACTGCACTGGGTCAGGGGGGCACTGAGCTGCAGACCACCAGGCTGGCACCACGGTGCGGCTCGACACTGCTCCGGGCTCTGGATCAGCATCACCCACGGGCCTTGTGCCAGCTCCGGCTGGGCGCCAGCACCCAGCAGCAGCACCAGCCTGGGGGGCACCCGCCTCACCCCGGCACTAGCGTACCCCAGGTTCCCCCCCAGGCAAAGGCCCCATGCGGGGACCAAAATTCGTTCCCACCAAGACCCACTGCGGCACCAGCACCCGCAGCCGAGTCAGCACGGCTTGGGGGATCCGACAGGGTCCCGGGAGGTTCATGGGTCCCCCCACCTCCCCCCAGCCAGGGCGGCACAGGCAGGGGGACACCCCTGGCTGCTGCTGGTGTGCACCCCACCCCGTGGACATGTGTGCACCCATGGCCCCCACGTGCAAATGCTGGGTACACACGTGTGCCCCTGGGGGCGGGGTGGCCATTGCCCCTTCCCACCTCGGGGTGACCGTTGCCCAGCAGGAAGCGTGGCTCAGCGGGCAGAGCCGCAGCATCCCGGCCCTGGGGCAGTGGGTCAGCCCCACACAGGAAGCTGGGGTGTCCGGCCAGGACGGGTTGTGCACGGGGCAGCGGCTCGATGCTGGCCGGGACTGGTCTGTCACGGGCCATCGCATTGCGGGGTCGCTGTTGACGTGGGCCCGCAGATGGCACATGGCGCTGGGGGGGAAGCGGCCAGGGTGCCCCAGCCCTGCTGCCCCGCTGCCCCCGCACCACCGGGCCAGAGTCCGTCCTGTGTCCCCACGGGCCCTGTGTCCTCGGCCACGTGCGCACCAGGTGTGCGGAGCTGCAGCGGGGCTCAGGGCGCGCCTGGGGGGTGAGGGGGGGCAGGTGCCTGGAGCTTGGGTTCCCCTTGTCCCTCTCAGTCCCCCAAGGCAGTAGCAGGGGATGACCCCACACCCTTACCCAGGCCCCAATCCTGCATTCCTGTCACCCCCAGGGGCCCCATCTGCCCTAGACAGGCGAGTCTGCAGTGGAAACTAAGGCAGGAGCCCCTGGATGAACCCTGTGAGGACCCGAGGTCCGGGCCCCCGGGTCCCAGCCCCCTGAACCCCAAAAGCTGAGAAGGGACTGAGGAGTGCCTGCACTCCTGCAGGGGCATAGGTGGCCCAGAGCGGGCAGCACCAAGCACAGTGGGATGCAGCACTGCATATGTTGGGGTGCAGCACTGAGCACGTGGGGTGCAGCACAAAGCACAGTGGGGTGCAGCACCGAGCACATCGGGTAGAGTACTGAGCATGGTGGGGTGCAGCACTGAGCACGTGGGGTGCAGCACAGAGCACAGCAGAGTGCAGCACCAAGCACAGCAGGGTGTAGCACTGAGCACGTGGGGTGCAGCGCCGAGAACACGGAGTGCAACACCAAGCACGTGGGGTGCAGCTCCGAGCATGCAGGCACAGCACAGAGGAGGTGGGGTGCGGGGCCAAGTACGGAGAGGTGCAGTACCGAGCATGTGGGGTGCCGCACTGAGCACACAGGGTGCAGGGCCAAGGGTGCGCTGGGGGATGAGCAGGGCCAGGTGCCTTTCCAAGATGTCTCCAGGGGAATACACCCAGTGTGGGGAGCCAGCAGCGTTGGAGCATGTGGGGGAGCTGGATGTAGATCAACTTTGAATGGTCCCGGTGATCCAATGAGCTTCCCGAAGACTGGAAGAGAGCAAAATACCACTCCTAGCTTCAAGGAGGACAAGAATGAAGACCTGGAAACCATTTCCAAGTGCATGATGATGAACAAGAACCTGGTGGGGAGTGGTCAGCATGGACTGCCAAAGGGGAAGTCATGCTTCACCAGCCTGATGGCCTTCTGCAGTGAGGTCACCAGCTTGGTGGAAGAGCAGTGGATGCTGTTAACCTCCGTCTCAGTAAGGCTCTTGATGCTGTTGGCCAGAACAACCTCAAAGACAAAGAAGTATGCTTAGGCTAGTGGGCTGTGAGGTGGGCTGAAAACTGGCTGAACAGCCAGGCCGCAGCGTGGTGATCAGTGGCACAAATTCCAACCAGAGGCTGGTCACTAGTGGTCTACCCCAGGGGTGGATGCTGGGGCCAATCCTCTTCAACATCTTCATTCATGACCTGGACACTGGGGCAGATGTACCCTCAGCAGCTTCACAGACGATACAACGTGGGAAGGAGCAGCTGACACATCAGAGGGTTGTGCTGCCATCCAGATGGACCTCGACAGGCTGGACAACTGGGCTGAGAGGAACCCTGTGATGTTCAACAAGAGGACATGCAGAGCCCTGCAAGTATCTGATGGGAGACAGCAAAGAAGAGAGAGACAGACAGGACGAAGGGCAACAGGCACAAGTTAAAAACCCAGGAAATTCCACCCAAGCAGAAGAAAGCACTCTTTTGGGTGGTCAAACACCAGAACAGGTTGCCTAGAGATGTTGTGGAGTCTCCATCCATGGACATATTCAAAAGGTTCTTCCTACTGCTCCTTTGCTCCATGAGGGTTCCTCAATGGGTTTCTCTTAGCAGTGTCCCTGCCCCAGCGTGGACCCATGCACCCTCAACGGGCTGCAGTCCCTCCCCTCAGAGGTGTACCACCTCCAGCATGGAACACCTTCTTCTAACAGTGCCCCCTCCTACAAGTCTTCTCTGCTTCCTCCTCACTCCTCGCACGCCTCCTCATGCATGCCCTAAGGTCTCTCCCTTTCCGCCTCCTTTTTGTGTCTCAGGTCTTTTGCTCAGCATCTCCTGCCCCAAATGGCTGCTGCTCTTCCTCCTGTGTTTTTGAGCAGAGGTGCCATGTGCTCCAGCAGATTGAAGTTGTGGTGCAACCCATCATACAGTTGTGGCTCCCAGCTTAGATCATGGTTGTCCTCAAATAAGAAGCCCATTCTTGACAATAACAGCCATCCCCAGCTCCATGGAGGGAGGAGGTAAGTGCCCCCCACCTCTCCAGCCTTCCACCAGACAGGGCTGTTGGCTTATTCAGAAGAGAGTTGGTGTGGTGACTTGGTGAAGACCCTGCCTGGGGAAGTGGGGAAGGGACCTCCCCAGCTCCCAGGGCAACTGTGCCTAGATGCTGGGGAGCCACAGCAACCAGAAACACGTAGGGGATCTGCAGCTGTATCGGCCAAGGTCTGGTGAGCAAGTCTTTGGGAACAGCACCACGAGATCAGGGCAGGGTATCACTTCCAGGATGGCATCTCCATATCCCAGAGACCCCAAGGCTTTGACTGGCGTCACCTGTAGAAATGCTGCTGTTTCTGGGGAAACAAGAAAGCTAATTTATGTGTCAACATCCCTGTCTGTAGCTGTACCTACAGCTGTATCTACAGGTTATTGGCCAAAGGCTTTGGGCCAGTTGTGTCCTGGGCCTGAGTGGTGCTATGTGAGATAGGGTTCCCACCTGAAGGGCAGAAGCCGAGATCATGCAGCCTGGGTTGGATGACAGCCCAGTAGCCACCAGCACTTCGCTGCAACATTTATCCCATTGAGAGGCTTGCATGGAGATGTGGGTTTGCTGTGATGGAGATGGTGAATGATGTGGGGAAAGGGGCTACCACCCAAACACAGAGCCAAAACATGGCTCAGCTCCACCACCAGGATACCAAAGCAAGACAGAAGAGGGCAATTCCTGCAGGTCCAGCCAACACTGGGTGGGGGAACCTTGAACCTGCAGCTCCCCTCCCTGAGCAGTGGGGACTATGAGACTTCAGGGACTTAAGGCCCCAGGGCAGAAGGAGCTGCTGGAAAACAGCCTGGGAACTGCTCCAGCCCATGCCCATCTCACCTACAAAACCGCAGGCTCTGTCCCTGCACCCCAGTAACACCAACAAGTCTGTAAATCCTGTGTTTGATGCACTGGCAGTGCAGGTTTCCAAGGCTGCGGTTTCTCTGCTGGGTGCTAAGCCTTCCCCTGAATCCTCCTGGGCACAGGGTGTTCCCACGTCACAGCATGCTCCAGGGAGAGGAGTTGTGGGAGTCCTGGAGCAGAGGGGCCCCAAATGCCCAGGGGATGGCCCAGCAGCAGGGGAACAGGGTTCTTGGTGCTGTTGAGCTGAGCTGCTTTGCATCGGTGCTCCCAGCCCCGCCACTAGCTTTGACCTGGTGGTCCCTTAAAGTGCCTCAACCGTCAACAGCATCACTGGGCACTCCAACGCTTGCTGGCACACCATGGACCCCCAAGTGTCATCAGCACCTCCCAGCACCCCCCAGGACCCCAACGGTCACCACCCCTGCCCACCCTCTCTCCTCTCCTGACTGATCCTCACAGATTCCCCCTTCAGTGTCCCCCTGGCCCACGGAATCCCCTGCCAGACCCCCACCATCACTCAGACCCACCAGAGGGGACGCCACCCCCTGCACTCCCAGAGCACTCTGTTCCTCCCTTGCCCTCGCAGCCCCCGCCTTGCCCTCCAGGCAAGGTCACATCCCCTCCAGCCCCCAGTGCCCACCTGTAGTGGATTTACATGGCAAGATTTTGGTAGTGGGGGAGAAGATGCCGGAGAAGATGTCCCCGTGTCCAACGGAGCAGGTGCTGGCCAGCTCCAAGACGGATCCACTGCTGGTTGAGCCCATCAGTGATGGTGGTAGCACCTCTGTGATAAAATATTTAAGAAGGGGATAAAAACAGCAGCTGGGAGAGAGGAGTGAGAAATGTGAGAGGAACAACCCTGCAGACACCAAGGTCAGTGAAGAAGGAGGGGGAGGAGGTGCTCCAGGCATCGGAGCAGAGATTCCCCTGCAGCCCGTGGTGAAGACCATGGTAGAGCAGAAATTGGGAATGAAGTTGAACCTGGGAACAAGGGAGGGGTGGGGGGAAGGTGTTGTTAGATTTGTTCTTATTTCTCATTATCCTGCTCTGTCATTAATTGGCAAGAAATTAATTTCCCTGTGTCAACTGGTTTGCCCATGACGGTAATTGCTGAGTGATGCCCCTGTCCTTATCTCGACCCACAAGCCGTTCATCCTGTATTCCCCCCCCGCCCCCCATCCTGCTGAGAAGCAGGAGTGACCGAGTGCCTGGGTGGGCACATGGCATCCAGCCAAGGTCAACCCACCACACCACCCTGTTTACTCACATCCCTTCCTGTCCCTGAGCACCCTCATCCCCTCCCTTCCCCTCTGCAGGCTCCTGGAGCCCCTCCATGTCCCCTGTAAGCACTTGTGTCCTGAGCATTCCCCTCCCTGCTGTCCCTGGACAGCACTTCCCCTCCAAGATTCCTCTGGCCTCCCACACAAGCTCGCAGCTCCTGGCACTACCTGTTTACACCTCTTCCCGCTGCCCTCCATGTCTGCTCTGACACTTCATTTACCCTATGTTCATGCCCACATACCTTTTACTCTCCAGTCTGGACCACTCACATCTCCTTCCTTCCCCTCTTGGCATGCTCAAAGTCCCTTACTTCCCTCCATGTGTGCTGAAACCTCTTTCACTGACCCCTGCCTGAGCCAAGATGCTCTCTGCTCGCCCCCTGTTGTTGGATCCCTTCCCCTCCCAGGATGATAGATCAGGTCTCCTCCCTTCCCTTCCTGCAGGCTCACACCTCCTCTGCTTCCACTGCCCAGCTCAACTCTCCTCCGCTGCCCTCCAGGTGCCTCACCTGCAGGCCCTCGGCATTGCCCTCAGGGGACACCTCCCTTTAGACAGCCCTTTGTCCCCAGGTGTCCACTATTTCCCTTTCTGGGTGCTCCCTTCCCCTCCCTGTGCCTGCTCAGCTCCACCCTGTGGGGCAAGAAAGGGATGAGCTGCCTGTGCACGGCAACCCCAAGTGGGGCTGCTGTGCCCATGCACTGCCGTCCGCCACCCACCCCTGGATCTGCAGCACACGCTCTGCCTGAATCCTTGCAGATCAATGCCTTGCCAGGAACAGGCTGGTGACTCCAGCTAGGAGCTGGCCCCAGGGGACTTTATCTGGAATTTCCAAGGGAGCTGAGGGGAGCAAGAGCAGGAGCTCCCTCACCATCAAGCCTCAGAGCTTGGGGTTTCCCTGCCTTGGAATCTCCCTAGATCTCCCCATGCATCACATGTCATGCAGGTCCGTGCAGGTGGACTGTTCATGCCTCTACTGCCCTGGAAAGAAGGCCTCGCACTCTCGGATTTTCCCGATGCTCTTGGAGTTCGATTTTCCCTGCAAGCCTAAGGTGTTTTGGCAAAAGAGTGCTGTGCCATTCTCCGGTGCCAGGGATGAACCTGAGAACCGTTATCAAGAAGGATCAATCAGCATTGATGGAGCCAAGAAGAGGTGGAGATATGGAGGAGGAGCAAGGGGTGCTACTGGGCATAAAAAAGGGCTCCTCAGCACCCGAATTTGGGAAGCTTTCCCCACCAAGGATCACAACCATCGTTAGGACCGGCAGGACACTGCCTGGACCTGGGACCGTAGGGATGCCTCGGACCCGTGGTGGTAGCTATCAATCTCTGTCATCTTTTCACTTTACTTTCCCCTTTCCTTTCACCCTCTACTATTGCAAACCCCTTTGGTGTGGTTGCCTTAATTTTGCACTTCGAGATCACAGCGAACAAACCATCACGAATCCACTGAGTGGGCCGTGACAGGTGGGCAGGGCAAGGCAGGGCAGGGCAGGCGAGGTGGAGGAGTCACACAGGATGTAAGGGAGAGGTTTGATGGCACAGCCCAACAGTCAGCGATGGTGTGGGTGAGAGCCTCTGGGTGAGGATGAGGGGCATGAAAAGCAAAGGACATGTTGTAGTAGGTGCCTACTGCCGCTTGCCAGCGCTGATGAGCTGTTTTGCAAGCAGGTAGGAGAAATCTCTGGATTGGTAGCCCTTGTCCTTACAGGAGATGTCAACTTCCCAGACATCAGCTGGGAATACCATACTGCTGTGATGAGCAGGTCTGGGAAATCCCTGGAGTTTGTGGGAGAGAATTTTTGTCGCAGGTACTCAGGGAGCCAACTAGGAAAGATGCCCTCCTAGACTTGTTCTTTGTGACTGGAGAAGGACTGGTGGGAGATGTGATGGTAGGTGCCGGCCTTGGCCACAGGGATCTTGAGATGGTTGAGTTTAGAATTATCAGGGTAATGAGAAAGAAGGACAGCAGTGCTGCCACCCTGGACTTCAAGAGAGCAAATGTTAGGCTGTTCTCGTTGTGAACTAGAACAAACATCGGATTTTGCACCTACAGAGGGGTGTGTGTATGGGGAGGGGATGCACCAGGGCATGGGCAATCCCAGGGGAGGGCATCTGAGGGTGCCCAGAGGGAAACAGCAGAGCTCCGAGGGTGCCCAGAGGGGCTGGTGGGTGACGGCAGCTCACAGGCAGCAGAGCCGAGGGGCTCATAAAGATTAGGGCGGCGACTGGAGAGGACCTGAAGTCCTGCTTGAAGTCCTAGGCTGGACTAGCTGATCTCCAGAGGTCCCTCCCAACCCCTACCGCTCTGTGATGCTGTGATGCTGTGGTACTGTGACGCTGTGTTGACATCACAATGACCGCTACCCCTACCGCTCTGTGATGCTGTGATGCTGTGGTACTGTGACGCTGTGCTGACATCACAGTGACCGCTGCCCCTGTCCTGCCTGCCCCCAGCCCTCACTCACACTTCCCTGCAGGGCACTGGAGGAGAAGCAGGATGAGAGTGGGGAAGAAGGCATGAAGCACAGCCAAAATGATCAAGTTTCCTTTCGTCAAGCTCCCAGCACTGAGGCTGCTCAGCCTGGACGGTGAGGCCTTCAGGAGCTCCTCCGGCCATGTTACTAGCTTCCAAAAGTGCGGGGTGCCTCGAGGACCCTGACTGGTCCCAGCTGGGGAGACCCTGTGGATGCCAGAAGCCCCAGGGAGCACAGCACCACCCTCCTGGTGGGAGGAAGTCCATGGTGACATTTCCTCAGGAAGAGGGTCCACCCTGGAGATGAGCTGCTGAAGGCGAAGGGAAAGGGAGGGGAAAGGGGAGGGGAAGGGAAAGGTTCTGTCTGAGGAAGGCTGAGGTGTTGTGCACCTCCCTTGGGTCTCTAGAGACCCCTGCAATGCCTGTGTTGGAAATCGGAGGCTTTCCTTCCAACTGGCTTGGCTTGGCTCCTCCGCTGGGCATCCAGCCACAGCCTCTGGGTTTCTCCCACTGGTGCTTCTTGTCATTCCCTGCCCTGGAGCTGGGGGACAGCCTCCCCCTGCCCAGAGGAGGCAGCAGTGTGCCCGTGTCCAAACCCCTTCTGCTGCCCCTGGCTGAGCTCCAGCCCGCTCCTGGGCTTACACTGAGGCTGACAGGCAGCAGTCAGCCAAGAGGTGGGCTCCGCAGCCCCAGCCGTGCGCGTCCTTCCTCTGCCGTGTGTTTGATTACAGCTGCGCCCATCTGCTCCGCGGCTGGGCCGGTGCTGAAGGGTGGTGAGCCGCTGGCTCAGAGCCTGACTTGTCTCACCTTGCTTCTCAGAAGTCACGAGGATTTGGGACAGCGTGTCGGAGTACATGCTACAGCAGATTGCGCTGAACAAGGTGGGCTTTTCCTGCCCTTCCTCCTGGGACCTGGATGCTTGCAGCAGCCTGGGGCAGCCCCCCTGCCCTACAGCAGGGGCTCCTTGGCAGTCTTCCCAGGTCCTTTCAGAGGACTCGGGACAGGGCTTCTCTCAGCCTGCTATGATCGCCCTACCGCTTGGGCAAGTCAGGGCCAGCCACAATGCCAGCTTTCCACAGAGCTCCTTGCTTCCATTCGGTGGCCTTGGCTACAGTGGAGGCCAGGGAAGAGCAGCCTTGGCTCAAGTCAAACACCCCTCCAGCCTGGGAGCCCACACCCAGCGGCTCGGGGAAAGGGTGGGCACCAGCACCACGGCCACCATGCCTGCCTGGGCTTCACTGTCCTTCTTGGGAGAAAGCCCGTGGGAGCAGAAGGCCTCCCTCCCGCTCCAGCGGAGCATCTCTCTCCCCCTCTCCATGGCTGCTCGTGGCAGGGTGGGCAGGGTGCTTGCTCTGCCATTCCTGCTGTTGACGCAGCTCCCAGCCATGACCTTTGTGAGGTTCATAAAGAAATTCATGACAGAGTGTCAGAAACCTTAATGAAGTCTGGGTAGGCGATAGCCACTGCTCTCCCCTCATCTACCAAGCCACCCATGTCAGCGCAGAAGGTTATCAGGCTGGTTCAGCATGACAGCCCCTTGGTGAAGCCACGCTGACAACTCCTGATGACTTCCTTGCCCTTCATGTGCCTGGAAGTGGTTTCCATGATCAGCTGGCAGGCAGCCCCCTACCATGAGGTGTGAGCATCTACCCCCTCCCGGGAAAGCAGAGGAAATGCCCCAGTGGGGCACAAAGGTGTGACAGAGCTGCTCCTTCGAGAGCGGATGTCCAGAAGGGAATTTGGCTGTAGTAGAAGAGAGGCTTTGAGCCTTTCTGGCCACTTGTAGCCCTTGCTGCTGGAGGGCAGAGGCCCAGCCGATGGCCTGGCACCCTCCTCAGGGCTTGCTCAATTCCCCAAAGCCCCATGGACCTGGCGTGGCACTGAGATACTTGTTTGGCTTTTACCTTCCACCCGTCTTAGGAGGCCAGTCCTCCATCCATTTGTGCATCTCAAGCTCTTCATCTGCTCCTCTGCTCTCTGCTGGTTTCAGGGTGTGGCTGTAGACGTGCTCGGCGTTTTCTACGTGCTGAGAAAGCACTGCAGCAAACGGAACAGGGACGTGATCGCACCCAAATTTCATCTGTCGGAGAGAGTTGCACAGGCTCAGGGGATCAGCCATGCCAACAGAGACATTCCTGGTAAGGCGGCAGCGTGAAGCCTTGGCTTCCCCTTGCGGTGCCCTTGGGCTGTGAGCTGGAGAACATCTTCCCCTTGTCCAAAGCCAAGACCTGGTTCAGGTCCTGAAAGCTCAGACCTCCTCCAAGCAGTGGTGAGGGCACAGGGTGGGATGGCCAGGCTGACCCTCCAGGCTGCTGTGCAGTCTTTGATGGCCTGAGCGTGGCACAGCTTCCGGGGCTGGCACCCTCCACATGGCTCCTACCCAACGGCCACCCTTCTTCTGTCCTGCTTCCGCGTGGAAGAAACCCTCGCTTCTACCTGATACCGCGTTTTGGGGAGGGCTTTGAGTTTAGGCCAGGACATTGCCCAAGACAAGTCTGTAGCACAGGATTGCTGGTGGGGTGGGCAGCTCCTTCAGCCTGCCGAGCTGCTGCCTACCTGACCTTGCTCCTCTTTTGCCATTTTCCAGATGACCTCGAAATCGTCCCCCTGGACTATTCTCAGCTGTCCCTAAAGACGGCCCTTCCAGAGAAGCTAGTGAGGGAATGCGTGAATGACATCGTGGTGCTCTTCAGCTGGGGCGCGGGGCTCGGAGAAGATTTTGACCTTGTTTTCAAGGGCATCGGTCTCCTTATGAGCCGAAACAGGACCCTCACAATGAGATACTACGAAGACTTTCTCCTCGCCATCGATGGCACTGGACTTGTATTGAAATGTCTGCTGTCTGTAAGTTTAACATTTTTTCCAGGGCTCCTTGGCAGTCTTCTGAGGTCCTCTCAGAGGACCCGGGAGATGGCTTCTCTTGGCCTGCCCGGATTGTCGAACCACTTGGGCAAGGCAGGGCCCCCCGCAACGCCAGCTTTCCGTAGGGCTCCTTGCTTGCGTCTGGTGGTCTTGGCTACAGAGGAAGCCCAGAGAAGAGTTCTCTCGGCTCAAGCCAAACACCCCTCTAGCCTGGGATCCCACACCCAGCGGCTTGGGGAAAGGCTGCAAGACCAGGGCAAGTCTTGTAGCGCAACCGTGCAGCTCTTGTTCACGCTACGGGAGGGCTGCTGGTGGGGAAAGACACAGAGGGTTTCCTTGAGGCAGCTACGCTATAGCGGTGGGAAAGCTTGCTGCCCTTGTGAAGGAGGAGCTCCTTTCCTTGGACTCATCTGCCACGTCTCTGTGCCTTCTGCAGAACCCATGGACAAGGATTCAGGTGGTATCAGACAAGAAACCTGACGATGTCCACATGTGTCCTAGGGGGATCCACGTGCTGCCCACGTGAGTACCTTTGCTTGGCTTCTCAGCTCCTGCTGGGCAGAGCTGCGTTGCCAGACCTTGCCTGCACCTGAGGTTAGTGAAGACTCCTTCCTTAAAGGAAGCCTTCCCAGCTACCTCCATGCGTCCTCTGTCTCCTTCCTGACTCTGCCTGTCCTCACCTGCATTAACCTGGAAGAGGGATTGTGCTTTACCCTCCCAACACAGTTATAGATCCAGATGGGGTGATGGCAAAAAGAATTTCAGAAGACAGCTTTGCAATTTCCCTGTGGGTTGATTGTACCCAAGAAGCCTCTCTTCAAGGCTGGTCAAAGACCTGACCTGTACACGCCCTGTTGGGGACATTTCCCTGGTTTTCCTGAGACTCCAGCACATGAAGAGTCTCCGGAGTGACTTCTCCTTGGAGCAAGGGGCAGAAACGGAAGGACTTGCTGGCGCAAAGGGAGGCTGTGGGGCTCTGCAGAGCTCCGTGCTGGGACAAGCCCTGCTGAGCCGATCCACCGATGAGGCGTGGGACAGAGCTGGCTCTGTACGAATCTCGAGGGTGCATCAGGGAGGGACTGCCAAGGAGCCGGGGAAGCTCTTGACTGTGTCACACGTTTCCCGGATGGAGTCCTCCAAGGAGCTGAACAGCCTGCACGTGCTGTTCTAGAAAGCTAGAGGCCTTGCAGTGACTTCTGGCCGTATCTGTCACTGGAAGCAAAGGGAAGGCGAAGCCCTTTCTTCCAGGTTGTGTCTGCTTCCTTCCAGGTTTGAGATTAAGCCACACCCTGGAGGAACAGCCAAAGGCTTTTCCCAGGCAGAGGGATCCAGGGAGAAAGAAGGTAAAGACTGTCCGACTCCTAAGCCGAGACTGAGCAGGTCTGCACCTCCGCTTGCCTGGGCGGTCACAAAACGCTCTTCTGAGGAGCTGTCTTCTTTCACAGTTCCGGGGAGCCCTCCAGAAGAGAGACCTCACCGTCAAAAGAAGCATTCATCAGGCAAACCGAGGGGACCCAAAAAGGCGAAAGGGAAACAAGGCAGTACAGAGAGGCCTGGGAAGAGGTGAGGCTCTTGGAGAAGCGGATAAGGGCCATGGGATGGTCTGGTACTTGTGGCAGCAAGACACATCCGTTGGGAACGCTGTCTGTATTGGCGCTGAAAGGCAGTTAGTGCATCTGACAAGGAAGGGGCGCATTCCGGCTGGACTGCGGGTGTGCAGCAGAGTTTTGTGCGGCACTGGCGTCACCTTCCTGCCTTTTCACCTCCTTTCCAGTGAAGTGGTTAACAGGCCGATATCCAGACCGAGGGCAGAGTTCCAGTCTCAACAGCTGGGAGACTTGGGAGCAGACATGGCTGAGAAGCAAAAGAAAGAAGGTAAAGTAGTGGATGAATCCTGACACAGGCTTGCAGGTTTCCTTACTGCCAGGGGAAGGGAGCCAAGGCTCCGCGATGCATGACCACTGCTCACAGATGGAGTTGATCTGCTGAGTCTGAGTGGGGACACCTCCCTGCTCCGCCCCATTATATCCCTACTGTAGCTTGCCAAGTGATCTTTCCTATGCACCCTGTCAGAGAGGACATGAGGCCTCCTGGGAAACGTAACTCCAAGGCCCTCAGGATTAGTGTCGTAGACAGATTCCCCATAGCACTGAGCAGCTCTGCATGTGCTTCTTGTCTGGGCTGCCACAAAGATGACGTTGTACTGAGGAGGTTTCTTCTGTCTCACTTGCAGGATGTCCTCCTGAGAGCAGCCCCCTTCGTCGGAGGCAGCTTTCCCCCTTGGCATCACAGGGGCTGAAAGCAGAAGATGGCAAGGGCGAGCAAGCTGTAGGAGTCAAGCCCCCAGAAGGGTGAGAGTCTTGGAAGAAGACCCCAGGGCCAGGGTGTGCTCTGTCCTTGGGGCAGTGACATGCTTGTGATGGACACACGGCCTTTATCATCTCTGTAAGGCGCTTTGGACGTGTTCCCGCGCTGGGCATTTTCTTGCTGGAGGGCAAGGGTGCGGTGGGGTTTGGCGAGATGCTCATCATGGCTTCATTTTTGTTGTCTTCTGCTTTCCAGATCTCAGGTTGCCCAAGCACCATCTTGCGCTCCTGAGTTTCACAAGTCACTCCCACGACATGTGGAAGAAAGCCCAGGTAAGGGGAGTGAGAAAGAAGACAAAGAACTGGGGGGGTCCTGACAGAGGCTCACAGGTTTCCCTTGTGCCCTTGGTGCCAGGGAAAGAAAGCCTTTCTCCGAGGTGATGGGTGGGGCAGCAAAATGCCCGTCTGGTGGCTGCGTTTGCCCCAACTAATCAGCCTTCAGGGGCTCGCTATGGAAGAAGACCCTTGGGCAGCGTGACGCTCCCGGCTGGGGCTGGTTTGCTGAAGAGCACATCCCCACTGCGCGCCGTTCCCTGCTGTATCTTGCCCAGGCTTTTTTTGTTTGAGGCGTGTGTTTGTGCCGGAGGGAGACAAGAAGGACTACGGTCCACCCTCACTCTGAGCAGCAACTGCTGCCGTTAAGCAGAAGGAAGAGGACGGTTGGTACAGCCGGTGGTTTCACCCTGTTTGCATTTCATGAGTAAAGCTGTGTTGGGAAGACTGTCAAGTGTCTCCAAGCGTTTGCTCCAACACTGGACACTTGGGAGCTGGTAGCTTGATCCCTTCTTCTGGAATTGCTGGCTGACTCCTCTGAAACAGCGTCTTTGGGCTAACGGTGCCCACAGCTGCAAGCGTGTCTGAGAGCAGTGCAGACAGCCGGGGACCTCTTCCCCTTGGCTGAAGTTGTTTGCCCCAGAGAGGCTCTGTGAGGTCTCCATCTTATGCTGGCAAGCCCCGCTTTTCCAAAGATGTCCTAGGGAAAAAGGATCCTAGATGAGGAATACCACAGGGGTGAAAGTTGCACTCTGGACCTGCGGAATTGGATGAGAGAAAGGGTTTACTGCTGTCTGAGACCTCCGTGGAAATGAGACCCCCAAGGCCCTGAGGAGTGCTGCCACAGCTGGTTTCCCCACAGGACTGAGCAGCTCTGCATGTGCTTCTTGTCTGGGCTGCCACAAAGATGACGTTGTACTGAGGAGGTTTCTTCTGTCTCACTTGCAGGATGTCCTCCTGAGAGCAGCCCCCTTCATCAAAGGCAGCTTTCCCCCTTGGCATCACAGGGGCTGAAAGCAGAAAATGGCAAGGGCGAGCAAGCTGTAGGAGTCAAGCCCCCAGAAGGGTGAGAGTCTTGGAAGAAGACCCCAGGGCCAGGGTGTGCTCTGTCCTTGGGGCAGTGACATGCTTGTGATGGACACACGGCCTTTATCAGCTCTGCAAGGCGCTTTGGACGCGTTCCCGCGCTGGGCATTTTCTTGCTGGAGGGCAAGGGTGCGGTGGGGTTTGGCGAGATGCTCATCATGGCTTCATTTTTGTTGTCTTCTGCTTTCCAGATCTCAGGTTGCCCAAGCACCATCTTGCGCTCCTGAGTTTCACAAGTCACTCCCACGACATGTGGAAGAAAGCCCAGGTAAGGGGAGTGAGAAAGAAGACAAAGAACTGGGGGGGTCCTGACAGAGGCTCACAGGTTTCCCTTGTGCCCTTGGTGCCAGGGAAAGAAAGCCTTTCTCCGAGGTGATGGGTGGGGCAGCAAAATGCCCGTCTGGTGGCTGCGTTTGCCCCAACTAATCAGCCTTCAGGGGCTCGCTATGGAAGAAGACCCTTGGGCAGCGTGACGCTCCCGGCTGGGGCTGGTTTGCTGAAGAGCACATCCCCACTGCGCGCCGTTCCCTGCTGTATCTTGCCCAGGCTTTTTTTGTTTGAGGCGTGTGTTTGTGCCGGAGGGAGACAAGAAGGACTACGGTCCACCCTCACTCTGAGCAGCAACTGCTGCCGTTAAGCAGAAGGAAGAGGACGGTTGGTACAGCCGGTGGTTTCACCCTGTTTGCATTTCATGAGTAAAGCTGTGTTGGGAAGATTGTCAAGTGTCTCCAAGCGTTTGCTCCAACACTGGGCACTTGGGAGCTGGTAGCTTGATCCCTTCTTCTGGAATTGCTCGCTGACTCCTCCAAAACAGCGTCTTTGGACTGATGGTGCCCACAGCTGCAAGCGTGTCTGAGAGCAGTGCAGACAGCCGGGGACCTCTTCCCCTTGGCTGAAGTTGTTTGCCCCAGAGAGGCTCTGTGAGGTCTCCATCTTATGCTGGCAAGCCCCGCTTCTCCAAAGATGTCCTAGGGAAAAAGGATCCTAGATGAGGAATACCACAGGGGTGAAAGTTGCACTCTGGACCTGCGGAATTGGATGAGAGAAAGGGTTCACTGCTGCCTGAGTCCTCCCGGGAAATGAGACCCCCAAGGCCCTGAGGAGTGCTGCCACAGCTGGTTTCCCTACAGGACTGAGCAGCTCTGAATGTGCTTCTTGTCTGGGCTGCCACAAAGATGACGTTGTACTGAGGAGGTTTCTTCTGTCTGACTTGCAGGGCGTCCTCCTGAGAAGAGCGCCCTTCATCAAAGGCAGCTTTCCCCCTTGGCATCACAGGGGCTGAAAGCAGAAGATGGCAAGGGCGAGCAAGCTGTAGGAGTCAAGCCCCCAGAAGGGTGAGAGTCTTGGAAGAAGACCCCAGGGCCAGGGTGTGCTCTGTCCTTGGGGCAGTGACATGCTTGTGACGGACACACGGCCTTTATCAGCTCTGCAAGGCGCTTTGGACGTGTTCCCGCGCTGGGCATTTTCTTGCTGGAGAGCAAGGGTGCGGTGGGGTTTGGCGAGATGCTCATCATGGCTTCATTTTTGTTGTCTTCTGCTTTCCAGATCTCAGGTTGCCCAAGCACCATCTTGCGCTCCTGAGTTTCACAAGTCACTCCCACGACATGTGGAAGAAAGCCCAGGTAAGGGGAGTGAGAAAGAAGATAAAGAACTGGGGGGGTCCTGACAGAGGCTCACAGGTTTCCCTTGTGCCCTTGGTGCCAGGGAAAGAAAGCCTTTCTCCGAGGTGATGGGTGGGGCAGCAAAATGCCCGTCTGGTGGCTGTGTTTGCCCCAACTAATCAGCCTTCAGGGGCTCGCTATGGAAGAAGACCCTTGGGTAGCGTGACGCTCCCGGCTGGGGCTGGTTTGCTGAAGAGCACATCCCCACTGCGCGCCCTTCCCTGCTGTATCTTGCCCAGGCTTTTTTTGTTTGAGGCGTGTGTTTGTGCCGGAGGGAGACAAGAAGGACTACGGTCCACCCTCACTCTGAGCAGCAACTGCTGCCGTTAAGCAGAAGGAAGAGGACGGTTGGTACAGCCGGTGGTTTCACCCTGTTTGCATTTCATGAGTAAAGCTGTGTTGGGAAGATTGTCAAGTGTCTCCAAGCGTTTGCTCCAACACTGGGCACTTGGGAGCTGGTAGCTTGATCCCTTCTTCTGGAATTGCTCGCTGACTCCTCCGAAACAGCGTCTTTGGACTGATGGTGCCCACAGCTGCAAGCGTGTCTGAGAGCAGTGCAGACAGCCGGGGACCTCTTCCCCTTGGCTGAAGTTGTTTGCCCCAGAGAGGCTCTGTGAGGTCTCCATCTTATGCTGGCAAGCCCCGCTTCTCCAAAGATGTCCTAGTGAAAAAGGATCCTAGATGAGGAATACCACAGGGGTGAAAGTTGCACTCTGGACCTGTGGAATTGGATGAGAGAAAGGGTTCACTGCTGCCTGAGTCCTCCCGGGAAATGAGATCCCCAAGGCCCTGAGGAGTGCTGCCACAGCTGGTTTCCCTACAGGACTGAGCAGCTCTGCATGTGCTTCTTGTCTGGGCTGCCACAAAGATGACGTTGTACTGAGGAGGTTTCTTCTGTCTCACTTGCAGGATGTCCTCCTGAGAAGAGCCCCCTTCATCAAAGGCAGCTTTCCCCCTTGGCATCACAGGGGCTGAAAGCAGAAGATGGCAAGGGCGAGCAAGCTGTAGGAGTCAAGCCCCCAGAAGGGTGAGAGTCTTGGAAGAAGACCCCAGGGCCAGGGTGTGCTCTGTCCTTGGGGCAGTGACATGCTTGTGATGGACACACGGCCTTTATCAGCTCTGCAAGGCGCTTTGGACGTGTTCCCGCGCTGGGCATTTTCTTGCTGGAGGGCAAGGGTGCGGTGGGGTTTGGCGAGATGCTCATCATGGCTTCATTTTTGTTGTCTTCTGCTTTCCAGATCTCAGGTTGCCCAAGCACCATCTTGCGCTCCTGAGTTTCACAAGTCACTCCCACGACATGTGGAAGAAAGCCCGGGTAAGGGGAGTGAGAAAGAAGACAAAGAACTGGGGGGGTCCTGACAGAGGCTCACAGGTTTCCCTTGTGCCCTTGGTGCCAGGGAAAGAAAGCCTTTCTCCGAGGTGATGGGTGGGGCAGCAAAATGCCCGTCTGGTGGCTGCGTTTGCCCCAACTAATCAGCCTTCAGGGGCTCGCTATGGAAGAAGACCCTTGGGCAGCGTGACGCTCCCGGCTGGGGCTGGTTTGCTGAAGAGCACATCCCCACTGCGCGCCGTTCCCTGCTGTATCTTGCCCAGGCTTTTTTTGTTTGAGGCGTGTGTTTGTGCCGGAGGGAGACAAGAAGGACTACGGTCCACCCTCACTCTGAGCAGCAACTGCTGCCGTTAAGCAGAAGGAAGAGGACGGTTGGTACAGCCGGTGGTTTCACCCTGTTTGCATTTCATGAGTAAAGCTGTGTTGGGAAGATTGTCAAGTGTCTCCAAGCGTTTGCTCCAACACTGGGCACTTGGGAGCTGGTAGCTTGATCCCTTCTTCTGGAATTGCTCGCTGACTCCTCCGAAACAGCGTCTTTGGACTGATGGTGCCCACAGCTGCAAGCGTGTCTGAGAGCAGTGCAGACAGCCGGGGACCTCTTCCCCTTGGCTGAAGTTGTTTGCCCCAGAGAGGCTCTGTGAGGTCTCCATCTTATGCTGGCAAGCCCCGCTTCTCCAAAGATGTCCTAGGGAAAAAGGATCCTAGATGAGGAATACCACAGGGGTGAAAGTTGCACTCTGGACCTGCGGAATTGGATGAGAGAAAGGGTTCACTGCTGCCTGAGTCCTCCCGGGAAATGAGACCCCCAAGGCCCTGAGGAGTGCTGCCACAGCTGGTTTCCCCACAGGACTGAGCAGCTCTGCATGTGCTTCTTGTCTGGGCTGCCACAAAGATGACGTTGTACTGAGGAGGTTTCTTCTGTCTGACTTGCAGGACGTCCTACTGAGAAGAGCGCCCTTCATCAAAGGCAGCTTTCCCCCTTGGCATCACAGGGGCTGAAAGCAGAAGATGGCAAGGGCGAGCAAGCTGTAGGAGTCAAGCCCCCAGAAGGGTGAGAGTCCTGGAAGAAGACCCCAGGGCCAGGGTGTGCTCTGTCCTTGGGGCAGTGACATGCTTGTGATGGACACACAGCCTTTATCAGCTCTGCAAGGCGCTTTGGACGTGTTCCCGCGCTGGGCATTTTCTTGCTGGAGGGCAAGGGTGCGGTGGGGTTTGGCGAGATGCTCATCATGGCTTCATTTTTGTTGTCTTCTGCTTTCCAGATCTCAGGTTGCCCAAGCACCATCTTGCGCTCCTGAGTTTCACAAGTCACTCCCACGACATGTGGAAGAAAGCCCGGGTAAGGGGAGTGAGAAAGAAGACAAAGAACTGGGGGGGTCCTGACAGAGGCTCACAGGTTTCCCTTGTGCCCTTGGTGCCAGGGAAAGAAAGCCTTTCTCCGAGGTGATGGGTGGGGCAGCAAAATGCCCGTCTGGTGGCTGCGTTTGCCCCAACTAATCAGCCTTCAGGGGCTCGCTATGGAAGAAGACCCTTGGGCAGCGTGACGCTCCCGGCTGGGGCTGGTTTGCTGAAGAGCACATCCCCACTGCGCGCCGTTCCCTGCTGTATCTTGCCCAGGCTTTTTTTGTTTGAGGCGTGTGTTTGTGCCGGAGGGAGACAAGAAGGACTACGGTCCACCCTCACTCTGAGCAGCAACTGCTGCCGTTAAGCAGAAGGAAGAGGACGGTTGGTACAGCCGGTGGTTTCACCCTGTTTGCATTTCATGAGTAAAGCTGTGTTGGGAAGATTGTCAAGTGTCTCCAAGCGTTTGCTCCAACACTGGGCACTTGGGAGCTGGTAGCTTGATCCCTTCTTCTGGAATTGCTCGCTGACTCCTCCGAAACAGCGTCTTTGGACTGATGGTGCCCACAGCTGCAAGCGTGTCTGAGAGCAGTGCAGACAGCCGGGGACCTCTTCCCCTTGGCTGAAGTTGTTTGCCCCAGAGAGGCTCTGTGAGGTCTCCATCTTATGCTGGCAAGCCCCGCTTCTCCAAAGATGTCCTAGGGAAAAAGGATCCTAGATGAGGAATACCACAGGGGTGAAAGTTGCACTCTGGACCTGCGGAATTGGATGAGAGAAAGGGTTCACTGCTGCCTGAGTCCTCCCGGGAAATGAGACCCCCAAGGCCCTGAGGAGTGCTGCCACAGCTGGTTTCCCTACAGGACTGAGCAGCTCTGCATGTGCTTCTTGTCTGGGCTGCCACAAAGATGACGTTGTACTGAGGAGGTTTCTTCTGTCTCACTTGCAGGATGTCCTCCTGAGAAGAGCGCCCTTCATCAAAGGCAGCTTTCCCCCTTGGCATCACAGGGGCTGAAAGCAGAAGATGGCAAGGGCGAGCAAGCTGTAGGAGTCAAGCCCCCAGAAGGGTGAGAGTCCTGGAAGAAGACCCCAGGGCCAGGGTGTGCTCTGTCCTTGGGGCAGTGACATGCTTGTGATGGACACACAGCCTTTATCAGCTCTGCAAGGCGCTTTGGACGTGTTCCCGCGCTGGGCATTTTCTTGCTGGAGGGCAAGGGTGCGGTGGGGTTTGGCGAGATGCTCATCATGGCTTCATTTTTGTTGTCTTCTGCTTTCCAGATCTCAGGTTGCCCAAGCACCATCTTGCGCTCCTGAGTTTCACAAGTCACTCCCACGACATGTGGAAGAAAGCCCGGGTAAGGGGAGTGAGAAAGAAGACAAAGAACTGGGGGGGTCCTGACAGAGGCTCACAGGTTTCCCTTGTGCCCTTGGTGCCAGGGAAAGAAAGCCTTTCTCCGAGGTGATGGGTGGGGCAGCAAAATGCCCGTCTGGTGGCTGCGTTTGCCCCAACTAATCAGCCTTCAGGGGCTCGCTATGGAAGAAGACCCTTGGGCAGCGTGACGCTCCCGGCTGGGGCTGGTTTGCTGAAGAGCACATCCCCACTGCGCGCCGTTCCCTGCTGTATCTTGCCCAGGCTTTTTTTGTTTGAGGCGTGTGTTTGTGCCGGAGGGAGACAAGAAGGACTACGGTCCACCCTCACTCTGAGCAGCAACTGCTGCCGTTAAGCAGAAGGAAGAGGACGGTTGGTACAGCCGGTGGTTTCGACCTGTTTGCATTTCATGAGTAAAGCTGTGTTGGGAAGATTGTCAAGTGTCTCCAAGCGTTTGCTCCAACACTGGGCACTTGGGAGCTGGTAGCTTGATCCCTTCTTCTGGAATTGCTCGCTGACTCCTCCGAAACAGCGTCTTTGGACTGATGGTGCCCACAGCTGCAAGCGTGTCTGAGAGCAGTGCAGACAGCCGGGGACCTCTTCCCCTTGGCTGAAGTTGTTTGCCCCAGAGAGGCTCTGTGAGGTCTCCATCTTATGCTGGCAAGCCCCGCTTCTCCAAAGATGTCCTAGGGAAAAAGGATCCTAGATGAGGAATACCACAGGGGTGAAAGTTGCACTCTGGACCTGCGGAATTGGATGAGAGAAAGGGTTCACTGCTGCCTGAGTCCTCCCGGGAAATGAGACCCCCAAGGCCCTGAGGAGTGCTGCCACAGCTGGTTTCCCTACAGGACTGAGCAGCTCTGCATGTGCTTCTTGTCTGGGCTGCCACAAAGATGACGTTGTACTGAGGAGGTTTCTTCTGTCTCACTTGCAGGATGTCCTCCTGAGAAGAGCGCCCTTCATCAAAGGCAGCTTTCCCCCTTGGCATCACAGGGGCTGAAAGCAGAAGATGGCAAGGGCGAGCAAGCTGTAGGAGTCAAGCCCCCAGAAGGGTGAGAGTCTTGGAAGAAGACCCCAGGGCCAGGGTGTGCTCTGTCCTTGGGGCAGTGACATGCTTGTGATGGACACACGGCCTTTATCAGCTCTGCAAGGCGCTTTGGACGTGTTCCCGCGCTGGGCATTTTCTTGCTGGAGGGCAAGGGTGCGGTGGGGTTTGGCGAGATGCTCATCATGGCTTCATTTTTGTTGTCTTCTGCTTTCCAGATCTCAGGTTGCCCAAGCACCATCTTGCGCTCCTGAGTTTCACAAGTCACTCCCACGACATGTGGAAGAAAGCCCGGGTAAGGGGAGTGAGAAAGAAGACAAAGAACTGGGGGGGTCCTGACAGAGGCTCACAGGTTTCCCTTGTGCCCTTGGTGCCAGGGAAAGAAAGCCTTTCTCCGAGGTGATGGGTGGGGCAGCAAAATGCCCGTCTGGTGGCTGCGTTTGCCCCAACTAATCAGCCTTCAGGGGCTCGCTATGGAAGAAGACCCTTGGGCAGCGTGACGCTCCCGGCTGGGGCTGGTTTGCTGAAGAGCACATCCCCACTGCGCGCCGTTCCCTGCTGTATCTTGCCCAGGCTTTTTTTGTTTGAGGCGTGTGTTTGTGCCGGAGGGAGACAAGAAGGACTACGGTCCACCCTCACTCTGAGCAGCAACTGCTGCCGTTAAGCAGAAGGAAGAGGACGGTTGGTACAGCCGGTGGTTTCACCCTGTTTGCATTTCATGAGTAAAGCTGTGTTGGGAAGATTGTCAAGTGTCTCCAAGCGTTTGCTCCAACACTGGGCACTTGGGAGCTGGTAGCTTGATCCCTTCTTCTGGAATTGCTCGCTGACTCCTCCGAAACAGCGTCTTTGGACTGATGGTGCCCACAGCTGCAAGCGTGTCTGAGAGCAGTGCAGACAGCCGGGGACCTCTTCCCCTTGGCTGAAGTTGTTTGCCCCAGAGAGGCTCTGTGAGGTCTCCATCTTATGCTGGCAAGCCCCGCTTCTCCAAAGATGTCCTAGGGAAAAAGGATCCTAGATGAGGAATACCACAGGGGTGAAAGTTGCACTCTGGACCTGCGGAATTGGATGAGAGAAAGGGTTCACTGCTGCCTGAGTCCTCCCGGGAAATGAGACCCCCAAGGCCCTGAGGAGTGCTGCCACAGCTGGTTTCCCTACAGGACTGAGCAGCTCTGCATGTGCTTCTTGTCTGGGCTGCCACAAAGATGACGTTGTACTGAGGAGGTTTCTTCTGTCTGACTTGCAGGGCGTCCTCCTGAGAAGAGCGCCCTTCATCAAAGGCAGCTTTCCCCCTTGGCATCACAGGGGCTGAAAGCAGAAGATGGCAAGGGCGAGCAAGCTGTAGGAGTCAAGCCCCCAGAAGGGTGAGAGTCTTGGAAGAAGACCCCAGGGCCAGGGTGTGCTCTGTCCTTGGGGCAGTGACATGCTTGTGACGGACACACGGCCTTTATCAGCTCTGCAAGGCGCTTTGGACGTGTTCCCGCGCTGGGCATTTTCTTGCTGGAGAGCAAGGGTGCGGTGGGGTTTGGCGAGATGCTCATCATGGCTTCATTTTTGTTGTCTTCTGCTTTCCAGATCTCAGGTTGCCCAAGCACCATCTTGCGCTCCTGAGTTTCACAAGTCACTCCCACGACATGTGGAAGAAAGCCCAGGTAAGGGGAGTGAGAAAGAAGACAAAGAACTGGGGGGGTCCTGACAGAGGCTCACAGGTTTCCCTTGTGCCCTTGGTGCCAGGGAAAGAAAGCCTTTCTCCGAGGTGATGGGTGGGGCAGCAAAATGCCCGTCTGGTGGCTGTGTTTGCCCCAACTAATCAGCCTTCAGGGGCTCGCTATGGAAGAAGACCCTTGGGTAGCGTGACGCTCCCGGCTGGGGCTGGTTTGCTGAAGAGCACATCCCCACTGCGCGCCCTTCCCTGCTGTATCTTGCCCAGGCTTTTTTTGTTTGAGGCGTGTGTTTGTGCCGGAGGGAGACAAGAAGGACTACGGTCCACCCTCACTCTGAGCAGCAACTGCTGCCGTTAAGCAGAAGGAAGAGGACGGTTGGTACAGCCGGTGGTTTCACCCTGTTTGCATTTCATGAGTAAAGCTGTGTTGGGAAGATTGTCAAGTGTCTCCAAGCGTTTGCTCCAACACTGGGCACTTGGGAGCTGGTAGCTTGATCCCTTCTTCTGGAATTGCTCGCTGACTCCTCCGAAACAGCGTCTTTGGACTGATGGTGCCCACAGCTGCAAGCGTGTCTGAGAGCAGTGCAGACAGCCGGGGACCTCTTCCCCTTGGCTGAAGTTGTTTGCCCCAGAGAGGCTCTGTGAGGTCTCCATCTTATGCTGGCAAGCCCCGCTTCTCCAAAGATGTCCTAGGGAAAAAGGATCCTAGATGAGGAATACCACAGGGGTGAAAGTTGCACTCTGGACCTGCGGAATTGGATGAGAGAAAGGGTTCACTGCTGCCTGAGTCCTCCCGGGAAATGAGACCCCCAAGGCCCTGAGGAGTGCTGCCACAGCTGGTTTCCCCACAGGACTGAGCAGCTCTGCATGTGCTTCTTGTCTGGGCTGCCACAAAGATGACGTTGTACTGAGGAGGTTTCTTCTGTCTGACTTGCAGGACGTCCTACTGAGAAGAGCGCCCTTCATCAAAGGCAGCTTTCCCCCTTGGCATCACAGGGGCTGAAAGCAGAAGATGGCAAGGGCGAGCAAGCTGTAGGAGTCAAGCCCCCAGAAAGGTGAGAGTCCTGGAAGAAGACCCCAGGGCCAGGGTGTGCTCTGTCCTTGGGGCAGTGACATGCTTGTGATGGACACACGGCCTTTATCAGCTCTGCAAGGCGCTTTGGACGTGTTCCCGCGCTGGGCATTTTCTTGCTGGAGGGCAAGGGTGCGGTGGGGTTTGGCGAGATGCTCATCATGGCTTCATTTTTGTTGTCTTCTGCTTTCCAGATCTCAGGTTGCCCAAGCACCATCTTGCGCTCCTGAGTTTCACAAGTCACTCCCACGACATGTGGAAGAAAGCCCGGGTAAGGGGAGTGAGAAAGAAGACAAAGAACTGGGGGGGTCCTGACAGAGGCTCACAGGTTTCCCTTGTGCCCTTGGTGCCAGGGAAAGAAAGCCTTTCTCCGAGGTGATGGGTGGGGCAGCAAAATGCCCGTCTGGTGGCTGCGTTTGCCCCAACTAATCAGCCTTCAGGGGCTCGCTATGGAAGAAGACCCTTGGGCAGCGTGACGCTCCCGGCTGGGGCTGGTTTGCTGAAGAGCACATCCCCACTGCGCGCCGTTCCCTGCTGTATCTTGCCCAGGCTTTTTTTGTTTGAGGCGTGTGTTTGTGCCGGAGGGAGACAAGAAGGACTACGGTCCACCCTCACTCTGAGCAGCAACTGCTGCCGTTAAGCAGAAGGAAGAGGACGGTTGGTACAGCCGGTGGTTTCACCCTGTTTGCATTTCATGAGTAAAGCTGTGTTGGGAAGATTGTCAAGTGTCTCCAAGCGTTTGCTCCAACACTGGGCACTTGGGAGCTGGTAGCTTGATCCCTTCTTCTGGAATTGCTCGCTGACTCCTCCGAAACAGCGTCTTTGGACTGATGGTGCCCACAGCTGCAAGCGTGTCTGAGAGCAGTGCAGACAGCCGGGGACCTCTTCCCCTTGGCTGAAGTTGTTTGCCCCAGAGAGGCTCTGTGAGGTCTCCATCTTATGCTGGCAAGCCCCGCTTCTCCAAAGATGTCCTAGGGAAAAAGGATCCTAGATGAGGAATACCACAGGGGTGAAAGTTGCACTCTGGACCTGCGGAATTGGATGAGAGAAAGGGTTCACTGCTGCCTGAGTCCTCCCGGGAAATGAGACCCCCAAGGCCCTGAGGAGTGCTACCACAGCTGGTTTCCCTACAGGACTGAGCAGCTCTGAATGTGCTTCTTGTCTGGGCTGCCACAAAGATGACGTTGTACTGAGGAGGTTTCTTCTGTCTGACTTGCAGGGCGTCCTCCTGAGAAGAGCGCCCTTCATCAAAGGCAGCTTTCCCCCTTGGCATCACAGGGGCTGAAAGCAGAAGATGGCAAGGGCGAGCAAGCTGTAGGAGTCAAGCCCCCAGAAGGGTGAGAGTCTTGGAAGAAGACCCCAGGGCCAGGGTGTGCTCTGTCCTTGGGGCAGTGACATGCTTGTGACGGACACACGGCCTTTATCAGCTCTGCAAGGCGCTTTGGACGTGTTCCCGCGCTGGGCATTTTCTTGCTGGAGAGCAAGGGTGCGGTGGGGTTTGGCGAGATGCTCATCATGGCTTCATTTTTGTTGTCTTCTGCTTTCCAGATCTCAGGTTGCCCAAGCACCATCTTGCGCTCCTGAGTTTCACAAGTCACTCCCACGACATGTGGAAGAAAGCCCGGGTAAGGGGAGTGAGAAAGAAGACAAAGAACTGGGGGGGTCCTGACAGAGGCTCACAGGTTTCCCTTGTGCCCTTGGTGCCAGGGAAAGAAAGCCTTTCTCCGAGGTGATGGGTGGGGCAGCAAAATGCCCGTCTGGTGGCTGCGTTTGCCCCAACTAATCAGCCTTCAGGGGCTCGCTATGGAAGAAGACCCTTGGGCAGCGTGACGCTCCCGGCTGGGGCTGGTCTGCTGAAGAGCACATCCCCACTGCGCGCCGTTCCCTGCTGTATCTTGCCAAGGCTTTTTTTGTTTGAGGCGTGTGTTTGTGCCGGAGGGAGACAAGAAGGACTACGGTCCACCCTCAGTCTGAGCAGCAACTGCTGCCGTTAAGCAGAAGTAAAAGGACGGTTGGTACAGCCGGTGGTTTCACCCTGTTTGCATTTCATGAGTAAAGCTGTGTTGGGAAGACTGTCAAGTGTCTCCAAGCGTTTGCTCCAACACTGGGCACTTGGGAGCTGGTAGCTTGATCCCTTCTTCTGGAATTGCTCGCAGACTCCTCCGAAACAGCGTCTTTGGACTGATGGTGCCCACAGCTGCAAGCGTGTCTGAGAGCAGTGCAGACAGCCGGGGACCTCTTCCCCTTGGCTGAAGTTGTTTGCCCCAGAGAGGCTCTGTGAGGTCTCCATCTTATGCTGGCAAGCCCCGCTTCTCCAAAGATGTCCTAGGGAAAAAGGATCCTAGATGAGGAATACCACAGGGGTGAAAGTTGCACTCTGGACCTGCGGAATTGGATGAGAGAAAGGGTTCACTGCTGCCTGAGTCCTCCCGGGAAATGAGACCCCCAAGGCCCTGAGGAGTGCTGCCACAGCTGGTTTCCCCACAGGACTGAGCAGCTCTGCATGTGCTTCTTGTCTGGGCTGCCACAAAGATGACGTTGTACTGAGGAGGTTTCTTCTGTCTCACTTGCAGGATGTCCTCCTGAGAAGAGCGCCCTTCATCAAAGGCAGCTTTCCCCCTTGGCATCACAGGGGCTGAAAGCAGAAGATGGAAGGGCGAGCAAGCGGTAGGAGTCAAGCCCCCAGAAAGGTGAGAGTCTTGGAAGAAGACCCCAGGGCCAGGATGTGCTCTGTCCTTGGGGCAGTGACATGCTTGTGATGGACACACGGCCTTTATCAGCTCTGCAAGGCGCTTTGGACGTGTCCCTGGACTGGGCATTTTCTTGCTGGAGGGCAATGGTGCGGTGGGGTTTGGCGAGACGCTCGTGTTGGCTTCATTTTTGTTGTCTTCTGCTTTCCAGGTCTCGGATTTTCTCAGCACCACCTTTCCCTCTGGGGACTCTGAAGTGGCTCCCAATACGACATGTGGAAGAAAGCCCTGGTAAGGGGAGTGAGAAAGAAGACAAAGAACTGGAGGGGTCCTGACGGGGCCTCACAGGTTTCCCTTGTGCCCTTTGTGCCTGGGTAAGAAAGCCTTTCTCCGAGGTGATGCGTGGGCCATTAAAATGCCCATCTGGTAGGTTCGTCTGCCCCAACTAATCAGCCTTCAGGGGCTCGCTATGGAAGAAGACCCTTGGGAGCGTGACGCTCCCGGCTGGGGCTGGTTTGCTGAAGAGCACACGTGGTTTCCCAACCTGAGCAAGCAGTTCTGCCTGTGCTTGTTGTGTGAGCTGCCACAAGGTCATTGCTCTGAGGTGGTTTCTTGTGTCTCACTTGCAGGGACTCTGCCTGGTTACAGAGTTCTTAAAGAACTTTTCGTTCGAATCATTGCGCCTGCTGCCAAGAAAGTATGGCAAGGATGAACAAGCTCTGGGATTCAAGCCCCCAGAAAGGTGAGTCTTGTAGAAAAACCCCGCAGCCCGGGTGTGCTTATGTCCTTGGGGCAGTGACATGCTTGTGATGGACACATGGCCTTTATGAGCTCTGCAAGGCGCTTTGGACGTATCCCTGGGTTGGGCATTTTCTTGCTGGAGGGCAAGGGTGCGGTGGGGTTTGGCGTGACTCTTATGTTTGCTTCGCAATCCCAGGTCTTGTAGATCTTCTGCTCACTGCTTTTAGTAGATGGAACTGAGCCCACCCCTGTTTTTGAGGAGGCACAGTACTCTGCTGGGTAAAAGGACATGGAGGTTTTCCTGCCTCTGCTACATCTGCAGTGTCCCTGCTCCACCCCCTGGTGGGGTTGGTGCTTTTGGGTGACAGACAGATGCGTTTGCCTGCTGCTCGAGAACCTCTCTTCCTTTTCAGAAATCCTCCTGCCCCACTCCTCCAGCCTGCTGCAGGAGAAGGGAGTAGGAGCGGGTGATTGCCAGGGATATCCCCCTCTCCTCTCAGCACCACTGCTGGAACAAGGAGTCCCCGCGCCCAGCTTGCCTACCGATGTCCTGTGCTTCCATTTCAGTTTTTGCCCCCCAAAATAAATGGTGATTCCTATCTCCTGTGCTCAGTTGACGTGCGGAAAAAAAAACTTTACAACCCGAAAGGTTATACAGTAAGTATGTTTATTGCGCGCAGGTGCACGGGGGATTGCTCCACCATAAACGTGCATGCCCATCGTGGCCCCTTGTCCAGTATTTATACAATTAAAACACTACATATTCCAGAGACACCTATGCATATTCACGATCTACCCCCGAAAAGGCAGTTCCTTCCGGTCACTCCATTTCCATAATCTCCGCCTTGGACTCCTCCTCGGTGCCCTTGCGCAGTCCCTCCAGGTGGTCGTGAACAGGGGTCTTCAGGGATGAAGGCCATAGGTCTTCCTCGCTGTGTACTTTTCACCTCTCCCCTGAAATCTCTAATTTGGCTGAGCTTGCAGTCGCAGACCGGTTTCGGCCTGGTCTGTCCTTGAGTGCACATCTGGCTACCTCCCTTTTGTTATTGTTTGAAGATGGATGTTAGCTAGCCCTCGTTAGCCCTTATCTCCTCCCACCTTTGACACCTTTGAACCATGAATTACATCCTTGGTTTCGTCTTTTCTGTTTCCCCTTATCAGCTTCTTTCTCCAGCATTCCGGACCTCCTTCTCAGGCCGTTTGCAGGGGTTAGTAATTAATTGCCTACTTGCATGCATGTTAGTTCTGGGAAAGCAGGTTTTAATAGTTTTAGCATTTTCTATGTAGCTCTCTATTAATATTTTCGATATATCTTCGGTTAGAAAGTATATTTTCTATATGGGCCCCTATCAATTCCCCCCTTTTCTATTGAGTTAAGTAAATTCTTTTACTTGACTGTTCTCTCTGATTAGTGTTATACTTTGCACATTGATGTCAAACCCACATGTATAGAGTCACTACTAGAAGTAAATAGAATAGTGGTAGCTATTATTAGATGCATTAGGACATTGAAGAATCTGGTGGCTGAAGGTGACCACTCAAAAGGTGTGTCCCACCACTTGTGTTCTCCATCTTTTTCTACCCTTTGCAATTTCTTTTTGCTATATGCTGCCATTCCCTTGGAGAGTTTTAGTAAAGTACTTTCCACTCCCAACTTTTTGTCTGAGTTTGTCTCTTCCATTGTTCATATGTATCTCCAGTATGTTTACACATCCATAGGGAACATTGTAGCGTGCAGCATATCATCAACCCCAGTATAATAAACACAATTATACTAACAAAGAGTTGCTTAAGCCATGTAAAGTTAGGTAGCCATGATGTTAGTTTTTTCCAAAGTTCCGAAAATCCCAGTGAAGTGTCATCCAAGGTCAGTTGATGTAGCACCTGTGTTTGTTTCCAGATTTGTTCCAAGTCAACAGTTATTCTCTGACTCTGATCTACATATGTACAACAGCTATTATTTAGTACTGTACATACTCCTCCTTCCTTGCTATATAGCAAGTCCAATGCTAATTGTTTTGTAGTGTAATTTTTGAAATGCTTTCTATTTCTTTCTGTTGTGCTCTTATGGCATCTACAGTGGAATTCATGGCCACCTCTAAGGTAGCTGATAGGTTTACCATAGCTTTTTCTAGTTCACTTACCCCTAGCCATGGCAAAAACCATCGAGCAGAACTATGGAAAGAGCTGGGTTTTTCTAAAGATCCATGATTGAAATGGTTCTTAATACTTCAGAACTGGTGGGGAAGGCTGTACCTATTAAGGGGAACCCACGTGCCGAATTTTCAGGTAATTGTGCACAAATCCAACAGGAAGATAATTTCAAGCTGTCAACCACCTTCCTTAACAGTTGCAAGTACACATTTTGATCCCATGCGGTGGCAATGCTTACCACTGACAATATCCACAGATAACTAACCCTCATTTTGCCTGTACAGTTTGAGTTTAGATGGTCCTGTTAGCTCCGAGGTCCATCCTTTGTGAGGCACTTTCCTCACACGGGTGTGGTGAATCCAGGCGTTTTATTCCCTGAGCTTGGTTGCTGTGAAAGAGGTGAGAAGCACTTGGTATGGTCCTTCCCACTGTGGCTCCAAAGTTTTCTCTGTAAGAGACTTAACATATACATAGTCTCCAGGTTGTATGTTATGCACTGGCCCATCCAAACCCCTGCATCGAGTTCCAAACACCTGTTTCTCAATTTTATGAAGCTGTTTCCCTAATGCCACCATGAAGGAAGTCATCAATTCTTCACCAATTTGTGAAGAGGTTCCCTTCTGTACCCCATAGGGTCGTCCATATAGAATTTCAAATGGGCTTAGTCCTTCCTTAGCTCGGGGTCTCGTTCGTATCCGTAGCATTGCTAGGGGTAGAGATTGTGGCCAGGCCAAATTGGTTTCTTGTCCTAATTTAACAATCTGTTGTTTAATCAAGTGATTCATTTTCTCCACCTGGCCACTGGATTGTGGCCGGTGTGGAGTGTGTAGTTGCCAATCTGTCCCTAGATGGTGGCTTATTTTTTGCACTATTTTGGAGATGAAGTGCGGCCCTCTATCTGAGGACATCACCTCTGGGACTCCAAACCTGGGTATGATTTCTTGTAGCAACACCTCGGTCACCTCTCGAGCTTTAGCTGTCCTGCATGGGAAAGCTTCTGGCCAGCCTGAAAAGGTGTCAGTTAGTACAAGGAAGTATTTATGCCCCTCTTTTCTAGGAAGTTCCGAGAAATCAATTTGCCAATGTTGTCCCGGGCAATTTCCTTTCCCAATTTGGCCCATTTCTGGTTTTGGGACAATTTTTGGGTTAGTCTGGAGGCAAAGGTCACATTGCTGAGTCACTTGTCTGACAGTGGTGTATAAATTCCGAGCTGTCGTGTGTCGGATAAGGTATTTGTATAATGTCTCCGCCCCCCAGTGTCCCTTCTTGTGTTCCTCCCGGACCAATGGCCAAACCATATAAGAGGGGACTATGAGTTTCCCGTGTGATGTTACAGCCCACCCGTCCTCATTGTATGTTCCTTCCAAATCTGTAATTAACTTTCGATCTTCCTTAGTGTATTCTGGCTTACCTTCTAAGGTTATCTGTCCGTCTGGGACTAGTGCTCCTTCCACCTTTACCATTTCTTTAGCTGCCTGTTTTGCCTCTCGGTCTGCCAGTTCGTTTCCCGTTTCCAATTCGGTGCTCACTTTCTGGTGTGCCCTGATGTGCATAATTGCCACTTTTTCAGGAAGTTGGACTGCATTCAAGAGTCTTAAAATTTCCTCCGCGTGCTTGATAGTCTTTCCTTGGGAGTTCAACAGTCCTCTCTCCTTCCAAATTGCTCCGTGGGCATGTACCACTCCAAAGACGTATTTAGAATCAGTCCAAATATTCACAGCCTTTCCTTCGGCCCTCTCCAGGGCCCGAGTGAGGGCTATGATCTCAGCCTTTTGTGCTGAAGTGTCAGCCGGTAGTGGTCCAGATTCTATTACCTTTTCAGCAGTGGTGATGGCGTACCCGGGATGTCGTCTTCCGCCCAGGATGTAGCTGCTCCCATCTGTGAACCAGTGCTCTACCCCATCCATGGGGGCATCTTTGAAGTCAATGCGGCTAGAGTATGTGGCCTCAATCGTCTCGAGGCAGTCGTGGTCCACCGGTTCTCCAGTCTTCCCACTAAGAAATGAAGCTGGGTTGACAATGTTAGTGTTCACAATCTCTACATAGTCCTGCTCGACCATGATAGCTTGATATTTCAGGAACCTCTGTGGGGAGACCCAATGTCCCCCTTTTACTTCAAGGACTGTAGACACTGTGTGAGATACTAAACCAGTCATTTTCTGACCCAGGGTAAACTTCCGCACTTCCTGAACATTCAGGATGACTGCTGCTACTGCCTTTAGGCAGCCAGGCCACCCTTTGGCAGCAGCATCCAATTGTTTGGAGAAGTACGCCACAGCTCGTCTGTATGGTCCCAGGTCTTGTGCCAGTACTCCTAACGCTATTCCCTGCTTTTCATGGGAAAATAGGAGAAATGGTCTACTCACATCAGGGAGTCCCAGTGCCGGTGCTGACATCAGGGCCTTCTTCAGCTGATGGAATGCCCGATCTGACTCAGCATCCCATTGGAGGTGACTTTGGCTGGATGTTATCAAGGAATACAGTGGTTTGGCCAGCAGGCCACAGTCATGTATCCAGAGCCGGCACCACGCCGTCATTCCCAGGAAGGTCCGCAGTTCTTTTACAGTCTGTGGCCAAGGGGTCTGGCATATGGCTTCTTTCCGGGCTTGCCCCAAGGACCGTTGCCCTGCACTGATCTCATACCCTAGGTATGTAACCTGCTGCAAAGTCACTTGTGCCTTTTTCTGGGACGCTCGGTACCCCTGAAGCTCAAGAAAATTTAATAAACTTACAGTCCAGGTGACACAGGCTTCTCTGGTTTTAGTTGCAATGAGGATGTCATCCACATATTGTAGTACCTTTCCTTCTTCTGATGGTGGTTCCCATAATTCCAAATCTTTTGCTAGTTGGTTCCCGAAGATGGTAGGGCTGTTCTTGAAACCTTGTGGCAACACAGTCCACGTGAGCTGGGTCTTCTGACCACTCTTAGGGTTTTCCCACTCGAATGCAAAAATTTTCTGACTGGCTTCGTGGAGAGGGAGGCAAAAGAAGGCATCTTTTACATCTAGAACTGAAAACCAAATTAAGTCAGGAGTTAAAGTGATTAGCGAGGTATATGAATTGGCAACGACGGGGAATAGATCCTCTGTTATTTTGTTAATGGCCCTCAGATCCTGGACTATTCGATAGGACCCATCTGGTTTTCGGACAGAGAGGATGGGGGTATTGAACTCCGATTCGCATTCTCTCAATAAGCCCAATTCTAGGAATCGCTCTATTTTGGGGCAAATCCCTTCCCTGTCTTCTTTCTTCAGTGGGTATTTTTTGATTCTTACTGCTCTCTGTCCATCCTTCAAATTTATTATTATTGGTTGGGCATTCTTGGCACGTCCTGGGACATCAGTCACCCAAACCTGTCTTGGTTTGAAAAGACAGGTGTCTGTGGAGGAAGGCAGGAGCCTCCCTTGAAATGGAAAGTGCAACCCCCTTCCCTCCGAATTATTATAATTTTGAAATTAACAGGCCTTCAGGCAAAGATATGGGGAATAGGAATAACAGTTCTTTACTAACATATATATATATATAACACAAGGCAGGGAAAAACAAACAACCCCCTGGTTTACACTGACAGAGTCAGGAATACAACCTGACACCCTGTTAGGGTGGCAGTAGCAGTCCGATAAGGTGATGGCTGCAGTCCTCCTGAAGCGATGGATGTAGTTCTGTGGAAGCAGCGATCAGGTAAAAGAGTCTGGTCTTCCTCCGAAGGTCCAGTGGTCGGCAGGTAGCTCTTGTCCTCTGGAACTCCAGTGGGGGGAAAAACTCCTCTGGGAATCCAGTGGAAGAAAGGCTGCTAGGGTGTTCGAGATCTCAGTTTTTATTTGGCATGGACTGCTTGGCTCCTTCCCCCCCCCCCCCCCCCAGGGTGGAGCATCTCACAATGGGATGGGGAGTCGTGAGGCAGTTCCTTGATGGGCCATGAACAGGAGATAGCCCAGGAGCGAGTTACCGATGGGTCAGGCGATAAGGCATTGCTGTGCCCAGTAACAGGAGATAGTCCAGAGGGGGGAGGCAGGGAGCACCACCCCACCTGGTCTCAACAGCTCCTGAAGATGGTAATAGAATATTTTATTTTTTTTGTTCCTTTTGGCACATTTTACCCTGTAACCCAGGACATAATCCACCCCTTATTCTATTACCATCTACACCATACCCAACCCAATGCCCCCTTACAGATACATATATACATATATACACAATGAAACCTTACACAGAGTTCTCACTTAAAATTAGGTCTCCTTGTGGTACACAACGGGTTTCCCCATTTTTCTGCATTACCCACCAAGTGTAACCAGGTCCTTGAGCAAAAACAACCCCACGGAGGGGTGTGCCTTTGCCTGATGTGGGATTAATCCAAACAGTCTTTCCTAACATACCTCTCGTATGTACCACAGGGACTTTATCTCCGTCCACTGTGTGCAAGGGTCCAGACTGGGCGGGACCAGCTCGATTGATGGACCCTCGGGTATTGACCATCCAGGTGTCCTTTGCTAAGTTCAGTTCCCAATTTTTGAAAGTCCCCCCTCCAAGTGCTTTTAGGGTAGTCTTAAGTAGCCCATTGCACCGTTCAACTTTCCCGGCAGCTGGTGCATGATAAGGGATATGATATATCCATTCGATTCCATGTTCTCTGGCCCAAGTGCTTATGAGGCTGTTCTTGAAATGTGTCCCGTTGTCTGACTCGGTTCTCTCAGGGGTGCCATGTCTCCAAAGAACTTGCTTTTCCAGGCCCAAGATGGTGTTCCGGGCAGTAGCATGAGGCACAGGGTAGGTCTCCAGCCACCCAGTGGTTGCTTCCACCATGGTCAGCACGTAGCGCTTGCCTTGACGGGTTTGGGGAAGAGTGATGTAGTCAATTTGCCAGGCTTCCCCATACCTGTACTTCGACCATCGTCCACCGTACCACAGAGGCTTCATCCGCTTGGCCTGCTTGATCGCAGCGCAGGTCTCACAGTCTTGGATAACCCGGGAGATACTGTTCATGGTTAGATCCACCCCTCGGTCCCGTGCCCATTTATAAGTGGCCTCTCTGCCTTGATGGCCTGAGGCATCATGGGCCCATCGAGCTAAGAACAACTCTCCTTTATGTTGCCAATCTAAGTCTATCTGGGACACCTCTATTTTTGCAGCCTGATCTACCTGTTCATTGTTACGATGTTCTTCATTAGGCCGACTCCTGGGGACATGAGCATCTACATGACGGACCCTCACAGGTAGCTTCTTTACCCGAGTGGCAATATCTTTCCACTCATCAGCAGCCCAAATTGGTTTTCCCCTACGCTGCCAGTTGGCCTTTTTCCACCTTTCCAGCCAGCCCCACAGAGCATTGGCTACCATCCACGAATCAGTATAAAGGTAGAGCTTGGGCCACTTCTCTCTTTCAGCAATGTCCAGGGCCAGTTGAACGGCTTTGAGTTCAGCAAGTTGACTTGATCCACCTTCTCCTTCAGTAGCTTGTGCGACCTGTCGTGTGGGGCTCCATACGGCTGCTTTCCACTTCCGGTTCATCCCTACGATGCGACAGGAACCGTCAGTGAAAAGAGCATATCGTGTTTCCTCTGCTGGTAGGTGGTTGTACGGTGGAGCTTCTTCAGCCCATGTCACTTGTTCCTGCTCCTCTTCGTCAGTGAGGCCAAAGTCTTCACCTTCCGGCCAGTTCGTAATTATCTCCAAAATCCCAGGGCGATTTGGGTTTCCAATACGGGCGCGCCGTGTGATGAGGGCAATCCATTTGCTCCATGTGGCGTCGGTGGCGTGGTGGGTGGAGGGAACCTTTCCTTTAAACATCCACCCCAGCACCGGTAGTCGGGGTGCCAGGAGGAGTTGTGCTTCGGTGCCAATCACTTCCGAGGCAGCTTGGACTCCTTCATAGGCTGCTAGGATTTCCTTCTCTGTGGGAGTGTAGTTGGCCTCCGACCCTCTATAACTTCGACTCCAGAATCCCAGTGGTCGGCCACGAGTCTCTCCAGGCACCTTCTGCCAAAGGCTCCAGGACAAACCATTGTTCCCGGCCGCAGAGTAGAGCACGTTCCTCACCTCTGGTCCCGTCCTGACTGGGCCACGGGCTAGCGCATGAGCGATCTCCCGCTTGATTTGGGCAAAAGCTTGTTGCTGTTCAGGGCCCCAGTGGAAATCGTTCTTCTTGCGGGTAACCAGGTACAAAGGGCTCACAATCTGGCTGTACTCAGGAATGTGCATTCTCCAAAAACCTATGGCGCCTAGGAAAGCCTGTGTTTCCTTCTTGCTGGTTGGTGGAGACATCGCAGTGATCTTATTGATGACCTCGGTGGGGATCTGACACCGTCCGTCTTGCCACTTTACCCCCAGGAACTGGATCTCTCGGGCAGGTCCCTTGACTTTGCTCTTCTTGATGGCAAAACCAGCTTCCAGGAGAATCTGGATGATCTTCTCTCCTTTCCCAAATACTTCCTTTGGCGTGTTCCCCCACACAATGATGTCATCGATGTACTGCAGATGTTCCGGAGCTTCACCCTTTTCCAGTGCAGCCTGGATCAGTCCATGGCAGATGGTGGGACTGTGCTTCCACCCCTGGGGCAGTCGGTTCCAGGTGTACTGTACGCCCCTCCAGGTGAAGGCAAACTGAGGCCTGCATTCTGCTGCCAGAGGAATGGAGAAAAAAGCATTGGCAATGTCAATAGTGGCATACCACTTTGCTGCCTTGGACTCCAGCTCGTACTGGAGTTCCAGCATGTCCGGCACGGCAGCGCTCAACGGTGGAGTCACTTCATTCAAGCCACGATAGTCCGCAGTCAATCTCCATTCTCCGTCAGACTTGCGCACAGGCCAAATGGGGCTGTTGAAGGGTGAGTGGGTCTTGCTGACCGCCCCTTGACTCTCCAGCTCGCGGATCATTTTGTGGATGGGGGTCACGGCATCTCGATTCGTCCGATACTGCCGGCGGTGCACTGTCGAGGTGGCAATTGGCACTTGTTGCTCTTCCACCTTCAAGAGTCCTACTGCAGATGGGTTTTCCGATAGTCCGGGCAAGGTGTTCAATTGCCTAATGCTCTCTGCCTCCACAGCAGCTATCCCAAATGCCCACCTGAGACCTTTTGGGTCCTTGTAATAGCCGTTCCGGAGGAAGTCTATGCCCAGAATACACGGGGCCTCTGGGCCAGTCACAATCGGATGTTTCTGCCACTCCTTCCCAGTAAGGCTCACCTCGGCTTCCAACAGAGTCAATTGCTGCGATCCCCCCGTTACCCCGGCAATGGAAACAGGTTCTGCCCCCACACGTCCCGATGGCATTGGGGTACACTGCGCGCCAGTATCAACTAACGCTTTGTATTTTTGTGGCTCTGGCGTGCCAGGCCATCGGATCCACACCGTCCAAAATATCCGGTTTTCCCGTGCCTCTCCCTGGCTAGAGGCAGGGCCCCTCTAGCACTGGTTACCATTTCCTTTCTGGACATACATACTAGAGGTTCCTTCAAGGGGATCTGTCAGATCATCCTCCCTTCTGTAATATCTGGCAGCTCGGTCCTGGGAGGTTGAGGCTACCTTCACTTTAGTGTTACTCCCCCGGTTAGTGTTTCCCTCCTTGAGTTGACGCACCCGTGCTGCCAGGACAGAAGTGGGTTTCCCATCCCACCTTCCCACGTCTTCCCCATGGTCGCGCAGGAAGTACCATAGCTCAGCTCGCGGGGTGTACCCTCTCCCTCTAGCTGGGGGACGTTGGGCTCTGACTTTGGGGCCTGTGACTTGTACCGGTGCCAAATGGGAACTGCTCCTCCTCACCTCCTCCTTTATTTCCCTCATCTCCTCTTGTAGGCTCTTAATCACAGCAGAGATGTTAGCCTGCATTGGGCCATGGATCACGCTTTCAAAATTTCTAAGCTTGCTCGTGACAGAACCCACTGTCTCTCGGTCGTTATCTGCATTAATCATTGCAATGAAGGTGGAGTATTCAGATGGCCCTAGATTTGCCAGATTCCACAACATTTGCCCTGTGCACCTGACTTTGTCAGGGTCATTACCATGCTGTCCATCCCTCCCAAAGAGTACCTCCAATACTGCCACTTCTCTCAGCTGCTGGATCCCTTCCTCAAGGGTCTTCCAGCACATTCTGTGATGGTGCTCCTGCATTCTCTCTCTGTGGACAAACCTCTCTCTCACACTCATTAAAAGCCGCTCCCAGAGGGAAAGGGTCCCTGGCTCCCTTACAAATACCAGATTGACACCTGAGTCCTGAGTCAAGGGTCCCAAATTCCTTGCCTCACTGCCATCCAGTTGCACACCCGTACCCATAAGATCCCAGACCCGAAGTAACCAGGTTGTAAAAGCCTCACGCCCCCGCCGTACGATGTCTTTGTGCAGATTACGGAGACTGTCGTACGTCAGGGACTCTGTGATTATCTCAACCACTGGCTCGCCTGCAGGTTCTGAGGGCCCTCCTTTCTTAACTGGGCGCTCTGCTTTCATCTTAGATTTCCTCGTTTCCACAGGGGCGACTGCTGCTGGCTCTGACTGCCCTTGCGTTTCAGCTGGAACCTGGACGGTTGTAACGTCTGTGGGTTCTACTGCTGCACCATTAGACTCTCCCTCTTCAAGGCAGGAGGAGGGATTCCCAGCAGCTGAGAGAATGCACTCCTTCAGCATCTGGCCCATCTCACGTATCTCCTTCACCCAATCCGGGTGGTTCATTTCTGATGGGAGCTGTGAGGCAGGGTCAGATTCTGGAGCAGCATTCCTAGTCAGGGTGGTTATCCAAGCCAATCTCCCCTGATCTCTGAATACTGAATAAAACAGGATTATGAGCAACACCAGCCACTGTATGATATCATTAGCACTTAGGAAAGATCTGAATCCTTCGAAAACTGGTGGAGTAGACCCAAAGAGCTGGGTTAGGGGTTGGGAGAAAGTTTCTCCTGGTGTCATTTCCTCACAGTAGGTACCATTATTAAAGTAACCCCAAAAGCATACAGTTAGTGTGTGACAGCTCCGAATCCGTGTGCCCGCCTTCCAGAGGAAGTTAATAAGCCCTGAATTCCTCACCTTATTAATCCATAAAACAAACTGGAAAACAGTCACAGTAGCCTTAGTTATAGGACCCATGTTTAGATAAGGGCCTGCAAATGGGAGAAATACAGCCACCACCACATGCCACACGAACCAGGATAAGCTAGCCCACATGATGCCACCTAACAAGGAATCTATATCCAACGCACAAGAACCGTTATTCCTTTTATCTCTCAATGCCCTCGTGCCCCACGTTGGGCGCCAAAATCTGTCTTGGTTTGAAAAGACAGGTGTCTGTGGAGGAAGGCAGGAGCCTCCCTTGAAATGGAAAGTGCAACCCCCTTCCCTCCAAATTATTATAATTTTGAAATTAACAGGCCTTCAGGCAAAGATATGGGGAATAGGAATAACAGTTCTTTACTAACATATATATATATATAACACAAGGCAGGGAAAAACAAACAACCCACTGGTTTACACTGACAGAGTCAGGAATACAACCTGACACCCTGTTAGGGTGGCAGTAGCAGTCCGATAAGGTGATGGCTGCAGTCCTCCTGAAGCGATGGATGTAGTTCTGTGGAAGCAGCGATCAGGCAAAAGAGTCTGGTCTTCCTCCGAAGGTCCAGTGGTAGGTAGGTAGCTCTTGTCCTCTGGAACTCCAGTGGGGGGAAAAACTCCTCTGGGAATCCAGTGGAAGAAGGCTGCTAGGGTGTTCGAGATCTCAGTTTTTATTTAGCATGGACTGCTTGGCTCCTTCCCCCCCCCACCCCCCCCCCCACCCAGGGTGGAGCATCTCACAATGGGATGGGGAGTCGTGAGGCAGTTCCTTGATGGGCCATGAACAGGAGATAGCCCAGGAGCGAGTTATCGATGGGTCAGGCGATAAGGCATTGTTGTGCCCATGAACAGGAGAAAGTCCAGAGGGGGGAGGCAGGGAGCACCGCCCCACCTGGTCTCAACAGCTCCTGAAGATGGTAATAGAATACTTTTTTTTTCCTTTTGGCACATTTTACACTGTAACCTAGGACAGCTTGTTCCCCAAGGTGGGCGCAGTGTTGTCCTCAGATGCCTTGCGCTTGATGCCACCCGCTTGTCGCCTGCTGCTGCCCGCCTGCTGCTTGCTGCCGCCCACCGCCGCGCCGCCCCTGCCCAGCTGCCCCTCGCACAGGGCTTTGGAGTCTTTGTCCACGTGGCACGTTGCCGTCTTCTTCTTCTTCTTCTTGGGTGGGTCCTCGTCCTGCGGGGAGCTCTCTTGCATCTTGGACATGTCGGCCGGTGCAGGGCGCTTGGCCTGCTTGCCGCCCGCCTCTCCCGCTCTGGGCAGTGCCTGGCCGGAGACGTCAGCCGGCATCAGCGGCAAGCGGCTCACAACCTCCTGGGGCTGCCGCTGCGGCACCTTCTCCAGCTGCTGGGCTGTGCAGGGTGGATCATGCTGGGGGGCTGCTGTGGGGCTGGCCAGGGGACGAAGCAGCGGGAAGCACAGGGGGCTCAGCCAGGGACTCTCCAGGGGACACTTCAGCGGGTTCTTCTTGGGACTCCCCACAGGACAGTCCTCTGCAGTCTTGGGAGAACTCTCCGGAGCGCTCTCCTTGAAAGCCTCCAGGGGACTCAGTGGCAGGCAGCTGGGGAGGTCTGTCACCAACCCGCCCCGCTTCCCCTTGGGGTCCTGCAAGGGGCTGGCCGGCACCCCCCAGAGGGGGTTGGTGTCCCCCAGCATCACCTCCGCCAGGCTCTCCGTGCAGCAGCTGCCCTCCACTGCGTGCTGCGCAGTCAGCCGTCTTTACAGGGTACAAAACGTGTTCAGCCGCGGGTTGAAACCTGCAGAGCTCATTTGTGACTTTAACCTTTCTGAGATTTTCTTTTTTTTCAATTCCTAAAAGAAACTGTGAAAAACAATCTTCTGGCCCACGGCTGGTAATTAGTTTGGAAAACTTGTGGAATGAGTGCAGCAAGCGGATAGTTTGTGGTCTCAAAGCCTCAGTTTTAGGGTCCATAGCTCAGTTTCTAGGGGTGAAAGCCTCATTTTTCTGCTCCAGACCCTCCTTTGAAGGGGCAAGTCCCCACTTAGGACAGATGACAGACGCTCTCTGTTAACCCCTCTCCCCTACCAAAAGGGAAAAGGAGAGAGCAAGGGAGAGAGACTTTACGGTTTGGAAAAGAAAACTAAAACACCTTTAATGAAATAATAACCATAAAAGAAGAGATAATAATAAGGAAATAATGAAATATATACAAAATATACAAATAGATACACCACCAATACTGAACCCAGCTCCCCCCACCCTGATGACGACCCGTCACCACCACGCTGCAGGGCTGGCACAGGGGCAGTCCCAGGCTGGATTCGGCAGCAGACAGGGATGGGATGCAGGAGCTGGACTCAGGCACTGGATTCGGGGATGCACGGGTCGGGATCGATGACAGAAGAACAGACAGAGCCCTCCTTAGATGTCGGCCATTGAAGAAGAGAGATTGACCCTCGTGATCCCTCAGCTTTATGCTGAACATGACGTCTATGGGATGGAATACTCTGTTGGCCAGGTTTGGGTCACCTGTCCGGTTCGCTCCTCCCTGCAGGTGCGACCTTTTTCATGCTTGCGACCCTCTTCACTGCCGGCACCCCAACACGCAGAACAAGATTTAGCAGTGACCTTGGCCGCTACAAGGACAAGTATAAGCAAGAGCCTCTCTGCATCCCATTCCTTGGTACGAACTATAAACATCAAGTGTTATCACTGCTAGGAGCAGTCACTGTCTGGAAAAACAGGCTGTTGATTTCAGAAAGTTCAGTTGCTTACGAGAGACTTAACAGAAAAGTAAAAGCACTAAACCAGAATCAGTTGTGATTTAGCCCAAACCAGGACACTTATGTCCTGAGGTACTCCTTTTGCCCTGTGGTGGTTTGGCCCTGGCCAGATGCCAGCTACCCACCAAAGCCACTCTATCACTCTCACCCCCTCAGCTGGACAGGGGAGAGAAAATATAACAACGGGCACGTGGGTCAGATAAAGACAGTTGAATGAAGCAAAAGCCACACGCGGAAGCAAAAGCAAAACGAAAGATCTTATTCTCTACTTCCCATCAGCAGGCGATGGCCAGCCACTTCCTGGGAAGTAGGGCTCCGGTACGCGTAGCGGTTGCTCTGGACGACAAACGCGAAACAAACGTCCCCCCCTTCTTCCTGTTTTCCCCAGCTTATATTGCTGAGCAGACGTCATGTGGGATGGAATATCCCTTTGGACATTCTAGTTAGGCATGGTGGATCCTATCTACGTTTCTATCTGTGAATGGTGGATTCTGTCTATGAATGGTGGAGTCTATCTAGAAATGGTGGATTCTATGTAGGAGTAGTGACGAGTGGTCTGGGAAATCCCTGGAGTTTGTGGGAGAGAATTTTTGTCGCAGGTACTCAGGGAGCCAACTAGGAAAGATGCCCTCCTAGACTTGTTCTTTGTGACTGGAGAAGGACTGGTGGGAGATGTGATGGTAGGTGCCGGCCTTGGCCACAGGGATCTTGAGATGGTTGAGTTTAGAATTATCAGGGTAATGAGAAAGAAGGACAGCAGTGCTGCCACCCTGGACTTCAAGAGAGCAAATGTTAGGCTGTTCTCGTTGTGAACTAGAACAAACATCGGATTTTGCACCTACAGAGGGGTGTGTGTATGGGGAGGGGATGCACCAGGGCATGGGCAATCCCAGGGGAGGGCATCTGAGGGTGCCCAGAGGGAAACAGCAGAGCTCCGAGGGTGCCCAGAGGGGCTGGTGGGTGACGGCAGCTCACAGGCAGCAGAGCCGAGGGGCTCATAAAGATTAGGGCGGCGACTGGAGAGGACCTGAAGTCCTGCTTGAAGTCCTAGGCTGGACTAGCTGATCTCCAGAGGTCCCTCCCAACCCCTACCGCTCTGTGATGCTGTGATGCTGTGGTACTGTGACGCTGTGTTGACATCACAATGACCGCTACCCCTACCGCTCTGTGATGCTGTGATGCTGTGGCACTGTGACGCTGTGCTGACATCACAGTGACCGCTGCCCCTGTCCTGCCTGCCCCCAGCCCTCACTCACACTTCCCTGCAGGGCACTGGAGGAGAAGCAGGATGAGAGTGGGGAAGAAGGCATGAAGCACAGCCAAAATGATCAAGTTTCCTTTCGTCAAGCTCCCAGCACTGAGGCTGCTCAGCCTGGACGGTGAGGCCTTCAGGAGCTCCTCCGGCCATGTTACTAGCTTCCAAAAGTGCGGGGTGCCTCGGGGACCCTGACTGGTCCCAGCTGGGGAGACCCTGTGGATGCCAGAAGCCCCAGGGAGCACAGCACCACCCTCCTGGTGGGAGGAAGTCCATGGTGACATTTCCTCAGGGAGAGGGTCCACCCTGGAGATGAGCTGCTGAAGGCGAAGGGAAAGGGAGGGGAAAGGGGAGGGGAAGGGAAAGGTTCTGTCTGAGGAAGGCTGAGGTGTTGTGCACCTCCCTTGGGTCTCTAGAGACCCCTGCAATGCCTGTGTTGGAAATTGGAGGCTTTCCTTCCAACTGGCTTGGCTTGGCTCCTCCGCTGGGCATCCAGCCACAGCCTCTGGGTTTCTCCCACCGGTGCTTCTTGTCATTCCCTGCCCTGGAGCTGGGGGACAGCCTCCCCCTGCCCAGAGGAGGCAGCAGGGTGCCCAAACCCCTTCTGCTGCCCCTGGCTGAGCTCCAGCCCGCTCCTGGGCTTACACTGAGGCTGACAGGCAGCAGTCAGCCAAGAGGTGGGCTCCGCAGCCCCAGCCGTGCGCGTCCTTCCTCTGCCGTGTGTTTGATTACAGCTGCGCCCATCTGCTCCGCGGCTGGGCCGGTGCTGAAGGGTGGTGAGCCGCTGGCTCAGAGCCTGACTTGTCTCACCTTGCTTCTCAGAAGTCACGAGGATTTGGGACAGCGTGTCGGAGTACATGCTACAGCAGATTGCGCTGAACAAGGTGGGCTTTTCCTGCCCTTCCTCCTGGGACCTGGATGCTTGCAGCAGCCTGGGGCAGCCCCCCTGCCCTACAGCAGGGGCTCCTTGGCAGTCTTCCCAGGTCCTTTCAGAGGACTCGGGACAGGGCTTCTCTCAGCCTGCTATGATCGCCCTACCGCTTGGGCAAGTCAGGGCCAGCCACAATGCCAGCTTTCCACAGAGCTCTTTGCTTCCATTCGATGGCCTTGGCTACAGTGGAGGCCAGGGAAGAGCTGCCTTGGCTCAAGTCAAACACCCCTCCAGCCTGGGAGCCCACACCCAGCGGCTCGGGGAAAGGGTGGGCACCAGCACCACGGCCACCATGCCTGCCTGGGCTTCACTGTCCTTCCTGGGAGAAAGCCCGTGGGAACAGAAGGCCTCCCTCCCGCTCCAGCGGAGCATCTCTCTCCCCCTCTCCATGGCTGCTCGTGGCAGGGTGGGCAGGGTGCTTGCTCTGCCATTCCTGCTGTTGACGCAGCTCCCAGCCATGACCTTCGTGAGGTTCATAAAGAAATTCATGACAGAGTGTCAGAAACCTTAATGAAGTCTGGGTAGGCGATAGCCACTGCTCTCCCCTCATCTACCAAGCCACCCATGTCAGCGCAGAAGGTTATCAGGCTGGTTCAGCATGACAGCCCCTTGGTGAAGCCACGCTGACAACTCCTGATGACTTCCTTGCCCTTCATGTGCCTGGAAGTGGTTTCCATGATCAGCTGGCAGGCAGCCCCCTACCATGAGGTGTGAGCATCTACCCCCTCCCGGGAAAGCAGAGGAAATGCCCCAGTGGGGCACAAAGGTGTGACAGAGCTGCTCCTTCGAGAGCGGATGTCCAGAAGGGAATTTGGCTGTAGTAGAAGAGAGGCTTTGAGCCTTTCTGGCCACTTGTAGCCCTTGCTGCTGGAGGGCAGAGGCCCAGCCGATGGCCTGGCACCCTCCTCAGGGCTTGCTCAATTCCCCAAAGCCCCATGGACCTGGCGTGGCACTGAGATACTTGTTTGGCTTTTACCTTCCACCCGTCTTAGGAGGCCAGTCCTCCATCCATTTGTGCATCTCAAGCTCTTCATCTGCTCCTCTGCTCTCTGCTGGTTTCAGGGTGTGGCTGTAGACGTGCTCGGCGTTTTCTACGTGCTGAGAAAGCACTGCAGCAAACGGAACAGGGACGTGATCGCACCCAAATTTCATCTGTCGGAGAGAGTTGCACAGGCTCAGGGGATCAGCCATGCCAACAGAGACATTCCTGGTAAGGCGGCAGCGTGAAGCCTTGGCTTCCCCTTGCGGTGCCCTTGGGCTGTGAGCTGGAGAACATCTTCCCCTTGTCCAAAGCCAAGACCTGGTTCAGGTCCTGAAAGCTCAGACCTCCTCCAAGCAGTGGTGAGGGCACAGGGTGGGATGGCCAGGCTGACCCTCCAGGCTGCTGTGCAGTCTTTGATGGCCTGAGCGTGGCACAGCTTCCGGGGCTGGCACCCTCCACATGGCTCCTACCCAACGGCCACCCTTCTTCTGTCCTGCTTCCGCGTGGAAGAAACCCTCGCTTCTACCTGATACCGCGTTTTGGGGAGGGCTTTGAGTTTAGGCCAGGACATTGCCCAAGACAAGTCTGTAGCACAGGATTGCTGGTGGGGTGGGCAGCTCCTTCAGCCTGCCGAGCTGCTGCCTACCTGACCTTGCTCCTCTTTTGCCATTTTCCAGATGACCTCGAAATCGTCCCCCTGGACTATTCTCAGCTGTCCCTAAAGACGGCCCTTCCAGAGAAGCTAGTGAGGGAATGCGTGAATGACATCGTGGTGCTCTTCAGCTGGGGCGCGGGGCTCGGAGAAGATTTTGACCTTGTTTTCAAGGGCATCGGTCTCCTTATGAGCCGAAACAGGACCCTCACAATGAGATACTACGAAGACTTTCTCCTCGCCATCGATGGCACTGGACTTGTATTGAAATGTCTGCTGTCTGTAAGTTTAACATTTTTTCCAGGGCTCCTTGGCAGTCTTCTGAGGTCCTCTCAGAGGACCCGGGAGATGGCTTCTCTTGGCCTGCCCGGATTGTCGAACCACTTGGGCAAGGCAGGGCCCCCCGCAACGCCAGCTTTCCGTAGGGCTCCTTGCTTGCGTCTGGTGGTCTTGGCTACAGAGGAAGCCCAGAGAAGAGTTCTCTCGGCTCAAGCCAAACACCCCTCTAGCCTGGGATCCCACACCCAGCGGCTTGGGGAAAGGCTGCAAGACCAGGGCAAGTCTTGTAGCGCAACCGTGCAGCTCTTGTTCACGCTACGGGAGGGCTGCTGGTGGGGAAAGACACAGAGGGTTTCCTTGAGGCAGCTACGCTATAGCGGTGGGAAAGCTTGCTGCCCTTGTGAAGGAGGAGCTCCTTTCCTTGGACTCATCTGCCACGTCTCTGTGCCTTCTGCAGAACCCATGGACAAGGATTCAGGTGATATCAGACAAGAAACCTGACGATGTCCACATGTGTCCTAGGGGGATCCACGTGCTGCCCACGTGAGTACCTTTGCTTGGCTTCTCAGCTCCTGCTGGGCAGAGCTGCATTGCCAGACCTTGCCTGCACCTGAGGTTAGTGAAGACTCCTTCCTTAAAGGAAGCCTTCCCAGCTACCTCCATGCGTCCTCTGTCTCCTTCCTGACTCTGCCTGTCCTCACCTGCATTAACCTGGAAGAGGGATTGTGCTTTACCCTCCCAACACAGTTATAGATCCAGATGGGGTGATGGCAAAAAGAATTTCAGAAGACAGCTTTGCAATTTCCCTGTGGGTTGATTGTACCCAAGAAGCCTCTCTTCAAGGCTGGTCAAAGACCTGACCTGTACACGCCCTGTTGGGGACATTTCCCTGGTTTTCCTGAGACTCCAGCACATGAAGAGTCTCCGGAGTGACTTCTCCTTGGAGCAAGGGGCAGAAACAGAAGGACTTGCTGGCGCAAAGGGAGGCTGTGGGGCTCTGCAGAGCTCCGTGCTGGGACAAGCCCTGCTGAGCCGATCCACCGATGAGGCGTGGGACAGAGCTGGCTCTGTACGAATCTCGAGGGTGCATCAGGGAGGGACTGCCAAGGAGCCGGGGAAGCTCTTGACTGTGTCACACGTTTCCCGGATGGAGTCCTCCAAGGAGCTGAACAGCCTGCACGTGCTGTTCTAGAAAGCTAGAGGCCTTGCAATGACTTCTGGCCGTATCTGTCACTGGAAGCAAAGGGAAGGCGAAGCCCTTTCTTCCAGGTTGTGTCTGCTTCCTTCCAGGTTTGAGATTAAGCCACACCCTGGAGGAACAGCCAAAGGCTTTTCCCAGGCAGAGGGATCCAGGGAGAAAGAAGGTAAAGACTGTCCGACTCCTAAGCCGAGACTGAGCAGGTCTGCACCTCCGCTTGCCTGGGCGGTCACAAAACGCTCTTCTGAGGAGCTGTCTTCTTTCACAGTTCCGGGGAGCCCTCCAGAAGAGAGACCTCACCGTCAAAAGAAGCATTCATCAAGCAAACTGAGTGGACCCAAAAAGGCGAAAGGGAAACAAGGCAGTACAGAGAGGCCTGGGAAGAGGTGAGGCTCTTGGAGAAGCGGATAAGGGCCATGGGATGGTCTGGTACTTGTGGCAGCAAGACACATCCGTTGGGAACGCTGTCTGTATTGGCGCTGAAAGGCAGTTAGTGCATCTGACAAGGAAGGGGCGCATTCCGGCTGGACTGCGGGTGTGCAGCAGAGTTTTGTGCGGCACTGGCGTCACCTTCCTGCCTTTTCACCTCCTTTCCAGTGAAGTGGTTAACAGGCCGATATCCAGACCGAGGGCAGAGTTCCAGTCTCAACAGCTGGGAGACTTGGGAGCAGACATGGCTGAGAAGCAAAAGAAAGAAGGTAAAGTAGTGGATGAATCCTGACACAGGCTTGCAGGTTTCCTTACTGCCAGGGGAAGGGAGCCAAGGCTCCGCGATGCATGACCACTGCTCACAGATGGAGTTGATCTGCTGAGTCTGAGTGGGGACACCTCCCTGCTCCGCCCCATTATATCCCTACTGTAGCTTGCCAAGTGATCTTTCCTATGCAGCCTGTCAGAGAGGACATGAGGCCTCCTGTGAAACGTAACTCCAAGGCCCTCAGGATTAGTGTCGTAGACAGATTCCCCATAGCACTGAGCAGCTCTGCATGTGCTTCTTGTCTGAGCTGCCACAAAGATGACGTTGTTGTGAGGAGGTTTCTTCTGTCTCACTTGCAGGGCATCCTCCTGAGAAAAGCCCCCTTCGTTGGAGGCAGCTTTCCCCCTTGGCATCACGGGGGCTGAAAGCAGAAGATGGCAAGGGCAAGCAAGCTGTAGGAGTCAAGCCCCCAGAAAGGTGAGAGTCTTGGAAGAAGACACCAGGGCCAGGATGTGCTCTGTCCTTGGGGCAGTGACATGCTTGTGATGGACACACGGCCTTTATCAGCTCTGCAAGGCGCTTTGGACGTGTTCCCGCGCTGGGCATTTTCTTGCTGGAGGGCAAGGGTGCGGTGGGGTTTGGCGAGATGCTCATCATGGCTTCATTTTTGTTGTCTTCTGCTTTCCAGATCTCAGGTTGCCCAAGCACCATCTTCCGCTCCTGAGTTTCACAAGTCACTCCCACGACATGTGGAAGAAAGCCCAGGTAAGGGGAGTGAGAAAGAAGACAAAGAACTGGGGGGGTCCTGACAGAGGCTCACAGGTTTCCCTTGTGCCCTTGGTGCCAGGGAAAGAAAGCCTTTCTCCGAGGTGATGGGTGGGGCAGCAAAATGCCCGTCTGGTGGCTGCGTTTGCCCCAACTAATCAGCCTTCAGGGGCTCGCTATGGAAGAAGACCCTTGGGCAGCGTGACGCTCCCGGCTGGGGCTGGTTTGCTGAAGAGCACATCCCCACTGCGCGCCGTTCCCTGCTGTATCTTGCCCAGGCTTTTTTTGTTTGAGGCGTGTGTTTGTGCCGGAGGGAGACAAGAAGGACTATGGTCCACCCTCAATCTGAGCAGCAACTGCTGTCGTTAAGCAGAAGGACGAGGACGGTTGGTACAGCCGGTGGTTTCACCCTGTTTGCATTTCATGAGTAAAGCTGTGTTGGGAAGATTGTCAAGTGTCTCCAAGCGTTTGCTCCAACACAGGGCACTTGGGAGCTGGTAGCTTGATCCCTTCTTCTGCAATTGCTCACAGACTCCTCCGAAACAGCGTCTTTGGGCTAACGGTGCCCACAGCTGCAAGCGTGTCTGAGAGCAGTGCAGACAGCCGGGGACCTCTTCCCCTTGGCTGAAGTTGTTTGCCCCAGAGAGGCTCTGTGAGGTCTCCATCTTATGCTGGCAAGCCCCGCTTCTCCAAAGATGTCCTAGGGAAAAAGGATCCTAGATGAGGAATACCACAGGGGTGGAAGTTGCACTCTGGACCTGCGGAATTGGATGAGAGAAAGGGTTCACTGCTGCCTGAGTCCTGCTGGGAAATGAGACCCCCAAGGCCCTGAGGAGTGCTGCCACAGCTGGTTTCCCCACAGGACTGAGCAGCTCTGCATGTGCTTCTTGTCTGGGCTGCCACAAAGATGACGTTGTACTGAGGAGGTTTCTTCTGTCTCACTTGCAGGGCGTCCTCCTGAGAGCAGCCCCCTTCGTCGGAGGCAGCTTTCCCCCTTGGCATCACGGGGGCTGAATGCAGAAGATGGCAAGGGCGAGCAAGTTGTAGGAGTCAAGCCCCCAGAAAGGTGAGAGTCTTGGAAGAAGACCCCAGGGCCAGGGTGTGCTCTGTCCTTGGGGCAGTGACATGCTTGTGATGGACACACGGCCTTTATCATCTCTGTAAGGCGCTTTGGACGTGTTCCCGCGCTGGGCATTTTCTTGCTGGAGGGCAAGGGCGCGGTGGGGTTTGGCGAGATGCTCATCATGGCTTCATTTTTGTTGTCTTCTGCTTTCCAGATCTCAGGTTGCCCAAGCACCATCTTCCGCTCCTGAGTTTCACAAGTCACTCCCAGGACATGTGGAAGAAAGCCCAGGTAAGGGGAGTGAGAAAGAAGACAAAGAACTGGGGGGGTCCTGACAGAGGCTCACAGGTTTCCCTTGTGCCCTTGGTGCCAGGGAAAGAAAGCCTTTCTCCGAGGTGCTGGGTGGGGCAGCAAAATGCCCGTCTGGTGGCTGCGTTTGCCCCAACTAATCAGCCTTCAGGGGCTCGCTATGGAAGAAGACCCTTGGGCAGCGTGACGCTCCCGGCTGGGGCTGGTTTGCTGAAGAGCACATCCCCACTGCGCGCCCTTCCCTGCTGTATCTTGCCGAGGCTTTTTTTGTTTGAGGCGTGTGTTTGTGCCGGAGGGAGACAAGAAGGACTACGGTCCACCCTCACTCTGAGCAGCAACTGCTGCCGTTAAGCAGAAGGAAGAGGACGGTTGGTACAGCCGGTGGTTTCACCCTGTTTGCATTTCATGAGTAAAGCTGTGTTGGGAAGATTGTCAAGTGTCTCCAAGCGTTTGCTCCAACACTGGGCACTTGGGAGCTGTTAGCTTGATCCCTTCTTCTGGAATTGCTCGCAGACTCCTCCGAAACAGCGTCTTTGGACTGATGGTGCCCACAGCTGCAAGCGTGTCTGAGAGCAGTGCAGACAGCCGGGGACCTCTTCCCCTTGGCTGAAGTTGTTTGCCCCAGAGAGGCTCTGTGAGGTCTCCATCTTATGCTGGCAAGCCCCGCTTCTCCAAAGATGTCCTAGGGAAAAAGGATCCTAGATGAGGAATACCACAGGGGTGAAAGTTGCACTCTGGACCTGCAGAATTGGATGAGAGAAAGGGTTCACTGCTGCCTGAGTCCTCCCGGGAAATGAGATCCCCAAGGCCCTGAGGAGTGCTGCCACAGCTGGTTTCCCCACAGGACTGAGCAGCTCTGCATGTGCTTCTTGTCTGGGCTGCCACAAAGATGACGTTGTACTGAGGAGGTTTCTTCTGTCTCACTTGCAGGGCGTCCTCCTGAGAGCAGCCCCCTTCGTCGGAGGCAGCTTTCCCCCTTGGCATCACGGGGGCTGAATGCAGAAGATGGCAAGGGCGAGCAAGTTGTAGGAGTCAAGCCCCCAGAAAGGTGAGAGTCTTGGAAGAAGACCCCAGGGCCAGGGTGTGCTCTGTCCTTGGGGCAGTGACATGCTTGTGATGGACACACGGCCTTTATCATCTCTGTAAGGCGCTTTGGACGTGTTCCCGCGCTGGGCATTTTCTTGCTGGAGGGCAAGGGTGCGGTGGGGTTTGGCGAGATGCTCATCATGGCTTCATTTTGTTGTCTTCTGCTTTCCAGATCTCAGGTTGCCCAAGCACCATCTTCCGCTCCTGAGTTTCACATGTCACTCCCACGACATGTGGAAGAAAGCCCAGGTAAGGGGAGTGAGAAAGAAGACAAAGAACTGGGGGGGTCCTGACAGAGGCTCACAGGTTTCCCTTGTGCCCTTGGTGCCAGGGAAAGAAAGCCTTTCTCCGAGGTGATGGGTGGGGCAGCAAAATGCCCATCTGGTGGCTGCGTTTGCCCCAACTAATCAGCCTTCAGGGGCTCGCTATGGAAGAAGACCCTTGGGCAGCGTGACGCTCCCGGCTGGGGCTGGTTTGCTGAAGAGCACATCCCCACTGCGCGCCCTTCCCTGCTGTATCTTGCCGAGGCTTTTTTTGTTTGAGCCGTGTGTTTGTGCCGGAGGGAGACAAGAAGGACTACGGTCCACCCTCACTCTGAGCAGCAACTGCTGCCGTTAAGCAGAAGGAAGAGGACGGTTGGTACAGCCGGTGGTTTCACCCTGTTTGCATTTCATGAGTAAAGCTGTGTTGGGAAGATTGTCAAGTGTCTCCAAGCGTTTGCTCCAACACTGGGCACTTGGGAGCTGTTAGCTTGATCCCTTCTTCTGGAATTGCTCGCAGACTCCTCCGAAACAGCGTCTTTGGACTGGTGGTGCCCACAGCTGCAAGCGTGTCTGAGAGCAGTGCAGACAGCCGGGGACCTCTTCCCCTTGGCTGAAGTTGTTTGCCCCAGAGAGGCTCTGTGAGGTCTCCATCTTATGCTGGCAAGCCCCGCTTCTCCAAAGATGTCCTAGGGAAAAAGGATCCTAGATGAGGAATACCACAGGGGTGAAAGTTGCACTCTGGACCTGCGGAATTGGATGAGAGAAAGGGTTCACTGCTGCCTGAGTCCTGCTGGGAAATGAGATCCCCAAGGCCCTGAGGAGTGCTGCCACAGCTGGTTTCCCCACAGGACTGAGCAGCTCTGCATGTGCTTCTTGTCTGGGCTGCCACAAAGATGACGTTGTACTGAGGAGGTTTCTTCTGTCTCACTTGCAGGGCGTCCTCCTGAGAGCAGCCCCCTTCGTCGGAGGCAGCTTTCCCCCTTGGCATCACGGGGGCTGAATGCAGAAGATGGCAAGGGCGAGCAAGTTGTAGGAGTCAAGCCCCCAGAAAGGTGAGAGTCTTGGAAGAAGACCCCAGGGCCAGGGTGTGCTCTGTCCTTGGGGCAGTGACATGCTTGTGACGGACACACGGCCTTTATCATCTCTGTAAGGCGCTTTGGACGTGTTCCCGTGCTGGGCATTTTCTTGCTGGAGGGCAAGGGTGCGGTGGGGTTTGGCGAGATGCTCATCATGGCTTCATTTTGTTGTCTTCTGCTTTCCAGATCTCAGGTTGCCCAAGCACCATCTTCCGCCCCTGAGTTTCACAAGTCACTCCCACGACATGTGGAAGAAAGCCCAGGTAAGGGGAGTGAGAAAGAAGACAAAGAACTGGGGGGGTCCTGACAGAGGCTCACAGGTTTCCCTTGTGCCCTTGGTGCCAGGGAAAGAAAGCCTTTCTCCGAGGTGATGGGTGGGGCAGCAAAATGCCCGTCTGGTGGCTGCGTTTGCCCCAACTAATCAGCCTTCAGGGGCTCGCTATGGAAGAAGACCCTTGGGCAGCGTGACGCTCCCGGCTGGGGCTGGTTTGCTGAAGAGCACATCCCCACTGCGCGCCGTTCCCTGCTGTATCTTGCCCAGGCTTTTTTTGTTTGAGGCGTGTGTTGTGCCGGAGGGAGACAAGAAGGACTACGGTCCACCCTCACTCTGAGCAGCAACTGCTGCCGTTAAGCAGAAGGAAGAGGACGGTTGGTACAGCTGGTGGTTTCACCCTGTTTGCATTTCATGACTAAACCTGTGTTGGGAAGATTGTCAAGTGTCTCCAAGCGTTTGCTCCAACACTGGGCACTTGGGAGCTGTTAGCTTGATCCCTTCTTCTGGAATTGCTCGCAGACTCCTCCGAAACAGCGTCTTTGGACTGATGGTGCCCACAGCTGCAAGCGTGTCTGAGAGCAGTGCAGACAGCCGGGGACCTCTTCCCCTTGGCTGAAGTTGTTTGCCCCAGAGAGGCTCTGTGAGGTCTCCATCTTATGCTGGCAAGCCCCGCTTCTCCAAAGATGTCCTAGGGAAAAAGGATCCTAGATGAGGAATACCACAGGGGTGAAAGTTGCACTCTGGACCTGCGGAATTGGATGAGAGAAAGGGTTCACTGCTGCCTGAGTCCTCCCGGGAAATGAGATCCCCAAGGCCCTGAGGAGTGCTGCCACAGCTGGTTTCCCCACAGGACTGAGCAGCTCTGCATGTGCTTCTTGTCTGGGCTGCCACAAAGATGACGTTGTACTGAGGAGGTTTCTTCTGTCTCACTTGCAGGGCGTCCTCCTGAGAGCAGCCCCCTTCGTCGGAGGCAGCTTTCCCCCTTGGCATCACGGGGGCTGAATGCAGAAGATGGCAAGGGCGAGCAAGTTGTAGGAGTCAAGCCCCCAGAAAGGTGAGAGTCTTGGAAGAAGACCCCAGGGCCAGGGTGTGCTCTGTCCTTGGGGCAGTGACATGCTTGTGATGGACACACGGCCTTTATCATCTCTGTAAGGCGCTTTGGACGTGTTCCCGCGCTGGGCATTTTCTTGCTGGAGGGCAAGGGTGCGGTGGGGTTTGGCGAGATGCTCATCATGGCTTCAGTTTGTTGTCTTCTGCTTTCCAGATCTCAGGTTGCCCAAGCACCATCTTCCGCTCCTGAGTTTCACAAGTCACTCCCACGACATGTGGAAGAAAGCCCAGGTAAGGGGAGTGAGAAAGAAGACAAAGAACTGGGGGGGTCCTGACAGAGGCTCACAGGTTTCCCTTGTGCCCTTGGTGCCAGGGAAAGAAAGCCTTTCTCCGAGGTGATGGGTGGGGCAGCAAAATGCCCGTCTGGTGGCTGCGTTTGCCCCAACTAATCAGCCTTCAGGGGCTCGCTATGGAAGAAGACCCTTGGGCAGCGTGACGCTCCCGGCTGGGGCTGGTCTGCTGAAGAGCACATCCCCACTGCGCGCCGTTCCCTGCTGTATCTTGCCCAGGCTTTTTTTGTTTGAGGCGTGTGTTTGTGCCGGAGGGAGACAAGAAGGACTACGGTCCACCCTCACTCTGAGCAGCAACTGCTGCCGTTAAGCAGAAGGAAGAGGACGGTTGGTACAGCTGGTGGTTTCACCCTGTTTGCATTTCATGAGTAAAGCTGTGTTGGGAAGATTGTCAAGTGTCTCCAAGCGTTTGCTCCAACACTGGGCACTTGGGAGCTGTTAGCTTGATCCCTTCTTCTGGAATTGCTCGCAGACTCCTCCGAAACAGCGTCTTTGGACTGGTGGTGCCCACAGCTGCAAGCGTGTCTGAGAGCAGTGCAGACAGCCGGGGACCTCTTCCCCTTGGCTGAAGTTGTTTGCCCCAGAGAGGCTCTGTGAGGTCTCCATCTTATGCTGGCAAGCCCCGCTTCTCCAAAGATGTCCTAGGGAAAAAGGATCCTAGATGAGGAATACCACAGGGGTGAAAGTTGCACTCTGGACCTGCGGAATTGGATGAGAGAAAGGGTTCACTGCTGCCTGAGTCCTCCCGGGAAATGAGATCCCCAAGGCCCTGAGGAGTGCTGCCACAGCTGGTTTCCCCACAGGACTGAGCAGCTCTGCATGTGCTTCTTGTCTGGGCTGCCACAAAGATGACGTTGTACTGAGGAGGTTTCTTCTGTCTCACTTGCAGGGCGTCCTCCTGAGAGCAGCCCCCTTCGTCGGAGGCAGCTTTCCCCCTTGGCATCACAGGGGCTGAAAGCAGAAGATGGCAAGGGCGAGCAAGCTGTAGGAGTCAAGCCCCCAGAAGGGTGAGAGTCTTGGAAGAAGACCCCAGGGCCAGGGTGTGCTCTGTCCTTGGGGCAGTGACATGCTTGTGACGGACACACGGCCTTTATCAGCTCTGCAAGGCGCTTTGGACGTGTTCCCGCGCTGGGCATTTTCTTGCTGGAGAGCAAGGGTGCGGTGGGGTTTGGCGAGATGCTCATCATGGCTTCATTTTTGTTGTCTTCTGCTTTCCAGATCTCAGGTTGCCCAAGCACCATCTTGCGCTCCTGAGTTTCACAAGTCACTCCCACGACATGTGGAAGAAAGCCCGGGTAAGGGGAGTGAGAAAGAAGACAAAGAACTGGGGGGGTCCTGACAGAGGCTCACAGGTTTCCCTTGTGCCCTTGGTGCCAGGGAAAGAAAGCCTTTCTCCGAGGTGATGGGTGGGGCAGCAAAATGCCCGTCTGGTGGCTGCGTTTGCCCCAACTAATCAGCCTTCAGGGGCTCGCTATGGAAGAAGACCCTTGGGCAGCGTGACGCTCCCGGCTGGGGCTGGTTTGCTGAAGAGCACATCCCCACTGCGCGCCCTTCCCTGCTGTATCTTGCCCAGGCTTTTTTTGTTTGAGGCGTGTGTTTGTGCCGGAGGGAGACAAGAAGGACTACGGTCCACCCTCACTCTGAGCAGCAACTGCTGCCGTTAAGCAGAAGGAAGAGGACGGTTGGTACAGCTGGTGGTTTCACCCTGTTTGCATTTCATGAGTAAAGCTGTGTTGGGAAGATTGTCAAGTGTCTCCAAGCGTTTGCTCCAACACTGGGCACTTGGGAGCTGGTAGCTTGATCCCTTCTTCTGGAATTGCTCGCAGACTCCTCCGAAACAGTGTCTTTGGACTGGTGGTGCCCACAGCTGCAAGCGTGTCTGAGAGCAGTGCAGACAGCCGGGGACCTCTTCCCCTTGGCTGAAGTTGTTTGCCCCAGAGAGGCTCTGTGAGGTCTCCATCTTATGCTGGCAAGCCCCTCTTTTCCACAGATGTCCTAGGGAAAAAGGATCCTAGATGAGGAATACCACAGGGGTGAAAGTTGCACTCTGGACCTGCGGAATTGGATGAGAGAAAGGGTTCACTGCTGCCTGAGTCCTCCCCGGAAATGAGATCCCCAAGGCCCTGAGGAGTGCTGCCACAGCTGGTTTCCCCACAGGACTGAGCAGCTCTGCATGTGCTTCTTGTCTGGGCTGCCACAATGATGACGTTGTACTGAGGAGGTTTCTTCTGTCTCACTTGCAGGATGTCCTCCTGAGAAGAGCGCCCTTCATCAAAGGCAGCTTTCCCCCTTGGCATCACAGGGGCTGAAAGCAGAAGATGGCAAGGGAGAGCAAGCGGTAGGAGTCAAGCCCCCAGAAAGGTGAGAGTCTTGGAAGAAGACCCCAGGGCCAGGGTGTGCTCTGTCCTTGGGGCAGTGACATGCTTGTGATGGACACACGGCCTTTATCAGCTCTGCAAGGCGCTTTGGACGTGTTCCCGCGCTGGGCATTTTCTTGCTGGAGGGCAAGGGTGCGGTGGGGTTTGGCGAGATGCTCATCATGGCTTCATTTTTGTTGTCTTCTGCTTTCCAGATCTCAGGTTGCCCAAGCACCATCTTGCGCTCCTGAGTTTCACAAGTCACTCCCACGACATGTGGAAGAAAGCCCAGGTAAGGGGAGTGAGAAAGAAGACAAAGAACTGGGGGGGTCCTGACAGAGGCTCACAGGTTTCCCTTGTGCCCTTGGTGCCAGGGAAAGAAAGCCTTTCTCCGAGGTGATGGGTGGGGCAGCAAAATGCCCGTCTGGTGGCTGTGTTTGCCCCAACTAATCAGCCTTCAGGGGCTCGCTATGGAAGAAGACCCTTGGGCAGCGTGACGCTCCCGGCTGGGGCTGGTTTGCTGAAGAGCACATCCCCACTGCGCGCCGTTCCCTGCTGTATCTTGCCCAGGCTTTTTTTGTTTGAGGCGTGTGTTTGTGCCGGAGGGAGACAAGAAGGACTGCGGTCCACCCTCAGTCTGAGCAGCAACTGCTGCCATTAAGCAGAAGGAAGAGGACGGTTGGTACAGCCGGTGGTTTCACCCTGTTTGCATTTCATGAGTAAAGCTGTGTTGGGAAGATTGTCAAGTGTCTCCAAGCGTTTGCTCCAACACTGGGCACTTGGGAGCTGGTAGCTTGATCCCTTCTTCTGGAATTGCTCGCTGACTCCTCCGAAACAGCGTCTTTGGACTGATGGTGCCCACAGCTGCAAGTGTGTCTGAGAGCAGTGCAGACAGCCGGGGACCTCTTCCCCTTGGCTGAAGTTGTTTGCCCCAGAGAGGCTCTGTGAGGTCTCCATCTTATGCTGGCAAGCCCCGCTTCTCCAAAGATGTCCTAGGGAAAAAGGATCCTAGATGAGGAATACCACAGGGGTGAAAGTTGCACTCTGGACCTGCGGAATTGGATGAGAGAAAGGGTTCACTGCTGCCTGAGTCCTCCCGGGAAATGAGACCCCCAAGGCCCTGAGGAGTGCTGCCACAGCTGGTTTCCCTACAGGACTGAGCAGCTCTGAATGTGCTTCTTGTCTGGGCTGCCACAAAGATGACGTTGTACTGAGGAGGTTTCTTCTGTCTCACTTGCAGGATGTCCTCCTGAGAGCAGCCCCCTTCATCAAAGGCAGCTTTCCCCCTTGGCATCACAGGGGCTGAAAGAAGAAGATGGCAAGGGCGAGCAAGCGGTAGGAGTCAAGCCCCCAGAAAGGTGAGAGTCTTGGAAGAAGACCCCAGGGCCAGGGTGTGCTCTGTCCTTGGGGCAGTGACATGCTTGTGATGGACACACGGCCTTTATTAGCTCTGCAAGGCGCTTTGGACGTGTTCCCGCGCTGGGCATTTTCTTGCTGGAGGGCAAGGGTGCGGTGGGGTTTGGCGAGATGCTCATCATGGCTTCATTTTTGTTGTCTTCTGCTTTCCAGATCTCAGGTTGCCCAAGCACCATCTTCCGCTCCTGAGTTTCACAAGTCACTCCCACGACATGTGGAAGAAAGCCCAGGTAAGGGGAGTGAGAAAGAAGACAAAGAACTGGGGGGGTCCTGACAGAGGCTCACAGGTTTCCCTTGTGCCCTTGGTGCCAGGGAAAGAAAGCCTTTCTCCGAGGTGATGGGTGGGGCAGCAAAATGCCCGTCTGGTGGCTGCGTTTGCCCCAACTAATCAGCCTTCAGGGGCTCGCTATGGAAGAAGACCCTTGGGCAGCGTGACGCTCCCGGCTGGGGCTGGTTTGCTGAAGAGCACATCCCCACTGCGCGCCGTTCCCTGCTGTATCTTGCCCAGGCTTTTTTTGTTTGAGGCGTGTGTTTGTGCCGGAGGGAGACAAGAAGGACTACGGTCCACCCTCACTCTGAGCAGCAACTGCTGCCGTTAAGCAGAAGGAAGAGGACGGTTGGTACAGCTGGTGGTTTCACCCTGTTTGCATTTCATGAGTAAAGCTGTGTTGGGAAGATTGTCAAGTGTCTCCAAGCGTTTGCTCCAACACTGGGCACTTGGGAGCTGGTAGCTTGATCCCTTCTTCTGGAATTGCTCGCAGACTCCTCCGAAACAGTGTCTTTGGACTGGTGGTGCCCACAGCTGCAAGCGTGTCTGAGAGCAGTGCAGACAGCCGGGGACCTCTTCCCCTTGGCTGAAGTTGTTTGCCCCAGAGAGGCTCTGTGAGGTCTCCATCTTATGCTGGCAAGCCCCTCTTTTCCACAGATGTCCTAGGGAAAAAGGATCCTAGATGAGGAATACCACAGGGGTGAAAGTTGCACTCTGGACCTGCGGAATTGGATGAGAGAAAGGGTTCACTGCTGCCTGAGTCCTCCCCGGAAATGAGATCCCCAAGGCCCTGAGGAGTGCTGCCACAGCTGGTTTCCCCACAGGACTGAGCAGCTCTGCATGTGCTTCTTGTCTGGGCTGCCACAAAGATGACGTTGTACTGAGGAGGTTTCTTCTGTCTCACTTGCAGGGCGTCCTCCTGAGAGCAGCCCCCTTCATCAAAGGCAGCTTTCCCCCTTGGCATCACAGGGGCTGAAAGAAGAAGATGGCAAGGGCGAGCAAGCGGTAGGAGTCAAGCCCCCAGAAAGGTGAGAGTCTTGGAAGAAGACCCCAGGGCCAGGGTGTGCTCTGTCCTTGGGGCAGTGACATGCTTGTGATGGACACACGGCCTTTATTAGCTCTGCAAGGCGCTTTGGACGTGTTCCCGCGCTGGGCATTTTCTTGCTGGAGGGCAAGGGTGCGGTGGGGTTTGGCGAGATGCTCATCATGGCTTCATTTTTGTTGTCTTCTGCTTTCCAGATCTCAGGTTGCCCAAGCACCATCTTCCGCTCCTGAGTTTCACAAGTCACTCCCACGACATGTGGAAGAAAGCCCAGGTAAGGGGAGTGAGAAAGAAGACAAAGAACTGGGGGGGTCCTGACAGAGGCTCACAGGTTTCCCTTGTGCCCTTGGTGCCAGGGAAAGAAAGCCTTTCTCCGAGGTGATGGGTGGGGCAGCAAAATGCCCGTCTGGTGGCTGCGTTTGCCCCAACTAATCAGCCTTCAGGGGCTCGCTATGGAAGAAGACCCTTGGGCAGCGTGACGCTCCCGGCTGGGGCTGGTTTGCTGAAGAGCACATCCCCACTGCGCGCCGTTCCCTGCTGTATCTTGCCCAGGCTTTTTTTGTTTGAGGCGTGTGTTTGTGCCGGAGGGAGACAAGAAGGACTACGGTCCACCCTCACTCTGAGCAGCAACTGCTGCCGTTAAGCAGAAGGAAGAGGACGGTTGGTACAGCCGGTGGTTTCACCCTGTTTGCATTTCATGAGTAAAGCTGTGTTGGGAAGATTGTCAAGTGTCTCCAAGCGTTTGCTCCAACACTGGGCACTTGGGAGCTGGTAGCTTGATCCCTTCTTCTGGAATTGCTCGCTGACTCCTCCGAAACAGCGTCTTTGGACTGATGGTGCCCACAGCTGCAAGTGTGTCTGAGAGCAGTGCAGACAGCCGGGGACCTCTTCCCCTTGGCTGAAGTTGTTTGCCCCAGAGAGGCTCTGTGAGGTCTCCATCTTATGCTGGCAAGCCCCGCTTCTCCAAAGATGTCCTAGGGAAAAAGGATCCTAGATGAGGAATACCACAGGGGTGAAAGTTGCACTCTGGACCTGCGGAATTGGATGAGAGAAAGGGTTCACTGCTGCCTGAGTCCTCCCGGGAAATGAGACCCCCAAGGCCCTGAGGAGTGCTGCCACAGCTGGTTTCCCTACAGGACTGAGCAGCTCTGAATGTGCTTCTTGTCTGGGCTGCCACAAAGATGACGTTGTACTGAGGAGGTTTCTTCTGTCTCACTTGCAGGATGTCCTCCTGAGAAGAGCCCCCTTCATCAAAGGCCGCTTTCCCCCTTGGCATCACAGGGGCTGAAAGAAGAAGATGGCAAGGGCGAGCAAGCTGTAGGAGTCAAGCCCCCAGAAGGGTGAGAGTCTTGGAAGAAGACCCCAGGGCCAGGGTGTGCTCTGTCCTTGGGGCAGTGACATGCTTGTGATGGACACACGGCCTTTATTAGCTCTGCAAGGCGCTTTGGACGTGTTCCTGCCATGGGCATTTTCTTGCTGGAGAGGAAGGGTGCGGTGGGGTTTGGCGAGATGCTCATCATGGCTTCATTTTTGTTGTCTTCTGCTTTCCAGATCTCAGGTTGCCCAAGCACCATCTTGCGCTCCTGAGTTTCACAAGTCACTCCCACGACATGTGGAAGAAAGCCCAGGTAAGGGGAGTGAGAAAGAAGACAAAGAACTGGGGGGGTCCTGACAGAGGCTCACAGGTTTCCCTTGTGCCCTTGGTGCCAGGGAAAGAAAGCCTTTCTCCGAGGTGATGGGTGGGGCAGCAAAATGCCCGTCTGGTGGCTGTGTTTGCCCCAACTAATCAGCCTTCAGGGGCTCGCTATGGAAGAAGACCCTTGGGCAGCGTGACGCTCCCGGCTGGGGCTGGTTTGCTGAAGAGCACATCCCCACTGCGCGCCGTTCCCTGCTGTATCTTGCCCAGGCTTTTTTTGTTTGAGGCGTGTGTTTGTGCCGGAGGGAGACAAGAAGGACTGCGGTCCACCCTCAGTCTGAGCAGCAACTGCTGCCATTAAGCAGAAGGAAGAGGACGGTTGGTACAGCCGGTGGTTTCACCCTGTTTGCATTTCATGAGTAAAGCTGTGTTGGGAAGACTGTCAAGTGTCTCCAAGCGTTTGCTCCAACACTGGGCACTTGGGAGCTGGTAGCTTGATCCCTTCTTCTGGAATTGCTCGCTGACTCCTCCGAAACAGCGTCTTTGGACTGATGGTGCCCACAGCTGCAAGCGTGTCTGAGAGCAGTGCAGACAGCCGGGGACCTCTTCCCCTTGGCTGAAGTTGTTTGCCCCAGAGAGGCTCTGTGAGGTCTCCATCTTATGCTGGCAAGCCCCGCTTCTCCAAAGATGTCCTAGGGAAAAAGGATCCTAGATGAGGAATACCACAGGGGTGAAAGTTGCACTCTGGACCTGCGGAATTGGATGAGAGAAAGGGTTCACTGCTGCCTGAGTCCTCCCGGGAAATGAGACCCCCAAGGCCCTGAGGAGTGCTGCCACAGCTGGTTTCCCTACAGGACTGAGCAGTTCTGCATGTGCTTCTTGTCTGGGCTGCCACAAAGATGACGTTGTACTGAGGAGGTTTCTTCTGTCTCACTTGCAGGATGTCCTCCTGAGAGCAGCCCCCTTCATCAAAGGCAGCTTTCCCCCTTGGCATCACAGGGGCTGAAAGAAGAAGATGGCAAGGGCGAGCAAGCGGTAGGAGTCAAGCCCCCAGAAAGGTGAGAGTCTTGGAAGAAGACCCCAGGGCCAGGGTGTGCTCTGTCCTTGGGGCAGTGACATGCTTGTGATGGACACACGGCCTTTATTAGCTCTACAAGGCGCTTTGGACGTGTTCCCGCGCTGGGCATTTTCTTGCTGGAGGGCAAGGGTGCGGTGGGGTTTGGCGAGATGCTCATCATGGCTTCATTTTTGTTGTCTTCTGCTTTCCAGATCTCAGGTTGCCCAAGCACCATCTTCCGCTCCTGAGTTTCACAAGTCACTCCCACGACATGTGGAAGAAAGCCCAGGTAAGGGGAGTGAGAAAGAAGACAAAGAACTGGGGGGGTCCTGACAGAGGCTCACAGGTTTCCCTTGTGCCCTTGGTGCCAGGGAAAGAAAGCCTTTCTCCGAGGTGATGGGTGGGGCAGCAAAATGCCCGTCTGGTGGCTGTGTTTGCCCCAACTAATCAGCCTTCAGGGGCTCGCTATGGAAGAAGACCCTTGGGCAGCGTGACGCTCCCGGCTGGGGCTGGTTTGCTGAAGAGCACATCCCCACTGCGCGCCGTTCCCTGCTGTATCTTGCCGAGGCTTTTTTTGTTTGAGGCGTGTGTTTGTGCCGGAGGGAGACAAGAAGGACTACGGTCCACCCTCACTCTGAGCAGCAACTGCTGCCGTTAAGCAGAAGGAAGAGGACGGTTGGTACAGCCGGTGGTTTCACCCTGTTTGCATTTCATGAGTAAAGCTGTGTTGGGAAGATTGTCAAGTGTCTCCAAGCGTTTGCTCCAACACTGGGCACTTGGGAGCTGGTAGCTTGATCCCTTCTTCTGGAATTGCTCGCTGACTCCTCCGAAACAGCGTCTTTGGACTGATGGTGCCCACAGCTGCAAGTGTGTCTGAGAGCAGTGCAGACAGCCGGGGACCTCTTCCCCTTGGCTGAAGTTGTTTGCCCCAGAGAGGCTCTGTGAGGTCTCCATCTTATGCTGGCAAGCCCCGCTTCTCCAAAGATGTCCTAGGGAAAAAGGATCCTAGATGAGGAATACCACAGGGGTGAAAGTTGCACTCTGGACCTGCGGAATTGGATGAGAGAAAGGGTTCACTGCTGCCTGAGTCCTCCCGGGAAATGAGACCCCCAAGGCCCTGAGGAGTGCTGCCACAGCTGGTTTCCCTACAGGACTGAGCAGCTCTGAATGTGCTTCTTGTCTGGGCTGCCACAAAGATGACGTTGTACTGAGGAGGTTTCTTCTGTCTCACTTGCAGGATGTCCTCCTGAGAAGAGCCCCCTTCATCAAAGGCCGCTTTCCCCCTTGGCATCACAGGGGCTGAAAGAAGAAGATGGCAAGGGCGAGCAAGCTGTAGGAGTCAAGCCCCCAGAAGGGTGAGAGTCTTGGAAGAAGACCCCAGGGCCAGGGTGTGCTCTGTCCTTGGGGCAGTGACATGCTTGTGATGGACACACGGCCTTTATCAGCTCTGCAAGGCGCTTTGGACGTGTTCCTGCCATGGGCATTTTCTTGCTGGAGAGGAAGGGTGCGGTGGGGTTTGGCGAGATGCTCATCATGGCTTCATTTTTGTTGTCTTCTGCTTTCCAGATCTCAGGTTGCCCAAGCACCATCTTGCGCTCCTGAGTTTCACAAGTCACTCCCACGACATGTGGAAGAAAGCCCAGGTAAGGGGAGTGAGAAAGAAGACAAAGAACTGGGGGGGTCCTGACAGAGGCTCACAGGTTTCCCTTGTGCCCTTGGTGCCAGGGAAAGAAAGCCTTTCTCCGAGGTGATGGGTGGGGCAGCAAAATGCCCGTCTGGTGGCTGTGTTTGCCCCAACTAATCAGCCTTCAGGGGCTCGCTATGGAAGAAGACCCTTGGGCAGCGTGACGCTCCCGGCTGGGGCTGGTTTGCTGAAGAGCACATCCCCACTGCGCGCCGTTCCCTGCTGTATCTTGCCCAGGCTTTTTTTGTTTGAGGCGTGTGTTTGTGCCGGAGGGAGACAAGAAGGACTGCGGTCCACCCTCAGTCTGAGCAGCAACTGCTGCCATTAAGCAGAAGGAAGAGGACGGTTGGTACAGCCGGTGGTTTCACCCTGTTTGCATTTCATGAGTAAAGCTGTGTTGGGAAGACTGTCAAGTGTCTCCAAGCGTTTGCTCCAACACTGGGCACTTGGGAGCTTTTAGCTTGATCCCTTCTTTTGAATTGCTCGCAGACTCCTCCAAAACAGCGTCTTTGGGCTAACGGTGCCCACAGCTGCAAGCGTGTCTGAGAGCAGTGCAGATAGCCGGGGACCTCTTCCCCTTGGCTGAAGTTGTTTGCCCCAGAGAGGCTCTGTGAGGTCTCCATCTTATGCTGGCAAGCCCTGCTTTTCCAAAGATGTCCTAGTGAAAAAGGATCCTAGATGAGGAATACCACAGGGGTGAAAGTTGCACTCTGGACCTGCGGAATTGGATGAGAGAAAGGGTTCACTGCTGCCTGAGTCCTCCCGGGAAATGAGACCCCCAAGGCCCTGAGGAGTGCTGCCACAGCTGGTTTCCCTACAGGACTGAGCAGTTCTGCATGTGCTTCTTGTCTGGGCTGCCACAAAGATGACGTTGTACTGAGGAGGTTTCTTCTGTCTCACTTGCAGGATGTCCTCCTGAGAGCAGCCCCCTTCATCAAAGGCAGCTTTCCCCCTTGGCATCACAGGGGCTGAAAGAAGAAGATGGCAAGGGCGAGCAAGCGGTAGGAGTCAAGCCCCCAGAAAGGTGAGAGTCTTGGAAGAAGACCCCAGGGCCAGGGTGTGCTCTGTCCTTGGGGCAGTGACATGCTTGTGATGGACACACGGCCTTTATTAGCTCTGCAAGGCGCTTTGGACGTGTTCCCGCGCTGGGCATTTTCTTGCTGGAGGGCAAGGGTGCGGTGGGGTTTGGCGAGATGCTCATCATGGCTTCATTTTTGTTGTCTTCTGCTTTCCAGATCTCAGGTTGCCCAAGCACCATCTTCCGCTCCTGAGTTTCACAAGTCACTCCCACGACATGTGGAAGAAAGCCCAGGTAAGGGGAGTGAGAAAGAAGACAAAGAACTGGGGGGGTCCTGACAGAGGCTCACAGGTTTCCCTTGTGCCCTTGGTGCCAGGGAAAGAAAGCCTTTCTCCGAGGTGATGGGTGGGGCAGCAAAATGCCCGTCTGGTGGCTGTGTTTGCCCCAACTAATCAGCCTTCAGGGGCTCGCTATGGAAGAAGACCCCTGGGCAGCGTGACGCTCCCGGCTGGGGCTGGTTTGCTGAAGAGCACATCCCCACTGCGCGCCGTTCCCTGCTGTATCTTGCCCAGGTTTTTTTGTTTGAGGCGTGTGTTTGTGCCGGAGGGAAACAAGAAGGACTACGGTCCACCCTCACTCTGAGCAGCAACTGCTGCCGTTAAGCAGAAGGAAGAGGACGGTTGGTACAGCCGGTGGTTTCACCCTGTTTGCATTTCATGAGTAAAGCTGTGTTGGGAAGATTGTCAAGTGTCTCCAAGCGTTTGCTCCAACACTGGGCACTTGGGAGCTGGTAGCTTGATCCCTTCTTCTGGAATTGCTCGCTGACTCCTCCGAAACAGCGTCTTTGGACTGATGGTGCCCACAGCTGCAAGCGTGTCTGAGAGCAGTGCAGACAGCCGGGGACCTCTTCCCCTTGGCTGAAGTTGTTTGCCCCAGAGAGGCTCTGTGAGGTCTCCATCTTATGCTGGCAAGCCCCGCTTCTCCAAAGATGTCCTAGGGAAAAAGGATCCTAGATGAGGAATACCACAGGGGTGAAAGTTGCACTCTGGACCTGCGGAATTGGATGAGAGAAAGGGTTCACTGCTGCCTGAGTCCTCCCGGGAAATGAGACCCCCAAGGCCCTGAGGAGTGCTGCCACAGCTGGTTTCCCTACAGGACTGAGCAGCTCTGAATGTGCTTCTTGTCTGGGCTGCCACAAAGATGACGTTGTACTGAGGAGGTTTCTTCTGTCTCACTTGCAGGATGTCCTCCTGAGAAGAGCCCCCTTCATCAAAGGCCGCTTTCCCCCTTGGCATCACAGGGGCTGAAAGCAGAAGATGGCAAGGGCGAGCAAGCTGTAGGAGTCAAGCCCCCAGAAGGGTGAGAGTCTTGGAAGAAGACCCCAGGGCCAGGGTGTGCTCTGTCCTTGGGGCAGTGACATGCTTGTGATGGACACATGGCCTTTATCAGCTCTGCAAGGCGCTTTGGACGTGTTCCTGCCATGGGCATTTTCTTGCTGGAGGGCAAGGGTGCGGTGGGGTTTGGCGAGATGCTCATCATGGCTTCATTTTTGTTGTCTTCTGCTTTCCAGATCTCAGGTTGCCCAAGCACCATCTTGCGCTCCTGAGTTTCACAAGTCACTCCCACGACATGTGGAAGAAAGCCCAGGTAAGGGGAGTGAGAAAGAAGATAAAGAACTGGGGGGGTCCTGACAGAGGCTCACAGGTTTCCCTTGTGCCCTTGGTGCCAGGGAAAGAAAGCCTTTCTCCGAGGTGATGGGTGGGGCAGCAAAATGCCCGTCTGGTGGCTGCGTTTGCCCCAACTAATCAGCCTTCAGGGGCTCGCTATGGAAGAAGACCCTTGGGTAGCGTGACGCTCCCGGCTGGGGCTGGTTTGCTGAAGAGCACATCCCCACTGTGCGCCCTTCCCTGCTGTATCTTGCCCAGGCTTTTTTTGTTTGAGGCGTGTGTTTGTGCCGGAGGGAGACAAGAAGGACTACGGTCCACCCTCACTCTGAGCAGCAACTGCTGCCGTTAAGCAGAAGGAAGAGGACGGTTGGTACAGCTGGTGGTTTCACCCTGTTTGCATTTCATGAGTAAAGCTGTGTTGGGAAGATTGTCAAGTGTCTCCAAGCGTTTGCTCCAACACTGGGCACTTGGGAGCTGGTAGCTTGATCCCTTCTTCTGGAATTGCTCGCAGACTCCTCCGAAACAGTGTCTTTGGACTGGTGGTGCCCACAGCTGCAAGCGTGTCTGAGAGCAGTGCAGACAGCCGGGGACCTCTTCCCCTTGGCTGAAGTTGTTTGCCCCAGAGAGGCTCTGTGAGGTCTCCATCTTATGCTGGCAAGCCCCTCTTTTCCACAGATGTCCTAGGGAAAAAGGATCCTAGATGAGGAATACCACAGGGGTGAAAGTTGCACTCTGGACCTGCGGAATTGGATGAGAGAAAGGGTTCACTGCTGCCTGAGTCCTCCCCGGAAATGAGATCCCCAAGGCCCTGAGGAGTGCTGCCACAGCTGGTTTCCCCACAGGACTGAGCAGCTCTGCATGTGCTTCTTGTCTGGGCTGCCACAATGATGACGTTGTACTGAGGAGGTTTCTTCTGTCTCACTTGCAGGATGTCCTCCTGAGAAGAGCGCCCTTCATCAAAGGCAGCTTTCCCCCTTGGCATCACAGGGGCTGAAAGCAGAAGATGGCAAGGGAGAGCAAGCGGTAGGAGTCAAGCCCCCAGAAAGGTGAGAGTCTTGGAAGAAGACCCCAGGGCCAGGGTGTGCTCTGTCCTTGGGGCAGTGACATGCTTGTGATGGACACACGGCCTTTATCAGCTCTGCAAGGCGCTTTGGACGTGTTCCCGCGCTGGGCATTTTCTTGCTGGAGGGCAAGGGTGCGGTGGGGTTTGGCGAGATGCTCATCATGGCTTCATTTTTGTTGTCTTCTGCTTTCCAGATCTCAGGTTGCCCAAGCACCATCTTGCGCTCCTGAGTTTCACAAGTCACTCCCACGACATGTGGAAGAAAGCCCAGGTAAGGGGAGTGAGAAAGAAGACAAAGAACTGGGGGGGTCCTGACAGAGGCTCACAGGTTTCCCTTGTGCCCTTGGTGCCAGGGAAAGAAAGCCTTTCTCCGAGGTGATGGGTGGGGCAGCAAAATGCCCGTCTGGTGGCTGTGTTTGCCCCAACTAATCAGCCTTCAGGGGCTCGCTATGGAAGAAGACCCTTGGGCAGCGTGACGCTCCCGGCTGGGGCTGGTTTGCTGAAGAGCACATCCCCACTGCGCGCCGTTCCCTGCTGTATCTTGCCCAGGCTTTTTTTGTTTGAGGCGTGTGTTTGTGCCGGAGGGAGACAAGAAGGACTGCGGTCCACCCTCAGTCTGAGCAGCAACTGCTGCCATTAAGCAGAAGGAAGAGGACGGTTGGTACAGCCGGTGGTTTCACCCTGTTTGCATTTCATGAGTAAAGCTGTGTTGGGAAGATTGTCAAGTGTCTCCAAGCGTTTGCTCCAACACTGGGCACTTGGGAGCTGGTAGCTTGATCCCTTCTTCTGGAATTGCTCGCTGACTCCTCCGAAACAGCGTCTTTGGACTGATGGTGCCCACAGCTGCAAGTGTGTCTGAGAGCAGTGCAGACAGCCGGGGACCTCTTCCCCTTGGCTGAAGTTGTTTGCCCCAGAGAGGCTCTGTGAGGTCTCCATCTTATGCTGGCAAGCCCCGCTTCTCCAAAGATGTCCTAGGGAAAAAGGATCCTAGATGAGGAATACCACAGGGGTGAAAGTTGCACTCTGGACCTGCGGAATTGGATGAGAGAAAGGGTTCACTGCTGCCTGAGTCCTCCCGGGAAATGAGACCCCCAAGGCCCTGAGGAGTGCTGCCACAGCTGGTTTCCCTACAGGACTGAGCAGCTCTGAATGTGCTTCTTGTCTGGGCTGCCACAAAGATGACGTTGTACTGAGGAGGTTTCTTCTGTCTCACTTGCAGGATGTCCTCCTGAGAGCAGCCCCCTTCATCAAAGGCAGCTTTCCCCCTTGGCATCACAGGGGCTGAAAGAAGAAGATGGCAAGGGCGAGCAAGCGGTAGGAGTCAAGCCCCCAGAAAGGTGAGAGTCTTGGAAGAAGACCCCAGGGCCAGGGTGTGCTCTGTCCTTGGGGCAGTGACATGCTTGTGATGGACACACGGCCTTTATTAGCTCTGCAAGGCGCTTTGGACGTGTTCCCGCGCTGGGCATTTTCTTGCTGGAGGGCAAGGGTGCGGTGGGGTTTGGCGAGATGCTCATCATGGCTTCATTTTTGTTGTCTTCTGCTTTCCAGATCTCAGGTTGCCCAAGCACCATCTTCCGCTCCTGAGTTTCACAAGTCACTCCCACGACATGTGGAAGAAAGCCCAGGTAAGGGGAGTGAGAAAGAAGACAAAGAACTGGGGGGGTCCTGACAGAGGCTCACAGGTTTCCCTTGTGCCCTTGGTGCCAGGGAAAGAAAGCCTTTCTCCGAGGTGATGGGTGGGGCAGCAAAATGCCCGTCTGGTGGCTGCGTTTGCCCCAACTAATCAGCCTTCAGGGGCTCGCTATGGAAGAAGACCCTTGGGCAGCGTGACGCTCCCGGCTGGGGCTGGTTTGCTGAAGAGCACATCCCCACTGCGCGCCGTTCCCTGCTGTATCTTGCCCAGGCTTTTTTTGTTTGAGGCGTGTGTTTGTGCCGGAGGGAGACAAGAAGGACTACGGTCCACCCTCACTCTGAGCAGCAACTGCTGCCGTTAAGCAGAAGGAAGAGGACGGTTGGTACAGCTGGTGGTTTCACCCTGTTTGCATTTCATGAGTAAAGCTGTGTTGGGAAGATTGTCAAGTGTCTCCAAGCGTTTGCTCCAACACTGGGCACTTGGGAGCTGGTAGCTTGATCCCTTCTTCTGGAATTGCTCGCAGACTCCTCCGAAACAGTGTCTTTGGACTGGTGGTGCCCACAGCTGCAAGCGTGTCTGAGAGCAGTGCAGACAGCCGGGGACCTCTTCCCCTTGGCTGAAGTTGTTTGCCCCAGAGAGGCTCTGTGAGGTCTCCATCTTATGCTGGCAAGCCCCTCTTTTCCACAGATGTCCTAGGGAAAAAGGATCCTAGATGAGGAATACCACAGGGGTGAAAGTTGCACTCTGGACCTGCGGAATTGGATGAGAGAAAGGGTTCACTGCTGCCTGAGTCCTCCCCGGAAATGAGATCCCCAAGGCCCTGAGGAGTGCTGCCACAGCTGGTTTCCCCACAGGACTGAGCAGCTCTGCATGTGCTTCTTGTCTGGGCTGCCACAAAGATGACGTTGTACTGAGGAGGTTTCTTCTGTCTCACTTGCAGGGCGTCCTCCTGAGAGCAGCCCCCTTCATCAAAGGCAGCTTTCCCCCTTGGCATCACAGGGGCTGAAAGAAGAAGATGGCAAGGGCGAGCAAGCGGTAGGAGTCAAGCCCCCAGAAAGGTGAGAGTCTTGGAAGAAGACCCCAGGGCCAGGGTGTGCTCTGTCCTTGGGGCAGTGACATGCTTGTGATGGACACACGGCCTTTATTAGCTCTGCAAGGCGCTTTGGACGTGTTCCCGCGCTGGGCATTTTCTTGCTGGAGGGCAAGGGTGCGGTGGGGTTTGGCGAGATGCTCATCATGGCTTCATTTTTGTTGTCTTCTGCTTTCCAGATCTCAGGTTGCCCAAGCACCATCTTCCGCTCCTGAGTTTCACAAGTCACTCCCACGACATGTGGAAGAAAGCCCAGGTAAGGGGAGTGAGAAAGAAGACAAAGAACTGGGGGGGTCCTGACAGAGGCTCACAGGTTTCCCTTGTGCCCTTGGTGCCAGGGAAAGAAAGCCTTTCTCCGAGGTGATGGGTGGGGCAGCAAAATGCCCGTCTGGTGGCTGCGTTTGCCCCAACTAATCAGCCTTCAGGGGCTCGCTATGGAAGAAGACCCTTGGGCAGCGTGACGCTCCCGGCTGGGGCTGGTTTGCTGAAGAGCACATCCCCACTGCGCGCCGTTCCCTGCTGTATCTTGCCCAGGCTTTTTTTGTTTGAGGCGTGTGTTTGTGCCGGAGGGAGACAAGAAGGACTACGGTCCACCCTCACTCTGAGCAGCAACTGCTGCCGTTAAGCAGAAGGAAGAGGACGGTTGGTACAGCCGGTGGTTTCACCCTGTTTGCATTTCATGAGTAAAGCTGTGTTGGGAAGATTGTCAAGTGTCTCCAAGCGTTTGCTCCAACACTGGGCACTTGGGAGCTGGTAGCTTGATCCCTTCTTCTGGAATTGCTCGCTGACTCCTCCGAAACAGCGTCTTTGGACTGATGGTGCCCACAGCTGCAAGTGTGTCTGAGAGCAGTGCAGACAGCCGGGGACCTCTTCCCCTTGGCTGAAGTTGTTTGCCCCAGAGAGGCTCTGTGAGGTCTCCATCTTATGCTGGCAAGCCCCGCTTCTCCAAAGATGTCCTAGGGAAAAAGGATCCTAGATGAGGAATACCACAGGGGTGAAAGTTGCACTCTGGACCTGCGGAATTGGATGAGAGAAAGGGTTCACTGCTGCCTGAGTCCTCCCGGGAAATGAGACCCCCAAGGCCCTGAGGAGTGCTGCCACAGCTGGTTTCCCTACAGGACTGAGCAGCTCTGAATGTGCTTCTTGTCTGGGCTGCCACAAAGATGACGTTGTACTGAGGAGGTTTCTTCTGTCTCACTTGCAGGATGTCCTCCTGAGAAGAGCCCCCTTCATCAAAGGCCGCTTTCCCCCTTGGCATCACAGGGGCTGAAAGAAGAAGATGGCAAGGGCGAGCAAGCTGTAGGAGTCAAGCCCCCAGAAGGGTGAGAGTCTTGGAAGAAGACCCCAGGGCCAGGGTGTGCTCTGTCCTTGGGGCAGTGACATGCTTGTGATGGACACACGGCCTTTATTAGCTCTGCAAGGCGCTTTGGACGTGTTCCTGCCATGGGCATTTTCTTGCTGGAGAGGAAGGGTGCGGTGGGGTTTGGCGAGATGCTCATCATGGCTTCATTTTTGTTGTCTTCTGCTTTCCAGATCTCAGGTTGCCCAAGCACCATCTTGCGCTCCTGAGTTTCACAAGTCACTCCCACGACATGTGGAAGAAAGCCCAGGTAAGGGGAGTGAGAAAGAAGACAAAGAACTGGGGGGGTCCTGACAGAGGCTCACAGGTTTCCCTTGTGCCCTTGGTGCCAGGGAAAGAAAGCCTTTCTCCGAGGTGATGGGTGGGGCAGCAAAATGCCCGTCTGGTGGCTGTGTTTGCCCCAACTAATCAGCCTTCAGGGGCTCGCTATGGAAGAAGACCCTTGGGCAGCGTGACGCTCCCGGCTGGGGCTGGTTTGCTGAAGAGCACATCCCCACTGCGCGCCGTTCCCTGCTGTATCTTGCCCAGGCTTTTTTTGTTTGAGGCGTGTGTTTGTGCCGGAGGGAGACAAGAAGGACTGCGGTCCACCCTCAGTCTGAGCAGCAACTGCTGCCATTAAGCAGAAGGAAGAGGACGGTTGGTACAGCCGGTGGTTTCACCCTGTTTGCATTTCATGAGTAAAGCTGTGTTGGGAAGACTGTCAAGTGTCTCCAAGCGTTTGCTCCAACACTGGGCACTTGGGAGCTGGTAGCTTGATCCCTTCTTCTGGAATTGCTCGCTGACTCCTCCGAAACAGCGTCTTTGGACTGATGGTGCCCACAGCTGCAAGCGTGTCTGAGAGCAGTGCAGACAGCCGGGGACCTCTTCCCCTTGGCTGAAGTTGTTTGCCCCAGAGAGGCTCTGTGAGGTCTCCATCTTATGCTGGCAAGCCCCGCTTCTCCAAAGATGTCCTAGGGAAAAAGGATCCTAGATGAGGAATACCACAGGGGTGAAAGTTGCACTCTGGACCTGCGGAATTGGATGAGAGAAAGGGTTCACTGCTGCCTGAGTCCTCCCGGGAAATGAGACCCCCAAGGCCCTGAGGAGTGCTGCCACAGCTGGTTTCCCTACAGGACTGAGCAGTTCTGCATGTGCTTCTTGTCTGGGCTGCCACAAAGATGACGTTGTACTGAGGAGGTTTCTTCTGTCTCACTTGCAGGATGTCCTCCTGAGAGCAGCCCCCTTCATCAAAGGCAGCTTTCCCCCTTGGCATCACAGGGGCTGAAAGAAGAAGATGGCAAGGGCGAGCAAGCGGTAGGAGTCAAGCCCCCAGAAAGGTGAGAGTCTTGGAAGAAGACCCCAGGGCCAGGGTGTGCTCTGTCCTTGGGGCAGTGACATGCTTGTGATGGACACACGGCCTTTATTAGCTCTACAAGGCGCTTTGGACGTGTTCCCGCGCTGGGCATTTTCTTGCTGGAGGGCAAGGGTGCGGTGGGGTTTGGCGAGATGCTCATCATGGCTTCATTTTTGTTGTCTTCTGCTTTCCAGATCTCAGGTTGCCCAAGCACCATCTTCCGCTCCTGAGTTTCACAAGTCACTCCCACGACATGTGGAAGAAAGCCCAGGTAAGGGGAGTGAGAAAGAAGACAAAGAACTGGGGGGGTCCTGACAGAGGCTCACAGGTTTCCCTTGTGCCCTTGGTGCCAGGGAAAGAAAGCCTTTCTCCGAGGTGATGGGTGGGGCAGCAAAATGCCCGTCTGGTGGCTGTGTTTGCCCCAACTAATCAGCCTTCAGGGGCTCGCTATGGAAGAAGACCCTTGGGCAGCGTGACGCTCCCGGCTGGGGCTGGTTTGCTGAAGAGCACATCCCCACTGCGCGCCGTTCCCTGCTGTATCTTGCCGAGGCTTTTTTTGTTTGAGGCGTGTGTTTGTGCCGGAGGGAGACAAGAAGGACTACGGTCCACCCTCACTCTGAGCAGCAACTGCTGCCGTTAAGCAGAAGGAAGAGGACGGTTGGTACAGCCGGTGGTTTCACCCTGTTTGCATTTCATGAGTAAAGCTGTGTTGGGAAGATTGTCAAGTGTCTCCAAGCGTTTGCTCCAACACTGGGCACTTGGGAGCTGGTAGCTTGATCCCTTCTTCTGGAATTGCTCGCTGACTCCTCCGAAACAGCGTCTTTGGACTGATGGTGCCCACAGCTGCAAGTGTGTCTGAGAGCAGTGCAGACAGCCGGGGACCTCTTCCCCTTGGCTGAAGTTGTTTGCCCCAGAGAGGCTCTGTGAGGTCTCCATCTTATGCTGGCAAGCCCCGCTTCTCCAAAGATGTCCTAGGGAAAAAGGATCCTAGATGAGGAATACCACAGGGGTGAAAGTTGCACTCTGGACCTGCGGAATTGGATGAGAGAAAGGGTTCACTGCTGCCTGAGTCCTCCCGGGAAATGAGACCCCCAAGGCCCTGAGGAGTGCTGCCACAGCTGGTTTCCCTACAGGACTGAGCAGCTCTGAATGTGCTTCTTGTCTGGGCTGCCACAAAGATGACGTTGTACTGAGGAGGTTTCTTCTGTCTCACTTGCAGGATGTCCTCCTGAGAAGAGCCCCCTTCATCAAAGGCCGCTTTCCCCCTTGGCATCACAGGGGCTGAAAGAAGAAGATGGCAAGGGCGAGCAAGCTGTAGGAGTCAAGCCCCCAGAAGGGTGAGAGTCTTGGAAGAAGACCCCAGGGCCAGGGTGTGCTCTGTCCTTGGGGCAGTGACATGCTTGTGATGGACACACGGCCTTTATCAGCTCTGCAAGGCGCTTTGGACGTGTTCCTGCCATGGGCATTTTCTTGCTGGAGAGGAAGGGTGCGGTGGGGTTTGGCGAGATGCTCATCATGGCTTCATTTTTGTTGTCTTCTGCTTTCCAGATCTCAGGTTGCCCAAGCACCATCTTGCGCTCCTGAGTTTCACAAGTCACTCCCACGACATGTGGAAGAAAGCCCAGGTAAGGGGAGTGAGAAAGAAGACAAAGAACTGGGGGGGTCCTGACAGAGGCTCACAGGTTTCCCTTGTGCCCTTGGTGCCAGGGAAAGAAAGCCTTTCTCCGAGGTGATGGGTGGGGCAGCAAAATGCCCGTCTGGTGGCTGTGTTTGCCCCAACTAATCAGCCTTCAGGGGCTCGCTATGGAAGAAGACCCTTGGGCAGCGTGACGCTCCCGGCTGGGGCTGGTTTGCTGAAGAGCACATCCCCACTGCGCGCCGTTCCCTGCTGTATCTTGCCCAGGCTTTTTTTGTTTGAGGCGTGTGTTTGTGCCGGAGGGAGACAAGAAGGACTGCGGTCCACCCTCAGTCTGAGCAGCAACTGCTGCCATTAAGCAGAAGGAAGAGGACGGTTGGTACAGCCGGTGGTTTCACCCTGTTTGCATTTCATGAGTAAAGCTGTGTTGGGAAGACTGTCAAGTGTCTCCAAGCGTTTGCTCCAACACTGGGCACTTGGGAGCTTTTAGCTTGATCCCTTCTTTTGAATTGCTCGCAGACTCCTCCAAAACAGCGTCTTTGGGCTAACGGTGCCCACAGCTGCAAGCGTGTCTGAGAGCAGTGCAGATAGCCGGGGACCTCTTCCCCTTGGCTGAAGTTGTTTGCCCCAGAGAGGCTCTGTGAGGTCTCCATCTTATGCTGGCAAGCCCTGCTTTTCCAAAGATGTCCTAGTGAAAAAGGATCCTAGATGAGGAATACCACAGGGGTGAAAGTTGCACTCTGGACCTGCGGAATTGGATGAGAGAAAGGGTTCACTGCTGCCTGAGTCCTCCCGGGAAATGAGACCCCCAAGGCCCTGAGGAGTGCTGCCACAGCTGGTTTCCCTACAGGACTGAGCAGTTCTGCATGTGCTTCTTGTCTGGGCTGCCACAAAGATGACGTTGTACTGAGGAGGTTTCTTCTGTCTCACTTGCAGGATGTCCTCCTGAGAGCAGCCCCCTTCATCAAAGGCAGCTTTCCCCCTTGGCATCACAGGGGCTGAAAGAAGAAGATGGCAAGGGCGAGCAAGCGGTAGGAGTCAAGCCCCCAGAAAGGTGAGAGTCTTGGAAGAAGACCCCAGGGCCAGGGTGTGCTCTGTCCTTGGGGCAGTGACATGCTTGTGATGGACACACGGCCTTTATTAGCTCTGCAAGGCGCTTTGGACGTGTTCCCGCGCTGGGCATTTTCTTGCTGGAGGGCAAGGGTGCGGTGGGGTTTGGCGAGATGCTCATCATGGCTTCATTTTTGTTGTCTTCTGCTTTCCAGATCTCAGGTTGCCCAAGCACCATCTTCCGCTCCTGAGTTTCACAAGTCACTCCCACGACATGTGGAAGAAAGCCCAGGTAAGGGGAGTGAGAAAGAAGACAAAGAACTGGGGGGGTCCTGACAGAGGCTCACAGGTTTCCCTTGTGCCCTTGGTGCCAGGGAAAGAAAGCCTTTCTCCGAGGTGATGGGTGGGGCAGCAAAATGCCCGTCTGGTGGCTGTGTTTGCCCCAACTAATCAGCCTTCAGGGGCTCGCTATGGAAGAAGACCCCTGGGCAGCGTGACGCTCCCGGCTGGGGCTGGTTTGCTGAAGAGCACATCCCCACTGCGCGCCGTTCCCTGCTGTATCTTGCCCAGGTTTTTTTGTTTGAGGCGTGTGTTTGTGCCGGAGGGAAACAAGAAGGACTACGGTCCACCCTCACTCTGAGCAGCAACTGCTGCCGTTAAGCAGAAGGAAGAGGACGGTTGGTACAGCCGGTGGTTTCACCCTGTTTGCATTTCATGAGTAAAGCTGTGTTGGGAAGATTGTCAAGTGTCTCCAAGCGTTTGCTCCAACACTGGGCACTTGGGAGCTGGTAGCTTGATCCCTTCTTCTGGAATTGCTCGCTGACTCCTCCGAAACAGCGTCTTTGGACTGATGGTGCCCACAGCTGCAAGCGTGTCTGAGAGCAGTGCAGACAGCCGGGGACCTCTTCCCCTTGGCTGAAGTTGTTTGCCCCAGAGAGGCTCTGTGAGGTCTCCATCTTATGCTGGCAAGCCCCGCTTCTCCAAAGATGTCCTAGGGAAAAAGGATCCTAGATGAGGAATACCACAGGGGTGAAAGTTGCACTCTGGACCTGCGGAATTGGATGAGAGAAAGGGTTCACTGCTGCCTGAGTCCTCCCGGGAAATGAGACCCCCAAGGCCCTGAGGAGTGCTGCCACAGCTGGTTTCCCTACAGGACTGAGCAGCTCTGAATGTGCTTCTTGTCTGGGCTGCCACAAAGATGACGTTGTACTGAGGAGGTTTCTTCTGTCTCACTTGCAGGATGTCCTCCTGAGAAGAGCCCCCTTCATCAAAGGCCGCTTTCCCCCTTGGCATCACAGGGGCTGAAAGCAGAAGATGGCAAGGGCGAGCAAGCTGTAGGAGTCAAGCCCCCAGAAGGGTGAGAGTCTTGGAAGAAGACCCCAGGGCCAGGGTGTGCTCTGTCCTTGGGGCAGTGACATGCTTGTGATGGACACATGGCCTTTATCAGCTCTGCAAGGCGCTTTGGACGTGTTCCTGCCATGGGCATTTTCTTGCTGGAGGGCAAGGGTGCGGTGGGGTTTGGCGAGATGCTCATCATGGCTTCATTTTTGTTGTCTTCTGCTTTCCAGATCTCAGGTTGCCCAAGCACCATCTTGCGCTCCTGAGTTTCACAAGTCACTCCCACGACATGTGGAAGAAAGCCCAGGTAAGGGGAGTGAGAAAGAAGATAAAGAACTGGGGGGGTCCTGACAGAGGCTCACAGGTTTCCCTTGTGCCCTTGGTGCCAGGGAAAGAAAGCCTTTCTCCGAGGTGATGGGTGGGGCAGCAAAATGCCCGTCTGGTGGCTGCGTTTGCCCCAACTAATCAGCCTTCAGGGGCTCGCTATGGAAGAAGACCCTTGGGTAGCGTGACGCTCCCGGCTGGGGCTGGTTTGCTGAAGAGCACATCCCCACTGTGCGCCCTTCCCTGCTGTATCTTGCCCAGGCTTTTTTTGTTTGAGGCGTGTGTTTGTGCCGGAGGGAGACAAGAAGGACTACGGTCCACCCTCACTCTGAGCAGCAACTGCTGCCGTTAAGCAGAAGGAAGAGGACGGTTGGTACAGCCGGTGGTTTCACCCTGTTTGCATTTCAAGATTAAAGCTGTGTTGGGAAGATTGTCAAGTGTCTCCAAGCGTTTGCTCCAACACTGGGCACTTGGGAGCTGGTAGCTTGATCCCTTCTTCTGGAATTGCTCGCTGACTCCTCCGAAACAGCGTCTTTGGACTGATGGTGCCCACAGCTGCAAGCGTGTCTGAGAGCAGTGCAGACAGCCGGGGACCTCTTCCCCTTGGCTGAAGTTGTTTGCCCCAGAGAGGCTCTGTGAGGTCTCCATCTTATGCTGGCAAGCCCCGCTTCTCCAAAGATGTCCTAGGGAAAAAGGATCCTAGATGAGGAATACCACAGGGGTGAAAGTTGCACTCTGGACCTGCGGAATTGGATGAGAGAAAGGGTTCACTGCTGCCTGAGTCCTCCCGGGAAATGAGACCCCCAAGGCCCTGAGGAGTGCTGCCACAGCTGGTTTCCCCACAGGACTGAGCAGCTCTGCATGTGCTTCTTGTCTGGGCTGCCACAAAGATGACGTTGTACTGAGGAGGTTTCTTCTGTCTCACTTGCAGGATGTCCTCCTGAGAGCAGCCCCCTTCATCAAAGGCAGCTTTCCCCCTTGGCATCACAGGGGCTGAAAGAAGAAGATGGCAAGGGCGAGCAAGCGGTAGGAGTCAAGCCCCCAGAAAGGTGAGAGTCTTGGAAGAAGACCCCAGGGCCAGGGTGTGCTCTGTCCTTGGGGCAGTGACATGCTTGTGATGGACACACGGCCTTTATTAGCTCTGCAAGGCGCTTTGGACGTGTTCCCGCGCTGGGCATTTTCTTGCTGGAGGGCAAGGGTGCGGTGGGGTTTGGCGAGATGCTCATCATGGCTTCATTTTTGTTGTCTTCTGCTTTCCAGATCTCAGGTTGCCCAAGCACCATCTTCCGCTCCTGAGTTTCACAAGTCACTCCCACGACATGTGGAAGAAAGCCCAGGTAAGGGGAGTGAGAAAGAAGACAAAGAACTGGGGGGGTCCTGACAGAGGCTCACAGGTTTCCCTTGTGCCCTTGGTGCCAGGGAAAGAAAGCCTTTCTCCGAGGTGATGGGTGGGGCAGCAAAATGCCCGTCTGGTGGCTGTGTTTGCCCCAACTAATCAGCCTTCAGGGGCTCGCTATGGAAGAAGACCCCTGGGCAGCGTGACGCTCCCGGCTGGGGCTGGTTTGCTGAAGAGCACATCCCCACTGCGCGCCGTTCCCTGCTGTATCTTGCCCAGGTTTTTTTGTTTGAGGCGTGTGTTTGTGCCGGAGGGAAACAAGAAGGACTACGGTCCACCCTCACTCTGAGCAGCAACTGCTGCCGTTAAGCAGAAGGAAGAGGACGGTTGGTACAGCCGGTGGTTTCACCCTGTTTGCATTTCATGAGTAAAGCTGTGTTGGGAAGATTGTCAAGTGTCTCCAAGCGTTTGCTCCAACACTGGGCACTTGGGAGCTGGTAGCTTGATCCCTTCTTCTGGAATTGCTCGCTGACTCCTCCGAAACAGCGTCTTTGGACTGATGGTGCCCACAGCTGCAAGCGTGTCTGAGAGCAGTGCAGACAGCCGGGGACCTCTTCCCCTTGGCTGAAGTTGTTTGCCCCAGAGAGGCTCTGTGAGGTCTCCATCTTATGCTGGCAAGCCCCGCTTCTCCAAAGATGTCCTAGGGAAAAAGGATCCTAGATGAGGAATACCACAGGGGTGAAAGTTGCACTCTGGACCTGCGGAATTGGATGAGAGAAAGGGTTCACTGCTGCCTGAGTCCTCCCGGGAAATGAGACCCCCAAGGCCCTGAGGAGTGCTGCCACAGCTGGTTTCCCTACAGGACTGAGCAGCTCTGAATGTGCTTCTTGTCTGGGCTGCCACAAAGATGACGTTGTACTGAGGAGGTTTCTTCTGTCTCACTTGCAGGATGTCCTCCTGAGAAGAGCCCCCTTCATCAAAGGCCGCTTTCCCCCTTGGCATCACAGGGGCTGAAAGCAGAAGATGGCAAGGGCGAGCAAGCTGTAGGAGTCAAGCCCCCAGAAGGGTGAGAGTCTTGGAAGAAGACCCCAGGGCCAGGGTGTGCTCTGTCCTTGGGGCAGTGACATGCTTGTGATGGACACATGGCCTTTATCAGCTCTGCAAGGCGCTTTGGACGTGTTCCTGCCATGGGCATTTTCTTGCTGGAGGGCAAGGGTGCGGTGGGGTTTGGCGAGATGCTCATCATGGCTTCATTTTTGTTGTCTTCTGCTTTCCAGATCTCAGGTTGCCCAAGCACCATCTTGCGCTCCTGAGTTTCACAAGTCACTCCCACGACATGTGGAAGAAAGCCCAGGTAAGGGGAGTGAGAAAGAAGATAAAGAACTGGGGGGGTCCTGACAGAGGCTCACAGGTTTCCCTTGTGCCCTTGGTGCCAGGGAAAGAAAGCCTTTCTCCGAGGTGATGGGTGGGGCAGCAAAATGCCCGTCTGGTGGCTGCGTTTGCCCCAACTAATCAGCCTTCAGGGGCTCGCTATGGAAGAAGACCCTTGGGTAGCGTGACGCTCCCGGCTGGGGCTGGTTTGCTGAAGAGCACATCCCCACTGTGCGCCCTTCCCTGCTGTATCTTGCCCAGGCTTTTTTTGTTTGAGGCGTGTGTTTGTGCCGGAGGGAGACAAGAAGGACTACGGTCCACCCTCACTCTGAGCAGCAACTGCTGCCGTTAAGCAGAAGGAAGAGGACGGTTGGTACAGCCGGTGGTTTCACCCTGTTTGCATTTCAAGATTAAAGCTGTGTTGGGAAGATTGTCAAGTGTCTCCAAGCGTTTGCTCCAACACTGGGCACTTGGGAGCTGGTAGATTGATCCCTTCTTCTGGAATTGCTCGCTGACTCCTCCGAAACAGCGTCTTTGGACTGATGGTGCCCACAGCTGCAAGCGTGTCTGAGAGCAGTGCAGACAGCCGGGGACCTCTTCCCCTTGGCTGAAGTTGTTTGCCCCAGAGAGGCTCTGTGAGGTCTCCATCTTATGCTGGCAAGCCCCGCTTCTCCAAAGATGTCCTAGGGAAAAAGGATCCTAGATGAGGAATACCACAGGGGTGAAAGTTGCACTCTGGACCTGCGGAATTGGATGAGAGAAAGGGTTCACTGCTGCCTGAGTCCTCCCGGGAAATGAGACCCCCAAGGCCCTGAGGAGTGCTGCCACAGCTGGTTTCCCCACAGGACTGAGCAGCTCTGCATGTGCTTCTTGTCTGGGCTGCCACAAAGATGACGTTGTACTGAGGAGGTTTCTTCTGTCTCACTTGCAGGACGTCCTACTGAGAAGAGCGCCCTTCATCAAAGGCAGCTTTCCCCCTTGGCATCACAGGGGCTGAAAGCAGAAGATGGCAAGGGCGAGCAAGCTGTAGGAGTCAAGCCCCCAGAAGGGTGAGAGTCCTGGAAGAAGACCCCAGGGCCAGGGTGTGCTCTGTCCTTGGGGCAGTGACATGCTTGTGATGGACACACGGCCTTTATCAGCTCTGCAAGGCGCTTTGGACGTGTTCCCGCGCTGGGCATTTTCTTGCTGGAGGGCAAGGGTGCGGTGGGGTTTGGCGAGATGCTCATCATGGCTTCATTTTTGTTGTCTTCTGCTTTCCAGATCTCAGGTTGCCCAAGCACCATCTTGCGCTCCTGAGTTTCACAAGTCACTCCCACGACATGTGGAAGAAAGCCCAGGTAAGGGGAGTGAGAAAGAAGACAAAGAACTGGGGGTGTCCTGACAGAGGCTCACAGGTTTCCCTTGTGCCCTTGGTGCCAGGGAAAGAAAGCCTTTCTCCGAGGTGATGGGTGGGGCAGCAAAATGCCCGTCTGGTGGCTGCGTTTGCCCCAACTAATCAGCCTTCAGGGGCTCGCTATGGAAGAAGACCCTTGGGCAGCGTGACGCTCCCGGCTGGGGCTGGTTTGCTGAAGAGCACATCCCCACTGCGCGCCGTTCCCTGCTGTATCTTGCCGAGGCTTTTTTTGTTTGAGGCGTGTGTTTGTCCCGGAGGGAGACAAGAAGGACTACGGTCCACCCTCACTCTGAGCAGCAACTGCTGCCGTTAAGCAGAAGGAAGAGGACGGTTGGTACAGCCGGTGGTTTCACCCTGTTTGCATTTCATGAGTAAAGCTGTGTTGGGAAGATTGTCAAGTGTCTCCAAGCGTTTGCTCCAACACTGGGCACTTGGGAGCTGGTAGCTTGATCCCTTCTTCTGGAATTGCTCGCTGACTCCTCCGAAACAGCGTCTTTGGACTGATGGTGCCCACAGCTGCAAGCGTGTCTGAGAGCAGTGCAGACAGCCGGGGACCTCTTCCCCTTGGCTGAAGTTGTTTGCCCCAGAGAGGCTCTGTGAGGTCTCCATCTTATGCTGGCAAGCCCCGCTTCTCCAAAGATGTCCTAGGGAAAAAGGATCCTAGATGAGGAATACCACAGGGGTGAAAGTTGCACTCTGGACCTGCGGAATTGGATGAGAGAAAGGGTTCACTGCTGCCTGAGTCCTCCCGGGAAATGAGACCCCCAAGGCCCTGAGGAGTGCTGCCACAGCTGGTTTCCCCACAGGACTGAGCAGCTCTGCATGTGCTTCTTGTCTGGGCTGCCACAAAGATGACGTTGTACTGAGGAGGTTTCTTCTGTCTCACTTGCAGGATGTCCTACTGAGAAGAGCGCCCTTCATCAAAGGCAGCTTTCCCCCTTGGCATCACAGGGGCTGAAAGCAGAAGATGGCAAGGGCGAGCAAGCTGTAGGAGTCAAGCCCCCAGAAGGGTGAGAGTCCTGGAAGAAGACCCCAGGGCCAGGGTGTGCTCTGTCCTTGGGGCAGTGACATGCTTGTGATGGACACACGGCCTTTATCAGCTCTGCAAGGCGCTTTGGACGTGTTCCCGCGCTGGGCATTTTCTTGCTGGAGGGCAAGGGTGCGGTGGGGTTTGGCGAGATGCTCATCATGGCTTCATTTTTGTGGTCTTCTGCTTTCCAGATCTCAGGTTGCCCAAGCACCATCTTCCGCTCCTGAGTTTCACAAGTCACTCCCACGACATGTGGAAGAAAGCCCAGGTAAGGGGAGTGAGAAAGAAGACAAAGAACTGGGGGGGTCCTGACAGAGGCTCACAGGTTTCCCTTGTGCCCTTGGTGCCAGGGAAAGAAAGCCTTTCTCCGAGGTGATGGGTGGGGCAGCAAAATGCCCGTCTGGTGGCTGCGTTTGCCCCAACTAATCAGCCTTCAGGGGCTCGCTATGGAAGAAGACCCTTGGGTAGTGTGACGCTCCCGGCTGGGGCTGGTTTGCTGAAGAGCACATCCCCACTGCGCGCCCTTCCCTGCTGTATCTTGCCCAGGCTTTTTTTGTTTGAGGCGTGTGTTTGTGCCGGAGGGAGACAAGAAGGACTACGGTCCACCCTCACTCTGAGCAGCAACTGCTGCCGTTAAGCAGAAGGAAAAGGACGGTTGGTACAGCCGGTTGTTTCACCCTGTTTGCATTTCATGAGTAAAGCTGTGTTAGGAAGATTGTCGAGTGTCTCCAAGCGTTTGCTCCAACACCGGGCACTTGGGAGCTGGTAGATTGATCCCTTCTTCTGCAATTGCTCGTAGACTCCTCTGAAACAGCGTTTTTGGGCTAACGGTGCCCACAGCTGCAAGCGTGTCTGAGAGAAGTGCAGACAGCCGGGGACCTCTTCCCCTTGGCTGAAGTTGTTTGCCCCAGAGATGCTCTGTGAGGTCTCCATCTTATGCTGGCAAGCCCCGCTTCTCCAAAGATGTCCTAGGGAAAAAGGATCCTAGATGAGGAATACCACAGGGGTGAAAGTTGCACTCTGGACCTGCGGAATTGGATGAGAGAAAGGGTTCACTGCTGCCTGAGTCCTCCCGGGAAATGAGACCCCCAAGGCCCTGAGGAGTGCTGCCACAGCTGGTTTCCCTAGAGGACTGAGCAGCTCTGCATGTGCTTCTTGTCTGGGCTGCCACAAAGATGACGTTGTACTGAGGAGGTTTCTTCTGTCTCACTTGCAGGATGTCCTACTGAGAAGAGCGCCCTTCATCAAAGGCAGCTTTCCCCCTTGGCATCACAGGGGCTGAAAGCAGAAGATGGCAAGGGCGAGCAAGCTGTAGGAGTCAAGCCCCCAGAAGGGTGAGAGTCCTGGAAGAAGACCCCAGGGCCAGGGTGTGCTCTGTCCTTGGGGCAGTGACATGCTTGTGATGGACACACGGCCTTTATCAGCTCTGCAAGGCGCTTTGGACGTGTTCCCGCGCTGGTCATTTTCTTGCTGGAGGGCAAGGGTGCGGTGGGGTTTGGCGAGATGCTCATCATGGCTTCATTTTTGTTGTCTTCTGCTTTCCAGATCTCAGGTTGCCCAAGCACCATCTTGCGCTCCTGAGTTTCACAAGTCACTCCCACGACATGTGGAAGAAAGCCCAGGTAAGGGGAGTGAGAAAGAAGACAAAGAACTGGGGGTGTCCTGACAGAGGCTCACAGGTTTCCCTTGTGCCCTTGGTGCCAGGGAAAGAAAGCCTTTCTCCGAGGTGATGGGTGGGGCAGCAAAATGCCCGTCTGGTGGCTGCGTTTGCCCCAACTAATCAGCCTTCAGGGGCTCGCTATGGAAGAAGACCCTTGGGTAGCGTGACGCTCCCGGCTGGGGCTGGTTTGCTGAAGAGCACATCCCCACTGCGCGCCGTTCCCTGCTGTATCTTGCCCAGGCTTTTTTTGTTTGAGGCGTGTGTTTGTGCCGGAGGGAGACAAGAAGGACTACGGTCCACCCTCACTCTGAGCAGCAACTGCTGCCGTTAAGCAGAAGGAAGAGGACGGTTGGTACAGCTGGTGGTTTCACCCTGTTTGCATTTCATGAGTAAAGCTGTGTTGGGAAGATTGTCAAGTGTCTCCAAGCGTTTGCTCCAACACTGGGCACTTGGGAGCTGGTAGCTTGATCCCTTCTTCTGGAATTGCTCGCTGACTCCTCCGAAACAGCGTCTTTGGACTGATGGTGCCCACAGCTGCAAGCGTGTCTGAGAGCAGTGCAGACAGCCGGGGACCTCTTCCCCTTGGCTGAAGTTGTTTGCCCCAGAGAGGCTCTGTGAGGTCTCCATCTTATGCTGGCAAGCCCCGCTTCTCCAAAGATGTCCTAGGGAAAAAGGATCCTAGATGAGGAATACCACAGGGGTGAAAGTTGCACTCTGGACCTGCGGAATTGGATGAGAGAAAGGGTTCACTGCTGCCTGAGTCCTCCCGGGAAATGAGACCCCCAAGGCCCTGAGGAGTGCTGCCACAGCTGGTTTCCCCACAGGACTGAGCAGCTCTGCATGTGCTTCTTGTCTGGGCTGCCACAAAGATGACGTTGTACTGAGGAGGTTTCTTCTGTCTCACTTGCAGGGCGTCCTCCTGAGAAGAGCGCCCTTCATCAAAGGCAGCTTTCCCCCTTGGCATCACAGGGGCTGAAAGCAGAAGATGGCAAGGGCGAGCAAGCTGTAGGAGTCAAGCCCCCAGAAGGGTGAGAGTCCTGGAAGAAGACCCCAGGGCCAGGGTGTGCTCTGTCCTTGGGGCAGTGACATGCTTGTGATGGACACACGGCCTTTATCAGCTCTGCAAGGCGCTTTGGACGTGTTCCCGCGCTGGGCATTTTCTTGCTGGAGGGCAAGGGTGCGGTGGGGTTTGGCGAGATGCTCATCATGGCTTCATTTTTGTTGTCTTCTGCTTTCCAGATCTCAGGTTGCCCTAGCACCATCTTCCGCTCCTGAGTTTCACAAGTCACTCCCACGACAACACGTGGGAAAACGCCCAGGTAAGGGGAGTGAGAAAGAAGACAAAGAACTGGAGGGGTCCTGACAGAGGCTCGCAGGTTTCCCTTGTGCCCTTGGTGCCAGGGAAAGAAAGCCTTTCTCCGAGGTGATGGGTGGGGCAGCAAAATGCCCGTCTGGTGGCTGCGTTTGCCCCAACTAATCAGCCTTCAGGGGCTCGCTATGGAAGAAGACCCTTGGGAAGGTTGACGCTCCCGGCTGGGGCTGGTCTGCTGAAGAGCACAGGTGGTTTCCCAAGCTGAGCAAGTAGTTCTGCATGTGCTTGTTGTGTGAGCTGCCACAAGGTCATTGCTCTGAGGTGGTTTCTTGTGTTTCACTTGCAGGGACTCCTCCTGGGAAGAGAGTTCTTAAGATAACAAACTTTTCCTTTGAGTCATTGCCTCCGCTGCCAGGGTGAGTCTTGTAGAAAAACACCGCCGCCAGGCTGTGCCCTTGTCCTTGGGGTAGTGACATGCTTGTGATGGACACACGGCCTTTATCAGCTCTGCAAGGCACTTTGGACGTGTCCCTGGACTGGGCATTTTCTTGCTGGAGGGCAAGTGTGCGGTGGGGTTTGGCGAGATGCTCATCATGGCTTCATTTTTGTGGTCTTCTGCTTTCCAGGTCTAAGGTTTTCCAAGCACCACCTTACCCTCGGGGGGCTCTGAAGTGGCTTCCAAGACAACGTGTGGAAGAAAGCCCAGGTAAGGGGAGTGAGAAAGAAAACAAAGAACTGGAGGGGTCCTGACAGAGGCTCACAGGTTTCCCTTGTGCCCTTGGTGCCAGGGAAAGAAAGCCTTTCTCCGAGGTGATAGGTGGGGCAGCAAAATGCCCGTCTGGTGGCCGCGTTTGCCCCAACTAATCACCCTTCAGGGGCTCGCTATGGGAGAAGACCCTTGGGCAGCGTGACGCTCCCGGCTGGGGCTGGTTTGCTGAAGAGCACATCCCCACTGCGCGCCCTTCCCTGCTGTATCTTGCCGAGGCTTTTTTTGTTTGAGGCGTGTGTTTGTGCCGGAGGGAGACAACATCGACTGCGGTCCACCCTCAGTCTGAGCAGCAACTGCTGCCATTAAGTAGAAGGAAAAGGACGGTTGGTACAGCCGGTGGTTTCACCCTGTTTGCGTTTCATGAGTAAAGCTGTGTTGGGAAGTTTGTCAAGTGTCTCCAAGCGTTTGCTCCAACACTGGGCACTTGGGAGCTGGTGGCTTGATTCCTTCTTTTGAATTGCTCGCAGACTCCTCCAAAACAGCGTCTTTGGGCTAACGGTGCCCACAGCTGCAAGCGTGTCCGAGAGCAGTGCAGACAGCCGAGGACCTCTTCCCCTTGGCTGAAGTTGTTTGCCCCAGAGAGGCTCTGTGAGGTCTCCATCTTATGCTTGCAAGCCCCGCTTTTAAAAGTTGTCCTAGGGAAAAAGGATCCTAGATGAGGAATACCACAGGGGTGAAAGTTGCACTCTGGACCTGCGGAATTGGATGAGAGAAAGGGTTCACTGCTGCCTGAGTCCTCCTGGGAAATGAGACCCCCAAGGCCCTGAGGAGTGCTGCCACAGCTGGTTTCCCCACAGGACTGAGCAGCTCTGCATGTGCTTCTTGTCTGGGCTGCCACAAAGATGACGTTGTACTGAGTTGGTTTCTTCTGTCTCACTTGCAGGGTGTCCTCCTGAGAAGAGCGCCCTTCATCAAAGGCAGCTTTCCCCCTTGGCATCACAGGGGCTGAAAGCAGAAGATGGCAAGGGCGAGCAAGCTGTAGGAGTCAAGCCCCCAGAAGGGTGAGAGTCTTGGAAGAAGACCCCAGGGCCAGGGTGTGCTCTGTCCTTGGGGCAGTGACATGCTTGTGATGGACACACGGCCTTTATCAGCTCTGCAAGGCGCTTTGGACGTCTTCCCGCGCTGGGCATTTTCTTGCTGGAGGGCAAGGGTGCGGTGGGGTTTGGCGAGACGCTCATCATGGCTTCATTTTTGTTGTCTTCTGCTTTCCAGATCTCAGTTTGCCAAAGCACCATCTTCCGCTCCTGAGTTTCACAAGTCACTCCCACGACAACACGTGGGAAAACGCCCAGGTAAGGGGAGTGATAAAGAAGACAAAGAACTGGAGGGATCCTGACAGAGGCTCGCAGGTTTCCGTTGTGTCCTTGGTGCCAGGGAAAGAAAGCCTTTCTCCGAGGTGATGGGTGGGGCAGCAAAATGCCCGTCTGGTGGCTGCGTTTGCCCCAACTAATCAGCCTTCAGGGGCTCGCTATGGAAGAAGACCCCTGGGCAGCGTGACTCTCCCGGCTGGGGCTGGTCTGCTGTAGAGCACAGGTGGTTTCCCAGCTGAGCAAGTAGTTCTGCATGTGCTTGTTGTGTGAGCTGCCACAAGGTCATTGCTCTGAGGTGGTTTCTTGTGTTTCACTTGCAGGGACTCCTCCTGGGAAGAGAGTTCTTAAGATAACAAACTTTTCCTTTGAGTCATTGCCTCCGCTGCCAGGGTGAGTCTTGTAGAAAAACAGCGCGGCCAGGCTGTGCTCTTGTCCTTGGGGGAGTGACATGCTTGTGATGGACACACGGCCTTTATCAGCTCTGCAAGGCGCTTTGGACGTGTCCCTGGACTGGACATTTTCTTGCTGGAGGGCAAGGGTGCAGTGCGGTTTGGCGAGATGCTCATCATGGCTTCATTTTTGTGGTCTTCTTCTTTCCAGGTCTAAGGTTTTCCAAGCACCACCTTTCCCTCTGGGGGCTCTGAAGTGGCTTCCAAGACAATGTGTGGAAAAAAGCCAAGGTAAGGGGAGTGAGAAAGAAAACAAAGAACTGGAGGGGTCCTGACAGAGGCTCACAGGTTTCCCTTGTGTCCTTGGTGCCAGGGAAAGAAAGCCTTTCTCCGAGGTGATGGGTGGGGCAGCAAAATGCCCGTCTGGTGGCTGCGTTTGCCCCAACTAATCAGCCTTCAGGGGCTCGCTATGGAAGAAGACCCTTGGGCAGCGTGACTCTCCCGGCTGGGGCTGGTTTGCTGAAGAGCACATCCCCACTGCGCGCCCTTCCCTGCTGTATCTTGCCGAGGCGTTTTTTGTTTGAGGCGTGTGTTTGTGCCGGAGGGAGACAAGAAGGACTGCGGTCCACCCTCAGTCTGAGCAGCAACTGCTGCCATTAAGCAGAAGGAAAAGGACGGTTGGTACAGCCGGTGGTTTCACCCTGTTTGCGTTTCATGAGTAAAGCTGTGTTGGGAAGTTTGTCAAGTGTCTCCAAGCGTGCGCTCCAACACTGGGCACTTGGGAGCTGGTGGCTTGATTCCTTCTTTTGAATTGCTCGCAGACTCCTCCAAAACAGCGTCTTTGGGTAACGGTGCCCACAGCTGCAAGCGTCTCTGAGAGCAGTGCTGACAGCCGGGGACCTCTTCCCCTTGGCTGAAGTTGTTTGCCCCAGAGAGGCTCTGTGAGGTCTCCATCCTATGCTGGCAAGCTCTGCTTTTCCAAAGATGTCCTAGGGAAAAAGGATCCTAGATGAGGATTACCACAGGGGTGAAATTTACACTCTGGACCTGCGGAATTGGATGAGAGAAAGGGTTTACTGCTGTCTGAGACCTCCGTGGAAATGAGACCCCCAAGGCCCTGAGGAGTGCTGCCACAGCTGGTTTCCCCACAGGACTGAGCAGCTCTGCATGTGCTTCTTGTCTGGGCTGCCACAAAGATGACGTTGTACTGAGGAGGTTTCTTCTGTCTCACTTGCAGGATGTCCTCCTGAGAAGAGCGCCCTTCATCAAAGGCAGCTTTCCCCCTTGGCATCACAGGGGCTGAAAGCAGAAGATGGCAAGGGCGAGCAAGCTGTAGGAGTCAAGCCCCCAGAAAGGTGAGAGTCTTGGAAGAAGACCCCAGGGCCAGGGTGTGCTCTGTCCTTGGGGCAGTGACATGCTTGTGATGGACACACGGCCTTTATCAGCTCTGCAAGGCGCTTTGGACGTGTTCCCGCGCTGGTCATTTTCTTGCTGGAGGGCAAGGGTGCGGTGGGGTTTGGCGAGATGCTCATCATGGCTTCATTTTTGTTGTCTTCTGCTTTCCAGATCTCAGGTTGCCCAAGCACCATCTTCCGCTCCTGAGTTTCACAAGTCACTCCCACGACAACACGTGGGAAAATGCCCAGGTAAGGGGAGTGATAAAGAAGACAAAGAACTGGAGGGATCCTGACAGATGCTCGCAGGTTTCCGTTGTGTCCTTGGTGCCAGGGAAAGAAAGCCTTTCTCCGAGGTGATGGGTGGGGCAGCAAAATGCCCGTCTGGTGGCTGCGTTTGCCCCAACTAATCAGCCTTCAGGGGCTCGCTATGGAAGAAGACCCTTGGGCAGCGTGACGCTCCCGGCTGGGGCTGGTCTGCTGAAGAGCACAGGTGGTTTCCCAGCTGAGCAAGTAGTTCTGCATGTGCTTGTTGTGTGAGCTGCCACAAGGTCATTGCTCTGAGGTGGTTTCTTGTGTTTCACTTGCAGGGACTCCTCCTGGGAAGAGAGTTCTTAAGATAACAAACTTTTCCTTTGAGTCATTGCCTCCGCTGCCAGGGTGAGTCTTGTAGAAAAACACCGCGGCCAGGCTGTGCCCTTGTCCTTGGGGGAGTGACATGCTTGTGATGGACACACGGCCTTTATCAGCTCTGCAAGGCGCTTTGGACGTGTTCCCGCTCTGGGCATTTTCTTGCTGGAGGGCAAGGGTGCGGTGGGGTTTGGCCAGATGCTCATCATGGCTTCATTTTTGTTGTCTTCTGCTTTCCAGATCTCAGTTTGCCAAAGCACCATCTTCCGCTCCTGAGTTTCACAAGTCACTCCTACGACAACACGTGGGAAAACGCCCAGGTAAGGGGAGTGATAAAGAAGACAAAGAACTGGGGGAGTCCTGACAGAGGCTCGCAGGTTTCCCTTGTGCCCTTGGTGCCAGGGAAAGAAAGCCTTTCTCCAAGGTGATGGGTGGGGCAGCAAAATGCCCGTCTGGTGGCTGCGTTTTCCCCAACTAATCAGCCTTCAGGGGCTCGCTATGGAAGAAGACCCTTGGGCAGCGTGACGCTCCCGGCTGGGGCTGGTCTGCTGAAGAGCACATCCCCACTGCGCGCCGTTCCCTGCTGTATCTTGCCGAGGCTTTTTTTGTTTGAGGCGTGTGTTTGTGCCGGAGGGAGACAAGAAGGACTGCGGTCCACCCTCAGTCTGAGCAGCAACTGCTGCCGTTAAGCAGAAGGAAAAGGACGGTTGGTACAGCCGGTGGTTTCACCCTGTTTGCGTTTCATGAGTAAAGCTGTGTTGGGAAGTTTGTCAAGTGTCTCCAAGCGTGCGCTCCAACACTGGGCACTTGGGAGCTGGTGGCTTGATTCCTTCTTTTGAATTGCTCGCAGACTCCTCCAAAACAGCGTCTTTGGGCTAACGGTGCCCACAGCTGCAAGCGTCTCTGAGAGCAGTGCAGACAGCCGGGGACCTCTTCCCCTTGGCTGAAGTTGTTTGCCCCAGAGAGGGTCTGTGAGGTCTCCATCCTATGCTGGCAAGCTCTGCTTTTCCAAAGATGTCCTAGGGAAAAAGGATCCTAGATGAGGAATACCACAGGGGTGAAAGTTGCACTCTGGACCTGCGGAATTGGATGAGAGAAAGGGTTCACTGCTGCCTGAGTCCTCCCGGGAAATGAGACCCCCAAGGCCCTGAGGAGTGCTGCCACAGCTGGTTTCCCCACAGGACTGAGCAGCTCTGCATGTGCTTCTTGTCTGGGCTGCCACAAAGATGACGTTGTACTGAGGAGGTTTCTTCTGTCTCACTTGCAGGATGTCCTCCTGAGAAGAGCCCCCTTCATCAAAGGCAGCTTTCCCCCTTGGCATCACAGGGGCTGAAAGCAGAAAATGGCAAGGGCGAGCAAGCGGTAGGAGTCAAGCCCCCAGAAAGGTGAGAGTCTTGGAAGAAGACCCCAGGGCCAGGGTGTGCTCTGTCCTTGGGGCAGTGACATGCTTGTGATGGACACACGGCCTTTATCATCTCTGTAAGGCGCTTTGGACGTGTTCCCGCGCTGGGCATTTTCTTGCTGGAGGGCAAGGGTGCGGTGGGGTTTGGCGAGATGCTCATCATGGCTTCATTTTTGTTGTCTTCTGCTTTCCAGATCTCAGGTTGCCCAAGCACCATCTTCCGCTCCTGAGTTTCACAAGTCACTCCCACGACAACACGTGGGAAAACGCCCAGGTAAGGGGAGTGATAAAGAAGACAAAGAACTGGAGGGATCCTGACAGATGCTCGCAGGTTTCCGTTGTGTCCTTGGTGCCAGGGAAAGAAAGCCTTTCTCCGAGGTGATGGGTGGGGCAGCAAAATGCCCGTCTGGTGGCTGCGTTTGCCCCAACTAATCAGCCTTCAGGGGCTCGCTATGGAAGAAGACCCTTGGGCAGTGTGACGCTCCCGGCTGGGGCTGGTCTGCTGAAGAGCACAGGTGGTTTCCCAGCTGAGCAAGTAGTTCTGCATGTGCTTGTTGTGTGAGCTGCCACAAGGTCATTGCTCTGAGGTGGTTTCTTGTGTTTCACTTGCAGGGACTCCTCCTGGGAAGAGAGTTCTTAAGATAACAAACTTTTCCTTTGAGTCATTGCCTCCGCTGCCAGGGTGAGTCTTGTAGAAAAACACCGCGGCCAGGCTGTGCCCTTGTCCTTGGGGGAGTGACATGCTTGTGATGGACACACGGCCTTTATCAGCTCTGCAAGGCGCTTTGGACGTGTTCCCGCTCTGGGCATTTTCTTGCTGGAGTGCAAGGGTGCGGTGGGGTTTGGCCAGATGCTCATCATGGCTTCATTTTTGTTGTCTTCTGCTTTCCAGATCTCAGTTTGCCAAAGCACCATCTTCCGCTCCTGAGTTTCACAAGTCACTCCTACGACAACACGTGGGAAAACGCCCAGGTAAGGGGAGTGATAAAGAAGACAAAGAACTGGGGGGGTCCTGACAGAGGCTCGCAGGTTTCCCTTGTGCCCTTGGTGCCAGGGAAAGAAAGCCTTTCTCCGAGGTGATGGGTGGGGCAGCAAAATGCCCGTCTGGTGGCTGCGTTTTCCCCAACTAATCAGCCTTCAGGGGCTCGCTATGGAAGAAGACCCTTGGGCAGCGTGACGCTCCCGTCTGGGGCTGGTCTGCTGAAGAGCACATCCCCACTGCGCGCCGTTCCCTGCTGTATCTTGCCGAGGCTTTTTTTGTTTGAGGCGTGTGTTTGTGCCGGAGGGAGACAAGAAGGACTGCGGTCCACCCTCAGTCTGAGCAGCAACTGCTGCCATTAAGCAGAAGGAAAAGGACGGTTGGTACAGCCGGTGGTTTCACCCTGTTTGCGTTTCATGAGTAAAGCTGTGTTGGGAAGTTTGTCAAGTGTCTCCAAGCGTGCACTCCAACACTGGGCACTTGGGAGCTGGTGGCTTGATTCCTTCTTTTGAATTGCTCGCAGACTCCTCCAAAACAGCGTCTTTGGGCTAACGGTGCCCACAGCTGCAAGCGTCTCTGAGAGCAGTGCAGACAGCCGGGGACCTCTTCCCCTTGGCTGAAGTTGTTTGCCCCAGAGAGGCTCTGTGAGGTCTCCATCCTATGCTGGCAAGCTCTGCTTTTCCAAAGATGTCCTAGGGAAAAAGGATCCTAGATGAGGAATACCACAGGGGTGAAAGTTGCACTCTGGACCTGCGGAATTGGATGAGAGAAAGGGTTCACTGCTGCCTGAGTCCTCCTGGGAAATGAGACCCCCAAGGCCCTGAGGAGTGCTGCCACAGCTGGTTTCCCCACAGGACTGAGCAGCTCTGCATGTGCTTCTTGTCTGGGCTGCCACAAAGATGACGTTGTACTGAGGAGGTTTCTTCTGTCTCACTTGCAGGATGTCCTCCTGAGAAGAGCCCCGTTCATCAAAGGCAGCTTTCCCCCTTGGCATCACAGGGGCTGAAAGCAGAAAATGGCAAGGGCGAGCAAGCGGTAGGAGTCAAGCCCCCAGAAAGGTGAGAGTCTTGGAAGAAGACCCCAGGGCCAGGGTGTGCTCTGTCCTTGGGGCAGTGACATGCTTGTGATGGACACACGGCCTTTATCAGCTCTGCAAGGCGCTTTGGACGTGTTCCCGCGCTGGGCATTTTCTTGCTGGAGGGCAAGGGTGCGGTGGGGTTTGGCGAGATGCTCATCATGGCTTCATTTTTGTGGTCTTCTGCTTTCCAGATCTCAGGTTGCCCAAGCACCATCTTCCGCTCCTGAGTTTCACAAGTCACTCCCACGACAACACGTGGGAAAACGCCCAGGTAAGGGGAGTGATAAAGAAGACAAAGAACTGGAGGGATCCTGACAGATGCTCGCAGGTTTCCGTTGTGCCCTTGGTGCCAGGGAAAGAAAGCCTTTCTCCGAGGTGATGGGTGGGGCAGCAAAATGCCCGTCTGGTGGCTGCATTTGCCCCAACTAATCAGCCTTCAGGGGCTCGCTATGGAAGAAGACCCTTGGGCAGCGTGACGCTCCCGGCTGGGGCTGGTCTGCTGAAGAGCACAGGTGGTTTCCCAGCTGAGCAAGTAGTTCTGCATGTGCTTGTTGTGTGAGCTGCCACAAGGTCATTGCTCTGAGGTGGTTTCTTGTGTTTCACTTGCAGGGACTCCTCCTGGGAAGAGAGTTCTTAAGATAACAAACTTTTCCTTTGAGTCATTGCCTCCGCTGCCAGGGTGAGTCTTGTAGAAAAACACCGCGGCCAGGCTGTGCCCTTGTCCTTGGGGGAGTGACATGCTTGTGATGGACACACGGCCTTTATCAGCTCTGCAAGGCGCTTTGGACGTGTTCCCGCTCTGGGCATTTTCTTGCTGGAGGGCAAGGGTGCGGTGGGGTTTGGCCAGATGCTCATCATGGCTTCATTTTTGTTGTCTTCTGCTTTCCAGGTCTAAGGTTTTCCAAGCACCACCTTTCCCTCGGGGGGCTCTGAAGTGGCTTCCAAGACAACATGTGGAAGAAAGCCCAGGTAAGGGGAGTGAGAAAGAAGACAAAGAACTGGGGGGGTCCTGACAGAGCCTCACAGGTTTCCCTTGTGCCCTTGGTGCCAGGGAAAGAAAGCCTTTCTCCGAGGTGATGGGTGGGGCAGCAAAATGCCCGTCTGGTGGCTGCGTTTGCCCCAACTAATCAGCCTTCAGGGGCTCGCTATGGAAGAAGACCCTTGGGCAGCGTGACGCTCCCGGCTGGGGCTGGTTTGCTGAAGAGCACATCCCCACTGCGCGCCGTTCCCTGCTATATCTTGCCGAGGCTTTTTTTGTTTGAGGCGTGTGTTTGTGCCGGAGGGAGACAAGAAGGACTACGGTCCACCCTCACTCTGAGCAGCAACTGCTGCCGTTAAGCAGAAGGAAGAGGACGGTTGGTACAGCCGGTGGTTTCACCCTGTTTGCATTTCATGAGTAAAGCTGTGTTGGGAAGATTGTCAAGTGTCTCCAAGCGTTTGCTCCAACACTGGGCACTTGGGAGCTGGTAGCTTGATCCCTTCTTCTGGAATTGCTCGCTGACTCCTCCGAAACAGCGTCTTTGGACTGATGGTGCCCACAGCTGCAAGCGTGTCTGAGAGCAGTGCAGACAGCCGGGGACCTCTTCCCCTTGGCTGAAGTTGTTTGCCCCAGAGAGGCTCTGTGAGGTCTCCATCTTATGCTGGCAAGCCCCGCTTCTCCAAAGATGTCCTAGGGAAAAAGGATCCTAGATGAGGAATACCACAGGGGTGAAAGTTGCACTCTGGGCCTGTGGAATTGGATGAGAGAAAGGGTTCACTGCTGCCTGAGACCTCCCGGGAAATGAGACCCCCAAGGCCCTGAGGAGTGCTGCCACAGCTGGTTTCCCCACAGGACTGAGCAGCTCTGCATGTGCTTCTTGTCTGGGCTGCCACAAAGATGACGTTGTACTGAGGAGGTTTCTTCTGTCTCACTTGCAGGATGTCCTCCTGAGAAGAGCGCCCTTCATCAAAGGCAGCTTTCCCCCTTGGCATCACAGGGGCTGAAAGCAGAAGATGGCAAGGGCGAGCAAGCTCTAGGAGTCAAGCCCCCAGAAGGGTGAGAGTCCTGGAAGAAGACCCCAGGGCCAGGGTGTGCTCTGTCCTTGGGGCAGTGACATGCTTGTGATGGACACACGGCCTTTATCAGCTCTGCAAGGCGCTTTGGACGTGTTCCCGCGCTGGGCATTTTCTTGCTGGAGGGCAAGGGTGCGGTGGGGTTTGGCGAGATGCTCATCATGGCTTCATTTTTGTTGTCTTCTGCTTTCCAGATCTCAGGTTGCCCTAGCACCATCTTCCGCTCCTGAGTTTCACAAGTCACTCCCACGACAACACGTGGGAAAACGCCCAGGTAAGGGGAGTGATAAAGAAGACAAAGAACTGGAGGGGTCCTGACAGAGGCTCGCAGGTTTCCCTTGTGCCCTTGGTGCCAGGGAAAGAAAGCCTTTCTCCGAGGTGATGGGTGGGGCAGCAAAATGCCCGTCTGGTGGCTGCGTTTGCCCCAACTAATCAGCCTTCAGGGGCTCGCTATGGAAGAAGACCCTTGGGAAGGTTGACGCTCCCGGCTGGGGCTGGTCTGCTGAAGAGCACAGGTGGTTTCCCAAGCTGAGCAAGTAGTTCTGCATGTGCTTGTTGTGTGAGCTGCCACAAGGTCATTGCTCTGAGGTGGTTTCTTGTGTTTCACTTGCAGGGACTCCTCCTGGGAAGAGAGTTCTTAAGATAACAAACTTTTCCTTTGAGTCATTGCCTCCGCTGCCAGGGTGAGTCTTGTAGAAAAACACCGCCGCCAGGCTGTGCCCTTGTCCTTGGGGTAGTGACATGCTTGTGATGGACACACGGCCTTTATCAGCTCTGCAAGGCACTTTGGACGTGTCCCTGGACTGGGCATTTTCTTGCTGGAGGGCAAGTGTGCGGTGGGGTTTGGCGAGATGCTCATCATGGCTTCATTTTTGTGGTCTTCTGCTTTCCAGGTCTAAGGTTTTCCAAGCACCACCTTACCCTCGGGGGGCTCTGAAGTGGCTTCCAAGACAACGTGTGGAAGAAAGCCCAGGTAAGGGGAGTGAGAAAGAAAACAAAGAACTGGAGGGGTCCTGACAGAGGCTCACAGGTTTCCCTTGTGCCCTTGGTGCCAGGGAAAGAAAGCCTTTCTCCGAGGTGATGGGTGGGGCAGCAAAATGCCCGTCTGGTGGCTGCGTTTTCCCCAACTAATCAGCCTTCAGGGGCTCGCTATGGAAGAAGACCCTTGGGCAGCGTGACGCTCCCGGCTGGGGCTGGTCTGCTGAAGAGCACATCCCCACTGCGCGCCATTCCCTGCTGTATCTTGCCGAGGCTTTTTTTGTTTGAGGCGTGTGTTTGTGCCGGAGGGAGACAAGAAGGACTGCGGTCCACCCTCAGTCTGAGCAGCAACTGCTGCCATTAAGCAGAAGGAAAAGGACGGTTGGTACAGCCGGTGGTTTCACCCTGTTTGCGTTTCATGAGTAAAGCTGTGTTGGGAAGTTTGTCAAGTGTCTCCAAGCGTGCGCTCCAACACTGGGCACTTGGGAGCTGGTGGCTTGATTCCTTCTTTTGAATTGCTCGCAGACTCCTCCAAAACAGCGTCTTTGGGCTAACGGTGCCCACAGCTGCAAGCGTCTCTGAGAGCAGTGCAGACAGCCGGGGACCTCTTCCCCTTGGCTGAAGTTGTTTGCCCCAGAGAGGCTCTGTGAGGTCTCCATCCTATGCTGGCAAGCTCTGCTTTTCCAAAGATGTCCTAGGGAAAAAGGATCCTAGATGAGGAATACCACAGGGGTGAAAGTTGCACTCTGGACCTGCGGAATTGGATGAGAGAAAGGGTTCACTGCTGCCTGAGTCCTCCCGGGAAATGAGACCCCCAAGGCCCTGAGGAGTGCTGCCACAGCTGGTTTCCCCACAGGACTGAGCAGCTCTGCATGTGCTTCTTGTCTGGGCTGCCACAAAGATGACGTTGTACTGAGGAGGTTTCTTCTGTCTCACTTGCAGGATGTCCTCCTGAGAAGAGACCCCTTCATCAAAGGCAGCTTTCCCCCTTGGCATCACAGGGGCTGAAAGCAGAAAATGGCAAGGGCGAGCAAGCGGTAGGAGTCAAGCCCCCAGAAAGGTGAGAGTCTTGGAAGAAGACCCCAGGGCCAGGGTGTGCTCTGTCCTTGGGGCAGTGACATGCTTGTGATGGACACACGGCCTTTATCAGCTCTGCAAGGCGCTTTGGACGTGTTCCCGCGCTGGGCATTTTCTTGCTGGAGGGCAAGGGTGCGGTGGGGTTTGGCGAGATGCTCATCATGGCTTCATTTTTGTTGTCTTCTGCTTTCCAGATCTCAGGTTGCCCAAGCACCATCTTCCGCTCCTGAGTTTCACAAGTCACTCCCACGACAACACGTGGGAAAACGCCCAGGTAAGGGGAGTGATAAAGAAGACAAAGAACTGGAGGGATCCTGACAGATGCTCGCAGGTTTCCGTTGTGTCCTTGGTGCCAGGGAAAGAAAGCCTTTCTCCGAGGTGATGGGTGGGGCAGCAAAATGCCCGTCTGGTGGCTGCGTTTGCCCCAACTAATCAGCCTTCAGGGGCTCGCTATGGAAGAAGACCCTTGGGCAGCGTGACGCTCCCGGCTGGGGCTGGTCTGCCTTAGAGCACAGGTGGTTTCCCAGCTGAGCAAGTAGTTCTGCATGTGCTTGTTGTGTGAGCTGCCACAAGGTCATTGCTCTGAGGTGGTTTCTTGTGTTTCACTTGCAGGGACTCCTCCTGGGAAGAGAGTTCTTAAGATAACAAACTTTTCCTTTGAGTCATTGCCTCCGCTGCCAGGGTGAGTCTTGTAGAAAAACACCGCGGCCAGGCTGTGCCCTTGTCCTTGGGGGAGTGACATGCTTGTGATGGACACACGGCCTTTATCAGCTCTGCAAGGCGCTTTGGACGTGTTCCCGCTCTGGGCATTTTCTTGCTGGAGGGCAAGGGTGCGGTGGGGTTTGGCTAGACCCTCATCATGGCTTCATTTTTGTTGTCTTCTGCTTTCCAGGTCTAAGGTTTTCCAAGCACCACCTTTCCCTCGGGGGGCTCTGAAGTGGCTTCCAAGACAACATGTGGAAGAAAGCCCAGGTAAGGGGAGTGAGAAAGAAAACAAAGAACTGGAGGGGTCCTGACAGAGCCTCACAGGTTTCCCTTGTGTCCTTGGTGCCAGGGAAAGAAAGCCTTTCTCCGAGGTGATGGGTGGGGCAGCAAAATGCCCGTCTGGTGGCTGCGTTTGCCCCAACTAATCAGCCTTCAGGGGCTCGCTATGGAAGAAGACCCTTGGGCAGCGTGACGCTCCCGGCTGGGGCTGGTCTGCTGAAGAGCACATCCCCACTGCGCGCCGTTCCCTGCTGTATCTTGCCAAGGCTTTTTTTGTTTGAGGCGTGTGTTTGTGCCGGAGGGAGACAAGAAGGACTACGGTCCACCCTCCCTCTGAGCCGCAACTGCTGCCGTTAAGCAGAAGTAAAAGGACGGTTGGTACAGCCGGTGGTTTCACCCTGTTTGCATTTCATGAGTAAAGCTGTGTTGGGAAGACTGTCAAGTGTCTCCAAGCGTTTGCTCCAACACTGGGCACTTGGGAGCTGGTAGCTTGATTCCTTCTTCTGGAATTGCTCGCAGACTCCTCCGAAACAACGTCTTTGGACTGATGGTGCCCACAGCTGCAAGCGTGTCTGAGAGCAGTGCAGACAGCCGGGGACCTCTTCCCCTTGGCTGAAGTTGTTTGCCCCAGAGAGGCTCTGTGAGGTCTCCATCTTATGCTGGCAAGCCCCGCTTCTCCAAAGATGTCCTAGGGAAAAAGGATCCTAGATGAGGAATACCACAGGGGTGAAAGTTGCACTCTGGACCTGCGGAATTGGATGAGAGAAAGGGTTCACTGCTGCCTGAGTCCTCCCGGGAAATGAGACCCCCAAGGCCCTGAGGAGTGCTGCCACAGCTGGTTTCCCCACAGGACTGAGCAGCTCTGCATGTGCTTCTTGTCTGGGCTGCCACAAAGATGACGTTGTACTGAGGAGGTTTCTTCTGTCTCACTTGCAGGATGTCCTCCTGAGAAGAGCCCCGTTCATCAAAGGCAGCTTTCCCCCTTGGCATCACAGGGGCTGAAAGCAGAAGATGGAAGGGCGAGCAAGCGGTAGGAGTCAAGCCCCCAGAAAGGTGAGAGTCTTGGAAGAAGACACCAGGGCCAGGATGTGCTCTGTCCTTGGGGCAGTGACATGCTTGTGATGGACACACGGCCTTTATCAGCTCTGCAAGGCGCTTTGGACGTGTCCCTGGACTGGGCATTTTCTTGCTGGAGGGCAATGGTGCGGTGGGGTTTGGCGAGACGCTCGTGTTGGCTTCATTTTTGTTGTCTTCTGCTTTCCAGGTCTCGGATTTTCTCAGCACCACCTTTCCCTCTGGGGACTCTGAAGTGGCTCCCAATACGACATGTGGAAGAAAGCCCAGGTAAGGGGAGTGAGAAAGAAGACAAAGAACTGGAGGGGTCCTGACGGGGCCTCACAGGTTTCCCTTGTGCCCCTGGTGCCTGGGAAAGAAAGCCTTTCTCCGAGGTGATGCGTGGGCCATTAAAATGCCCATCTGGTAGGTTCGTCTGCCCCAACTAATCAGCCTTCAGGGGCTCGCTATGGAAGAAGACCCTTGGGCAGCGTGACGCTCCCGGCTGGGGCTGGTCTGCTGAAGAGCACCCGTGGTTTCCCAACCTGAGCAAGCAGTTCTGCCTGTGCTTGTTGTGTGAGCTGCCACAAGGTCATTGCTCTGAGGTGGTTTCTTGTGTCTCACTTGCAGGGACTCTGCCTGGTTACAGAGTTCTTAAAGAACTTTTCGTTCGAATCATTGCGCCTGCTGCCAAGAAAGTATGGCAAGGATGAACAAGCTCTGGGATTCAAGCCCCCAGAAAGGTGAGTCTTGTAGAAAAACCCCGCGGCCCGGGTGTGCTTATGTCCTTGGGGCAGTGACATGCTTGTGATGGACACATGGCCTTTATGAGCTCTGCAAGGCGCTTTGGACGTATCCCTGGGTTGGGCATTTTCTTGCTGGAGGGCAAGGGTGCCGTGGGGTTTGGCGTGACTCTTATGTTTGCTTCGCAATCCCAGGTCTTGTAGATCTTCTGCTCACTGCTTTTAGTAGATGGAACTGAGCCCACCCCTGTTTTTGAGGAGGCACAGTACTCTGCTGGGTAAAAGGACATGGAGGTTTTCCTGCCTCTGCTACATCTGCAGTGTCCCTGCTCCACCCCCTGGTGGGGTTGGTGCTTTTGGGTGACAGACAGATGCGTTTGCCTGCTGCTCGAGAACCTCTCTTCCTTTTCAGAAATCCTCCTGCCCCACTCCTCCAGCCTGCTGCAGGAGAAGGGAGTAGGAGCGGGTGCTTGCCAGGGATATCCCCCTCTCCTCTCAGCACCACTGCTGGAACAAGGAGTCCCCGCGCCCAGCTTGCCTACCGATGTCCTGTGCTTCCATTTCAGTTTTTGCCCCCCAAAATAAATGGTGATTCCTATCTCCTGTGCTCAGTTGACGTGCGGAAAAAAAAACTACAACCCGAAAGGTTATACAGTAAGTATGTTTATTGCGCGCAGGTGCACGGGGGATTGCTCCACCATAAACGTGCATGCCCATCGTGGCCCCTTGTCCAGTATTTATACAATTAAAACACTACATATTCCAGAGACACCTATACATATTCACGATCTACCCCCGAAAAGGCAGTTCCTTCCGGTCACTCCATTTCCATAATCTCCGCCTTGGACTCCTCCTCGGTGCCCTTGCGCAGTCCCTCCAGGTGGTCGTGAACAGGGGTCTTCAGGGATGAAGGCCATAGGTCTTCCTCGCTGTGTACTTTTCACCTCTCCCCTGAAATCTCTAATTTGGCTGAGCTTGCAGTCGCAGACCGGTTTCGGCCTGGTCTGTCCTTGAGTGCACATCTGGCTACCTCCCTTTTGTTATTGTTTGAAGATGGATGTTAGCTAGCCCTCGTTAGCCCTTATCTCCTCCCACCTTTGACACCTTTGAACCATGAATTACATCCTTGGTTTCGTCTTTTCTGTTTCCCCTTATCAGCTTCTTTCTCCAGCATTCCGGACCTCCTTCTCAGGCCGTTTGCAGGGGTTAGTAATTAATTGCCTACTTGCATGCATGTTAGTTCTGGGAAAGCAGGTTTTAATAGTTTTAGCATTTTCTATGTAGCTCTCTATTAATATTTTCGATATATCTTCGGTTAGAAAGTATATTTTCTATATGGGCCCCTATCAATTCCCCCCTTTTCTATTGAGTTAAGTAAATTCTTTTACTTGACTGTTCTCTCTGATTAGTGTTATACTTTGCACATTGATGTCAAACCCACATGTATAGAGTCACTACTAGAAGTAAATAGAATAGTGGTAGCTATTATTAGATGCATTAGGACATTGAAGAATCTGGTGGCTGAAGGTGACCACTCAAAAGGTGTGTCCCACCACTTGTGTTCTCCATCTTTTTCTACCCTTTGCAATTTCTTTTTGCTATATGCTGCCATTCCCTTGGAGAGTTTTAGTAAAGTACTTTCCACTCCCAACTTTTTGTCTGAGTTTGTCTCTTCCATTGTTCATATGTATCTCCAGTATGTTTACACATCCATAGGGAACATTGTAGCGTGCAGCATATCATCAACCCCAGTATAATAAACACAATTATACTAACAAAGAGTTGCTTAAGCCATGTAAAGTTAGGTAGCCATGATGTTAGTTTTTTCCAAAGTTCCGAAAATCCCAGTGAAGTGTCATCCAAGGTCAGTTGATGTAGCACCTGTGTTTGTTTCCAGATTTGTTCCAAGTCAACAGTTATTCTCTGACTCTGATCTACATATGTACAACAGCTATTATTTAGTACTGTACATACTCCTCCTTCCTTGCTATATAGCAAGTCCAATGCTAATTGTTTTGTAGTGTAATTTTTGAAATGCTTTCTATTTCTTTCTGTTGTGCTCTTATGGCATCTACAGTGGAATTCATGGCCACCTCTAAGGTAGCTGATAGGTTTACCATAGCTTTTTCTAGTTCACTTACCCCTAGCCATGGCAAAAACCATCGAGCAGAACTATGGAAAGAGCTGGGTTTTTCTAAAGATCCATGATTGAAATGGTTCTTAATACTTCAGAACTGGTGGGGAAGGCTGTACCTATTAAGGGGAACCCACGTGCCGAATTTTCAGGTAATTGTGCACAAATCCAACAGGAAGATAATTTCAAGCTGTCAACCACCTTCCTTAACAGTTGCAAGTACACATTTTGATCCCATGCGGTGGCAATGCTTACCACTGACAATATCCACAGATAACTAACCCTCATTTTGCCTGTACAGTTTGAGTTTAGATGGTCCTGTTAGCTCCGAGGTCCATCCTTTGTGAGGCACTTTCCTCACACGGGTGTGGTGAATCCAGGCGTTTTATTCCCTGAGCTTGGTTGCTGTGAAAGAGGTGAGAAGCACTTGGTATGGTCCTTCCCACTGTGGCTCCAAAGTTTTCTCTGTAAGAGACTTAACATATACATAGTCTCCAGGTTGTATGTTATGCACTGGCCCATCCAAACCCCTGCATCGAGTTCCAAACACCTGTTTCTCAATTTTATGAAGCTGTTTCCCTAATGCCACCATGAAGGAAGTCATCAATTCTTCACCAATTTGTGAAGAGGTTCCCTTCTGTACCCCATAGGGTCGTCCATATAGAATTTCAAATGGGCTTAGTCCTTCCTTAGCTCGGGGTCTCGTTCGTATCCGTAGCATTGCTAGGGGTAGAGATTGTGGCCAGGCCAAATTGGTTTCTTGTCCTAATTTAACAATCTGTTGTTTAATCAAGTGATTCATTTTCTCCACCTGGCCACTGGATTGTGGCCGGTGTGGAGTGTGTAGTTGCCAATCTGTCCCTAGATGGTGGCTTATTTTTTGCACTATTTTGGAGATGAAGTGCGGCCCTCTATCTGAGGACATCACCTCTGGGACTCCAAACCTGGGTATGATTTCTTGTAGCAACACCTCGGTCACCTCTCGAGCTTTAGCTGTCCTGCATGGGAAAGCTTCTGGCCAGCCTGAAAAGGTGTCAGTTAGTACAAGGAAGTATTTATGCCCCTCTTTTCTAGGAAGTTCCGAGAAATCAATTTGCCAATGTTGTCCCGGGCAATTTCCTTTCCCAATTTGGCCCATTTCTGGTTTTGGGACAATTTTTGGGTTAGTCTGGAGGCAAAGGTCACATTGCTGAGTCACTTGTCTGACAGTGGTGTATAAATTCCGAGCTGTCGTGTGTCGGATAAGGTATTTGTATAATGTCTCCGCCCCCCAGTGTCCCTTCTTGTGTTCCTCCCGGACCAATGGCCAAACCATATAAGAGGGGACTATGAGTTTCCCGTGTGATGTTACAGCCCACCCGTCCTCATTGTATGTTCCTTCCAAATCTGTAATTAACTTTCGATCTTCCTTAGTGTATTCTGGCTTACCTTCTAAGGTTATCTGTCCGTCTGGGACTAGTGCTCCTTCCACCTTTACCATTTCTTTAGCTGCCTGTTTTGCCTCTCGGTCTGCCAGTTCGTTTCCCGTTTCCAATTCGGTGCTCACTTTCTGGTGTGCCCTGATGTGCATAATTGCCACTTTTTCAGGAAGTTGGACTGCATTCAAGAGTCTTAAAATTTCCTCCGCGTGCTTGATAGTCTTTCCTTGGGAGTTCAACAGTCCTCTCTCCTTCCAAATTGCTCCGTGGGCATGTACCACTCCAAAGACGTATTTAGAATCAGTCCAAATATTCACAGCCTTTCCTTCGGCCCTCTCCAGGGCCCGAGTGAGGGCTATGATCTCAGCCTTTTGTGCTGAAGTGTCAGCCGGTAGTGGTCCAGATTCTATTACCTTTTCAGCAGTGGTGATGGCGTACCCGGGATGTCGTCTTCCGCCCAGGATGTAGCTGCTCCCATCTGTGAACCAGTGCTCTACCCCATCCATGGGGGCATCTTTGAGGTCAATGCGGCTAGAGTATGTGGCCTCAATCGTCTCGAGGCAGTCGTGGTCCACCGGTTCTCCAGTCTTCCCACTAAGAAATGAAGCTGGGTTGACAATGTTAGTGTTCACAATCTCTACATAGTCCTGCTCGACCATGATAGCTTGATATTTCAGGAACCTCTGTGGGGAGACCCAATGTCCCCCTTTTACTTCAAGGACTGTAGACACTGTGTGAGATACTAAACCAGTCATTTTCTGACCCAGGGTAAACTTCCGCACTTCCTGAACATTCAGGATGACTGCTGCTACTGCCTTTAGGCAGCCAGGCCACCCTTTGGCAGCAGCATCCAATTGTTTGGAGAAGTACGCCACAGCTCGTCTGTATGGTCCCAGGTCTTGTGCCAGTACTCCTAACGCTATTCCCTGCTTTTCATGGGAAAATAGGAGAAATGGTCTACTCACATCAGGGAGTCCCAGTGCCGGTGCTGACATCAGGGCCTTCTTCAGCTGATGGAATGCCCGATCTGACTCAGCATCCCATTGGAGGTGACTTTGGCTGGATGTTATCAAGGAATACAGTGGTTTGGCCAGCAGGCCACAGTCATGTATCCAGAGCCGGCACCACGCCGTCATTCCCAGGAAGGTCCGCAGTTCTTTTACAGTCTGTGGCCAAGGGGTCTGGCATATGGCTTCTTTCCGGGCTTGCCCCAAGGACCGTTGCCCTGCACTGATCTCATACCCTAGGTATGTAACCTGCTGCAAAGTCACTTGTGCCTTTTTCTGGGACGCTCGGTACCCCTGAAGCTCAAGAAAATTTAATAAACTTACAGTCCAGGTGACACAGGCTTCTCTGGTTTTAGTTGCAATGAGGATGTCATCCACATATTGTAGTACCTTTCCTTCTTCTGATGGTGGTTCCCATAATTCCAAATCTTTTGCTAGTTGGTTCCCGAAGATGGTAGGGCTGTTCTTGAAACCTTGTGGCAACACAGTCCACGTGAGCTGGGTCTTCTGACCACTCTTAGGGTTTTCCCACTCGAATGCAAAAATTTTCTGACTGGCTTCGTGGAGAGGGAGGCAAAAGAAGGCATCTTTTACATCTAGAACTGAAAACCAAATTAAGTCAGGAGTTAAAGTGATTAGTGAGGTATATGAATTGGCAACGACGGGGAATAGATCCTCTGTTATTTTGTTAATGGCCCTCAGATCCTGGACTATTCGATAGGACCCATCTGGTTTTCGGACAGAGAGGATGGGGGTATTGAACTCCGATTCGCATTCTCTCAATAAGCCCAATTCTAGGAATCGCTCTATTTTGGGGCAAATCCCTTCCCTGTCTTCTTTCTTCAGTGGGTATTTTTTGATTCTTACTGCTCTCTGTCCATCCTTCAAATTTATTATTATTGGTTGGGCATTCTTGGCACGTCCTGGGACATCAGTCACCCAAACCTGTCTTGGTTTGAAAAGACAGGTGTCTGTGGAGGAAGGCAGGAGCCTCCCTTGAAATGGAAAGTGCAACCCCCTTCCCTCCAAATTATTATAATTTTGAAATTAACAGGCCTTCAGGCAAAGATATGGGGAATAGGAATAAGAGTTCTTTACTAACATATATAGATATATAACACAAGGCAGGGAAAAACAAACAACCCCCTGGTTTACACTGACAGAGTCAGGAATACAACCTGACACCCTGTTAGGGGGGCAGTAGCAGTCCGATAAGGTGATGGCTGCAGTCCTCCTGAAGCGATGGATGTAGTTCTGTGGAAGCAGCGATCAGGTAAAAGAGTCTGGTCTTCCTCCGAAGGTCCAGTGGTCGGCAGGTAGCTCTTGTCCTCTGGAACTCCAGTGGGGGGAAAAACTCCTCTGGGAATCCAGTGGAAGAAAGGCTGCTAGGGTGTTCGAGATCTCAGTTTTTATTTGGCATGGACTGCTTGGCTCCTTCCCACCCCCCCCCAGGGTGGAGCATCTCACAATGGGATGGGGAGTCGTGAGGCAGTTCCTTGATGGGCCATGAACAGGAGATAGCCCAGGAGCGAGTTACCGATGGGTCAGGCGATAAGGCATTGTTGTGCCCATGAACAGGAGATAGTCCAGAGGGGGGAGGCAGGGAGCACCACCCCACCTGGTCTCAACAGCTCCTGAAGATGGTAATAGAATATTTTATTTTTTTTGTTCCTTTTGGCACATTTTACCCTGTAACCCAGGACATAATCCACCCCTTATTCTATTACCATCTACACCATACCCAACCCAATGCCCCCTTACAGATACATATATACATATATACACAATGAAACCTTACACAGAGTTCTCACTTAAAATTAGGTCTCCTTGTGGTACACAACGGGTTTCCCCATTTTTCTGCATTACCCACCAAGTGTAACCAGGTCCTTGAGCAAAAACAACCCCACGGAGGGGTGTGCCTTTGCCTGATGTGGGATTAATCCAAACAGTCTTTCCTAACATACCTCTCGTATGTACCACAGGGACTTTATCTCCGTCCACTGTGTGCAAGGGTCCAGACTGGGCGGGACCAGCTCGATTGATGGACCCTCGGGTATTGACCATCCAGGTGTCCTTTGCTAAGTTCAGTTCCCAATTTTTGAAAGTCCCCCCTCCAAGTGCTTTTAGGGTAGTCTTAAGTAGCCCATTGCACCGTTCAACTTTCCCGGCAGCTGGTGCATGATAAGGGATATGATATATCCATTCGATTCCATGTTCTCTGGCCCAAGTGCTTATGAGGCTGTTCTTGAAATGTGTCCCGTTGTCTGACTCGGTTCTCTCAGGGGTGCCATGTCTCCAAAGAACTTGCTTTTCCAGGCCCAAGATGGTGTTCCGGGCAGTAGCATGAGGCACAGGGTAGGTCTCCAGCCACCCAGTGGTTGCTTCCACCATGGTCAGCACGTAGCGCTTGCCTTGACGGGTTTGGGGAAGAGTGATGTAGTCAATTTGCCAGGCTTCCCCATACCTGTACTTCGACCATCGTCCACCGTACCACAGAGGCTTCATCCGCTTGGCCTGCTTGATCGCAGCGCAGGTCTCACAGTCTTGGATAACCCGGGAGATACTGTTCATGGTTAGATCCACCCCTCGGTCCCGTGCCCATTTATAAGTGGCCTCTCTGCCTTGATGGCCTGAGGCATCATGGGCCCATCGAGCTAAGAACAACTCTCCTTTATGTTGCCAATCTAAGTCTATCTGGGACACCTCTATTTTTGCAGCCTGATCTACCTGTTCATTGTTACGATGTTCTTCATTAGGCCGACTCCTGGGGACATGAGCATCTACATGACGGACCCTCACAGGTAGCTTCTTTACCCGAGTGGCAATATCTTTCCACTCATCAGCAGCCCAAATTGGTTTTCCCCTACGCTGCCAGTTGGCCTTTTTCCACCTTTCCAGCCAGCCCCACAGAGCATTGGCTACCATCCACGAATCAGTATAAAGGTAGAGCTTGGGCCACTTCTCTCTTTCAGCAATGTCCAGGGCCAGTTGAACGGCTTTGAGTTCAGCAAGTTGACTTGATCCACCTTCTCCTTCAGTAGCTTGTGCGACCTGTCGTGTGGGGCTCCATACGGCTGCTTTCCACTTCCGGTTCATCCCTACGATGCGACAGGAACCGTCAGTGAAAAGAGCATATCGTGTTTCCTCTGCTGGTAGGTGGTTGTACGGTGGAGCTTCTTCAGCCCGCGTCACTTGTTCCTGCTCCTCTTCGTCAGTGAGGCCAAAGTCTTCACCTTCCGGCCAGTTCGTAATTATCTCCAAAATCCCAGGGCGATTTGGGTTTCCAATACGGGCGCGCCGTGTGATGAGGGCAATCCATTTGCTCCATGTGGCGTCGGTGGCGTGGTGGGTGGAGGGAACCTTTCCTTTAAACATCCACCCCAGCACCGGTAGTCGGGGTGCCAGGAGGAGTTGTGCTTCGGTGCCAATCACTTCCGAGGCAGCTTGGACTCCTTCATAGGCTGCTAGGATTTCCTTCTCTGTGGGAGTGTAGTTGGCCTCAGACCCTCTATAACTTCGACTCCAGAATCCCAGTGGTCGGCCACGAGTCTCTCCAGGCACCTTCTGCCAAAGGCTCCAGGACAAACCATTGTTCCCGGCCGCAGAGTAGAGCACGTTCCTCACCTCTGGTCCCGTCCTGACTGGGCCACGGGCTAGCGCATGAGCGATCTCCCGCTTGATTTGGGCAAAAGCTTGTTGCTGTTCAGGGCCCCAGTGGAAATCGTTCTTCTTGCGGGTAACCAGGTACAAAGGGCTCACAATCTGGCTGTACTCAGGAATGTGCATTCTCCAAAAACCTATGGCGCCTAGGAAAGCCTGTGTTTCCTTCTTGCTGGTTGGTGGAGACATCGCAGTGATCTTATTGATGACCTCGGTGGGGATCTGACGCCGTCCGTCTTGCCACTTTACCCCCAGGAACTGGATCTCTCGGGCAGGTCCCTTGACTTTGCTCTTCTTGATGGCAAAACCAGCTTCCAGGAGAATCTGGATGATCTTCTCTCCTTTCCCAAATACTTCCTTTGCCGTGTTCCCCCACACAATGATGTCATCGATGTACTGCAGATGTTCCGGAGCTTCACCCTTTTCCAGTGCAGCCTGGATCAGTCCATGGCAGATGGTGGGACTGTGCTTCCACCCCTGGGGCAGTCGGTTCCAGGTGTACTGTACGCCCCTCCAGGTGAAGGCAAACTGAGGCCTGCATTCTGCTGCCAGAGGAATGGAGAAAAAAGCATTGGCAATGTCAATAGTGGCATACCACTTTGCTGCCTTGGACTCCAGCTCGTACTGGAGTTCCAGCATGTCCGGCACGGCAGCGCTCAACGGTGGAGTCACTTCATTCAAGCCACGATAGTCCGCAGTCAATCTCCATTCTCCGTCAGACTTGCGCACAGGCCAAATGGGGCTGTTGAAGGGTGAGTGGGTCTTGCTGACCGCCCCTTGACTCTCCAGCTCGCGGATCATTTTGTGGATGGGGGTCACGGCATCTCGATTCGTCCGATACTGCCGGCGGTGCACTGTCGAGGTGGCAATTGGCACTTGTTGCTCTTCCACCTTCAAGAGTCCTACTGCAGATGGGTTTTCCGATAGTCCGGGCAAGGTGTTCAATTGCCTAATGCTCTCTGCCTCCACAGCAGCTATCCCAAATGCCCACCTGAGACCTTTTGGGTCCTTGTAATAGCCGTTCCGGAGGAAGTCTATGCCCAGAATACACGGGGCCTCTGGGCCAGTCACAATCGGATGTTTCTGCCACTCCTTCCCAGTAAGGCTCACCTCGGCTTCCAACAGAGTCAATTGCTGCGATCCCCCCGTTACCCCGGCAATGGAAACAGGTTCTGCCCCCACACGTCCCGATGGCATTGGGGTACACTGCGCGCCAGTATCAACTAACGCTTTGTATTTTTGTGGCTCTGGCGTGCCAGGCCATCGGATCCACACCGTCCAAAATATCCGGTTTTCCCGTGCCTCTCCCTGGCTAGAGGCAGGGCCCCTCTAGCACTGGTTACCATTTCCTTCCTGGACATACATACTAGAGGTTCCTTCAAGGGGATCTGTCAGATCATCCTCCCTTCTGTAATATCTGGCAGCTCGGTCCTGGGAGGTTGAGGCTACCTTCACTTTAGTGTTACTCCCCCGGTTAGTGTTTCCCTCCTTGAGTTGACGCACCCGTGCTGCCAGGACAGAAGTGGGTTTCCCATCCCACCTTCCCACGTCTTCCCCATGGTCGCGCAGGAAGTACCATAGCTCAGCTCGCGGGGTGTCCCCTCTCCCTCTAGCTGGGGGACGTTGGGCTCCGACTTTGGGGCCTGTGACTTGTACCGGTGCCAAATGGGAACTGCTCCTCCTCACCTCCTCCTTTATTTCCCTCATCTCCTCTTGTAGGCTCTTAATCACAGCAGAGACGTTAGCCTGCATTGGGCCATGGATCACGCTTTCAAAATTTCTAAGCTTGCTCGTGACAGAACCCACTGTCTCTCGGTCGTTATCTGCATTAATCATTGCAATGAAGGTGGAGTATTCAGATGGCCCTAGATTTGCCAGATTCCACAACATTTGCCCTGTGCACCTGACTTTGTCAGGGTCATTACCATGCTGTCCATCCCTCCCAAAGAGTACCTCCAATACTGCCACTTCTCTCAGCTGCTGGATCCCTTCCTCAAGGGTCTTCCAGCGCATTCTGTGATGGTGCTCCTGCATTCTCTCTCTGTGGACAAACCTCTCTCTCACACTCATTAAAAGCCGCTCCCAGAGGGAAAGGGTCCCTGGCTCCCTTACAAATACCAGATTGACACCTGAGTCCTGAGTCAAGGGTCCCAAATTCCTTGCCTCACTGCCATCCAGTTGCACACCCGTACCCATAAGATCCCAGACCTGAAGTAACCAGGTTGTAAAAGCCTCACGCCCCCGCCGTACGATGTCTTTGTGCAGATTACGGAGACTGTCATACGTCAGGGACTCGGTGATTATCTCAACCACTGGCTCGCCTGCAGGTTCTGAGGGCCCTCCTTTCTTAACTGGGCGCTCTGCTTTCATCTTAGATTTCCTCGTTTCCACAGGGGCGACTGCTGCTGGCTCTGACTGCCCTTGCGTTTCAGCTGGAACCTGGACGGTTGTAACGTCTGTGGGTTCTACTGCTGCACCATTAGACTCTCCCTCTTCAAGGCAGGAGGAGGGATTCCCAGCAGCTGAGAGAATGCACTCCTTCAGCATCTGGCCCATCTCACGTATCTCCTTCACCCAATCCGGGTGGTTCATTTCTGATGGGAGCTGTGAGGCAGGGTCAGATTCTGGAGCAGCATTCCTAGTCAGGGTGGTTATCCAAGCCAATCTCCCCTGATCTCTGAATACTGAATAAAACAGGATTATGAGCAACACCAGCCACTGTATGATATCATTAGCACTTAGGAAAGATCTGAATCCTTCGAAAACTGGTGGAGTAGACCCAAAGAGCTGGGTTAGGGGTTGGGAGAAAGTTTCTCCCGGTGTCATTTCCTCACAGTAGGTACCATTATTAAAGTAACCCCAAAAGCATACAGTTAGTGTGTGACAGCTCCGAATCCATGTGCCCGCCTTCCAGAGGAAGTTAATAAGCCCTGAATTCCTCACCTTATTAATCCATAAAACAAACTGGAAAACAGTCACAGTAGCCTTAGTTATAGGACCCATGTTTAGATAAGGGCCTGCAAATGGGAGAAATACAGCCACCACCACATGCCACACGAACCAGGATAAGCTAGCCCACATGATGCCACCTAACAAGGAATCTATATCCAACGCACAAGAACCGTTATTCCTTTTATCTCTCAATGCCCTCGTGCCCCACGTTGGGCGCCAAAATCTGTCTTGGTTTGAAAAGACAGGTGTCTGTGGAGGAAGGCAGGAGCCTCCCTTGAAATGGAAAGTGCAACCCCCTTCCCTCCAAATTATTATAATTTTGAAATTAACAGGCCTTCAGGCAAAGATATGGGGAATAGGAATAACAGTTCTTTACTAACATATATATATATATAACACAAGGCAGGGAAAAACAAACAACCCCCTGGTTTACACTGACAGAGTCAGGAATACAACCTGACACCCTGTTAGGGTGGCAGTAGCAGTCCGATAAGGTGATGGCTGCAGTCCTCCTGAAGCGATGGATGTAGTTCTGTGGAAGCAGCGATCAGGCAAAAGAGTCTGGTCTTCCTCCGAAGGTCCAGTGGTCGGCAGGTAGCTCTTGTCCTCTGGAACTCCAGTGGGGGGAAAAACTCCTCTGGGAATCCAGTGGAAGAAGGCTGCTAGGGTGTTCGAGATCTCAGTTTTTATTTAGCATGGACTGCTTGGCTCCTTCCCCCCCCCACCCCCCCCCCCCACCCAGGGTGGAGCATCTCACAATGGGATGGGGAGTCGTGAGGCAGTTCCTTGATGGGCCATGAACAGGAGATAGCCCAGGAGCGAGTTATCGATGGGTCAGGCGATAAGGCATTGTTGTGCCCATGAACAGGAGAAAGTCCAGAGGGGGGAGGCAGGGAGCACCGCCCCACCTGGTCTCAACAGCTCCTGAAGATGGTAATAGAATACTTTTTTTTTCCTTTTGGCACATTTTACACTGTAACCTAGGACAGCTTGTTCCCCAAGGTGGGCGCAGTGTTGTCCTCAGATGCCTTGCGCTTGATGCCACCCGCTTGTCGCCTGCTGCTGCCCGCCTGCTGCTTGCTGCCGCCCACCGCCGCGCCGCCCCTGCCCAGCTGCCCCTCGCACAGGGCTTTGGAGTCTTTGTCCACGTGGCACGTTGCCGTCTTCTTCTTCTTCTTCTTCTTCTTGGGTGGGTCGTCGTCCTGCGGGGAGCTCTCTTGCATCTTGGACATGTCGGCCGGTGCAGGGCGCTTGGCCTGCTTGCCGCCCGCCTCTCCCGCTCTGGGCAGTGCCTGGCCGGAGACGTCAGCCGGCATCAGCGGCAAGCGGCTCACAACCTCCTGGGGCTGCCGCTGCGGCACCTTCTCCAGCTGCTGGGCTGTGCAGGGTGGATCATGCTGGGGGGCTGCTGTGGGGCTGGCCAGGGGACGAAGCAGCGGGAAGCACAGGGGGCTCAGCCAGGGACTCTCCAGGGGACACTTCAGCGGGTTCTTCTTGGGACTCCCCACAGGACAGTCCTCTGCAGTCTTGGGAGAACTCTCCGGAGCGCTCTCCTTGAAAGCCTCCAGGGGACTCAGTGGCAGGCAGCTGGGGAGGTCTGTCACCACCCCGCCCCGCTTCCCCTTGGGGTCCTGCAAGGGGCTGGCCGGCACCCCCCAGAGGGGGTTGGTGTCCCCCAGCATCACCTCCGCCAGGCTCTCCGTGCAGCAGCTGCCCTCCACTGCGTGCTGCGCAGTCAGCCGTCTTTACAGGGTACAAAACGTGTTCAGCCGCGGGTTGAAACCTGCAGAGCTCATTTGTGACTTTAACCTTTCTGAGATTTTCTTTTTTTTCAATTCCTAAAAGAAACTGTGAAAAACAATCTTCTGGCCCACGGCTGGTAATTAGTTTGGAAAACTTGTGGAATGAGTGCAGCAAGCGGATAGTTTGTGGTCTCAAAGCCTCAGTTTTAGGGTCCATAGCTCAGTTTCTAGGGGTGAAAGCCTCATTTTTCTGCTCCAGACCCTCCTTTGAAGGGGCAAGTCCCCACTTAGGACAGATGACAGACGCTCTCTGTTAACCCCTCTCCCCTACCAAAAGGGAAAAGGAGAGAGCAAGGGAGAGAGACTTTACGGTTTGGAAAAGAAAACTAAAACACCTTTAATGAAATAATAACCATAAAAGAAGAGATAATAATAAGGAAATAATGAAATATATACAAAATATACAAATAGATACACCACCAATACTGAACCCAGCTCCCCCCACCCTGATGACGACCCGTCACCACCACGCTGCAGGGCTGGCACAGGGGCAGTCCCAGGCTGGATTCGGCAGCAGACAGGGATGGGATGCAGGAGCTGGACTCAGGCACTGGATTCGGGGATGCACGGGTCGGGATCGATGACAGAAGAACAGACAGAGCCCTCCTTAGATGTCGGCCATTGAAGAAGAGAGATTGACCCTCGTGATCCCTCAGCTTTATGCTGAACATGACGTCTATGGGATGGAATACTCTGTTGGCCAGGTTTGGGTCACCTGTCCGGTTCGCTCCTCCCTGCAGGTGCGACCTTTTTCATGCTTGCGACCCTCTTCACTGCCGGCACCCCAACACGCAGAACAAGATTTAGCAGTGACCTTGGCCGCTACAAGGACAAGTATAAGCAAGAGCCTCTCTGCATCCCATTCCTTGGTACGAACTATAAACATCAAGTGTTATCACTGCTAGGAGCAGTCACTGTCTGGAAAAACAGGCTGTTGATTTCAGAAAGTTCAGTTGCTTACGAGAGACTTAACAGAAAAGTAAAAGCACTAAACCAGAATCAGTTGTGGTTTAGCCCAAACCAGGACACTTATGTCCTGAGGTACTCCTTTTGCCCTGTGGTGGTTTGGCCCTGGCCAGATGCCAGCTACCCACCAAAGCCACTCTATCACTCTCACCCCCTCAGCTGGACAGGGGAGAGAAAATATAACAACGGGCACGTGGGTCAGATAAAGACAGTTGAATGAAGCAAAAGCCGCACGCGGAAGCAAAAGCAAAACGAAAGATCTTATTCTCTACTTCCCATCAGCAGGCGATGGCCAGCCACTTCCTGGGAAGTAGGGCTCCGGTACGCGTAGCGGTTGCTCTGGACGACAAACGCGAAACAAACGTCCCCCCCTTCTTCCTGTTTTCCCCAGCTTATATTGCTGAGCAGACGTCATGTGGGATGGAATATCCCTTTGGACAGTCTGGGTCAGCTGTCCTGGCTATGTCCCCTCCCAAGTTTTTACCCACCCCCAGTCTAGTGGGGAAATGTTGCAGAAACAGCCTTGATGCTGTGTGAGCCCGGCTCAGCAGTAGTCAAAACACCGGTGTGTTATCTAGCTACCACTGCACAGCACGGTGAGGGCTGCATCTCAGGCAGAACCATTACAAGGGTGTGTAAGTACTGATGATTTAGTAAAAAATAATGGGACATACCTTAAGCCCTTTAGATGCAGGGCCGAGGTATGGTTACCAGTTAACTTAACTCCCCCTTGGGAAGGCCAGGACAGACTGAGCCATCTTGCTCGTATTTTAAAAGAAGAAGTAGAAGTGAACAAAATAAGATCTAGACGGTTTCTAGAGTGGTTGAATTTTGCAATTGTGTCAGCAGTAATAATTCTAGCACCAGCAGCTGCAGCCACAGCAGCTCTAACTCAAACGGCACATGTTGTATTGTAATGGTATTTTTGATTGTACTATAGACCATTATTTGGTCATCAGTGCGACAAGAAACATGAAAAAACAGGTCATGGTAACAATGGCTATGGCCAATGTATTAGTAAGGAAAGGGGGAGATGTGGAAAACATGCAGAACGTTCAGCACAATAAGGCCTGTGATCACGTAAAAGTTTGCGTGAAAACAAAGAACTACGAGAAGAATTACAGAGGTCTGTAAAGATCAAGGGGAATGGCTGCAGCTGCAAGTAATAAACAACTTGCTCGGATATGAAACTGGTGGAACAGAAACATAGAGGAGACTGACCTTTGCCAGAATCAAGAGAGCGCTTAGGAGAGAAGCAAACAATCCAAAGGACTAAGCTGATTGGGCAAATCAAGGGGCTGAGACTGGTAAGTAGCTGTGTAGAATTGTATGTAATAGAGAACTGACTTGAATAAAGTGATTCAGCTTGCTCCATCTTTCAGAGTCCGTGAATTCATACACCACACTCTCCTGCTTCCAAGGTCTGGCATTCCTGAGGACCAGCCTTAGCAGTAAAGACTGAGGCGAAGAAAGCAGTCAGGAACTCTGCCTTCTCTGTATCCTCTGTCACCAGGGCACCCGTCTCGTTCAGCAGGGGGCCCACATTTTCTCTGGTCTTCCTTTTGCTCCCGATGTATTTGAAGAATCCCTTCTTATTGTCTTTAAGGTCCCTAGCCAGACTTAATTCCAAACAGGCCTTAGCCTTCCTCATTGCACCCCTGCATACTCTGACGATATTCCTAGGTTCCTCCCAAGTGGCCAGTCCCTTTTTCCACATGTGGTAAACTTCCTTCTTCCCTTTGAGAGGTGTTTCCAGGAGCTCCTTGCTCATCCAAGCGGGTCTTCTGCCTCCTTTGCTCCATTTCTTCCTCTGAGGGATGAATCAGTTTTGGGCTTGGAGGAAGTGGTGCTTGAATAGCAACCAGGTCTCTTGGGCCCCCCAACCTTCTAGAGCCCCAGCCCACGGGATCCCTCCAAGTAGGTCTCCCAAGTTGCTAAAGTGAGCTCTCCTGAAGTCCAGGGTTGCAATCCTACGGATTGCCCTGCTGCTTTCACGCAGGATCCTGAACTCCATCATCTCGTGGACACTACAGCCAAGGCTGCCCCCAGCCTTCACATCCCCGACCAGTCCTGCTTTGTTTGTTAGGACGAGGTCCCGCAGTGCACCTCTCCTCGTTGGTTCCTTTACCATCTGAGTCAAAAAGTCATCCCCGTGTTTTTCAGGAGCCTCTTGGACTGTGGGTGTTTGGCTGCGTTGCTTTCCCAGCAAATATCAGGGTGGTTGAAGGAAGTCCCCCATGAGGACCAGGGCCTGTGATTGGGAGGCTGCTTCCAGCTGTCTGTAGAAGGCTTCATCTACCTCCTCCTCCTCAATAGGCGGCCTACAGTAAATGCCCACAACGTCTCCCATCTTAGCCTGCCCCTCGATTCTTACCCATAAGCTCTCAACTCGCTCGCCATCCCCCCCTAGGCAGAGCTCGATACACTCCAGGTGCTCTCTGACACAAAGAGCAGCTCCCCCACCTCGCCTACTTGGCCTGTCTTTCCTACAGAGTACCTAGCCCTCCACAATAGCACTCCAGTCCTGCGAGCCATCCCACCCTGTCTCAGTAACCACGGTGAGATCATGGCCCTGCGACTGCACACAGACCTCCAGCTCTTGCTGGGTGCATTGGTGGGCCTTTTGCATTGCAGGAAGGGAGTTGGGCATACAGATTTCGCCGTCGAGGGGCGGCAGGCCTTTTGGTACTCAGGAACACTAGTTCACTGCCCTGCTAGTAGTAACCTCCTGCCCCCAGGGGCCTCTCTGTCATGCCCAGATACATCCCCATCCCCTTCGAATCTAGTTTAAAGCGCTCTCAATGAGCCCTGTGAACTTTGGTCCCAGAATCCTCTTCCCCCATAAGAGAAGTTTCTCCCGTCTGTTGACAGCAGGCCTGGTCAAAAAATGGAGTTTCTAGTTGATACAGGGGCAACATACTCAGTTTTGAATCAAGCTTTAATGCCTTCAGGAAATGACTGTATCATGGTAGAGGGAGCAACTGGCCAGAGTGAAAAAGCTTATTTTTTTGAACCATTAAAATATAAACTGGGCAAGCAGGTAGGCATCCATAAATTTTTGTATATGCCAAACTCCCCGAATTCCCTGTTGGGAAGGGACCTATTGGAACAGCTGGAGGCCACGATAAAATTCAAAAAGGGTGAGATTACTCTGGAGGTAAATGATGACCAATACGTACAAATAATGAGCTTGTCTTTGGTTAATATTCCCATAGAAGGAAAAATCGACAAGGAGATCATTGATCAGGTCTATCCTGGGGTTTGGGTGACTGATGTCCCAGGTCGTGCCAAGAATGCCCAACCAATAATAATAAATTTGAAGGATGGACAGAGAGCAGTAAGAATCAAAAAATACCCACTGAAGAAAGAAGACAGGGAAGGGATTTGCCCCAAAATAGAGCGATTCCTAGAATTGGGCTTATTGAGAGAATGCGAATCGGAGTTCAATACCCCCATCCTCTCTGTCCGAAAACCAGATGGGTCCTATCGAATAGTCCAGGATCTGAGGGCCATTAACAAAATAACAGAGGATCTATTCCCCGTCGTTGCCAATTCATATACCTCGCTAATCACTTTAACTCCTGACTTAATTTGGTTTTCAGTTCTAGATGTAAAAGATGCCTTCTTTTGCCTCCCTCTCCACGAAGCCAGTCAGAAAATTTTTGCATTCGAGTGGGAAAACCCTAAGAGTGGTCAGAAGACCCAGCTCACGTGGACTGTGTTGCCACAAGGTTTCAAGAACAGCCCTACCATCTTCGGGAACCAACTAGCAAAAGATTTGGAATTATGGGAACCACCATCAGAAGAAGGAAAGGTACTACAATATGTGGATGACATCCTCATTGCAACTAAAACCAGAGAAGCCTGTGTCACCTGGACTGTAAGTTTATTAAATTTTCTTGAGCTTCAGGGGTACCGAGCGTCCCAGAAAAAGGCACAAGTGACTTTGCAGCAGGTTACATACCTAGGGTATGAGATCAGTGCAGGGCAACGGTCCTTGGGGCAAGCCCGGAAAGAAGCCATATGCCAGACCCCTTGGCCACAGACTGTAAAAGAACTGCGGACCTTCCTGGGAATGACGGCGTGGTGCCGGCTCTGGATACATGACTGTGGCCTGCTGGCCAAACCACTGTATTCCTTGATAACATCCAGCCAAAGTCACCTCCAATGGGATGCTGAGTCAGATCGGGCATTCCATCAGCTGAAGAAGGCCCTGATGTCAGCACCGGCACTGGGACTCCCTGATGTGAGTAGACCATTTCTCCTATTTTCCCATGAAAAGCAGGGAATAGCGTTAGGAGTACTGGCACAAGACCTGGGACCATACAGACGAGCTGTGGCGTACTTCTCCAAACAATTGGATGCTGCTGCCAAAGGGTGGCCTGGCTGCCTAAAGGCAGTAGCAGCAGTCATCCTGAATGTTCAGGAAGTGCGGAAGTTTACCCTGGGTCAGAAAATGACTGGTTTAGTATCTCACACAGTGTCTACAGTCCTTGAAGTAAAAGGGGGACATTGGGTCTCCCCACAGAGGTTCCTGAAATATCAAGCTATCATGGTCGAGCAGGACTATGTAGAGATTGTGAACACTAACATTGTCAACCCAGCTTCATTTCTTAGTGGGAAGACTGGAGAACCGGTGGACCACGACTGCCTCGAGACGATTGAGGCCACATACTCTAGCCGCATTGACCTCAAAGATGCCCCCATGGATGGGGTAGAGCACTGGTTCACAGATGGGAGCAGCTACATCCTGGGCGGAAGACGACATCCCGGGTACGCCATCACCACTGCTGAAAAGGTAATAGAATCTGGACCACTACCGACTGACACTTCAGCACAAAAGGCTGAGATCATAGCCCTCACTCGGGCCCTGGAGAGGGCCGAAGGAAAGGCTGTGAATATTTGGACTGATTCTAAATACGTCTTTGGAGTGGTACATGCCCACGGAGCAATTTGGAAGGAGAGAGGACTGTTGAACTCCCAAGGAAAGACTATCAAGCACGCGGAGGAAATTTTAAGACTCTTGAATGCAGTCCAACTTCCTGAAAAAGTGGCAATTATGCACATCAGGGCACACCAGAAAGTGAGCACCGAATTGGAAACGGGAAACGAACTGGCAGACCGAGAGGCAAAACAGGCAGCTAAAGAAATGGTAAAGGTGGAAGGAGCACTAGTCCCAGACGGACAGATAACCTTAGAAGGTAAGCCAGAATACACTAAGGAAGATCGAAAGTTAATTACAGATTTGGAAGGAACATACAATGAGGACGGGTGGGCTGTAACATCACACGGGAAACTCATAGTCCCCTCTTATATGGTTTGGCCATTGGTCCGGGAGGAACACAAGAAGGGACACTGGGGGGCGGAGACATTATACAAATACCTTATCCGACACACGACAGCTCGGAATTTATACACCACTGTCAGACAAGTGACTCAGCAATGTGACCTTTGCCTCCAGACTAACCCAAAAATTGTCCCAAAACCAGAAATGGGCCAAATTGGGAAAGGAAATTGCCCGGGACAACATTGGCAAATTGATTTCTCGGAACTTCCTAGAAAAGAGGGGCATAAATACTTCCTTGTACTAACTGACACCTTTTCAGGCTGGCCAGAAGCTTTCCCATGCAGGACAGCTAAAGCTCGAGAGGTGACCGAGGTGTTGCTACAAGAAATCATACCCAGGTTTGGAGTCCCAGAGGTGATGTCCTCAGATAGAGGGCCGCACTTCATCTCCAAAATAGTGCAAAAAATAAGCCACCATCTAGGGACAGATTGGCAACTACACACTCCACACCGGCCACAATCCAGTGGCCAGGTGGAGAAAATGAATCACTTGATTAAACAACAGATTGTTAAATTAGGACAAGAAACCAATTTGGCCTGGCCACAATCTCTACCCCTAGCAATGCTACGGATACGAACGAGACCCCGAGCTAAGGAAGGACTAAGCCCATTTGAAATTCTATATGGACGACCCTATGGGGTACAGAAGGGAACCTCTTCACAAATTGGTGAAGAATTGATGACTTCCTTCATGGTGGCATTAGGGAAACAGCTTCATAAAATTGAGAAACAGGTGTTTGGAACTCGATGCAGGGGTTTGGATGGGCCAGTGCATAACATACAACCTGGAGACTATGTATATGTTAAGTCTCTTACAGAGAAAACTTTGGAGCCACAGTGGGAAGGACCATACCAAGTGCTTCTCACCTCTTTCACAGCAACCAAGCTCAGGGAATAAAACGCCTGGATTCACCACACCCGTGTGAGGAAAGTGCCTCACAAAGGATGGACCTCGGAGCTAACAGGACCATCTAAACTCAAACTGTACAGGCAAAATGAGGGTTAGTTATCTGTGGATATTGTCAGTGGTAAGCATTGCCACCGCATGGGATCAAAATGTGTACTTGCAACTGTTAAGGAAGGTGGTTGACAGCTTGAAATTATCTTCCTGTTGGATTTGTGCACAATTACCTGAAAATTCGGCACGTGGGTTCCCCTTAATAGGTACAGCCTTCCCCACCAGTTCTGAAGTATTAAGAACCATTTCAATCATGGATCTTTAGAAAAACCCAGCTCTTTCCATAGTTCTGCTCGATGGTTTTTGCCATGGCTAGGGGTAAGTGAACTAGAAAAAGCTATGGTAAACCTATCAGCTACCTTAGAGGTGGCCATGAATTCCACTGTAGATGCCATAAGAGCACAACAGAAAGAAATAGAAAGCATTTCAAAAATTACACTACAAAACAATTAGCATTGGACTTGCTATATAGCAAGGAAGGAGGAGTATGTACAGTACTAAATAATAGCTGTTGTACATATGTAGATCAGAGTCAGAGAATAACTGTTGACTTGGAACAAATCTGGAAACAAACACAGGTGCTACATCAACTGACCTTGGATGACACTTCACTGGGATTTTCGGAACTTTGGAAAAAACTAACATCATGGCTACCTAACTTTACATGGCTTAAGCAACTCTTTGTTAGTATAATTGTGTTTATTATACTGGGGTTGATGATATGCTGCACGCTACAATGTTCCCTATGGATGTGTAAACATACTGGAGATACATATGAACAATGGAAGAGACAAACTCAGACAAAAAGTTGGGAGTGGAAAGTACTTTACTAAAACTCTCCAAGGGAATGGCAGCATATAGCAAAAAGAAATTGCAAAGGGTAGAAAAAGATGGAGAACACAAGTGGTGGGACACACCTTTTGAGTGGTCACCTTCAGCCACCAGATTCTTCAATGTCCTAATGCATCTAATAATAGCTACCACTATTCTATTTACTTCTAGTAGTGACTCTATACATGTGGGTTTGACATCAATGTGCAAAGTATAACACTAATCAGAGAGAACAGTCAAGTAAAAGAATTTACTTAACTCAATAGAAAAGGGGGGAATTGATAGGGGCCCATATAGAAAATATACTTTCTAACCGAAGATATATCGAAAATATTAATAGAGAGCTACATAGAAAATGCTAAAACTATTAAAACCTGCTTTCCCAGAACTAACATGCATGCAAGTAGGCAATTAATTACTAACCCCTGCAAACGGCCTGAGAAGGAGGTCCGGAATGCTGGAGAAAGAAGCTGATAAGGGGAAACAGAAAAGACGAAACCAAGGATGTAATTCATGGTTCAAAGGTGTCAAAGGTGGGAGGAGATAAGGGCTAACGAGGGCTAGCTAACATCCATCTTCAAACAATAACAAAAGGGAGGTAGCCAGATGTGCACTCAAGGACAGACCAGGCCGAAACCGGTCTGCGACTGCAAGCTCAGCCAAATTAGAGATTTCAGGGGAGAGGTGAAAAGTACACAGCGAGGAAGACCTATGGCCTTCATCCCTGAAGACCCCTGTTCACGACCACCTGGAGGGACTGCGCAAGGGCACCGAGGAGGAGTCCAAGGCGGAGATTATGGAAATGGAGTGACCGGAAGGAACTGCCTTTTCGGGGGTAGATCGTGAATATGCATAGGTGTCTCTGGAATATGTAGTGTTTTAATTGTATAAATACTGGACAAGGGGCCACGATGGGCATGCACGTTTATGGTGGAGCAATCCCCCGTGCACCTGCGCGCAATAAACATACTTACTGTATAACCTTTCGGGTTGTAAAGTTTTTTTTTCCGCACGTCAACTGAGCACAGGAGATAGGAATCACCATTTATTTTGGGGGGCAAAAACTGAAATGGAAGCACAGGACATCGGTAGGCAAGCTGGGCGCGGGGACTCCTTGTTCCAGCAGTGGTGCTGAGAGGAGAGGGGGATATCCCTGGCAAGCACCCGCTCCTACTCCCTTCTCCTGCAGCAGGCTGGAGGAGTGGGGCAGGAGGATTTCTGAAAAGGAAGAGAGGTTCTCGAGCAGCAGGCAAACGCATCTGTCTGTCACCCAAAAGCACCAACCCCACCAGGGGGTGGAGCAGGGACACTGCAGATGTAGCAGAGGCAGGAAAACCTCCATGTCCTTTTACCCAGCAGAGTACTGTGCCTCCTCAAAAACAGGGGTGGGCTCAGTTCCATCTACTAAAAGCAGTGAGCAGAAGATCTACAAGACCTGGGATTGCGAAGCAAACATAAGAGTCACGCCAAACCCCACCGCACCCTTGCCCTCCAGCAAGAAAATGCCCAACCCAGGGATACGTCCAAAGCGCCTTGCAGAGCTCATAAAGGCCATGTGTCCATCACAAGCATGTCACTGCCCCAAGGACATAAGCACACCCGGGCCGCGGGGTTTTTCTACAAGACTCACCTTTCTGGGGGCTTGAATCCCAGAGCTTTTCATCCTTGCCATACTTTCTTGGCAGCAGGCGCAATGATTCGAACGAAAAGTTCTTTAAGAACTCTGTAACCAGGCAGAGTCCCTGCAAGTGAGACACAAGAAACCACCTCAGAGCAATGACCTTGTGGCAGCTCACACAACAAGCACAGGCAGAACTGCTTGCTCAGGTTGGGAAACCACGGGTGCTCTTCAGCAGACCTGGACCAGACGGGAGCGTCACGCTGCCCAAGGGTCTTCTTCCATAGCGAGCCCCTGAAGGCTGATTAGTTGGGGCAGACGAACCAACCAGATGGGCATTTTAATGGCCCACGCATCACCTCAGAGAAAGGCTTTCTTTCCCAGGCACCAGGGGCACAAGGGAAACCTGTGAGGCCCTGTCAGGACCCCTCCAGTTCTTTGTCTTCTTTCTCACTCCCCTTACCTGGGCTTTCTTCCACATGTCGTATTGGGAGCCACTTCAGAGCCCCCCGAGGGAAAGGTGGTGCTGAGAAAACCCGAGACCTGGAAAGCAGAAGACAACAAAAATGAAGCCAAGACGAGCGTCTCGCCAAACCCCACCGCACCCTTGCCCTCCAGCAAGAAAATGCCCAGTCCAGGGACACGTCCAAAGTGCCTTGCAGAGCTGATAAAGGCAGTGTGTCCATCACAAGCATGTCACTACCCCAAGGACAAGGGCACAGCCTGGCGGCGGTGTTTTTCTACAAGACTCACCCTGGCAGCGGAGGCAATGACTCAAAGGAAAAGTTTGTTATCTTAAGAACTCTCTTCCCAGGAGGAGTCCCTGCAAGTGAAACACAAGAAACCACCTCAGAGCAATGACCTTGTGGCAGCTCACACAACAAGCACATGCAGAACTACTTGCTCAGCTGGGAAACCACCTGTGCTCTTCAGCAGACCAGCCCCAGCCGGGAGCGTCACGTTGCCCAAGGGTCTTCTTCCATAGCGAGCCCCTGAAGGCTGATTAGTTGGGGCAAACGCAGCCACCAGACGGGCATTTTGCTGCCCCACCCATCACCTTGGAGAAAGGCTTTCTTTCCCTGGCACCAAGGGCACAAGGGAAACCTGTGAACCTCTGTCAGTTATCCTCCAGTTCTTTGTCTTCTTTCTCACTCCCCTTACCTGGGCGTTTTCCCACGTGTTGTCGTGGGAGTGACTTGTGAAACTCAGGAGCGGAAGATGGTGCTTGGGCAACCTGAGATCTGGAAAGCAGAAGACAACAAAAATGAAGCCATGATGAGCATCTCGCCAAACCCCACCGCACCCTTGCCCTCCAGCAAGAAAATGCCCAGAGCGGGAACACGTCCAAAGCGCCTTGCAGAGCTGATAAAGGCCGTGTGTCCATCACAAGCATGTCACTGCCCCAAGGACAGAGCACATCCTGGCCCTGGTGTCTTCTTCCAAGACTCTCACCTTTCTGGGGGCTTGACTCCTACAGCTTGCTTGCCCTTGCCATCTTCTGCTTTCAGCCCCCGTGATGCCAAGGGGGAAAGCTGCCTCCGACGAAGGGGGCTCTTCTCAGGAGGACGCCCTGCAAGTGAGACAGAAGAAACCTCCTCAGAACAACGTCATCTTTGTGGCAGCCCAGACAAGAAGCACATGCAGAGCTGCTCAGTCCTGGGGGGAAACCAGCTGTGGCAGCACTCCTCAGGGCCTTGGGGATCTCATTTCCCGGGAGGACTCAGGCAGCAGTGAACCCTTTCTCTCATCCAATTCCGCAGGTCCAGAGTGCAACTTTCACCCCTGTGGTATTCCTCATCTAGGATCCTTTTTCCCTAGGACATCTTTGGAAAAGCAAGGCTTGCCAGCATAAGATGGAGACCTCACAGAGCCTCTCTAGGGCAAACAACTTCACTCAAGGGGAAGAGGTCCTCAGCTGTCTCCGCTGCTCTCAGACATGCTTGCGGCTGTGGGCACCGTCAGCCCAAAGACGCTGTTTCAGAGGAGCCTGCGAGCAATTCCAGAAGAAGGGATCAAGCTACCAGCTCCCAAGTGCCCGGTGTTGGAGCGCACGCTTGGAGACACTTGACAGTCTTCCCAGCACACCTTTACTCATGAAATGCAAACAGGGTGAAACCACCGGCTGTACCAACCGTCCTTTTCCTTCTGCTTAACGGCAGCAGTTGCTGCTCAGAGTGAGGGTGGACCGTAGTCCTTCTTGTCTCCCTCCGGCACAAACACACGCCTCAAACAAAAAAAGCCTTGGCAAGGTACAGCAGGGAACGGCGCGCAGTGGGGATGTGCTCTTCAGCAAACCAGCCCCAGCCAGGAGCGTCACGCTGCCCAAGGGTCTTCTTCCATAGCGAGCCCCTGAAGGCTGATTAGTTGGGGCAGACGAACCTACCAGATGGGCATTTTAATGGCCCACGCATCACCTCAGAGAAAGGCTTTCTTTCCCAGGCACCAGGGGCACAAGGGAAACCTGTGAGGCCCTGTCAGGACCCCTCCAGTTCTTTGTCTTCTTTCTCACTCCCCTTACCTGGGCTTTCTTCCACATGTCGTATTGGGAGCCACTTCAGAGCCCCCCGAGGGAAAGGTGGTGCTGAGAAAACCCGAGACCTGGAAAGCAGAAGACAACAAAAATGAAGACAAGACTAGCGTCTCGCCAAACCCCACCGCACCCTTGCCCTCCAGCAAGAAAATGCCCAGTCCAGGGACACGTCCAAAGTGCCTTGCAGAGCTGATAAAGGCAGTGTGTCCATCACAAGCATGTCACTACCCCAAGGACAAGGGCACAGCCTGGCTGCGGTGTTTTTCTACAAGACTCACCCTGGCAGCGGAGGCAATGACTCAAAGGAAAAGTTTGTTATCTTAAGAACTCTCTTCCCAGGAGGAGTCCCTGCAAGTGAAACACAAGAAACCACCTCAGAGCAATGACCTTGTGGCAGCTCACACAACAAGCACATGCAGAACTACTTGCTCAGCTGGGAAACCACCTGTGCTCTTCAGAAGACCAGCCCCAGCCGGTAGCGTCACGCTGCCCAAGGGTCTTCTCCCATAGCGAGCCCCTGAAGGCTGATTAGTTGGGGCAAACGCAGCCACCAGACGGGCATTTTGCTGCCCCACCCATCACCTCGGAGAAAGGCTTTCTTTCCCTGGCACCAAGGGCACAAGGGAAACCTGCGAGCCTCTGTCAGGACCCCTCCAGTTCTTTCTCTTCTTTCTCACTCCCCTTACCTGGGCTTTCTTCCACATGTCGTGGGAGTGACTTGTGAAACTCAGGAGTGCAAGATGGTGCTTGGGCAACCTGAGATCTGGAAAGCAGAAGACAACAAAAATGAAGCCATGATGAGCATCTCGCCAAACCCCACCGCACCCTTGCCCTCCAGCAAGAAAATGCCCAGCGCGGGAACACGTCCAAAGCGCCTTGCAGAGCTGATAAAGGCCGTGTGTCCATCACAAGCATGTCACTGCCCCAAGGACAGAGCACATCCTGGCCCTGGTGTCTTCTTCCAAGACTCTCACCTTTCTGGGGGCTTGACTCCTACAGCTTGCTTGCCCTTGCCATCTTTCGCTTTCAGCCCCCGTGATGCCAAAGGGGAAAGCTGCCTCCGACGAAGGGGGCTTTTCTCAGGAGGACGCCCTGCAAGTGAGACAGAAGAAACCTCCTCAGAACAACGTCATCTTTGTGGCAGCCCAGACAAGAAGCACATGCAGAGCTGCTCAGTCCTGTGGGGAAACCAGCTGTGGCAGCACTCCTCAGGGCCTTGGGGGTCTCATTTCCCGGGAGGACTCAGGCAGCAGTGAACCCTTTCTCTTATCCAATTCCGCAGGTCCAGAGTGCAACTTTCACCCCTGTGGTATTCCTCATCTAGGATTCTTTTTCCCTAGGACATCTTTGGAATAGCGGGGCTTGCCAGCATAAGATGGAGACCTCACAGAGCCTCTCTGGGGCAAACAACTTCAGCCAAGGAGAAGAGGTCCCCGGCTGTCTGCACTGCTCTCAGACACGCTTGCAGCTGTGGGCACCATCAGTCCAAAGACGCTGTTTCAGAGGAGTCAGCGAGCAATTCCAGAAGAAGGGATCAAGCTACCAGCTCCCAAGTGCCCGGTGTTGGAGAGCACGCTTGGAGAGACTCGACAATCTTCCCAGCACACCTTTACTCATGAAATGCAAACAGGGTGAAACCACCGGCTGTACCAACCGTCCTTTTCCTTCTGCTTAACGGCAGCAGTTGCTGCTCAGAGGGAGGGTGGACCGTAGTCCTTCTTGTCTCCCTCCGGCACAAACACACGCCTCAAACAAAAAAAGCCTCGGCAAGATATAGCAGGGAACGGCGCGCAGTGGGGATGTGCTCTTCAGCAGACCAGCCCCAGCCGGGAGCGTCACGCTGCCCAAGGGTCTTCTCCCATAGCGAGCCCCTGAAGGCTGATTAGTTGGGGCAAACGCAGCCACCAGACGGGCATTTTGCTGCGCCACCCATCACCTCGGAGAAAGGCTTTCTTTCCCTGGCACCAAGGGCACAAGGGAAACCTGCGAGCCTCTGTCAGGACCCCTCCAGTTCTTTCTCTTCTTTCTCACTCCCCTTACCTGGGTGTTTTCGCACGTGTTGTCGTGGGAGTGACTTGTGAAACTCAGGAGCGGAAGATGGTGCTTGGGCAACCTGAGATCTGGAAAGCAGAAGACAACAAAAATGAAGCCATGATGAGCATCTCGCCAAACCCCACCGCACCCTTGCCCTCCAGCAAGAAAATGCCCAGCGCGGGAACACGTCCAAAGCGCCTTGCAGAGCTGATAAAGGCCGTGTGTCCATCACAAGCATGTCACTGCCCCAAGGACAGAGCACACCCTGGCCCTGGTGTCTTCTTCCAAGACTCTCACCTTTCTGGGGGCTTGACTCCTACAGCTTGCTCGCCCTTGCCATCTTCTGCTTTCAGCCCCTGTGATGCCAAGGGGGAAAGCTGCCTTTGATGAACAGGGCTCTTCTCAGGAGGACGCCCTGCAAGTGAGACAGAAGAAACCTCCTCAGAACAACGTCATCTTTGTGGCAGCTCAGACAAGAAGCACATGCAGAGCTGCTCAGTGCTGTGGGGAATCTGTCTACGACACTAATCCTCAGGGCCTTGGAGTTACGTTTCCCAGGAGGCCTCATGTCCTCTCTGACAGGGTGCATAGGAAAGATCACTTGGCAAGCTACAGTAGGGATATAATGGGGCGGAGCAGGGAGGTGTCCCCACTCAGACTCAGCAGATCAACTCCATCTGTGAGCAGTGGTCATGCATCGCGGAGCCTTGGCTCCCTTCCCCTGGCAGTAAGGAAACCTGCAAGCCTGTGTCAGGGTTCATCCACTACTTTACCTTCTTTCTTTTGCTTCTCAGCCATGTCTGCTCCCAAGTCTCCCCGCTGTTGAGACTGGAACTCTGCCCTCAGTCTGGATATCGGCCTGTTAACCACTTCACTGGAAAGGAGGTGAAAAGGCAGGAAGGTGACGCCAGTGCCGCACAAAACTCTGCTGCACACCCGCAGTCCAGCCGGAATGCGCCCCTTCCTTGTCAGATGCACTAACTGCCTTTCAGCGCCAATACAGACAGCGTTCCCAACGGATGTGTCTTGCTGCCACAAGTACCAGACCATCCCATGGCCCTTATCCGCTTCTCCAAGAGCCTCACCTCTTCCCAGGCCTCTCTGTACTGCCTTGTTTCCCTTTCGCCTTTTTGGGTCCCCTCAGTTTGCCTGATGAATGCTTCTTTTGATGGTGAGGTCTCTCTTCTGGAGGGCTCCCCGGAACTGTGAAAGAAGACAGCTCCTCAGAAGAGCGTTTTGTGACCGCCCAGGCAAGCGGAGGTGCAGACCTGCTCAGTCTCGGCTTAGGAGTCGGACAGTCTTTACCTTCTTTCTCCCTGGATCCCTCTGCCTGGGAAAAGCCTTTGGCTGTTCCTCCAGGGTGTGGCTTAATCTCAAACCTGGAAGGAAGCAGACACAATCTGGAAGAAAGGGCTTCGCCTTCCCTTTGCTTCCAGTGACAGATACGGCCAGAAGTCATTGCAAGGCCTCTAGCTTTCTAGAACAGCACGTGCAGGCTGTTCAGCTCCTTGGAGGACTCCATCCGGGAAACGTGTGACACAGTCAAGAGCTTCCCCGGCTCCTTGGCAGTCCCTCCCTGATGCACCCTCGAGATTTGTACAGAGCCAGCTCTGTCCCACGCCTCATCGGTGGATCGGCTCAGCAGGGCTTGTCCCAGCACGGAGCTCTGCAGAGCCCCACAGCCTCCCTTTGTGCCAGCAAGTCCTTCCGTTTCTGCCCCTTGCTCCAAGGAGAAGTCACTCCGGAGACTCTTCATGTGCTGGAGTCTCAGGAAAACCAGGGAAATGTCCCCAACAGGGCGTGTACAGGTCAGGTCTTTGACCAGCCTTGAAGAGAGGCTTCTTGGGTACAAGTCAACCCACAGGGAAATTGCAAAGCTGTCTTCTGAAGTTCTTTTTGCCATCACCCCATCTGGATCTATAACTGTGTTGGGAGGGTAAAGCACAATCCCTCTTCCAGGTTAATGCAGGTGAGGACAGGCAGAGTCAGGAAGGAGACAGAGGACGCATGGAGGTAGCTGGGAAGGCTTCCTTTAAGGAAGGAGTCTTCACTAACCTCAGGTGCAGGCAAGGTCTGGCAACGCAGCTCTGCCCAGCAGGAGCTGAGAAGCCAAGCAAAGGTACTCACGTGGGCAGCACGTGGATCCCCCTAGGACACATGTGGACATCGTCAGGTTTCTTGTCTGATATCACCTGAATCCTTGTCCATGGGTTCTGCAGAAGGCACAGAGACGTGGCAGATGAGTCCAAGGAAAGGAGCTCCTCCTTCACAAGGGCAGCAAGCTTTCCCACCGCTATAGCGTAGCTGCCTCAAGGAAACCCTCTGTGTCTTTCCCCACCAGCAGCCCTCCCGTAGCGTGAACAAGAGCTGCACGGTTGCGCTACAAGACTTGCCCTGGTCTTGCAGCCTTTCCCCAAGCCGCTGGGTGTGGGATCCCAGGCTAGAGGGGTGTTTGGCTTGAGCCGAGAGAACTCTTCTCTGGGCTTCCTCTGTAGCCAAGACCACCAGACGCAAGCAAGGAGCCCTACGGAAAGCTGGCGTTGCGGGGGGCCCTGCCTTGCCCAAGTGGTTCGACAATCCGGGCAGGCCAAGAGAAGCCATCTCCCGGGTCCTCTGAGAGGACCTCAGAAGACTGCCAAGGAGCCCTGGAAAAAATGTTAAACTTACAGACAGCAGACATTTCAATACAAGTCCAGTGCCATCGATGGCGAGGAGAAAGTCTTCGTAGTATCTCATTGTGAGGGTCCTGTTTCGGCTCATAAGGAGACCGATGCCCTTGAAAACAAGGTCAAAATCTTCTCCGAGCCCCGCGCCCCAGCTGAAGAGCACCACGATGTCATTCACGCATTCCCTCACTAGCTTCTCTGGAAGGGCCGTCTTTAGGGACAGCTGAGAATAGTCCAGGGGGACGATTTCGAGGTCATCTGGAAAATGGCAAAAGAGGAGCAAGGTCAGGTAGGCAGCAGCTCGGCAGGCTGAAGGAGCTGCCCACCCCACCAGCAATCCTGTGCTACAGACTTGTCTTGGGCAATGTCCTGGCCTAAACTCAAAGCCCTCCCCAAAACGCGGTATCAGGTAGAAGCGAGGGTTTCTTCCACGCGGAAGCAGGACAGAAGAAGGGTGGCCGTTGGGTAGGAGCCATGTGGAGGGTGCCAGCCCCGGAAGCTGTGCCACGCTCAGGCCATCAAAGACTGCACAGCAGCCTGGAGGGTCAGCCTGGCCATCCCACCCTGTGCCCTCACCACTGCTTGGAGGAGGTCTGAGCTTTCAGGACCTGAACCAGGTCTTGGCTTTGGACAAGGGGAAGATGTTCTCCAGCTCACAGCCCAAGGGCACCGCAAGGGGAAGCCAAGGCTTCACGCTGCCGCCTTACCAGGAATGTCTCTGTTGGCATGGCTGATCCCCTGAGCCTGTGCAACTCTCTCCGACAGATGAAATTTGGGTGCGATCACGTCCCTGTTCCGTTTGCTGCAGTGCTTTCTCAGCACGTAGAAAACGCCGAGCACGTCTACAGCCACACCCTGAAACCAGCAGAGAGCAGAGGAGCAGATGAAGAGCTTGAGATGCACAAATGGATGGAGGACTGGCCTCCTAAGATGGGTGGAAGGTAAAAGCCAAACAAGTATCTCAGTGCCACGCCAGGTCCATGGGGCTTTGGGGAATTGAGCAAGCCCTGAGGAGGGTGCCAGGCCATCGGCTGGGCCTCTGCCCTCCAGCAGCAAGGGCTACAAGTGGCCAGAAAGGCTCAAAGCCTCTCTTCTACTACAGCCAAATTCCCTTCTGGACATCCGCTCTCGAAGGAGCAGCTCTGTCACACCTTTGTGCCCCACTGGGGCATTTCCTCTGCTTTCCCGGGAGGGGGTAGATGCTCACACCTCATGGTAGGGGGCTGCCTGCCAGCTGATCATGGAAACCACTTCCAGGCACATGAAGGGCAAGGAAGTCATCAGGAGTTGTCAGCGTGGCTTCACCAAGGGGCTGTCATGCTGAACCAGCCTGATAACCTTCTGCGCTGACATGGGTGGCTTGGTAGATGAGGGGAGAGCAGTGGCTATCGCCTACCCAGACTTCATTAAGGTTTCTGACACTCTGTCATGAATTTCTTTATGAACCTCACGAAGGTCATGGCTGGGAGCTGCGTCAACAGCAGGAATGGCAGAGCAAGCACCCTGCCCACCCTGCCACGAGCAGCCATGGAGAGGGGGAGAGAGATGCTCCGCTGGAGCGGGAGGGAGGCCTTCTGTTCCCACGGGCTTCCTCCCAGGAAGGACAGTGAAGCCCAGGCAGGCATGGTGGCCGTGGTGCTGGTGCCCACCCTTTCCCCGAGCCGCTGGGTGTGGGCTCCCAGGCTGGAGGGGTGTTTGACTTGAGCCAAGGCAGCTCTTCCCTGGCCTCCACTGTAGCCAAGGCCATCGAATGGAAGCAAAGAGCTCTGTGGAAAGCTGGCATTGTGGCTGGCCCTGACTTGCCCAAGCGGTAGGGCGATCATAGCAGGCTGAGAGAAGCCCTGTCCCGAGTCCTCTGAAAGGACCTGGGAAGACTGCCAAGGAGCCCCTGCTGTAGGGCAGGGGGGCTGCCCCAGGCTGCTGCAAGCATCCAGGTCCCAGGAGGAAGGGCAGGAAAAGCCCACCTTGTTCAGCGCAATCTGCTGTAGCATGTACTCCGACACGCTGTCCCAAATCCTCGTGACTTCTGAGAAGCAAGGTGAGACAAGTCAGGCTCTGAGCCAGCGGCTCACCACCCTTCAGCACCGGCCCAGCCGCGGAGCAGATGGGCGCAGCTGTAATCAAACACACGGCAGAGGAAGGACGCGCACGGCTGGGGCTGCGGAGCCCACCTCTTGGCTGACTGCTGCCTGTCAGCCTCAGTGTAAGCCCAGGAGCGGGCTGGAGCTCAGCCAGGGGCAGCAGAAGGGGTTTGGGCACCCTGCTGCCTCCTCTGGGCAGGGGGAGGCTGTCCCCCAGCTCCAGGGCAGGGAATGACAAGAAGCACCGGTGGGAGAAACCCAGAGGCTGTGGCTGGATGCCCAGCGGAGGAGCCAAGCCAAGCCAGTTGGAAGGAAAGCCTCCAATTTCCAACACAGGCATTGCAGGGGTCTCTAGAGACCCAAGGGAGGTGCACAACACCTCAGCCTTCCTCAGACAGAACCTTTCCCTTCCCCTCCCCTTTCCCCTCCCTTTCCCTTCGCCTTCAGCAGCTCATCTCCAGGGTGGACCCTCTTCCTGAGGAAATGTCACCATGGACTTCCTCCCACCAGGAGGGTGGTGCTGTGCTCCCTGGGGCTTCTGGCATCCACAGGGTCTCCCCAGCTGGGACCAGTCAGGGTCCCTGAGGCACCCCGCACTTTTGGAAGCTAGTAACATGGCCGGAGGAGCTCCTGAAGGCCTCACCGTCCAGGCTGAGCAGCCTCAGTGCTGGGAGCTTGACGAAAGGAAACTTGATCATTTTGGCTGTGCTTCATGCCTTCTTCCCCACTCTCATCCTGCTTCTCCTCCAGTGCCCTGCAGGGAAGTGTGAGTGAGGGCTGGGGGCAGGCAGGACAGGGGCAGCGGTCACTGTGATGTCAGCACAGCGTCACAGTGCCACAGCATCACAGCATCACAGAGCGGTAGGGGTAGCGGTCATTGTGATGTCAACACAGCGTCACAGTACCACAGCATCACAGCATCACAGAGCGGTAGGGGTTGGGAGGGACCTCTGGAGATCAGCTAGTCCAGCCTAGGACTTCAAGCAGGACTTCAGGTCCTCTCCAGTCGCCGCCCTAATCTTTATGAGCCCCTCGGCTCTGCTGCCTGTGAGCTGCCGTCACCCACCAGCCCCTCTGGGCACCCTCGGAGCTCTGCTGTTTCCCTCTGGGCACCCTCAGATGCCCTCCCCTGGGATTGCCCATGCCCTGGTGCATCCCCTCCCCATACACACACCCCTCTGTAGGTGCAAAATCCGATGTTTGTTCTAGTTCACAACGAGAACAGCCTAACATTTGCTCTCTTGAAGTCCAGGGTGGCAGCACTGCTGTCCTTCTTTCTCATTACCCTGATAATTCTAAACTCAACCATCTCAAGATCCCTGTGGCCAAGGCCGGCACCTACCATCACATCTCCCACCAGTCCTTCTCCAGTCACAAAGAACAAGTCTAGGAGGGCATCTTTCCTAGTTGGCTCCCTGAGTACCTGCGACAAAAATTCTCTCCCACAAACTCCAGGGATTTCCCAGACCACTCGTCACTACTCCTACATAGAATCCACCATTTCTAGATAGACTCCACCATTCATAGACAGAATCCACCATTCACAGATAGAAACGTAGATAGGATCCACCATGCCTAACTAGAATGTCCAAAGGGATATTCCATCCCACATGACGTCTGCTCAGCAATATAAGCTGGGGAAAACAGGAAGAAGGGGGGGACGTTTGTTTCGCGTTTGTCGTCCAGAGCAACCGCTACGCGTACCGGAGCCCTACTTCCCAGGAAGTGGCTGGCCATCGCCTGCTGATGGGAAGTAGAGAATAAGATCTTTCGTTTTGCTTTTGCTTCCGCGTGTGGCTTTTGCTTCATTCAACTGTCTTTATCTGACCCACGTGCCCGTTGTTATATTTTCTCTCCCCTGTCCAGCTGAGGGGGTGAGAGTGATAGAGTGGCTTTGGTGGGTAGCTGGCATCTGGCCAGGGCCAAACCACCACAGGGCAAAAGGAGTACCTCAGGACATAAGTGTCCTGGTTTGGGCTAAACCACAACTGATTCTGGTTTAGTGCTTTTACTTTTCTGTTAAGTCTCTCGTAAGCAACTGAACTTTCTGAAATCAACAGCCTGTTTTTCCAGACAGTGACTGCTCCTAGCAGTGATAACACTTGATGTTTATAGTTCGTACCAAGGAATGGGATGCAGAGAGGCTCTTGCTTATACTTGTTCTTGTAGCGGCCAAGGTCACTGCTAAATCTTGTTCTGCGTGTTGGGGTGCCGGCAGTGAAGAGGGTCGCAAGCATGAAAAAGGTCGCACCTGCAGGGAGGAGCGAACCGGACAGGTGACCCAAACCTGGCCAACAGAGTATTCCATCCCATAGACGTCATGTTCAGCATAAAGCTGAGGGATCACGAGGGTCAATCTCTCTTCTTCAATGGCCGACATCTAAGGAGGGCTCTGTCTGTTCTTCTGTCATCGATCCCGACCCGTGCATCCCCGAATCCAGTGCCTGAGTCCAGCTCCTGCATCCCATCCCTGTCTGCTGCCGAATCCAGCCTGGGACTGCCCCTGTGCCAGCCCTGCAGCGTGGTGGTGACGGGTCGTCATCAGGGTGGGGGGAGCTGGGTTCAGTATTGGTGGTGTATCTATTTGTATATTTTGTATATATTTCATTATTTCCTTATTATTATCTCTTCTTTTATGGTTATTATTTCATTAAAGGTGTTTTAGTTTTCTTTTCCAAACCGTAAAGTCTCTCTCCCTTGCTCTCTCCTTTTCCCTTTTGGTAGGGGAGAGGGGTTAACAGAGAGCGTCTGTCATCTGTCCTAAGTGGGGACTTGCCCCTTCAAAGGAGGGTCTGGAGCAGAAAAATGAGGCTTTCACCCCTAGAAACTGAGCTATGGACCCTAAAACTGAGGCTTTGAGACCACAAACTATCCGCTTGCTGCACTCATTCCACAAGTTTTCCAAACTAATTACCAGCCGTGGGCCAGAAGATTGTTTTTCACAGTTTCTTTTAGGAATTGAAAAAAAAGAAAATCTCAGAAAGGTTAAAGTCACAAATGAGCTCTGCAGGTTTCAACCCGCGGCTGAACACGTTTTGTACCCTGTAAAGACGGCTGACTGCGCAGCACGCAGTGGAGGGCAGCTGCTGCACGGAGAGCCTGGCGGAGGTGATGCTGGGGGACACCAACCCCCTCTGGGGGGTGCCGGCCAGCCCCTTGCAGGACCCCAAGGGGAAGCGGGGCGGGGTGGTGACAGACCTCCCCAGCTGCCTGCCACTGAGTCCCCTGGAGGCTTTCAAGGAGAGCGCTCCGGAGAGTTCTCCCAAGACTGCAGAGGACTGTCCTGTGGGGAGTCCCAAGAAGAACCCGCTGAAGTGTCCCCTGGAGAGTCCCTGGCTGAGCCCCCTGTGCTTCCCGCTGCTTCGTCCCCTGGCCAGCCCCACAGCAGCCCCCCAGCATGATCCACCCTGCACGGCCCAGCAGCTGGAGAAGGTGCCGGAGCGGCAGCCCCAGGAGGTTGTGAGCCGCTTGCCGCTGATGCCGGCTGACGTCTCCGGCCAGGCACTGCCCAAAGCGGGAGAGGCGGGCGGCAAGCAGGCCAAGCGCCCTGCACCGGCCGACATGTCCAAGATGCAAGAGAGCTCCCCGCAGGACGACGACCCACCCAAGAAGAAGAAGAAGAAGAAGAAGAAGACGGCAACGTGCCAGGTGGACAAAGACTCCAAAGCCCTGTGCGAGGGGCAGCTGGGCAGGGGCGGCGCGGCGGTGGGCGGCAGCAAGCAGCAGGCGGGCAGCAGCAGGCGACAAGCGGGTGGCATCAAGCGCAAGGCATCTGAGGACAACACTGCGCCCACCTTGGGGAACAAGCTGTCCTAGGTTACAGTGTAAAATGTGCCAAAAGGAAAAAAAAGTATTCTATTACCATCTTCAGGAGCTGTTGAGACCAGGTGGGGCGGTGCTCCCTGCCTCCCCCCTCTGGACTTTCTCCTGTTCATGGGCACAACAATGCCTTATCGCCTGACCCATCGATAACTCGCTCCTGGGCTATCTCCTGTTCATGGCCCATCAAGGAACTGCCTCACGACTCCCCATCCCATTGTGAGATGCTCCACCCTGGGGGGGGGGGGGGTGGGGGGGGGAAGGAGCCAAGCAGTCCATGCTAAATAAAAACTGAGATCTCGAACACCCTAGCAGCCTTCTTCCACTGGATTCCCAGAGGAGTTTTTCCCCCCACTGGAGTTCCAGAGGACAAGAGCTACCTGCCGACCACTGGACCTTCGGAGGAAGACCAGACTCTTTTACCTGATCGCTGCTTCCACAGAACTACATCCATCGCTTCAGGAGGACTGCAGCCATCACCTTATCGGACTGCTACTGCCACCCTAACAGGGGGTCAGGTTGTATTCCTGACTCTGTCAGTGTAAACCAGGGGGTTGTTTGTTTTTCCCTGCCTTGTGTTATATATCTATATATGTTAGTAAAGAACTGTTATTCCTATTCCCCATATCTTTGCCTGAAGGCCTGTTAATTTCAAAATTATAATAATTTGGAGGGAAGGGGGTTGCACTTTCCATTTCAAGGGAGGCTCCTGCCTTCCTCCACAGACACCTGTCTTTTCAAACCAAGACAGATTTTGGCGCCCAACGTGGGGCACGAGGGCATTGAGAGATAAAAGGAATAACGGTTCTTGTGCGTTGGATATAGATTCCTTGTTAGGTGGCATCATGTGGGCTAGCTTATCCTGGTTCGTGTGGCATGTGGTGGTGGCTGTATTTCTCCCATTTGCAGGCCCTTATCTAAACATGGGTCCTATAACTAAGGCTACTGTGACTGTTTTCCAGTTTGTTTTATGGATTAATAAGGTGAGGAATTCAGGGCTTATTAACTTCCTCTGGAAGGCGGGCACACGGATTCGGAGCTGTCACACACTAACTGTATGCTTTTGGGGTTACTTTAATAATGGTACCTACTGTGAGGAAATGACACCAGGAGAAACTTTCTCCCAACCCCTAACCCAGCTCTTTGGGTCTACTCCACCAGTTTTCGAAGGATTCAGATCTTTCCTAAGTGCTAATGATATCATACAGTGGCTGGTGTTGCTCATAATCCTGTTTTATTCAGTATTCAGAGATCAGGGGAGATTGGCTTGGATAACCACCCTGACTAGGAATGCTGCTCCAGAATCTGACCCTGCCTCACAGCTCCCATCAGAAATGAACCACCCGGATTGGGTGAAGGAGATACGTGAGATGGGCCAGATGCTGAAGGAGTGCATTCTCTCAGCTGCTGGGAATCCCTCCTCCTGCCTTGAAGAGGGAGAGTCTAATGGTGCAGCAGTAGAACCCACAGACGTTACAACCGTCCAGGTTCCAGCTGAAACGCAAGGGCAGTCAGAGCCAGCAGCAGTCGCCCCTGTGGAAACGAGGAAATCTAAGATGAAAGCAGAGCGCCCAGTTAAGAAAGGAGGGCCCTCAGAACCTGCAGGCGAGCCAGTGGTTGAGATAATCACAGAGTCCCTGACGTACGACAGTCTCCGTAATCTGCACAAAGACATCGTACGGCGGGGGCGTGAGGCTTTTACAACCTGGTTACTTCGGGTCTGGGATCTTATGGGTACGGGTGTGCAACTGGATGGCAGTGAGGCAAGGAATTTGGGACCCTTGACTCAGGACTCAGGTGTCAATCTGGTATTTGTAAGGGAGCCAGGGACCCTTTCCCTCTGGGAGCGGCTTTTAATGAGTGTGAGAGAGAGGTTTGTCCACAGAGAGAGAATGCAGGAGCACCATCACAGAATGTGCTGGAAGACCCTTGAGGAAGGGATCCAGCAGCTGAGAGAAGTGGCAGTATTGGAGGTACTCTTTGGGAGGGATGGACAGCATGGTAATGACCCTGACAAAGTCAGGTGCACAGGGCAAATGTTGTGGAATCTGGCAAATCTAGGGCCATCTGAATACTCCACCTTCATTGCAATGATTAATGCAGATAACGACCGAGAGACAGTGGGTTCTGTCACGAGCAAGCTTAGAAATTTTGAAAGCGTGATCCATGGCCCAATGCAGGCTAACGTCTCTGCTGTGATTAAGAGCCTACAAGAGGAGATGAGGGAAATAAAGGAGGAGGTGAGGAGGAGCAGTTCCCATTTGGCACCGGTACAAGTCACAGGCCCCAAAGTCGGAGCCCAACGTCCCCCAGCTAGAGGGAGAGGGGACACCCCGCGAGCTGAGCTATGGTACTTCCTGCGCGACCATGGGGAAGACGTGGGAAGGTGGGATGGGAAACCCACTTCTGTCCTGGCAGCACGGGTGCGTCAACTCAAGGAGGGAAACACTAACCGGGGGAGTAACACTAAAGTGAAGGTAGCCTCAACCTCCCAGGACCGAGCTGCCAGATATTACAGAAGGGAGGATGATCTGACAGATCCCCTTGAAGGAACCTCTAGTATGTATGTCCAGGAAGGAAATGGTAACCAGTGCTAGAGGGGCCCTGCCTCTAGCCAGGGAGAGGCACGGGAAAACCGGATATTTTGGACGGTGTGGATCCGATGGCCTGGCACGCCAGAGCCACAAAAATACAAAGCGTTAGTTGATACTGGCGCGCAGTGTACCCCAATGCCATCGGGACGTGTGGGGGCAGAACCTGTTTCCATTGCCGGGGTAACGGGGGGATCGCAGCAATTGACTCTGTTGGAAGCCGAGGTGAGCCTTACTGGGAAGGAGTGGCAGAAACATCCGATTGTGACTGGCCCAGAGGCCCCGTGTATTCTGGGCATAGACTTCCTCCGGAACGGCTATTACAAGGACCCAAAAGGTCTCAGGTGGGCATTTGGGATAGCTGCTGTGGAGGCAGAGAGCATTAGGCAATTGAACACCTTGCCCGGACTATCGGAAAACCCATCTGCAGTAGGACTCTTGAAGGTGGAAGAGCAACAAGTGCCAATTGCCACCTCGACAGTGCACCGCCGGCAGTATCGGACGAATCGAGATGCCGTGACCCCCATCCACAAAATGATCCGCGAGCTGGAGAGTCAAGGGGCGGTCAGCAAGACCCACTCACCCTTCAACAGCCCCATTTGGCCTGTGCGCAAGTCTGACGGAGAATGGAGATTGACTGCGGACTATCGTGGCTTGAATGAAGTGACTCCACCGTTGAGCGCTGCCGTGCCGGACATGCTGGAACTCCAGTACGAGCTGGAGTCCAAGGCAGCAAAGTGGTATGCCACTATTGACATTGCCAATGCTTTTTTCTCCATTCCTCTGGCAGCAGAATGCAGGCCTCAGTTTGCCTTCACCTGGAGGGGCGTACAGTACACCTGGAACCGACTGCCCCAGGGGTGGAAGCACAGTCCCACCATCTGCCATGGACTGATCCAGGCTGCACTGGAAAAGGGTGAAGCTCCGGAACATCTGCAGTACATCGATGACATCATTGTGTGGGGGAACACGGCAAAGGAAGTATTTGGGAAAGGAGAGAAGATCATCCAGATTCTCCTGGAAGCTGGTTTTGCCATCAAGAAGAGCAAAGTCAAGGGACCTGCCCGAGAGATCCAGTTCCTGGGGGTAAAGTGGCAAGACGGACGGCGTCAGATCCCCACCGAGGTCATCAATAAGATCACTGCGATGTCTCCACCAACCAGCAAGAAGGAAACACAGGCTTTCCTAGGCGCCATAGGTTTTTGGAGAATGCACATTCCTGAGTACAGCCAGATTGTGAGCCCTTTGTACCTGGTTACCCGCAAGAAGAACGATTTCCACTGGGGCCCTGAACAGCAACAAGCTTTTGCCCAAATCAAGCGGGAGATCGCTCATGCGCTAGCCCGTGGCCCAGTCAGGACGGGACCAGAGGTGAGGAACGTGCTCTACTCTGCGGCCGGGAACAATGGTTTGTCCTGGAGCCTTTGGCAGAAGGTGCCTGGAGAGACTCGTGGCCGACCACTGGGATTCTGGAGTCGAAGTTATAGAGGGTCGGAGGCCAACTACACTCCCACAGAGAAGGAAATCCTAGCAGCCTATGAAGGAGTCCAAGCTGCCTCGGAAGTGATTGGCACCGAAGCACAACTCCTCCTGGCACCCCGACTACCGGTGCTGGGGTGGATGTTTAAAGGAAAGGTTCCCTCCACCCACCACGCCACCGACGCCACATGGAGCAAATGGATTGCCCTCATCACACGGCGCGCCCGTATTGGAAACCCAAATCGCCCTGGGATTTTGGAGATAATTACGAACTGGCCGGAAGGTGAAGACTTTGGCCTCACTGACGAAGAGGAGCAGGAACAAGTGACGCGGGCTGAAGAAGCTCCACCGTACAACCACCTACCAGCAGAGGAAACACGATATGCTCTTTTCACTGACGGTTCCTGTCGCATCGTAGGGATGAACCGGAAGTGGAAAGCAGCCGTATGGAGCCCCACACGACAGGTCGCACAAGCTACTGAAGGAGAAGGTGGATCAAGTCAACTTGCTGAACTCAAAGCCGTTCAACTGGCCCTGGACATTGCTGAAAGAGAGAAGTGGCCCAAGCTCTACCTTTATACTGATTCGTGGATGGTAGCCAATGCTCTGTGGGGCTGGCTGGAAAGGTGGAAAAAGGCCAACTGGCAGCGTAGGGGAAAACCAATTTGGGCTGCTGATGAGTGGAAAGATATTGCCACTCGGGTAAAGAAGCTACCTGTGAGGGTCCGTCATGTAGATGCTCATGTCCCCAGGAGTCGGCCTAATGAAGAACATCGTAACAATGAACAGGTAGATCAGGCTGCAAAAATAGAGGTGTCCCAGATAGACTTAGATTGGCAACATAAAGGAGAGTTGTTCTTAGCTCGATGGGCCCATGATGCCTCAGGCCATCAAGGCAGAGAGGCCACTTATAAATGGGCACGGGACCGAGGGGTGGATCTAACCATGAACAGTATCTCCCGGGTTATCCAAGACTGTGAGACCTGCGCTGCGATCAAGCAGGCCAAGCGGATGAAGCCTCTGTGGTACGGTGGACGATGGTCGAAGTACAGGTATGGGGAAGCCTGGCAAATTGCCTACATCACTCTTCCCCAAACCCGTCAAGGCAAGCGCTACGTGCTGACCATGGTGGAAGCAACCACTGGGTGGCTGGAGACCTACCCTGTGCCTCATGCTACTGCCCGGAACACCATCTTGGGCCTGGAAAAGCAAGTTCTTTGGAGACATGGCACCCCTGAGAGAATCGAGTCAGACAACGGGACACATTTCAAGAACAGCCTCATAAGCACTTGGGCCAGAGAACATGGAATCGAATGGATATATCATATCCCTTATCATGCACCAGCTGCCGGGAAAGTTGAACGGTGCAATGGGCTACTTAAGACTACCCTAAAAGCACTTGGAGGGGGGACTTTCAAAAATTGGGAACTGAACTTAGCAAAGGCCACCTGGATGGTCAATACCCGAGGGTCCATCAATCGAGCTGGTCCCGCCCAGTCTGGACCCTTGCACACAGTGGACGGAGATAAAGTCCCTGTGGTACATACGAGAGGTATGTTAGGAAAGACTGTTTGGATTAATCCCACATCAGGCAAAGGCACACCCCTCCGTGGGGTTGTTTTTGCTCAAGGACCTGGTTACACTTGGTGGGTAATGCAGAAAAATGGGGAAACCCGTTGTGTACCACAAGGAGACCTAATTTTAAGTGAGAACTCTGTGTAAGGTTTCATTGTGTATATATGTATATATGTATCTGTAAGGGGGCATTGGGTTGGGTATGGTGTAGATGGTAATAGAATAAGGGGTGGATTATGTCCTGGGTTACAGGGTAAAATGTGCCAAAAGGAACAAAAAAAATAAAATATTCTATTACCATCTTCAGGAGCTGTTGAGACCAGGTGGGGTGGTGCTCCCTGCCTCCCCCCTCTGGACTTTCTCCTGTTCATGGGCACAACAATGCCTTATCGCCTGACCCATCGGTAACTCGCTCCTGGGCTATCTCCTGTTCATGGCCCATCAAGGAACTGCCTCACGACTCCCCATCCCATTGTGAGATGCTCCACCCTGGGGGGGGGGGGGGGGGGGGGGAAGGAGCCAAGCAGTCCATGCTAAATAAAAACTGAGATCTCGAACACCCTAGCAGCCTTCTTCCACTGGATTCCCAGAGGAGTTTTTCCCCCCACTGGAGTTCCAGAGGACAAGAGCTACCTGCCGACCACTGGACCTTCGGAGGAAGACCAGACTCTTTTACCTGATCGCTGCTTCCACAGAACTACATCCATCGCTTCAGGAGGACTGCAGCCATCACCTTATCGGACTGCTACTGCCCCCCTAACAGGGTGTCAGGTTGTATTCCTGACTCTGTCAGTGTAAACCAGTGGGTTGTTTGTTTTTCCCTGCCTTGTGTTATATATCTATATATGTTAGTAAAGAACTGTTATTCCTATTCCCCATATCTTTGCCTGAAGGCCTGTTAATTTCAAAATTATAATAATTTGGAGGGAAGGGGGTTGCACTTTCCATTTCAAGGGAGGCTCCTGCCTTCCTCCACAGACACCTGTCTTTTCAAACCAAGACAGATTTTGGCGCCCAACGTGGGGCACGAGGGCATTGAGAGATAAAAGGAATAACGGTTCTTGTGCGTTGGATATAGATTCCTTGTTAGGTGGCATCATGTGGGCTAGCTTATCCTGGTTCGTGTGGCATGTGGTGGTGGCTGTATTTCTCCCATTTGCAGGCCCTTATCTAAACATGGGTCCTATAACTAAGGCTACTGTGACTGTTTTCCAGTTTGTTTTATGGATTAATAAGGTGAGGAATTCATGGCTTATTAACTTCCTCTGGAAGGCGGGCACACGGATTCGGAGCTGTCACACACTAACTGTATGCTTTTGGGGTTACTTTAATAATGGTACCTACTGTGAGGAAATGACACCGGGAGAAACTTTCTCCCAACCCCTAACCCAGCTCTTTGGGTCTACTCCACCAGTTTTCGAAGGATTCAGATCTTTCCTAAGTGCTAATGATATCATACAGTGGCTGGTGTTGCTCATAATCCTGTTTTATTCAGTATTCAGAGATCAGGGGAGATTGGCTTGGATAACCACCCTGACTAGGAATGCTGCTCCAGAATCTGACCCTGCCTCACAGCTCCCATCAGAAATGAACCACCCGGATTGGGTGAAGGAGATACGTGAGATGGGCCAGATGCTGAAGGAGTGCATTCTCTCAGCTGCTGGGAATCCCTCCTCCTGCCTTGAAGAGGGAGAGTCTAATGGTGCAGCAGTAGAACCCACAGACGTTACAACCGTCCAGGTTCCAGCTGAAACGCAAGGGCAGTCAGAGCCAGCAGCAGTCGCCCCTGTGGAAACGAGGAAATCTAAGATGAAAGCAGAGCGCCCAGTTAAGAAAGGAGGGCCCTCAGAACCTGCAGGCGAGCCAGTGGTTGAGATAATCACAGAGTCCCTGACGTACGACAGTCTCCGTAATCTGCACAAAGACATCGTACGGCGGGGGCGTGAGGCTTTTACAACCTGGTTACTTCGGGTCTGGGATCTTATGGGTACGGGTGTGCAACTGGATGGCAGTGAGGCAAGGAATTTGGGACCCTTGACTCAGGACTCAGGTGTCAATCTGGTATTTGTAAGGGAGCCAGGGACCCTTTCCCTCTGGGAGCGGCTTTTAATGAGTGTGAGAGAGAGGTTTGTCCACAGAGAGAGAATGCAGGAGCACCATCACAGAATGCGCTGGAAGACCCTTGAGGAAGGGATCCAGCAGCTGAGAGAAGTGGCAGTATTGGAGGTACTCTTTGGGAGGGATGGACAGCATGGTAATGACCCTGACAAAGTCAGGTGCACAGGGCAAATGTTGTGGAATCTGGCAAATCTAGGGCCATCTGAATACTCCACCTTCATTGCAATGATTAATGCAGATAACGACCGAGAGACAGTGGGTTCTGTCACGAGCAAGCTTAGAAATTTTGAAAGCGTGATCCATGGCCCAATGCAGGCTAACGTCTCTGCTGTGATTAAGAGCCTACAAGAGGAGATGAGGGAAATAAAGGAGGAGGTGAGGAGGAGCAGTTCCCATTTGGCACCGGTACAAGTCACAGGCCCCAAAGTCGGAGCCCAACGTCCCCCAGCTAGAGGGAGAGGGGACACCCCGCGAGCTGAGCTATGGTACTTCCTGCGCGACCATGGGGAAGACGTGGGAAGGTGGGATGGGAAACCCACTTCTGTCCTGGCAGCACGGGTGCGTCAACTCAAGGAGGGAAACACTAACCGGGGGAGTAACACTAAAGTGAAGGTAGCCTCAACCTCCCAGGACCGAGCTGCCAGATATTACAGAAGGGAGGATGATCTGACAGATCCCCTTGAAGGAACCTCTAGTATGTATGTCCAGGAAGGAAATGGTAACCAGTGCTAGAGGGGCCCTGCCTCTAGCCAGGGAGAGGCACGGGAAAACCGGATATTTTGGACGGTGTGGATCCGATGGCCTGGCACGCCAGAGCCACAAAAATACAAAGCGTTAGTTGATACTGGCGCGCAGTGTACCCCAATGCCATCGGGACGTGTGGGGGCAGAACCTGTTTCCATTGCCGGGGTAACGGGGGGATCGCAGCAATTGACTCTGTTGGAAGCCGAGGTGAGCCTTACTGGGAAGGAGTGGCAGAAACATCCGATTGTGACTGGCCCAGAGGCCCCGTGTATTCTGGGCATAGACTTCCTCCGGAACGGCTATTACAAGGACCCAAAAGGTCTCAGGTGGGCATTTGGGATAGCTGCTGTGGAGGCAGAGAGCATTAGGCAATTGAACACCTTGCCCGGACTATCGGAAAACCCATCTGCAGTAGGACTCTTGAAGGTGGAAGAGCAACAAGTGCCAATTGCCACCTCGACAGTGCACCGCCGGCAGTATCGGACGAATCGAGATGCCGTGACCCCCATCCACAAAATGATCCGCGAGCTGGAGAGTCAAGGGGCGGTCAGCAAGACCCACTCACCCTTCAACAGCCCCATTTGGCCTGTGCGCAAGTCTGACGGAGAATGGAGATTGACTGCGGACTATCGTGGCTTGAATGAAGTGACTCCACCGTTGAGCGCTGCCGTGCCGGACATGCTGGAACTCCAGTACGAGCTGGAGTCCAAGGCAGCAAAGTGGTATGCCACTATTGACATTGCCAATGCTTTTTTCTCCATTCCTCTGGCAGCAGAATGCAGGCCTCAGTTTGCCTTCACCTGGAGGGGCGTACAGTACACCTGGAACCGACTGCCCCAGGGGTGGAAGCACAGTCCCACCATCTGCCATGGACTGATCCAGGCTGCACTGGAAAAGGGTGAAGCTCCGGAACATCTGCAGTACATCGATGACATCATTGTGTGGGGGAACACGGCAAAGGAAGTATTTGGGAAAGGAGAGAAGATCATCCAGATTCTCCTGGAAGCTGGTTTTGCCATCAAGAAGAGCAAAGTCAAGGGACCTGCCCGAGAGATCCAGTTCCTGGGGGTAAAGTGGCAAGACGGACGGCGTCAGATCCCCACCGAGGTCATCAATAAGATCACTGCGATGTCTCCACCAACCAGCAAGAAGGAAACACAGGCTTTCCTAGGCGCCATAGGTTTTTGGAGAATGCACATTCCTGAGTACAGCCAGATTGTGAGCCCTTTGTACCTGGTTACCCGCAAGAAGAACGATTTCCACTGGGGCCCTGAACAGCAACAAGCTTTTGCCCAAATCAAGCGGGAGATCGCTCATGCGCTAGCCCGTGGCCCAGTCAGGACGGGACCAGAGGTGAGGAACGTGCTCTACTCTGCGGCCGGGAACAATGGTTTGTCCTGGAGCCTTTGGCAGAAGGTGCCTGGAGAGACTCGTGGCCGACCACTGGGATTCTGGAGTCGAAGTTATAGAGGGTCGGAGGCCAACTACACTCCCACAGAGAAGGAAATCCTAGCAGCCTATGAAGGAGTCCAAGCTGCCTCGGAAGTGATTGGCACCGAAGCACAACTCCTCCTGGCACCCCGACTACCGGTGCTGGGGTGGATGTTTAAAGGAAAGGTTCCCTCCACCCACCACGCCACCGACGCCACATGGAGCAAATGGATTGCCCTCATCACACGGCGCGCCCGTATTGGAAACCCAAATCGCCCTGGGATTTTGGAGATAATTACGAACTGGCCGGAAGGTGAAGACTTTGGCCTCACTGACGAAGAGGAGCAGGAACAAGTGACGCGGGCTGAAGAAGCTCCACCGTACAACCACCTACCAGCAGAGGAAACACGATATGCTCTTTTCACTGACGGTTCCTGTCGCATCGTAGGGATGAACCGGAAGTGGAAAGCAGCCGTATGGAGCCCCACACGACAGGTCGCACAAGCTACTGAAGGAGAAGGTGGATCAAGTCAACTTGCTGAACTCAAAGCCGTTCAACTGGCCCTGGACATTGCTGAAAGAGAGAAGTGGCCCAAGCTCTACCTTTATACTGATTCGTGGATGGTAGCCAATGCTCTGTGGGGCTGGCTGGAAAGGTGGAAAAAGGCCAACTGGCAGCGTAGGGGAAAACCAATTTGGGCTGCTGATGAGTGGAAAGATATTGCCACTCGGGTAAAGAAGCTACCTGTGAGGGTCCGTCATGTAGATGCTCGTGTCCCCAGGAGTCGGCCTAATGAAGAACATCGTAACAATGAACAGGTAGATCAGGCTGCAAAAATAGAGGTGTCCCAGATAGACTTAGATTGGCAACATAAAGGAGAGTTGTTCTTAGCTCGATGGGCCCATGATGCCTCAGGCCATCAAGGCAGAGAGGTCACTTATAAATGGGCACGGGACCGAGGGGTGGATCTAACCATGAACAGTATCTCCCGGGTTATCCAAGACTGTGAGACCTGCGCTGCGATCAAGCAGGCCAAGCGGATGAAGCCTCTGTGGTACGGTGGACGATGGTCGAAGTACAGGTATGGGGAAGCCTGGCAAATTGACTACATCACTCTTCCCCAAACCCGTCAAGGCAAGCGCTACGTGCTGACCATGGTGGAAGCAACCACTGGGTGGCTGGAGACCTACCCTGTGCCTCATGCTACTGCCCGGAACACCATCTTGGGCCTGGAAAAGCAAGTTCTTTGGAGACATGGCACCCCTGAGAGAACCGAGTCAGACAACGGGACACATTTCAAGAACAGCCTCATAAGCACTTGGGCCAGAGAACATGGAATCGAATGGATATATCATATCCCTTATCATGCACCAGCTGCCGGGAAAGTTGAACGGTGCAATGGGCTACTTAAGACTACCCTAAAAGCACTTGGAGGGGGGACTTTCAAAAATTGGGAACTGAACTTAGCAAAGGACACCTGGATGGTCAATACCCGAGGGTCCATCAATCGAGCTGGTCCCGCCCAGTCTGGACCCTTGCACACAGTGGACGGAGATAAAGTCCCTGTGGTACATACGAGAGGTATGTTAGGAAAGACTGTTTGGATTAATCCCACATCAGGCAAAGGCACACCCCTCCGTGGGGTTGTTTTTGCTCAAGGACCTGGTTACACTTGGTGGGTAATGCAGAAAAATGGGGAAACCCGTTGTGTACCACAAGGAGACCTAATTTTAAGTGAGAACTCTGTGTAAGGTTTCATTGTGTATATATGTATATATGTATCTGTAAGGGGGCATTGGGTTGGGTATGGTGTAGATGGTAATAGAATAAGGGGTGGATTATGTCCTGGGTTACAGGGTAAAATGTGCCAAAAGGAACAAAAAAAATAAAATATTCTATTACCATCTTCAGGAGCTGTTGAGACCAGGTGGGGTGGTGCTCCCTGCCTCCCCCCTCTGGACTTTCTCCTGTTCATGGGCACAACAATGCCTTATCGCCTGACCCATCGGTAACTCGCTCCTGGGCTATCTCCTGTTCATGGCCCATCAAGGAACTGCCTCACGACTCCCCATCCCATTGTGAGATGCTCCACCCTGGGGGGGGGGGGGGGGGAAGGAGCCAAGCAGTCCATGCCAAATAAAAACTGAGATCTCGAACACCCTAGCAGCCTTTCTTCCACTGGATTCCCAGAGGAGTTTTTCCCCCCACTGGAGTTCCAGAGGACAAGAGCTACCTGCCGACCACTGGACCTTCGGAGGAAGACCAGACTCTTTTACCTGATCGCTGCTTCCACAGAACTACATCCATCGCTTCAGGAGGACTGCAGCCATCACCTTATCGGACTGCTACTGCCCCCCTAACAGGGTGTCAGGTTGTATTCCTGACTCTGTCAGTGTAAACCAGGGGGTTGTTTGTTTTTCCCTGCCTTGTGTTATATATCTATATATGTTAGTAAAGAACTGTTATTCCTATTCCCCATATCTTTGCCTGAAGGCCTGTTAATTTCAAAATTATAATAATTTGGAGGGAAGGGGGTTGCACTTTCCATTTCAAGGGAGGCTCCTGCCTTCCTCCACAGACACCTGTCTTTTCAAACCAAGACAGGTTTGGGTGACTGATGTCCCAGGACGTGCCAAGAATGCCCAACCAATAATAATAAATTTGAAGGATGGACAGAGAGCAGTAAGAATCAAAAAATACCCACTGAAGAAAGAAGACAGGGAAGGGATTTGCCCCAAAATAGAGCGATTCCTAGAATTGGGCTTATTGAGAGAATGCGAATCGGAGTTCAATACCCCCATCCTCTCTGTCCGAAAACCAGATGGGTCCTATCGAATAGTCCAGGATCTGAGGGCCATTAACAAAATAACAGAGGATCTATTCCCCGTCGTTGCCAATTCATATACCTCGCTAATCACTTTAACTCCTGACTTAATTTGGTTTTCAGTTCTAGATGTAAAAGATGCCTTCTTTTGCCTCCCTCTCCACGAAGCCAGTCAGAAAATTTTTGCATTCGAGTGGGAAAACCCTAAGAGTGGTCAGAAGACCCAGCTCACGTGGACTGTGTTGCCACAAGGTTTCAAGAACAGCCCTACCATCTTCGGGAACCAACTAGCAAAAGATTTGGAATTATGGGAACCACCATCAGAAGAAGGAAAGGTACTACAATATGTGGATGACATCCTCATTGCAACTAAAACCAGAGAAGCCTGTGTCACCTGGACTGTAAGTTTATTAAATTTTCTTGAGCTTCAGGGGTACCGAGCGTCCCAGAAAAAGGCACAAGTGACTTTGCAGCAGGTTACATACCTAGGGTATGAGATCAGTGCAGGGCAACGGTCCTTGGGGCAAGCCCGGAAAGAAGCCATATGCCAGACCCCTTGGCCACAGACTGTAAAAGAACTGCGGACCTTCCTGGGAATGACGGCGTGGTGCCGGCTCTGGATACATGACTGTGGCCTGCTGGCCAAACCACTGTATTCCTTGATAACATCCAGCCAAAGTCACCTCCAATGGGATGCTGAGTCAGATCGGGCATTCCATCAGCTGAAGAAGGCCCTGATGTCAGCACCGGCACTGGGACTCCCTGATGTGAGTAGACCATTTCTCCTATTTTCCCATGAAAAGCAGGGAATAGCGTTAGGAGTACTGGCACAAGACCTGGGACCATACAGACGAGCTGTGGCGTACTTCTCCAAACAATTGGATGCTGCTGCCAAAGGGTGGCCTGGCTGCCTAAAGGCAGTAGCAGCAGTCATCCTGAATGTTCAGGAAGTGCGGAAGTTTACCCTGGGTCAGAAAATGACTGGTTTAGTATCTCACACAGTGTCTACAGTCCTTGAAGTAAAAGGGGGACATTGGGTCTCCCCACAGAGGTTCCTGAAATATCAAGCTATCATGGTCGAGCAGGACTATGTAGAGATTGTGAACACTAACATTGTCAACCCAGCTTCATTTCTTAGTGGGAAGACTGGAGAACCGGTGGACCACGACTGCCTCGAGACGATTGAGGCCACATACTCTAGCCGCATTGACCTCAAAGATGCCCCCATGGATGGGGTAGAGCACTGGTTCACAGATGGGAGCAGCTACATCCTGGGCGGAAGACGACATCCCGGGTACGCCATCACCACTGCTGAAAAGGTAATAGAATCTGGACCACTACCGGCTGACACTTCAGCACAAAAGGCTGAGATCATAGCCCTCACTCGGGCCCTGGAGAGGGCCGAAGGAAAGGCTGTGAATATTTGGACTGATTCTAAATACGTCTTTGGAGTGGTACATGCCCACGGAGCAATTTGGAAGGAGAGAGGACTGTTGAACTCCCAAGGAAAGACTATCAAGCACGCGGAGGAAATTTTAAGACTCTTGAATGCAGTCCAACTTCCTGAAAAAGTGGCAATTATGCACATCAGGGCACACCAGAAAGTGAGCACCGAATTGGAAACGGGAAACGAACTGGCAGACCGAGAGGCAAAACAGGCAGCTAAAGAAATGGTAAAGGTGGAAGGAGCACTAGTCCCAGACGGACAGATAACCTTAGAAGGTAAGCCAGAATACACTAAGGAAGATCGAAAGTTAATTACAGATTTGGAAGGAACATACAATGAGGACGGGTGGGCTGTAACATCACACGGGAAACTCATAGTCCCCTCTTATATGGTTTGGCCATTGGTCCGGGAGGAACACAAGAAGGGACACTGGGGGGCGGAGACATTATACAAATACCTTATCCGACACACGACAGCTCGGAATTTATACACCACTGTCAGACAAGTGACTCAGCAATGTGACCTTTGCCTCCAGACTAACCCAAAAATTGTCCCAAAACCAGAAATGGGCCAAATTGGGAAAGGAAATTGCCCGGGACAACATTGGCAAATTGATTTCTCGGAACTTCCTAGAAAAGAGGGGCATAAATACTTCCTTGTACTAACTGACACCTTTTCAGGCTGGCCAGAAGCTTTCCCATGCAGGACAGCTAAAGCTCGAGAGGTGACCGAGGTGTTGCTACAAGAAATCATACCCAGGTTTGGAGTCCCAGAGGTGATGTCCTCAGATAGAGGGCCGCACTTCATCTCCAAAATAGTGCAAAAAATAAGCCACCATCTAGGGACAGATTGGCAACTACACACTCCACACCGGCCACAATCCAGTGGCCAGGTGGAGAAAATGAATCACTTGATTAAACAACAGATTGTTAAATTAGGACAAGAAACCAATTTGGCCTGGCCACAATCTCTACCCCTAGCAATGCTACGGATACGAACGAGACCCCGAGCTAAGGAAGGACTAAGCCCATTTGAAATTCTATATGGACGACCCTATGGGGTACAGAAGGGAACCTCTTCACAAATTGGTGAAGAATTGATGACTTCCTTCATGGTGGCATTAGGGAAACAGCTTCATAAAATTGAGAAACAGGTGTTTGGAACTCGATGCAGGGGTTTGGATGGGCCAGTGCATAACATACAACCTGGAGACTATGTATATGTTAAGTCTCTTACAGAGAAAACTTTGGAGCCACAGTGGGAAGGACCATACCAAGTGCTTCTCACCTCTTTCACAGCAACCAAGCTCAGGGAATAAAACGCCTGGATTCACCACACCCGTGTGAGGAAAGTGCCTCACAAAGGATGGACCTCGGAGCTAACAGGACCATCTAAACTCAAACTGTACAGGCAAAATGAGGGTTAGTTATCTGTGGATATTGTCAGTGGTAAGCATTGCCACCGCATGGGATCAAAATGTGTACTTGCAACTGTTAAGGAAGGTGGTTGACAGCTTGAAATTATCTTCCTGTTGGATTTGTGCACAATTACCTGAAAATTCGGCACGTGGGTTCCCCTTAATAGGTACAGCCTTCCCCACCAGTTCTGAAGTATTAAGAACCATTTCAATCATGGATCTTTAGAAAAACCCAGCTCTTTCCATAGTTCTGCTCGATGGTTTTTGCCATGGCTAGGGGTAAGTGAACTAGAAAAAGCTATGGTAAACCTATCAGCTACCTTAGAGGTGGCCATGAATTCCACTGTAGATGCCATAAGAGCACAACAGAAAGAAATAGAAAGCATTTCAAAAATTACACTACAAAACAGATTAGCATTGGACTTGCTATATAGCAAGGAAGGAGGAGTATGTACAGTACTAAATAATAGCTGTTGTACATATGTAGATCAGAGTCAGAGAATAACTGTTGACTTGGAACAAATCTGGAAACAAACACAGGTGCTACATCAACTGACCTTGGATGACACTTCACTGGGATTTTCGGAACTTTGGAAAAAACTAACATCATGGCTACCTAACTTTACATGGCTTAAGCAACTCTTTGTTAGTATAATTGTGTTTATTATACTGGGGTTGATGATATGCTGCACGCTACAATGTTCCCTATGGATGTGTAAACATACTGGAGATACATATGAACAATGGAAGAGACAAACTCAGACAAAAAGTTGGGAGTGGAAAGTACTTTACTAAAACTCTCCAAGGGAATGGCAGCATATAGCAAAAAGAAATTGCAAAGGGTAGAAAAAGATGGAGAACACAAGTGGTGGGACACACCTTTTGAGTGGTCACCTTCAGCCACCAGATTCTTCAATGTCCTAATGCATCTAATAATAGCTACCACTATTCTATTTACTTCTAGTAGTGACTCTATACATGTGGGTTTGACATCAATGTGCAAAGTATAACACTAATCAGAGAGAACAGTCAAGTAAAAGAATTTACTTAACTCAATAGAAAAGGGGGGAATTGATAGGGGCCCATATAGAAAATATACTTTCTAACCGAAGATATATCGAAAATATTAATAGAGAGCTACATAGAAAATGCTAAAACTATTAAAACCTGCTTTCCCAGAACTAACATGCATGCAAGTAGGCAATTAATTACTAACCCCTGCAAACGGCCTGAGAAGGAGGTCCGGAATGCTGGAGAAAGAAGCTGATAAGGGGAAACAGAAAAGACGAAACCAAGGATGTAATTCATGGTTCAAAGGTGTCAAAGGTGGGAGGAGATAAGGGCTAACGAGGGCTAGCTAACATCCATCTTCAAACAATAACAAAAGGGAGGTAGCCAGATGTGCACTCAAGGACAGACCAGGCCGAAACCGGTCTGCGACTGCAAGCTCAGCCAAATTAGAGATTTCAGGGGAGAGGTGAAAAGTACACAGCGAGGAAGACCTATGGCCTTCATCCCTGAAGACCCCTGTTCACGACCACCTGGAGGGACTGCGCAAGGGCACCGAGGAGGAGTCCAAGGCGGAGATTATGGAAATGGAGTGACCGGAAGGAACTGCCTTTTCGGGGGTAGATCGTGAATATGCATAGGTGTCTCTGGAATATGTAGTGTTTTAATTGTATAAATACTGGACAAGGGGCCACGATGGGCATGCACGTTTATGGTGGAGCAATCCCCCGTGCACCTGCGCGCAATAAACATACTTACTGTATAACCTTTCGGGTTGTAAAGTTTTTTTTTCCGCACGTCAACTGAGCACAGGAGATAGGAATCACCATTTATTTTGGGGGGCAAAAACTGAAATGGAAGCACAGGACATCGGTAGGCAAGCTGGGCGCGGGGACTCCTTGTTCCAGCAGTGGTGCTGAGAGGAGAGGGGGATATCCCTGGCAAGCACCCGCTCCTACTCCCTTCTCCTGCAGCAGGCTGGAGGAGTGGGGCAGGAGGATTTCTGAAAAGGAAGAGAGGTTCTCGAGCAGCAGGCAAACGCATCTGTCTGTCACCCAAAAGCACCAACCCCACCAGGGGGTGGAGCAGGGACACTGCAGATGTAGCAGAGGCAGGAAAACCTCCATGTCCTTTTACCCAGCAGAGTACTGTGCCTCCTCAAAAACAGGGGTGGGCTCAGTTCCATCTACTAAAAGCAGTGAGCAGAAGATCTACAAGACCTGGGATTGCGAAGCAAACATAAGAGTCACGCCAAACCCCACCGCACCCTTGCCCTCCAGCAAGAAAATGCCCAACCCAGGGATACGTCCAAAGCGCCTTGCAGAGCTCATAAAGGCCATGTGTCCATCACAAGCATGTCACTGCCCCAAGGACATAAGCACACCCGGGCCGCGGGGTTTTTCTACAAGACTCACCTTTCTGGGGGCTTGAATCCCAGAGCTTGTTCATCCTTGCCATACTTTCTTGGCAGCAGGCGCAATGATTCGAACGAAAAGTTCTTTAAGAACTCTGTAACCAGGCAGAGTCCCTGCAAGTGAGACACAAGAAACCACCTCAGAGCAATGACCTTGTGGCAGCTCACACAACAAGCACAGGCAGAACTGCTTGCTCAGGTTGGGAAACCACGGGTGCTCTTCAGCAGACCTGGACCAGACGGGAGCGTCACGCTGCCCAAGGGTCTTCTTCCATAGCGAGCCCCTGAAGGCTGATTAGTTGGGGCAGACGAACCTACCAGATGGGCATTTTAATGGCCCACGCATCACCTCGGAGAAAGGCTTTCTTTCCCAACCAGGGGCACAAGGGAAACCTGTGAGGCCCCGTCAGGACCCCTCCAGTTCTTTGTCTTCTTTCTCACTCCCCTTACCTGGGCTTTCTTCCACATGTCGTATTGGGAGCCACTTCAGAGTCCCCAGAGGGAAAGGTGGTGCTGAGAAAATCCGAGACCTGGAAAGCAGAAGACAACAAAAATGAAGCCAACACGAGCGTCTCGCCAAACCCCACCGCACCATTGCCCTCCAGCAAGAAAATGCCCAGTCCAGGGACACGTCCAAAGCGCCTTGCAGAGCTGATAAAGGCCGTGTGTCCATCACAAGCATGTCACTGCCCCAAGGACAGAGCACATCCTGGCCCTGGTGTCTTCTTCCAAGACTCTCACCTTTCTGGGGGCTTGACTCCTACCGCTTGCTCGCCCTTCCATCTTCTGCTTTCAGCCTCTGTGATGCCAAGGGGGAAAGCTGCCTTTGATGAAGGGGGCTCTTCTCAGTAGGACATCCTGCAAGTGAGACAGAAGAAACCTCCTCAGTACAACGTCATCTTTGTGGCAGCCCAGACAAGAAGCACATGCAGAGCTGCTCAGTCCTGTGGGGAAACCAGCTGTGGCAGCACTCCTCAGGGCCTTGGGGGTCTCATTTCCCAGGAGGACTCAGGCAGCAGTGAACCCTTTCTCTCATCCAATTCCGCAGGTCCAGAGTGCAACTTTCACCCCTGTGGTATTCCTCATCTAGGATCCTTTTTCCCTAGGACATCTTTGGAAAAGCGGGGCTTGCCAGCATAAGATGGAGACCTCACAGAGCCTCTCTAGGGCAAACAACTTCAGCCAAGGGGAAGAGGTCCCCGGCTGTCTGCACTGCTCTCAGACACGCTTGCAGGTGTGGGCACCATCAGTCCAAAGACGCTGTTTCGGAGGAGTCTGCGAGCAATTCCAGAAGAAGGAATCAAGCTACCAGCTCCCAAGTGCCCAGTGTTGGAGCAAACGCTTGGAGACACTTGACAGTCTTCCCAACACAGCTTTACTCATGAAATGCAAACAGGGTGAAACCACCGGCTGTACCAACCGTCCTTTTACTTCTGCTTAACGGCAGCAGTTGCTGCTCAGACTGAGGGTGGACCGTAGTCCTTCTTGTCTCCCTCCGGCACAAACACACGCCTCAAACAAAAAAAGCCTTGGCAAGATACAGCAGGGAACGGCGCGCAGTGGGGATGTGCTCTTCAGCAGACCAGCCCCAGCCGGGAGCGTCACGCTGCCCAAGGGTCTTCTTCCATAGCGAGCCCCTGAAGGCTGATTAGTTGAGGCAAACGCAGCCACCAGACGGGCATTTTGCTGCCCCACCCATCACCTCGGAGAAAGGCTTTCTTTCCCTGGCACCAAGGACACAAGGGAAACCTGTGAGCCTCTGTCAGGACCCCTCCAGTTCTTTGTTTTCTTTCTCACTCCCCTTACCTGGGCTTTCTTCCACATGTTGTCTTGGAAGCCACTTCAGAGCCCCCCGAGGGAAAGGTGGTGCTTGGAAAACCTTAGACCTGGAAAGCAGAAGACAACAAAAATGAAGCCATGATGAGGGTCTAGCCAAACCCCACCGCACCCTTGCCCTCCAGCAAGAAAATGCCCAGAGCGGGAACACGTCCAAAGCGCCTTGCAGAGCTGATAAAGGCCGTGTGTCCATCACAAGCATGTCACTCCCCCAAGGACAAGGGCACAGCCTGGCCGCGGTGTTTTTCTACAAGACTCACCCTGGCAGCGGAGGCAATGACTCAAAGGAAAAGTTTGTTATCTTAAGAACTCTCTTCCCAGGAGGAGTCCCTGCAAGTGAAACACAAGAAACCACCTCAGAGCAATGACCTTGTGGCAGCTCACACAACAAGCACATGCAGAACTACTTGCTCAGCTGGGAAACCACCTGTGCTCTTCAGCAGACCAGCCCCAGCCGGGAGCGTCACGCTGCCCAAGGGTCTTCTTCCATAGCGAGCCCCTGAAGGCTGATTAGTTGGGGCAAACGCAGCCACCAGACGGGCATTTTGCTGCCCCACCCATCACCTCGGAGAAAGGCTTTCTTTCCCTGGCACCAAGGACACAACGGAAACCTGCGAGCATCTGTCAGGATCCCTCCAGTTCTTTGTCTTCTTTATCACTCCCCTTACCTGGGCGTTTTCCCACGTGTTGTCGTGGGAGTGACTTGTGAAACTCAGGAGCGGAAGATGGTGCTTGGGCAACCTGAGATCTGGAAAGCAGAAGACAACAAAAATGAAGCCATGATGAGCATCTCGCCAAACGCCACCGCACCCTTGCCCTCCAGCAAGAAAATGCCCAGCGCGGGAACACGTCCAAAGCGCCTTGCAGAGCTGATAAAGGCCGTGTGTCCATCACAAGCATGTCACTGCCCCAAGGACAGAGCACACCCTGGCCCTGGGGTCTTCTTCCAAGACTCTCACCCTTCTGGGGGCTTGACTCCTACCGCTTGCTCGCCCTTGCCATTTTCTGCTTTCAGCCCCTGTGATGCCAAGGGGGAAAGCTGCCTTTGATGAAGGGGGCTCTTCTCAGGAGGACATCCTGCAAGTGAGACAGAAGAAACCTCCTCAGTACAACGTCATCTTTGTGGCAGCCCAGACAAGAAGCACATGCAGAGCTGCTCAGTCCTGTGGGGAAACCAGCTGTGGCAGCACTCCTCAGGGCCTTGGGGATCTCATTTCCCGGGAGGACTCAGGCAGCAGTGAACCCTTTCTCTCATCCAATTCCGCAGGTCCAGAGTGCAACTTTCACCCCTGTGGTATTCCTCATCTAGGATCCATTTTCCCTAGGACATCTTCGGAAAAGCAGAGCTTGCCAGCATAGGATGGAGACCTCACAGAGCCTCTCTGGGGCAAACAACTTCAGCCAAGGGGAAGAGGTCCCCGGCTGTCTGCACTGCTCTCAGAGACGCATGCAGCTGTGGGCACCGTTAGCCCAAAGACGCTGTTTTGGAGGAGTCTGCGAGCAATTCAAAAGAAGGAATCAAGCCACCAGCTCCCAAGTGCCCAGTGTTGGAGCGCACGCTTGGAGACACTTGACAAACTTCCCAACACAGCTTTACTCATGAAACGCAAACAGGGTGAAACCACCGGCTGTACCAACCGTCCTTTTCCTTCTGCTTAATGGCAGCAGTTGCTGCTCAGAGTGAGGGTGGACCGCAGTCCTTCTTGTCTCCCTCCGGCACAAACACACGCCTCAAACAAAAAAAGCCTCGGCAAGATACAGCAGGGAACGGCGCGCAGTGGGGATGTGCTCTTCAGCAAACCAGCCCCAGCCGGGAGAATCACGCTGCCCAAGGGTCTTCTTCCATAGCGAGCCCCTGAAGGCTGATTAGTTGGGGAAAACGCAGCCACCAGACGGGCATTTTGCTGCCCCACCCATCACCTTGGAGAAAGGCTTTCTTTCCCTGGCACCAAGGGCACAAGGGAAACCTGCGAGCCTCTGTCAGGACCCCCCCAGTTCTTTGTCTTCTTTATGACTCCCCTTACCTGGGCGTTTTCCCACGTGTTGTCGTAGGAGTGACTTGTGAAACTCAGGAGCGGAAGATGGTGCTTTGGCAAACTGAGATCTGGAAAGCAGAAGACAACAAAAATGAAGCCATGATGAGCATCTGGCCAAACCCCACCGCACCCTTGCCCTCCAGCAAGAAAATGCCCAGAGCGGGAACACGTCCAAAGCGCCTTGCAGAGCTGATAAAGGCCGTGTGTCCATCACAAGCATGTCACTCCCCCAAGGACAAGGGCACAGCCTGGCCGCGGTGTTTTTCTACAAGACTCACCCTGGCAGCGGAGGCAATGACTCAAAGGAAAAGTTTGTTATCTTAAGAACTCTCTTCCCAGGAGGAGTCCCTGCAAGTGAAACACAAGAAACCACCTCAGAGCAATGACCTTGTGGCAGCTCACACAACAAGCACATGCAGAACTACTTGCTCAGCTGGGAAACCACCTGTGCTCTAAGGCAGACCAGCCCCAGCCGGGAGCGTCACGCTGCCCAAGGGTCTTCTTCCATAGCGAGCCCCTGAAGGCTGATTAGTTGGGGCAAACGCAGCCACCAGACGGGCATTTTGCTGCCCCACCCATCACCTCGGAGAAAGGCTTTCTTTCCCTGGCACCAAGGACACAACGGAAACCTGCGAGCATCTGTCAGGATCCCTCCAGTTCTTTGTCTTCTTTATCACTCCCCTTACCTGGGCGTTTTCCCACGTGTTGTCGTGGGAGTGACTTGTGAAACTCAGGAGCGGAAGATGGTGCTTGGGCAACCTGAGATCTGGAAAGCAGAAGACAACAAAAATGAAGCCATGATGAGCATCTCGCCAAACCCCACCGCACCCTTGCCCTCCAGCAAGAAAATGCCCAGCGCGGGAACACGTCCAAAGCGCCTTGCAGAGCTGATAAAGGCCGTGTGTCCATCACAAGCATGTCACTGCCCCAAGGACAGAGCACACCCTGGCCCTGGGGTCTTCTTCCAAGACTCTCACCTTTCTGGGGGCTTGACTCCTACCGCTTGCTCGCCCTTGCCATTTTCTGCTTTCAGCCCCTGTGATGCCAAGGGGGAAAGCTGCCTTTGATGAACGGGGCTCTTCTCAGGAGGACATCCTGCAAGTGAGACAGAAGAAACCTCCTCAGTACAACGTCATCTTTGTGGCAGCCCAGACAAGAAGCACATGCAGAGCTGCTCAGTCCTGTGGGGAAACCAGCTGTGGCAGCACTCCTCAGGGCCTTGGGGGTCTCATTTCCCAGCAGGACTCAGGCAGCAGTGAACCCTTTCTCTCATCCAATTCCGCAGGTCCAGAGTGCAACTTTCACCCCTGTGGTATTCCTCATCTAGGATCCTTTTTCCCTAGGACATCTTTGGAAAAGCAGAGCTTGCCAGCATAGGATGGAGACCTCACAGAGCCTCTCTGGGGCAAACAACTTCAGCCAAGGGGAAGAGGTCCCCGGCTGTCTGCACTGCTCTCAGAAACGCTTGCAGCTGTGGGCACCGTTAGCCCAAAGACGCTGTTTTGGAGGAGTCTGCGAGCAATTCAAAAGAAGGAATCAAGCCACCAGCTCCCAAGTGCCCAGTGTTGGAGCGCACGCTTGGAGACACTTGACAAACTTCCCAACACAGCTTTACTCATGAAACGCAAACAGGGTGAAACCACCGGCTGTACCAACCGTCCTTTTCCTTCTGCTTAATGGCAGCAGTTGCTGCTCAGAGTGAGGGTGGACCGCAGTCCTTCTTGTCTCCCTCCGGCACAAACACACGCCTCAAACAAAAAAAGCCTCGGCAAGATACAGCAGGGAACGGCGCGCAGTGGGGATGTGCTCTTCAGCAGACCAGCCCCAGCCGGGAGCGTCACGCTGCCCAAGGGTCTTCTTCCATAGCGAGCCCCTGAAGGCTGATTAGTTGGGGAAAACGCAGCCACCAGACGGGCATTTTGCTGCCCCACCCATCACCTTGGAGAAAGGCTTTCTTTCCCTGGCACCAAGGGCACAAGGGAAACCTGCGAGCCTCTGTCAGGACCCCCCCAGTTCTTTGTCTTCTTTATCACTCCCCTTACCTGGGCGTTTTCCCACGTGTTGTCGTAGGAGTGACTTGTGAAACCCAGGAGCGGAAGATGGTGCTTTGGCAAACTGAGATCTGGAAAGCAGAAGACAACAAAAATGAAGCCATGATGAGCATCTGGCCAAACCCCACCGCACCCTTGCCCTCCAGCAAGAAAATGCCCAGAGCGGGAACACGTCCAAAGCGCCTTGCAGAGCTGATAAAGGCCGTGTGTCCATCACAAGCATGTCACTCCCCCAAGGACAAGGGCACAGCCTGGCCGCGGTGTTTTTCTACAAGACTCACCCTGGCAGCGGAGGCAATGACTCAAAGGAAAAGTTTGTTATCTTAAGAACTCTCTTCCCAGGAGGAGTCCCTGCAAGTGAAACACAAGAAACCACCTCAGAGCAATGACCTTGTGGCAGCTCACACAACAAGCACATGCAGAACTACTTGCTCAGCTGGGAAACCACCTGTGCTCTTCAGCAAACCAGCCCCAGCCGGGAGAGTCACGCTGCCCAAGGGTCTTCTTCCATAGCGAGCCCCTGAAGGCTGATTAGTTGGGGCAAACGCAGCCACCAGACGGGCATTTTGCTGCCCCACCCATCACCTCGGAGAAAGGCTTTCTTTCCCTGGCACCAAGGACACAACGGAAACCTGCGAGCATCTGTCAGGATCCCTCCAGTTCTTTGTCTTCTTTATCACTCCCCTTACCTGGGCGTTTTCCCACGTGTTGTCGTGGGAGTGACTTGTGAAACTCAGGAGCGGAAGATGGTGCTTGGGCAACCTGAGATCTGGAAAGCAGAAGACAACAAAAATGAAGCCATGATGAGCATCTCGCCAAACCCCACCGCACCCTTGCCCTCCAGCAAGAAAATGCCCAGCGCGGGAACACGTCCAAAGCGCCTTGCAGAGCTGATAAAGGCCGTGTGTCCATCACAAGCATGTCACTGCCCCAAGGACAGAGCACACCCTGGCCCTGGGGTCTTCTTCCAAGACTCTCACCTTTCTGGGGGCTTGACTCCTACAGCTTGCTCGCCCTTGCCATCTTCTGCTTTCAGCCCCTGTGATGCCAAGGGGGAAAGCTGCCTTTGATGAAGGGCGCTCTTCTCAGGAGGACATCCTGCAAGTGAGACAGAAGAAACCTCCTCAGTACAACGTCATCTTTGTGGCAGCCCAGACAAGAAGCACATGCAGAGCTGCTCAGTCCTGTGGGGAAACCAGCTGTGGCAGCACTCCTCAGGGCCTTGGGGGTCTCATTTCCACGGAGGTCTCAGACAGCAGTAAACCCTTTCTCTCATCCAATTCCGCAGGTCCAGAGTGTAAATTTCACCCCTGTGGTAATCCTCATCTAGGATCCTTTTTCCCTAGGACATCTTTGGAAAAGCAGAGCTTGCCAGCATAGGATGGAGACCTCACAGAGCCTCTCTGGGGCAAACAACTTCAGCCAAGGGGAAGAGGTCCCCGGCTGTCAGCACTGATCTCAGAGACGCTTGCAGCTGTGGGCACCGTTACCCAAAGACGCTGTTTTGGAGGAGTCTGCGAGCAATTCAAAAGAAGGAATCAAGCCACCAGCTCCCAAGTGCCCAGTGTTGGAGCGCACGCTTGGAGACACTTGACAAACTTCCCAACACAGCTTTACTCATGAAACGCAAACAGGGTGAAACCACCGGCTGTACCAACCGTCCTTTTCCTTCTGCTTAATGGCAGCAGTTGCTGCTCAGAGTGAGGGTGGACCGCAGTCCTTCTTGTCTCCCTCCGGCACAAACACACGCCTCAAACAAAAAACGCCTCGGCAAGATACAGCAGGGAACGGCGCGCAGTGGGGATGTGCTCTTCAGCAAACCAGCCCCAGCCGGGAGAATCACGCTGCCCAAGGGTCTTCTTCCATAGCGAGCCCCTGAAGGCTGATTAGTTGGGGCAAACGCAGCCACCAGACGGGCATTTTGCTGCCCCACCCATCACCTCGGAGAAAGGCTTTCTTTCCCTGGCACCAAGGGCACAAGGGAAACCTGCGAGCCTCTGTCAGGACCCCGCCAGTTCTTTGTCTTCTTTCTCACTCCCCTTACCTGGGCGTTTTCCCACGTGTTGTCGTGGGAGTGACTCGTGAAACTCAGGAGCGGAAGATGGTGCTTTGGCAAATTGAGATCTGGAAAGCAGAAGACAACAAAAATGAAGCCATGATGAGCATCTCGCCAAACCCCACCGCACCCTTGCCCTCCAGCAAGAAAATGTCCAGTCCAGGGACACGTCCAAAGCGCCTTGCAGAGCTGATAAAGGCCGTGTGTCCATCACAAGCATGTCACTACCCCAAGGACAAGGGCACAGCCTGGCCGCGGTGTTTTTCTACAAGACTCACCCTGGCAGCGGAGGCAATGACTCAAAGGAAAAGTTTGTTATCTTAAGAACTCTCTTCCCAGGAGGAGTCCCTGCAAGTGAAACACAAGAAACCACCTCAGAGCAATGACCTTGAGGCAGCTCACACAACAAGCACATGCAGAACTACTTGCTCAGCTGGGAAACCACCTGTGCTCTTCAGCAGACCAGCCCCAGCCGGGAGCGTCACGCTGCCCAAGGGTCTTCTCCCATAGCGAGCCCCTGAAGGCTGATTAGTTGGGGCAAACGCAGCCACCAGACGGGCATTTTGCTGCCCCACCCATCACCTCGGAGAAAGGCTTTCTTTCCCTGGCACCAAGGACACAAGGAAACCTGCGAGCATCTGTCAGGATCCCTCCAGTTCTTTGTCTTCTTTCTCACTCCCCTTACCTGGGCGTTTTCCCACGTGTTGTCGTGGGAGTGACTTGTGCAACTCAGGAGCGGAAGATGGTGCTTGGGCAACCTGAGATCTGGAAAGGAGAAGACAACAAAAATGAAGCCAGGATGAGCATCTTGCCAAACCCCACCGCACCCTTGCCCTCCAGCAAGAAAATGCCCAGCGCGGGAACACGTCCAAAGCTCCTTGCAGAGCTGATAAAAGCCGTGTGTCCATCACAAGCATGTCACTGCCCCAAGGACAGAGCACACCCTGGCCCTGGTGTCGTCTTCCAAGACTCTCACCCTTCTGGGGGCTTGACTCCTACAGTTTGCTCGCCCTTGCCATCTTCTGCTTTCAGCCCCTGTGATGCCAAGGGGGAAAGCTGCCTTTGATGAAGGGGGCTCTTCTCAGGAGGACATCCTGCAAGTGAGACAGAAGAAACCTCCTCAGTACAACGTCATCTTTGTGGCAGCCCAGACAAGAAGCACATGCAGAGCTGCTCAGTCCTGTGGGGAAACCAGCTGTGGCAGCACTCCTCAGGGCCTTGGGGGTCTCATTTCCCGGGAGGACTCAGGCAGCAGTGAACCCTTTCTCTCATCCAATTCCGCAGGTCCAGAGTGCAACTTTCACCCCTGTGGTATTCCTCATCTAGGATCCTTTTTCCCTAGGACATCTTTGGAGAAGCGGGGCTTGCCAGCATAAGATGGAGACCTCACAGAGCCTCTCTGGGGCAAACAACTTCAGCCAAGGGGAAGAGGTCCCCGGCTGTCTGCACTGCTCTCAGAAACGCTTGCAGCTGTGGGAACCGTTAGCACAAAGACGCTGTTTTGGAGGAGTCTGCGAGCAATTCAAAAGAAGGAATCAAGCCACCAGCTCCCAAGTGCCCAGTGTTGGAGCAAACGCTTGGAGACACTTGACAATCTTCCCAGCACAGCTTTACTCATGAAATGCAAACAGGGTGAAACCACCGGCTGTACCAACCGTCCTTTTCCTTCTGCTTAACGGCAGCAGTTGCTGCTCAGAGTGAGGGTGGACCGTAGTCCTTCTTGTCTCCCTCCGGCACAAACACACGCCTCAAACAAAAAAAGCCTGGGCAAGATACAGCAGGGAACGGCGCGCAGTGGGTATGTGCTCTTCAGCAAACCGGCCCCAGCCGGGAGCGTCACGCTGCCCAAGGGTCTTCTTCCATAGCGAGCACCTGAAGGTTGATTAGTTGGGGCAAACGCAGCCACCAGACGGGCATTTTGCTGCCCCACCCATCACCTCGGAGAAAGGCTTTCTTTCCCTGGCACCAAGGGCACAAGGGAAACCTGTGAGCCTCTGTCAGGACCCCCCCAGTTCTTTGTCTTCTTTCTCACTCCCCTTACCTGGGCTTTCTTCCACATGTCGTGGGAGTGACTTGTGAAACTCAGGAGCGGAAGATGGTGCTTGGGCAACCTGAGATCTGGAAAGCAGAAGACAACAAAAATGAAGCCATGATGAGCATCTCGCCAAACCCCACCGCACCCTTGCCCTCCAGCAAGAAAATGCCCAGAGCGGGAACACGTCCAAAGCGCCTTGCAGAGCTGATAAAGGCCGTGTGTCCATCACAAGCATGTCACTGCCCCAAGGACAGAGCACACCCTGGCCCTGGTGTCTTCTTCCAAGACTCTCACCCTTCTGGGGGCTTGACTCCTACAGTTTGCTCGCCCTTGCCATCTTCTGCTTTCAGCCCCTGTGATGCCAAGGGGGAAAGCTGCCTTTGATGAACGGGGCTCTTCTCAGTAGGACATCCTGCAAGTGAGACAGAAGAAACCTCCTCAGTACAACGTCATCTTTGTGGCAGCCCATACAAAAAGCACATGCAGAGCTGTTCAGTCCAGTGGGGAAACCAGCTGTGGCAGCACTCCTCAGGGCCTTGGGGGTCTCATTTCCCGGGAGGACTCAGGCAGCAGTGAAACCTTTCTCTCATCCAATTCCGCAGGTCCAGAGTGCAACTTTCACCCCTGTGGTATTCCTCATCTAGGATCCTTTTTCCCTAGGACATCTTTGGAAAAGCAGAGCTTGCCAGCATAGGATGGAGACCTCACAGAGCCTCTCTGGGGCAAACAACTTCAGCCAAGGGGAAGAGGTCCCCGGCTGTCTGCACTACTCTCAGACACGCTTGCAGCTGTGGGCACCGTTAGCCCAAAGACATTGTTTAGGAAGAGTCTGCGAGCAACTCAAAAGAAGGAATCGAGCCACCAGCTCCCAAGTGCCCGGTGTTGGAGCGCACGCTTGGAGCCACTTGACAAACATCCCAACACAGCTTTACTCATGAAACGCAAACAGGGTGAAACCACCGGCTGTACCAACCGTCCTTTTCCTTCTGCTTAATGGCAGCAGTTGCTGCTCAGAGTGAGGGTGGACAGCAGTCCTTCTTGTCTCCCTCCGGCACAAACACACGCCTCAAACAAAAAAAGCCTCGGCAAGATACAGCAGGGAACGGCGCGCAGTGGGGATGTGCTCTTCAGCAAACCAGCCCCAGACGGGAGCGTCACGCTGCCCAAGAGTCTTCTTCCATAGTGAGCCCCTGAAGGCTGATTAGTTGGGGCAAACGCAGCCACCAGACGGGCATTTTGCTGCCCCACCCATCACCTCGGAGAAAGGCTTTCTTTCCCTGGCACCAAGGACACAAGGGAAACCTGTGAGCCTCTGTCAGGACCCCTCCAGTTCTTTGTTTTCTTTCTCACTCCCCTTACCTTGGCTTTTTTCCACACGTTGTCTTGGAAGCCACTTCAGAGCCCCCAGAGGGAAAGGTGGTGCTTGGAAAACCTTAGACCTGGAAAGAAGAAGACCACAAAAATGAAGCCATGATGAGCATCTCGCCAAACCGCACTGCACCCTTGCCCTCCAGCAAGAAAATGTCCAGAGCGGGAACACGTCCAAAGTGCCTTGCAGAGCTGATAAAGGCCGTGTGTCCATCACAAGCATGTCACTCCCCCAAGGACAAGAGCACAGCCTGGCCGCGGTGTTTTTCTACAAGACTCACCCTGGCAGCGGAGGCAATGACTCAAAGGAAAAGTTTGTTATCTTAAGAACTCTCTTCCCAGGAGGAGTCCCTGCAAGTGAAACACAAGAAACCACCTCAGAGCAATGACCTTGTGGCAGCTCACACAACAAGCACATGCAGAACTACTTGCTCAGCTGGGAAACCACCTGTGCTCTACAGCAGACCAGCCCAGCCGGGAGAGTCACGCTGCCCAAGGGTCTTCTTCCATAGCGAGCCCCTGAAGGCTGATTAGTTGGGGCAAACGCAGCCACCAGACGGGCATTTTGCTGCCCCACCCATCACCTCGGAGAAAGGCTTTCTTTCCCTGGCACCAAGGACACAACGGAAACCTGCGAGCATCTGTCAGGATCCCTCCAGTTCTTTGTCTTCTTTATCACTCCCCTTACCTGGGCGTTTTCCCACGTGTTGTCGTGGGAGTGACTTGTGAAACTCAGGAGCGGAAGATGGTGCTTTGGCAAACTGAGATCTGGAAAGCAGAAGACAACAAAAATGAAGCCATGATGAGCGTCTCGCCAAACCCCACCGCACCCTTGCCCTCCAGCAAGAAATTGCCCAGCGCGGGAACACGTCCAAAGCGCCTTACAGAGATGATAAAGGCCGTGTGTCCATCACAAGCATGTCACTGCCCCAAGGACAGAGCACACCCTGGCCCTGGGGTCTTCTTCCAAGACTCTCACCTTTCTGGGGGCTTGACTCCTACAGCTTGCTCGCCCTTGCCATCTTCTGCTTTCAGCCCCTGTGATGCCAAGGGGGAAAGCTGCCTTTGATGAAGGGCGCTCTTCTCAGGAGGACACCCTGCAAGTGAGACAGAAGAAACCTCCTCAGTACAACGTCATCTTTGTGGCAGCCCAGACAAGAAGCACATGCAGAGCTGCTCAGTCCTGTGGGGAAACCAGCTGTGGCAGCACTCCTCAGGGCCTTGGGGGTCTCATTTCCCAGGAGGACTCAGGCAGCAGTGAACCCTTTCTCTCATCCAATTCCGCAGGTCCAGAGTGCAACTTTCACCCCTGTGGTATTCCTCATCTAGGATCCTTTTTCCCTAGGACAACTTTTAAAAGCGGGGCTTGCAAGCATAAGATGGAGACCTCACAGAGCCTCTCTGGGGCAAACAACTTCAGCCAATGGGAAGAGGTCCTCGGCTGTCTGCACTGCTCTCGGACACGCTTGCAGCTGTGGGCACCGTTAGCCCAAAGACGCTGTTTTGGAGGAGTCTGCGAGCAATTCAAAAGAAGGAATCAAGCCACCAGCTCCCAAGTGCCCAGTGTTGGAGCGCACGCTTGGAGACACTTGACAAACTTCCCAACACAGCTTTACTCATGAAACGCAAACAGGGTGAAACCACCGGCTGTACCAACCGTCCTTTTCCTTCTACTTAATGGCAGCAGTTGCTGCTCAGACTGAGGGTGGACCGCAGTCCATGTTGTCTCCCTCCGGCACAAACACACGCCTCAAACAAAAAAAGCCTCGGCAAGATACAGCAGGGAACGACGCGCAGTGGGGATGTGCTCTTCAGCAAACCAGCCCCAGCCGGGAGCGTCACGCTGCCCAAGGGTCTTCTCCCATAGCGAGCCCCTGAAGGCTGATTAGTTGGGGCAAACGCGGCCACCAGACGGGCATTTTGCTGCCCCACATATCACCTCGGAGAAAGGCTTTCTTTCCCTGGCACCAAGGGCACAAGGGAAACCTGTGAGCCTCTGTCAGGACCCCTCCAGTTCTTTGTTTTCTTTCTCACTCCCCTTACCTGGGCTTTCTTCCACACGTTGTCTTGGAAGCCACTTCAGAGCCCCCCGAGGGAAAGGTGGTGCTTGGAAAACCTTAGACCTGGAAAGAAGAAGACCACAAAAATGAAGCCATGATGAACATCTCGCCAAACCCCACCGCACACTTGCCCTCCAGCAAGAAAATGCCCAGTCCAGGGACACGTCCAAAGTGCCTTGCAGAGCTGATAAAGGCCGTGTGTCCATCACAAGCATGTCACTACCCCAAGGACAAGGGCACAGCCTGGCGGCGGTGTTTTTCTACAAGACTCACCCTGGCAGCGGAGGCAATGACTCAAAGGAAAAGTTTGTTATCTTAAGAACTCTCTTCCCAGGAGGAGTCCCTGCAAGTGAAACACAAGAAACCACCTCAGAGCAATGACCTTGTGGCAGCTCACACAACAAGCACATGCAGAACTACTTGCTCAGCTTGGGAAACCACCTGTGCTCTTCAGCAGACCAGCCCCAGCCGGGAGCGTCAACCTTCCCAAGGGTCTTCTTCCATAGCGAGCCCCTGAAGGCTGATTAGTTGGGGCAAACGCAGCCACCAGACGGGCATTTTGCTGCCCCACCCATCACCTCGGAGAAAGGCTTTCTTTCCCTGGCACCAAGGGCACAAGGGAAACCTGCGAGCCTCTGTCAGGACCCCTCCAGTTCTTTGTCTTCTTTCTCACTCCCCTTACCTGGGCGTTTTCCCACGTGTTGTCGTGGGAGTGACTTGTGAAACTCAGGAGCGCAAGATGGTGCTTGGGCAACCTGAGATCTGGAAAGCAGAAGACAACAAAAATGAAGCCATGATGAGCATCTCGCCAAACCCCACCGCACCCTTGCCCTCCAGCAAGAAAATGCCCATCGCAGGAACACGTCCAAAGCGCCTTGCAGAGCTGATAAAGGCCGTGTGTCCATCACAAGCATGTCACTGCCCCAAGGACAGAGCACACCCTGGCCCTGGGGTCTTCTTCCAAGACTCTCACCCTTCTGGGGGCTTGACTCCTACAGCTTGCTCGCCCTTGCCATCTTCTGCTTTCAGCCCCTGTGATGCCAAGGGGGAAAGCTGCCTTTGATGAAGGGGGCTCTTCTCAGGAGGACATCCTGCAAGTGAGACAGAAGAAACCTCCTCAGTACAACGTCATCTTTGTGGCAGCCCAGACAAGAAGCACATGCAGAACTGCTCAGTCCTGTAGGGAAACCAGCTGTGGCAGCACTCCTCAGGGCCTTGGGGGTCTCATTTCCCGGGAGGACTCAGGCAGCAGTGAACCCTTTCTCTCATCCAATTCCGCAGGTCCAGAGTGCAACTTTCACCCCTGTGGTATTCCTCATCTAGGATCCTTTTTCCCTAGGACATCTTTGGAGAAGCGGGGCTTGCCAGCATAAGATGGAGACCTCACAGAGCCTCTCTGGGGCAAACAACTTCAGCCAAGGGGAAGAGGTCCCCGGCTGTCTGCACTGCTCTCAGACACGCTTGCAGCTGTGGGCACCATCAGTCCAAAGACGCTGTTTCGGAGGAGTCAGCGAGCAATTCCAGAAGAAGGGATCAAGCTAACAGCTCCCAAGTGCCCAGTGTTGGAGCAAACGCTTGGAGACACTTGACAATCTTCCCAACACAGCTTTACTCATGAAATGCAAACAGGGTGAAAGCACCGGTTGTACCAACCGTCCTCTTCCTTCTGCTTAACGGCAGCAGTTGCTGCTCAGAGTGAGGGTGGACCGTAGTCCTTCTTGTCTCCCTCCGGCACAAACACACGCCTCAAACAAAAAAAGCCTTGGCAAGATACAGCAGGGAACGGCGCGCAGTGGGGATGTGCTCTTCAGCAAACCAGCCCCAGCCGGGAGCGTCACACTACCCAAGGGTCTTCTTCCATAGCGAGCCCCTGAAGGCTGATTAGTTGGGGCAAACGCAGCCACCAGACGGGCATTTTGCTGCCCCACCCATCACCTCGGAGAAAGGCTTTCTTTCCCTGGCACCAAGGGCACAAGGGAAACCTGTGAGCCTCTGTCAGGACCCCCCCAGTTCTTTGTCTTCTTTCTCACTCCCCTTACCTGGGCTTTCTTCCACATGTCGTGGGAGTGACTTGTGAAACTCAGGAGCGCAAGATGGTGCTTGGGCAACCTGAGATCTGGAAAGCAGAAGACAACAAAAATGAAGCCATGATGAGCATCTCGCCAAACGCCACCGCACCCTTGCCCTCCAGCAAGAAAATGCCCAGCGCGGGAACACGTCCAAAGCGCCTTGCAGAGCTGATAAAGGCCGTGTGTCCATCACAAGCATGTCACTGCCCCAAGGACAGAGCACACCCTGGCCCTGGGGTCTTCTTCCAGGACTCTCACCCTTCTGGGGGCTTGACTCCTACAGCTTGCTCGCCCTTGCCATCTTCTGCTTTCAGCCCCTGTGATGCCAAGGGGGAAAGCTGCCTTTGATGAAGGGCGCTCTTCTCAGTAGGACGTCCTGCAAGTGAGACAGAAGAAACCTCCTCAGTACAACGTCATCTTTGTGGCAGCCCAGACAAGAAGCATATGCAGAGCTGCTCAGTCCTGTGGGGAAACGAGCTGTGGCAGCACTCCTCAGGGCCTTGGGGGTCTCATTTCCCGGGAGGACTCAGGCAGCAGTGAACCCTTTCTCTCATCCAATTCCGCAGGTCCAGAGTGCAACTTTCACCCCTGTGGTATTCCTCATCTAGGATCCTTTTTCCCTAGGACATCTTTGGAGAAGCGGGGCTTGCCAGCATAAGATGGAGACCTCACAGAGCCTCTCTGGGGCAAACAACTTCAGCCAAGGGGAAGAGGTCCCCGGCTGTCTGCACTGCTCTCAGACACGCTTGCAGCTGTGGGCACCATCAGTCCAAAGACGCTGTTTCGGAGGAGTCAGCGAGCAATTCCAGAAGAAGGGATCAAGCTACCAGCTCCCAAGTGCCCAGTGTTGGAGCAAACGCTTGGAGACACTTGACAATCTTCCCAACACAGCTTTACTCATGAAATGCAAACAGGGTGAAACCACCGGCTGTACCAACCGTCCTCTTCCTTCTGCTTAACGGCAGCAGTTGCTGCTCAGAGTGAGGGTGGACCGTAGTCCTTCTTGTCTCCCTCCGGCACAAACACACGCCTCAAACAAAAAAAGCCTGGGCAAGATACAGCAGGGAAGGGCGCACAGTGGGGATGTGCTCTTCAGCAAACCAGCCCCAGCCGGGAGCGTCACGCTACCCAAGGGTCTTCTTCCATAGCGAGCCCCTGAAGGCTGATTAGTTGGGGCAAACGCAGCCACCAGACGGGCATTTTGCTGCCCCACCCATCACCTCGGAGAAAGGCTTTCTTTCCCTGGCACCAAGGGCACAAGGGAAACCTGTGAGGCTCTGTCAGGACCCCCCCAGTTCTTTGTCTTCTTTCTCACTCCCCTTACCTGGGCTTTCTTCCACATGTCGTGGGAGTGACTTGTGAAACTCAGGAGCGCAAGATGGTGCTTGGGCAACCTGAGATCTGGAAAGCAGAAGACAACAAAAATGAAGCCATGATGAGCATCTCGCCAAACCCCACCGCACCCTTGCCCTCCAGCAAGAAAATGCCCATCGCAGGAACACGTCCAAAGCGCCTTGCAGAGCTGATAAAGGCCGTGTGTCCATCACAAGCATGTCACTGCCCCAAGGACAGAGCACACCGTGGCCCTGGGGTCTTCTTCCAAGACTCTCACCCTTCTGGGGGCTTGACTCCTACAGCTTGCTCGCCCTTGCCATCTTCTGCTTTCAGCCCCTGTGATGCCAAGGGGGAAAGCTGCCTTTGATGAAGGGGGCTCTTCTCAGGAGGACATCCTGCAAGTGAGACAGAAGAAACCTCCTCAGTACAACGTCATCTTTGTGGCAGCCCAGACAAGAAGCACATTCAGAGCTGCTCAGTCCTGTAGGGAAACCAGCTGTGGCAGCACTCCTCAGGGCCTTGGGGATCTGATTTCCCGGGAGGACTCAGGCAGCAGTGAACCCTTTCTCTCATCCAATTCCGCAGGTCCAGAGTGCAACTTTCACCCCTGTGGTATTCCTCATCTAGGATCCTTTTTCCCTAGGACATCTTTGGAGAAGCGGGGCTTGCCAGCATAAGATGGAGACCTCACAGAGCCTCTCTGGGGCAAACAACTTCAGCCAAGGGGAAGAGGTCCCCGGCTGTCTGCACTGCTCTCAGACACGCTTGCAGCTGTGGGCACCATCAGTCCAAAGACGCTGTTTCGGAGGAGTCAGCGAGCAATTCCAGAAGAAGGGATCAAGCTAACAGCTCCCAAGTGCCCAGTGTTGGAGCAAACGCTTGGAGACACTTGACAATCTTCCCAACACAGCTTTACTCATGAAATGCAAACAGGGTGAAACCACCGGCTGTACCAACCATCCTCTTCCTTCTGCTTAACGGCAGCAGTTGCTGCTCAGAGTGAGGGTGGACCGTAGTCCTTCTTGTCTCCCTCCGGCACAAACACACGCCTCAAACAAAAAAAGCCTCGGCAAGATACAGCAGGGAACGGCGCGCAGTGGGGATGTGCTCTTCAGCAAACCAGCCCCAGCCGGGAGCGTCACGCTGCCCAAGGGTCTTCTTCCATAGCGAGCCCCTGAAGGCTGATTAGTTGGGGCAAACGCAGCCACCAGACGGGCATTTTGCTGCCCCACCCATCACCTCGGAGAAAGGCTTTCTTTCCCTGGCACCAAGGGCACAAGGGAAACCTGTGAGGCTCTGTCAGGACCCCCCCAGTTCTTTGTCTTCTTTCTCACTCCCCTTACCTGGGCGTTTTCCCACGTGTTGTCGTGGGAGTGACTTGTGAAACTCAGGAGCGGAAGATGGTGCTTGGGCAACCTGAGATCTGGAAAGCAGAAGACAACAAAAATGAAGCCATGATGAGCATCTCGCCAAACCCCACCGCACCCTTACCCTCCAGCAAGAAAATGCCCAGCGCGGGAACAAGTCCAAAGCGCCTTGCAGAGCTAATAAAGGCCGTGTGTCCATCACAAGCATGTCACTGCCCCAAGGACAGAGCACACCGTGGCCCTGGGGTCTTCTTCCAAGACTCTCACCTTTCTGGGGGCTTGACTCCTACCGCTTGCTCGCCCTTGCCATCTTCTTCTTTCAGCCCCTGTGATGCCAAGGGGGAAAGCTGCCTTTGATGAACGGGGCTCTTCTCAGTAGGACATCCTGCAAGTGAGACAGAAGAAACCTCCTCAGTACAACGTCATCTTTGTGGCAGCCCAGACAAGAAGCACATGCAGAACTGCTCAGTCCTGTAGGGAAACCAGCAGTGGCAGCACTCCTCAGGGCCTTGGGGGTCTCATTTCCCGGGAGGACTCAGGCAGCAGTGAACCCTTTCTCTCATCCAATTCCGCAGGTCCAGAGTGCAACTTTCACCCCTGTGGTATTCCTCATCTAGGATCCTTTTTCACTAGGACATCTTTGGAAAAGCAGGGCTTGCCAGCATAAGATGGAGACCTCACAGAGCCTCTCTGGGGCAAACAACTTCAGCCAAGGGGAAGAGGTCCCCGGCTATCTGCACTGCTCTCAGACACGCTTGCAGCTGTGGGCACCGTTAGCCCAAAGACGCTGTTTTGGAGGAGTCTGCGAGCAATTCAAAAGAAGGGATCAAGCTACCAGCTCCCAAGTGCCCAGTGTTGGAGCAAACGCTTGGAGACACTTGACAATCTTCCCAACACAGCTTTACTCATGAAATGCAAACAGGGTGAAACCACCAGCTGTACCAACCGTCCTCTTCCTTCTGCTTAACGGCAGCAGTTGCTGCTCAGAGTGAGGGTGGACCGTAGTCCTTCTTGTCTCCCTCCGGCACAAACACACGCCTCAAACAAAAAAAGCCTTGGCAAGATACAGCAGGGAACGGCGCGCAGTGGGGATGTGCTCTTCAGCAAACCAGCCCCAGCCGGGAGCATCACGCTGCCCAAGGGTCTTCTTCCATAGCGAGCCCCTGAAGGCTGATTAGTTGGGGCAAACGCAGCCACCAGACGGGCATTTTGCTGCCCCACCCATCACCTCGGAGAAAGGCTTTCTTTCCCTGGCACCAAGGGCACAAGGGAAACCTGTGAGGCTCTGTCAGGACCCCCCCAGTTCTTTGTCTTCTTTCTCACTCCCCTTACCTGGGCTTTCTTCCACATGTCGTGGGAGTGACTTGTGAAACTCAGGAGCGGAAGATGGTGCTTGGGCAACCTGAGATCTGGAAAGCAGAAGACAACAAAAATGAAGCCATGATGAGCATCTCGCCAAACCCCACCACACCCTTGCCCTCCAGCAAGAAAATGCCCAGCGCGGGAACACGTCCAAAGCGCCTTGCAGAGCTGATAAAGGCCGTGTGTCCATCACAAGCATGTCACTGCCCCAAGGACAGAGCACACCCTGGCCCTGGGGTCTTCTTCCAAGACTCTCACCCTTCTGGGGGCTTGACTCCTACAGCTTGCTCGCCCTTGCCATCTTCTGCTTTCAGCCCCTGTGATGCCAAGGGGGAAAGCTGCCTTTGATGAAGGGGGCTCTTCTCAGGAGGACATCCTGCAAGTGAGACAGAAGAAACCTCCTCAGTACAACGTCATCTTTGTGGCAGCCCAGACAAGAAGCACATGCAGAACTGCTCAGTCCTGTAGGGAAACCAGCTGTGGCAGCACTCCTCAGGGCCTTGGGGGTCTCATTTCCCGGGAGGACTCAGGCAGCAGTGAACCCTTTCTCTCATCCAATTCCGCAGGTCCAGAGTGCAACTTTCACCCCTGTGGTATTCCTCATCTAGGATCCTTTTTCCCTAGGACATCTTTGGAGAAGCGGGGCCTGCCAGCATAAGATGGAGACCTCACAGAGCCTCTCTGGGGCAAACAACTTCAGCCAAGGGGAAGAGGTCCCCGGCTGTCTGCACTGCTCTCAGACACGCTTGCAGCTGTGGGCACCACCAGTCCAAAGACACTGTTTCGGAGGAGTCTGCGAGCAATTCCACAAGAAGGGATCAAGCTACCAGCTCCCAAGTGCCCAGTGTTGGAGCAAACGCTTGGAGACACTTGACAATCTTCCCAACACAGCTTTACTCATGAAATGCAAACAGGGTGAAACCACCAGCTGTACCAACCGTCCTCTTCCTTCTGCTTAACGGCAGCAGTTGCTGCTCAGAGTGAGGGTGGACCGTAGTCCTTCTTGTCTCCCTCCGGCACAAACACACGCCTCAAACAAAAAAAGCCTTGGCAAGATACAGCAGGGAAGGGCGCGCAGTGGGGATGTGCTCTTCAGCAAACCAGCCCCAACCGGGAGCGTCACGCTGCCCAAGGGTCTTCTTCCATAGCGAGCCCCTGAAGGCTGATTAGTTGGGGCAAACGCAGCCACCAGACGGGCATTTTGCTGCCCCACCCATCACCTCGGAGAAAGGCTTTCTTTCCCTGGCACCAAGGGCACAAGGGAAACCTGTGAGGCTCTGTCAGGACCCCCCCAGTTCTTTGTCTTCTTTCTCACTCCCCTTACCTGGGCTTTCTTCCACATGTCGTGGGAGTGACTTGTGAAACTCAGGAGCGGAAGATGGTGCTTGGGCAACCTGAGATCTGGAAAGCAGAAGACAACAAAAATGAAGCCATGATGAGCATCTCGCCAAACCCCACCACACCCTTGCCCTCCAGCAAGAAAATGCCCAGCGCGGGAACACGTCCAAAGCGCCTTGCAGAGCTGATAAAGGCCGTGTGTCCATCACAAGCATGTCACTGCCCCAAGGACAGAGCACACCCTGGCCCTGGGGTCTTCTTCCAAGACTCTCACCTTTCTGGGGGCTTGACTCCTACAACTTGCTCGCCCTTGCCATCTTCTGCATTCAGCCCCCGTGATGCCAAGGGGGAAAGCTGCCTCCGACGAAGGGGGCTGCTCTCAGGAGGACGCCCTGCAAGTGAGACAGAAGAAACCTCCTCAGTACAACGTCATCTTTGTGGCAGCCCAGACAAGAAGCACATGCAGAACTGCTCAGTCCTGTAGGGAAACCAGCTGTGGCAGCACTCCTCAGGGCCTTGGGGGTCTCATTTCCCGGGAGGACTCAGGCAGCAGTGAACCCTTTCTCTCATCCAATTCCGCAGGTCCAGAGTGCAACTTTCACCCCTGTGGTATTCCTCATCTAGGATCCTTTTTCCCTAGGACATCTTTGGAGAAGCGGGGCTTGCCAGCATAAGATGGAGACCTCACAGAGCCTCTCTGGGGCAAACAACTTCAGCCAAGGGGAAGAGGTCCCCGGCTGTCTGCACTGCTCTCAGACACGCTTGCAGCTGTGGGCACCACCAGTCCAAAGACACTGTTTCGGAGGAGTCTGCGAGCAATTCCAGAAGAAGGGATCAAGCTAACAGCTCCCAAGTGCCCAGTGTTGGAGCAAACGCTTGGAGACACTTGACAATCTTCCCAACACAGCTTTACTCATGAAATGCAAACAGGGTGAAACCACCGGCTGTACCAACCGTCCTCTTCCTTCTGCTTAACGGCAGCAGTTGCTGCTCAGATTGAGGGTGGACCGTAGTCCTTCTTGTCTCCCTCCGGCACAAACACACGCCTCAAACAAAAAAAGCCTTGGCAAGATACAGCAGGGAACGGCGCGCAGTGGGGATGTGCTCTTCAGCAAACCAGCCCCAGCCGGGAGCGTCACGCTGCCCAAGGGTCTTCTTCCATAGCGAGCCCCTGAAGGCTGATTAGTTGGGGCAAACGCAGCCACCAGACGGGCATTTTGCTGCCCCACCCATCACCTCGGAGAAAGGCTTTCTTTCCCTGGCACCAAGGGCACAAGGGAAACCTGTGAGGCTCTGTCAGGACCCCCCCAGTTCTTTGTCTTCTTTCTCACTCCCCTTACCTGGGCTTTCTTCCACATGTCGTGGGAGTGACTTGTGAAACTCAGGAGCGGAAGATGGTGCTTGGGCAACCTGAGATCTGGAAAGCAGAAGACAACAAAAATGAAGCCATGATGAGCATCTCGCCAAACCCCACCACACCCTTGCCCTCCAGCAAGAAAATGCCCAGCGCGGGAACACGTCCAAAGCGCCTTGCAGAGCTGATAAAGGCCGTGTGTCCATCACAAGCATGTCACTGCCCCAAGGACAGAGCACACCCTGGCCCTGGGGTCTTCTTCCAAGACTCTCACCCTTCTGGGGGCTTGACTCCTACAGCTTGCTCGCCCTTGCCATCTTCTGCTTTCAGCCCCTGTGATGCCAAGGGGGAAAGCTGCCTTTGATGAAGGGCGCTCTTCTCAGGAGGACGCCCTGCAAGTGAGACAGAAGAAACCTCCTCAGTACAACGTCATCTTTGTGGCAGCCCAGACAAGAAGCACATGCAGAACTGCTCAGTCCTGTAGGGAAACCAGCTGTGGCAGCACTCCTCAGGGCCTTGGGGGTCTCATTTCCCGGGAGGACTCAGGCAGCAGTGAACCCTTTCTCTCATCCAATTCCGCAGGTCCAGAGTGCAACTTTCACCCCTGTGGTATTCCTCATCTAGGATCCTTTTTCCCTAGGACATCTTTGGAGAAGCGGGGCTTGCCAGCATAAGATGGAGACCTCACAGAGCCTCTCTGGGGCAAACAACTTCAGCCAAGGGGAAGAGGTCCCCGGCTGTCTGCACTGCTCTCAGACACGCTTGCAGCTGTGGGCACCACCAGTCCAAAGACACTGTTTCGGAGGAGTCAGCGAGCAATTCCAGAAGAAGGGATCAAGCTAACAGCTCCCAAGTGCCCAGTGTTGGAGCAAACGCTTGGAGACACTTGACAATCTTCCCAACACAGCTTTACTCATGAAATGCAAACAGGGTGAAACCACCGGCTGTACCAACCGTCCTCTTCCTTCTGCTTAACGGCAGCAGTTGCTGCTCAGAGTGAGGGTGGACCGTAGTCCTTCTTGTCTCCCTCCGGCACAAACACACGCCTCAAACAAAAAAAGCCTCGGCAAGATACAGCAGGGAAGGGCGCGCAGTGGGGATGTGCTCTTCAGCAAACCAGCCCCAGCCGGGAGCGTCACGCTGCCCAAGGGTCTTCTTCCATAGCGAGCCCCTGAAGGCTGATTAGTTGGGGCAAACGCAGCCACCAGACGGGCATTTTGCTGCCCCACCCATCACCTCGGAGAAAGGCTTTCTTTCCCTGGCACCAAGGGCACAAGGGAAACCTGTGAGCCTCTGTCAGGACCCCCCCAGTTCTTTGTCTTCTTTCTCACTCCCCTTACCTGGGCTTTCTTCCACATGTCGTGCGAGTGACTTGTGAAACTCAGGAGCGGAAGATGGTGCTTGGGCAACCTGAGATCTGGAAAGCAGAAGACAACAAAAATGAAGCCATGATGAGCATCTCGCCAAACCCCACCGCACCCTTGCCCTCCAGCAAGAAAATGCCCAGCGCGGGAACACGTCCAAAGCGCCTTACAGAGATGATAAAGGCCGTGTGTCCATCACAAGCATGTCACTGCCCCAAGGACAGAGCACACCCTGGCCCTGGGGTCTTCTTCCAAGACTCTCACCTTTCTGGGGGCTTGACTCCTACAACTTGCTCGCCCTTGCCATCTTCTGCATTCAGCCCCCGTGATGCCAAGGGGGAAAGCTGCCTCCGACGAAGGGGGCTGCTCTCAGGAGGACGCCCTGCAAGTGAGACAGAAGAAACCTCCTCAGTACAACGTCATCTTTGTGGCAGCCCAGACAGGACGCACATGCAGAGCTGCTCAGTCCTGTGGGGAAACCAGCTGTGGCAGCACTCCTCAGGGCCTTGGGGGTCTCATTTCCCGGGAGGACTCAGGCAGCAGTGAACCCTTTCTCTCATCCAATTCCGCAGGTCCAGAGTGCAACTTTCACCCCTGTGGTATTCCTCATCTAGGATCCTTTTTCCCTAGGACATCTTTGGAAAAGCGGGGCTTGCCAGCATAAGATGGAGACCTCACAGAGCCTCTCTGGGGCAAACAACTTCAGCCAAGGGGAAGAGGTCCCCGGCTGTCTGCACTGCTCTCAGACACGCTTGCAGCTGTGGGCACCACCAGTCCAAAGACGCTGTTTCGGAGGAGTCTGCGAGCAATTCCAGAAGAAGGGATCAAGCTAACAGCTCCCAAGTGCCCAGTGTTGGAGCAAACGCTTGGAGACACTTGACAATCTTCCCAACACAGCTTTACTCATGAAATGCAAACAGGGTGAAACCACCGGCTGTACCAACCGTCCTTTTCCTTCTGCTTAACGGCAGCAGTTGCTGCTCAGATTGAGGGTGGACCGTAGTCCTTCTTGTCTCCCTCCGGCACAAACACACGCCTCAAACAAAAAAAGCCTTGGCAGATACAGCAGGGAACGGCGCGCAGTGGGGATGTGCTCTTCAGCAAACCAGCCCCAGCCGGGAGCGTCACGCTGCCCAAGGGTCTTCTTCCATAGCGAGCCCCTGAAGGCTGATTAGTTGGGGCAAACGCAGCCACCAGACGGGCATTTTGCTGCCCCACCCATCACCTCGGAGAAAGGCTTTCTTTCCCTGGCACCAAGGGCACAAGGGAAACCTGTGAGCCTCTGTCAGGACCCCCCCAGTTCTTTGTCTTCTTTCTCACTCCCCTTACCTGGGCTTTCTTCCACATGTCGTGGGAGTGACTTGTGAAACTCAGGAGCGGAAGATGGTGCTTGGGCAACCTGAGATCTGGAAAGCAGAAGACAACAAAAATGAAGCCATGATGAGCATCTCGCCAAACCCCACCACACCCTTGCCCTCCAGCAAGAAAATGCCCAGCGCGGGAACACGTCCAAAGCGCCTTGCAGAGCTGATAAAGGCCGTGTGTCCATCACAAGCATGTCACTGCCCCAAGGACAGAGCACACCCTGGCCCTGGGGTCTTCTTCCAAGACTCTCACCCTTCTGGGGGCTTGACTCCTACAGCTTGCTCGCCCTTGCCATCTTCTGCTTTCAGCCCCTGTGATGCCAAGGGGGAAAGCTGCCTTTGATGAAGGGGGCTCTTCTCAGGAGGACATCCTGCAAGTGAGACAGAAGAAACCTCCTCAGTACAACGTCATCTTTGTGGCAGCCCAGACAAGAAGCACATGCAGAACTGCTCAGTCCTGTAGGGAAACCAGCTGTGGCAGCACTCCTCAGGGCCTTGGGGGTCTCATTTCCCGGGAGGACTCAGGCAGCAGTGAACCCTTTCTCTCATCCAATTCCGCAGGTCCAGAGTGCAACTTTCACCCCTGTGGTATTCCTCATCTAGGATCCTTTTTCCCTAGGACATCTTTGGAGAAGCGGGGCTTGCCAGCATAAGATGGAGACCTCACAGAGCCTCTCTGGGGCAAACAACTTCAGCCAAGGGGAAGAGGTCCCCGGCTGTCTGCACTGCTCTCAGACACGCTTGCAGCTGTGGGCACCACCAGTCCAAAGACACTGTTTCGGAGGAGTCTGCGAGCAATTCCAGAAGAAGGGATCAAGCTACCAGCTCCCAAGTGCCCAGTGTTGGAGCAAACGCTTGGAGACACTTGACAATCTTCCCAACACAGCTTTACTCATGAAATGCAAACAGGGTGAAACCACCAGCTGTACCAACCGTCCTCTTCCTTCTGCTTAACGGCAGCAGTTGCTGCTCAGAGTGAGGGTGGACCGTAGTCCTTCTTGTCTCCCTCCGGCACAAACACACGCCTCAAACAAAAAAAGCCTTGGCAAGATACAGCAGGGAACGACGCGCAGTGGGGATGTGCTCTTCAGCAAACCAGCCCCAGCCGGGAGCGTCACGCTGCCCAAGGGTCTTCTTCCATAGCGAGCCCCTGAAGGCTGATTAGTTGGGGCAAACGCAGCCACCAGACGGGCATTTTGCTGCCCCACCCATCACCTCGGAGAAAGGCTTTCTTTCCCTGGCACCAAGGGCACAAGGGAAACCTGTGAGCCTCTGTCAGGACCCCCCCAGTTCTTTGTCTTCTTTCTCACTCCCCTTACCTGGGCTTTCTTCCACATGTCGTGGGAGTGACTTGTGAAACTCAGGAGCGGAAGATGGTGCTTGGGCAACCTGAGATCTGGAAAGCAGAAGACAACAAAAATGAAGCCATGATGAGCATCTCGCCAAACCCCACCACACCCTTGCCCTCCAGCAAGAAAATGCCCAGCGCGGGAACACGTCCAAAGCGCCTTGCAGAGCTGATAAAGGCCGTGTGTCCATCACAAGCATGTCACTGCCCCAAGGACAGAGCACACCCTGGCCCTGGGGTCTTCTTCCAAGACTCTCACCCTTCTGGGGGCTTGACTCCTACAACTTGCTCGCCCTTGCCATCTTCTGCTTTCAGCCCCTGTGATGCCAAGGGGGAAAGCTGCCTTTGATGAAGGGGGCTCTTCTCAGGAGGACATCCTGCAAGTGAGACAGAAGAAACCTCCTCAGTACAACGTCATCTTTGTGGCAGCCCAGACAAGAAGCACATGCAGAGCTGCTCAGTCCTGTGGGGAAACCAGCTGTGGCAGCACTCCTCAGGGCCTTGGGGGTCTCATTTCCCGGGAGGACTCAGGCAGCAGTGAACCCTTTCTCTCATCCAATTCCGCAGGTCCAGAGTGCAACTTTCACCCCTGTGGTATTCCTCATCTAGGATCCTTTTTCCCTAGGACATCTTTGGAGAAGCGGGGCTTGCCAGCATAAGATGGAGACCTCACAGAGCCTCTCTGGGGCAAACAACTTCAGCCAAGGGGAAGAGGTCCCCGGCTGTCTGCACTGCTCTCAGACACGCTTGCAGCTGTGGGCACCACCAGTCCAAAGACACTGTTTCGGAGGAGTCTGCGAGCAATTCCAGAAGAAGGGATCAAGCTAACAGCTCCCAAGTGTCCAGTGTTGGAGCAAACGCTTGGAGACACTTGACAATCTTCCCAACACAGCTTTACTCATGAAATGCAAACAGGGTGAAACCACCAGCTGTACCAACCGTCCTCTTCCTTCTGCTTAACGGCAGCAGTTGCTGCTCAGAGTGAGGGTGGACCGTAGTCCTTCTTGTCTCCCTCCGGCACAAACACACGCCTCAAACAAAAAAAGCCTTGGCAAGATACAGCAGGGAACGGCGCGCAGTGGGGATGTGCTCTTCAGCAAACCAGCCCCAGCCGGGAGCGTCACGCTGCCCAAGGGTCTTCTTCCATAGCGAGCCCCTGAAGGCTGATTAGTTGGGGCAAACGCAGCCACCAGACGGGCATTTTGCTGCCCCACCCATCACCTCGGAGAAAGGCTTTCTTTCCCTGGCACCAAGGGCACAAGGGAAACCTGTGAGGCTCTGTCAGGACCCCCCCAGTTCTTTGTCTTCTTTCTCACTCCCCTTACCTGGGCTTTCTTCCACATGTCGTGGGAGTGACTTGTGAAACTCAGGAGCGGAAGATGGTGCTTGGGCAACCTGAGATCTGGAAAGCAGAAGACAACAAAAATGAAGCCATGATGAGCATCTCGCCAAACCCCACCGCACCCTTGCCCTCCAGCAAGAAAATGCCCAGCGCGGGAACACGTCCAAAGCGCCTTACAGAGCTGATAAAGGCCGTGTGTCCATCACAAGCATGTCACTGCCCCAAGGACAGAGCACACCCTGGCCCTGGGGTCTTCTTCCAAGACTCTCACCTTTCTGGGGGCTTGACTCCTACAACTTGCTCGCCCTTGCCATCTTCTGCATTCAGCCCCCGTGATGCCAAGGGGGAAAGCTGCCTCCGACGAAGGGGGCTGCTCTCAGGAGGACGCCCTGCAAGTGAGACAGAAGAAACCTCCTCAGTACAACGTCATCTTTGTGGCAGCCCAGACAAGAAGCACATGCAGAACTGCTCAGTCCTGTGGGGAAACCAGCTGTGGCAGCACTCCTCAGGGCCTTGGGGGTCTCATTTCCCGGGAGGACTCAGGCAGCAGTGAACCCTTTCTCTCATCCAATTCCGCAGGTCCAGAGTGCAACTTTCACCCCTGTGGTATTCCTCATCTAGGATCCTTTTTCCCTAGGACATCTTTGGAGAAGCGGGGCTTGCCAGCATAAGATGGAGACCTCACAGAGCCTCTCTGGGGCAAACAACTTCAGCCAAGGGGAAGAGGTCCCCGGCTGTCTGCACTGCTCTCAGACACGCTTGCAGCTGTGGGCACCACCAGTCCAAAGACGCTGTTTCGGAGGAGTCTGCGAGCAATTCCAGAAGAAGGGATCAAGCTAACAGCTCCCAAGTGCCCAGTGTTGGAGCAAACGCTTGGAGACACTTGACAATCTTCCCAACACAGCTTTACTCATGAAATGCAAACAGGGTGAAACCACCGGCTGTACCAACCGTCCTTTTCCTTCTGCTTAACGGCAGCAGTTGCTGCTCAGATTGAGGGTGGACCGTAGTCCTTCTTGTCTCCCTCCGGCACAAACACACGCCTCAAACAAAAAAAGCCTTGGCAGATACAGCAGGGAACGGCGCGCAGTGGGGATGTGCTCTTCAGCAAACCAGCCCCAGCCGGGAGCGTCACGCTGCCCAAGGGTGTTCTTCCATAGCGAGCCCCTGAAGGCTGATTAGTTGGGGCAAACGCAGCCACCAGACGGGCATTTTGCTGCCCCACCCATCACCTCGGAGAAAGGCTTTCTTTCCCTGGCACCAAGGGCACAAGGGAAACCTGTGAGCCTCTGTCAGGACCCCCCCAGTTCTTTGTCTTCTTTCTCACTCCCCTTACCTGGGCTTTCTTCCACATGTCGTGGGAGTGACTTGTGAAACTCAGGAGCGGAAGATGGTGCTTGGGCAACCTGAGATCTGGAAAGCAGAAGACAACAAAAATGAAGCCATGATGAGCATCTCGCCAAACCCCACCACACCCTTGCCCTCCAGCAAGAAAATGCCCAGCGCGGGAACACGTCCAAAGCGCCTTGCAGAGCTGATAAAGGCCGTGTGTCCATCACAAGCATGTCACTGCCCCAAGGACAGAGCACACCCTGGCCCTGGGGTCTTCTTCCAAGACTCTCACCCTTCTGGGGGCTTGACTCCTACAGCTTGCTCGCCCTTGCCATCTTCTGCTTTCAGCCCCTGTGATGCCAAGGGGGAAAGCTGCCTTTGATGAAGGGGGCTCTTCTCAGGAGGACATCCTGCAAGTGAGACAGAAGAAACCTCCTCAGTACAACGTCATCTTTGTGGCAGCCCAGACAAGAAGCACATGCAGAGCTGCTCAGTCCTGTAGGGAAACCAGCTGTGGCAGCACTCCTCAGGGCCTTGGGGGTCTCATTTCCCGGGAGGACTCAGGCAGCAGTGAACCCTTTCTCTCATCCAATTCCGCAGGTCCAGAGTGCAACTTTCACCCCTGTGGTATTCCTCATCTAGGATCCTTTTTCCCTAGGAAATCTTTGGAGAAGCGGGGCTTGCCAGCATAAGATGGAGACCTCACAGAGCCTCTCTGGGGCAAACAACTTCAGCCAAGGGGAAGAGGTCCCCGGCTGTCTGCACTGCTCTCAGACACGCTTGCAGCTGTGGGCACCACCAGTCCAAAGACACTGTTTCGGAGGAGTCTGCGAGCAATTCCAGAAGAAGGGATCAAGCTACCAGCTCCCAAGTGCCCAGTGTTGGAGCAAACGCTTGGAGACACTTGACAATCTTCCCAACACAGCTTTACTCATGAAATGCAAACAGGGTGAAACCACCAGCTGTACCAACCGTCCTCTTCCTTCTGCTTAACGGCAGCAGTTGCTGCTCAGAGTGAGGGTGGACCGTAGTCCTTCTTGTCTCCCTCCGGCACAAACACACGCCTCAAACAAAAAAAGCCTTGGCAAGATACAGCAGGGAACGACGCGCAGTGGGGATGTGCTCTTCAGCAAACCAGCCCCAGCCGGGAGCGTCACGCTGCCCAAGGGTCTTCTTCCATAGCGAGCCCCTGAAGGCTGATTAGTTGGGGCAAACGCAGCCACCAGACGGGCATTTTGCTGCCCCACCCATCACCTCGGAGAAAGGCTTTCTTTCCCTGGCACCAAGGGCACAAGGGAAACCTGTGAGCCTCTGTCAGGACCCCCCCAGTTCTTTGTCTTCTTTCTCACTCCCCTTACCTGGGCTTTCTTCCACATGTCGTGGGAGTGACTTGTGAAACTCAGGAGCGGAAGATGGTGCTTGGGCAACCTGAGATCTGGAAAGCAGAAGACAACAAAAATGAAGCCATGATGAGCATCTCGCCAAACCCCACCACACCCTTGCCCTCCAGCAAGAAAATGCCCAGCGCGGGAACACGTCCAAAGCGCCTTGCAGAGCTGATAAAGGCCGTGTGTCCATCACAAGCATGTCACTGCCCCAAGGACAGAGCACACCCTGGCCCTGGGGTCTTCTTCCAAGACTCTCACCCTTCTGGGGGCTTGACTCCTACAGCTTGCTCGCCCTTGCCATCTTCTGCTTTCAGCCCCTGTGATGCCAAGGGGGAAAGCTGCCTTTGATGAAGGGGGCTCTTCTCAGGAGGACATCCTGCAAGTGAGACAGAAGAAACCTCCTCAGTACAACGTCATCTTTGTGGCAGCCCAGACAAGAAGCACATGCAGAACTGCTCAGTCCTGTAGGGAAACCAGCTGTGGCAGCACTCCTCAGGGCCTTGGGGGTCTCATTTCCCGGGAGGACTCAGGCAGCAGTGAACCCTTTCTCTCATCCAATTCCGCAGGTCCAGAGTGCAACTTTCACCCCTGTGGTATTCCTCATCTAGGATCCTTTTTCCCTAGGACATCTTTGGAGAAGCGGGGCTTGCCAGCATAAGATGGAGACCTCACAGAGCCTCTCTGGGGCAAACAACTTCAGCCAAGGGGAAGAGGTCCCCGGCTGTCTGCACTGCTCTCAGACACGCTTGCAGCTGTGGGCACCACCAGTCCAAAGACACTGTTTCGGAGGAGTCTGCGAGCAATTCCAGAAAAAGGGATCAAGCTACCAGCTCCCAAGTGTCCAGTGTTGGAGCAAACGCTTGGAGACACTTGACAATCTTCCCAACACAGCTTTACTCATGAAATGCAAACAGGGTGAAACCACCAGCTGTACCAACCGTCCTCTTCCTTCTGCTTAACGGCAGCAGTTGCTGCTCAGAGTGAGGGTGGACCGTAGTCCTTCTTGTCTCCCTCCGGCACAAACACACGCCTCAAACAAAAAAAGCCTTGGCAAGATACAGCAGGGAACGGCGCGCAGTGGGGATGTGCTCTTCAGCAAACCAGCCCCAGCCGGGAGCGTCACGCTGCCCAAGGGTCTTCTTCCATAGCGAGCCCCTTAAGGCTGATTAGTTGGGGCAAACGCAGCCACCAGACGGGCATTTTGCTGCCCCACCCATCACCTCGGAGAAAGGCTTTCTTTCCCTGGCACCAAGGGCACAAGGGAAACCTGTGAGGCTCTGTCAGGACCCCCCCAGTTCTTTGTCTTCTTTCTCACTCCCCTTACCTGGGCTTTCTTCCACATGTCGTGGGAGTGACTTGTGAAACTCAGGAGCGGAAGATGGTGCTTGGGCAACCTGAGATCTGGAAAGCAGAAGACAACAAAAATGAAGCCATGATGAGCATCTCGCCAAACCCCACCACACCCTTGCCCTCCAGCAAGAAAATGCCCAGCGCGGGAACACGTCCAAAGCGCCTTGCAGAGCTGATAAAGGCCGTGTGTCCATCACAAGCATGTCACTGCCCCAAGGACAGAGCACACCCTGGCCCTGGGGTCTTCTTCCAAGACTCTCACCCTTCTGGGGGCTTGACTCCTACAGCTTGCTCGCCCTTGCCATCTTCTGCTTTCAGCCCCTGTGATGCCAAGGGGGAAAGCTGCCTTTGATGAAGGGGGCTCTTCTCAGGAGGACATCCTGCAAGTGAGACAGAAGAAACCTCCTCAGTACAACGTCATCTTTGTGGCAGCCCAGACAAGAAGCACATGCAGAGCTGCTCAGTCCTGTGGGGAAACCAGCTGTGGCAGCACTCCTCAGGGCCTTGGGGGTCTCATTTCCCGGGAGGACTCAGGCAGCAGTGAACCCTTTCTCTCATCCAATTCCGCAGGTCCAGAGTGCAACTTTCACCCCTGTGGTATTCCTCATCTAGGATCCTTTTTCCCTAGGACATCTTTGGAGAAGCGGGGCTTGCCAGCATAAGATGGAGACCTCACAGAGCCTCTCTGGGGCAAACAACTTCAGCCAAGGGGAAGAGGTCCCCGGCTGTCTGCACTGCTCTCAGACACGCTTGCAGCTGTGGGCACCACCAGTCCAAAGACACTGTTTCGGAGGAGTCTGCGAGCAATTCCAGAAGAAGGGATCAAGCTAACAGCTCCCAAGTGTCCAGTGTTGGAGCAAACGCTTGGAGACACTTGACAATCTTCCCAACACAGCTTTACTCATGAAATGCAAACAGGGTGAAACCACCAGCTGTACCAACCGTCCTCTTCCTTCTGCTTAACGGCAGCAGTTGCTGCTCAGAGTGAGGGTGGACCGTAGTCCTTCTTGTCTCCCTCCGGCACAAACACACGCCTCAAACAAAAAAAGCCTTGGCAAGATACAGCAGGGAACGGCGCGCAGTGGGGATGTGCTCTTCAGCAAACCAGCCCCAGCCGGGAGCGTCACGCTGCCCAAGGGTCTTCTTCCATAGCGAGCCCCTGAAGGCTGATTAGTTGGGGCAAACGCAGCCACCAGACGGGCATTTTGCTGCCCCACCCATCACCTCGGAGAAAGGCTTTCTTTCCCTGGCACCAAGGGCACAAGGGAAACCTGTGAGGCTCTGTCAGGACCCCCCCAGTTCTTTGTCTTCTTTCTCACTCCCCTTACCTGGGCTTTCTTCCACATGTCGTGGGAGTGACTTGTGAAACTCAGGAGCGGAAGATGGTGCTTGGGCAACCTGAGATCTGGAAAGCAGAAGACAACAAAAATGAAGCCATGATGAGCATCTCGCCAAACCCCACCGCACCCTTGCCCTCCAGCAAGAAAATGCCCAGCGCGGGAACACGTCCAAAGCGCCTTACAGAGCTGATAAAGGCCGTGTGTCCATCACAAGCATGTCACTGCCCCAAGGACAGAGCACACCCTGGCCCTGGGGTCTTCTTCCAAGACTCTCACCTTTCTGGGGGCTTGACTCCTACAACTTGCTCGCCCTTGCCATCTTCTGCATTCAGCCCCCGTGATGCCAAGGGGGAAAGCTGCCTCCGACGAAGGGGGCTGCTCTCAGGAGGACGCCCTGCAAGTGAGACAGAAGAAACCTCCTCAGTACAACGTCATCTTTGTGGCAGCCCAGACAAGAAGCACATGCAGAACTGCTCAGTCCTGTGGGGAAACCAGCTGTGGCAGCACTCCTCAGGGCCTTGGGGGTCTCATTTCCCGGGAGGACTCAGGCAGCAGTGAACCCTTTCTCTCATCCAATTCCGCAGGTCCAGAGTGCAACTTTCACCCCTGTGGTATTCCTCATCTAGGATCCTTTTTCCCTAGGACATCTTTGGAGAAGCGGGGCTTGCCAGCATAAGATGGAGACCTCACAGAGCCTCTCTGGGGCAAACAACTTCAGCCAAGGGGAAGAGGTCCCCGGCTGTCTGCACTGCTCTCAGACACGCTTGCAGCTGTGGGCACCACCAGTCCAAAGACGCTGTTTCGGAGGAGTCTGCGAGCAATTCCAGAAGAAGGGATCAAGCTAACAGCTCCCAAGTGTCCAGTGTCGGAGCAAACGCTTGGAGACACTTGACAATCTTCCCAACACAGCTTTACTCATGAAATGCAAACAGGGTGAAACCACCGGCTGTACCAACCGTCCTCTTCCTTCTGCTTAACGGCAGCAGTTGCTGCTCAGAGTGAGGGTGGACCGTAGTCCTTCTTGTCTCCCTCCGGCACAAACACACGCCTCAAACAAAAAAAGCCTTGGCAAGATACAGCAGGGAACGGCGCGCAGTGGGGATGTGCTCTTCAGCAAACCAGCCCCAGCCGGGAGCGTCACGCTGCCCAAGGGTCTTCTTCCATAGCGAGCCCCTGAAGGCTGATTAGTTGGGGCAAACGCAGCCACCAGACGGGCATTTTGCTGCCCCACCCATCACCTCGGAGAAAGGCTTTCTTTCCCTGGCACCAAGGGCACAAGGGAAACCTGTGAGGCTCTGTCAGGACCCCCCCAGTTCTTTGTCTTCTTTCTCACTCCCCTTACCTGGGCTTTCTTCCACATGTCGTGGGAGTGACTTGTGAAACTCAGGAGCGGAAGATGGTGCTTGGGCAACCTGAGATCTGGAAAGCAGAAGACAACAAAAATGAAGCCATGATGAGCATCTCGCCAAACCCCACCGCACCCTTGCCCTCCAGCAAGAAAATGCCCAGCGCGGGAACACGTCCAAAGCGCCTTACAGAGCTGATAAAGGCCGTGTGTCCATCACAAGCATGTCACTGCCCCAAGGACAGAGCACACCCTGGCCCTGGGGTCTTCTTCCAAGACTCTCACCTTTCTGGGGGCTTGACTCCTACAACTTGCTCGCCCTTGCCATCTTCTGCATTCAGCCCCCGTGATGCCAAGGGGGAAAGCTGCCTCCGACGAAGGGGGCTGCTCTCAGGAGGACGCCCTGCAAGTGAGACAGAAGAAACCTCCTCAGTACAACGTCATCTTTGTGGCAGCCCAGACAAGAAGCACATGCAGAACTGCTCAGTCCTGTGGGGAAACCAGCTGTGGCAGCACTCCTCAGGGCCTTGGGGGTCTCATTTCCCGGGAGGACTCAGGCAGCAGTGAACCCTTTCTCTCATCCAATTCCGCAGGTCCAGAGTGCAACTTTCACCCCTGTGGTATTCCTCATCTAGGATCCTTTTTCCCTAGGACATCTTTGGAGAAGCGGGGCTTGCCAGCATAAGATGGAGACCTCACAGAGCCTCTCTGGGGCAAACAACTTCAGCCAAGGGGAAGAGGTCCCCGGCTGTCTGCACTGCTCTCAGACACGCTTGCAGCTGTGGGCACCACCAGTCCAAAGACGCTGTTTTGGAGGAGTCTGCGAGCAATTGCAGAAGAAGGGATCAAGCTACCAGCTCCCAAGTGCCCAGTGTTGGAGCAAACGCTTGGAGACACTTGACAATCTTCCCAACACAGCTTTACTCATGAAATGCAAACAGGGTGAAACCACCGGCTGTACCAACCGTCCTTTTCCTTCTGCTTAACGGCAGCAGTTGCTGCTCAGATTGAGGGTGGACCGTAGTCCTTCTTGTCTCCCTCCGGCACAAACACACGCCTCAAACAAAAAAAGCCTTGGCAGATACAGCAGGGAAGGGCGCGCAGTGGGGATGTGCTCTTCAGCAAACCAGCCCCAGCCGGGAGCGTCACGCTGCCCAAGGGTCTTCTTCCATAGCGAGCCCCTGAAGGCTGATTAGTTGGGGCAAACGCAGCCACCAGACGGGCATTTTGCTGCCCCACCCATCACCTCGGAGAAAGGCTTTCTTTCCCTGGCACCAAGGGCACAAGGGAAACCTGTGAGGCTCTGTCAGGACCCCCCCAGTTCTTTGTCTTCTTTCTCACTCCCCTTACCTGGGCTTTCTTCCACATGTCGTGGGAGTGACTTGTGAAACTCAGGAGCGGAAGATGGTGCTTGGGCAACCTGAGATCTGGAAAGCAGAAGACAACAAAATGAAGCCATGATGAGCATCTCGCCAAACCCCACCGCACCCTTGCCCTCCAGCAAGAAAATGCCCAGCGCGGGAACACGTCCAAAGCGCCTTACAGAGATGATAAAGGCCGTGTGTCCATCACAAGCATGTCACTGCCCCAAGGACAGAGCACACCCTGGCCCTGGGGTCTTCTTCCAAGACTCTCACCTTTCTGGGGGCTTGACTCCTACAACTTGCTCGCCCTTGCCATCTTCTGCATTCAGCCCCCGTGATGCCAAGGGGGAAAGCTGCCTCCGACGAAGGGGGCTGCTCTCAGGAGGACGCCCTGCAAGTGAGACAGAAGAAACCTCCTCAGTACAACGTCATCTTTGTGGCAGCCCAGACAAGAAGCACATGCAGAGCTGCTCAGTCCTGTGGGGAAACCAGCTGTGGCAGCACTCCTCAGGGCCTTGGGGATCTCATTTCCCGGGAGGACTCAGGCAGCAGTGAACCCTTTCTCTCATCCAATTCCGCAGGTCCAGAGTGCAACTTTCACCCCTGTGGTATTCCTCATCTAGGATCCTTTTTCCCTAGGACATCTTTGGAGAAGCGGGGCTTGCCAACATAAGATGGAGACCTCACAGAGCCTCTCTGGGGCAAACAACTTCAGCCAAGGGGAAGAGGTCCCCGGCTGTCTGCACTGCTCTCAGACACGCTTGCAGCTGTGGGCACCATCAGTCCAAAGACGCTGTTTCGGAGGAGTCAGCGAGCAATTCCAGAAGAAGGGATCAAGCTACCAGCTCCCAAGTGCCCAGTGTTGGAGCAAACGCTTGGAGACACTTGACAATCTTCCCAACACAGCTTTACTCATGAAATGCAAACAGGGTGAAACCACCGGCTGTACCAACCGTCCTCATCCTTCTGCTTAACAACAGCAGTTGCTGCTCAGATTGAGGGTGGACCATAGTCCTTCTTGTCTCCCTCCGGCACAAACACACGCCTCAAACAAAAAAAGCCTCGGCAAGATACAGCAGGGAACGGCGCGCAGTGGGGATGTGCTCTTCAGCAAACCAGCCCCAGCCGGGAGCGTCACGCTGCCCAAGGGTCTTCTTCCATAGCGAGCCCCTGAAGGCTGATTAGTTGGGGCAAACGCAGCCACCAGACGGGCATTTTGCTGCCCCACCCATCACCTCGGAGAAAGGCTTTCTTTCCCTGGCACCAAGGGCACAAGGGAAACCTGTGAGGCTCTGTCAGGACCCCCCCAGTTCTTTGTCTTCTTTCTCACTCCCCTTACCTGGGCTTTCTTCCACATGTCGTGGGAGTGACTTGTGAAACTCAGGAGCGGAAGATGGTGCTTGGGCAACCTGAGATCTGGAAAGCAGAAGACAACAAAAATGAAGCCATGATGAGCATCTCGCCAAACCCCACCGCACCCTTGCCCTCCAGCAAGAAAATGCCCAGCGCGGGAACACGTCCAAAGCGCCTTACAGAGCTGATAAAGGCCGTGTGTCCATCACAAGCATGTCACTGCCCCAAGGACAGAGCACACCCTGGCCCTGGGGTCTTCTTCCAAGACTCTCACCTTTCTGGGGGCTTGACTCCTACAACTTGCTCGCCCTTGCCATCTTCTGCATTCAGCCCCCGTGATGCCAAGGGGGAAAGCTGCCTCCGACGAAGGGGGCTGCTCTCAGGAGGACGCCCTGCAAGTGAGACAGAAGAAACCTCCTCAGTACAACGTCATCTTTGTGGCAGCCCAGACAAGAAGCACATGCAGAACTGCTCAGTCCTGTGGGGAAACCAGCTGTGGCAGCACTCCTCAGGGCCTTGGGGGTCTCATTTCCCGGGAGGACTCAGGCAGCAGTGAACCCTTTCTCTCATCCAATTCCGCAGGTCCAGAGTGCAACTTTCACCCCTGTGGTATTCCTCATCTAGGATCCTTTTTCCCTAGGACATCTTTGGAGAAGCGGGGCTTGCCAGCATAAGATGGAGACCTCACAGAGCCTCTCTGGGGCAAACAACTTCAGCCAAGGGGAAGAGGTCCCCGGCTGTCTGCACTGCTCTCAGACACGCTTGCAGCTGTGGGCACCACCAGTCCAAAGACGCTGTTTTGGAGGAGTCTGCGAGCAATTGCAGAAGAAGGGATCAAGCTACCAGCTCCCAAGTGCCCAGTGTTGGAGCAAACGCTTGGAGACACTTGACAATCTTCCCAACACAGCTTTACTCATGAAATGCAAACAGGGTGAAACCACCGGCTGTACCAACCGTCCTTTTCCTTCTGCTTAACGGCAGCAGTTGCTGCTCAGATTGAGGGTGGACCGTAGTCCTTCTTGTCTCCCTCCGGCACAAACACACGCCTCAAACAAAAAAAGCCTTGGCAGATACAGCAGGGAAGGGCGCGCAGTGGGGATGTGCTCTTCAGCAAACCAGCCCCAGCCGGGAGCGTCACGCTGCCCAAGGGTCTTCTTCCATAGCGAGCCCCTGAAGGCTGATTAGTTGGGGCAAACGCAGCCACCAGACGGGCATTTTGCTGCCCCACCCATCACCTCGGAGAAAGGCTTTCTTTCCCTGGCACCAAGGGCACAAGGGAAACCTGTGAGGCTCTGTCAGGACCCCCCCAGTTCTTTGTCTTCTTTCTCACTCCCCTTACCTGGGCTTTCTTCCACATGTCGTGGGAGTGACTTGTGAAACTCAGGAGCGGAAGATGGTGCTTGGGCAACCTGAGATCTGGAAAGCAGAAGACAACAAAATGAAGCCATGATGAGCATCTCGCCAAACCCCACCGCACCCTTGCCCTCCAGCAAGAAAATGCCCAGCGCGGGAACACGTCCAAAGCGCCTTACAGAGATGATAAAGGCCGTGTGTCCATCACAAGCATGTCACTGCCCCAAGGACAGAGCACACCCTGGCCCTGGGGTCTTCTTCCAAGACTCTCACCTTTCTGGGGGCTTGACTCCTACAACTTGCTCGCCCTTGCCATCTTCTGCATTCAGCCCCCGTGATGCCAAGGGGGAAAGCTGCCTCCGACGAAGGGGGCTGCTCTCAGGAGGACGCCCTGCAAGTGAGACAGAAGAAACCTCCTCAGTACAACGTCATCTTTGTGGCAGCCCAGACAAGAAGCACATGCAGAGCTGCTCAGTCCTGTGGGGAAACCAGCTGTGGCAGCACTCCTCAGGGCCTTGGGGATCTCATTTCCCGGGAGGACTCAGGCAGCAGTGAACCCTTTCTCTCATCCAATTCCGCAGGTCCAGAGTGCAACTTTCACCCCTGTGGTATTCCTCATCTAGGATCCTTTTTCCCTAGGACATCTTTGGAGAAGCGGGGCTTGCCAACATAAGATGGAGACCTCACAGAGCCTCTCTGGGGCAAACAACTTCAGCCAAGGGGAAGAGGTCCCCGGCTGTCTGCACTGCTCTCAGACACGCTTGCAGCTGTGGGCACCATCAGTCCAAAGACGCTGTTTCGGAGGAGTCAGCGAGCAATTCCAGAAGAAGGGATCAAGCTACCAGCTCCCAAGTGCCCAGTGTTGGAGCAAACGCTTGGAGACACTTGACAATCTTCCCAACACAGCTTTACTCATGAAATGCAAACAGGGTGAAACCACCGGCTGTACCAACCGTCCTCATCCTTCTGCTTAACAACAGCAGTTGCTGCTCAGATTGAGGGTGGACCATAGTCCTTCTTGTCTCCCTCCGGCACAAACACACGCCTCAAACAAAAAAAGCCTCGGCAAGATACAGCAGGGAACGGCGCGCAGTGGGGATGTGCTCTTCAGCAAACCAGCCCCAGCCGGGAGCGTCACGCTGCCCAAGGGTCTTCTTCCATAGCGAGCCCCTGAAGGCTGATTAGTTGGGGCAAACGCAGCCACCAGACGGGCATTTTGCTGCCCCACCCATCACCTCGGAGAAAGGCTTTCTTTCCCTGGCACCAAGGGCACAAGGGAAACCTGTGAGGCTCTGTCAGGACCCCCCCAGTTCTTTGTCTTCTTTCTCACTCCCCTTACCTGGGCTTTCTTCCACATGTCGTGGGAGTGACTTGTGAAACTCAGGAGCGGAAGATGGTGCTTGGGCAACCTGAGATCTGGAAAGCAGAAGACAACAAAAATGAAGCCATGATGAGCATCTCGCCAAACCCCACCGCACCCTTGCCCTCCAGCAAGAAAATGCCCAGCGCGGGAACACGTCCAAAGCGCCTTGCAGAGCTGATAAAGGCCGTGTGTCCATCACAAGCATGTCACTGCCCCAAGGACAGAGCACATCCTGGCCCTGGTGTCTTCTTCCAAGACTCTCACCTTTCTGGGGGCTTGACTCCTACAGCTTGCTTGCCCTTGCCATCTTCTGCTTTCAGCCCCCGTGATGCCAAGGGGGAAAGCTGCCTCCAACGAAGGGGGCTTTTCTCAGGAGGATGCCCTGCAAGTGAGACAGAAGAAACCTCCTCACAACAACGTCATCTTTGTGGCAGCTCAGACAAGAAGCACATGCAGAGCTGCTCAGTGCTGTGGGGAATCTGTCTACGACACTAATCCTGAGGGCCTTGGAGTTACGTTTCCCAGGAGGCCTCATGTCCTCTCTGACAGGCTGCATAGGAAAGATCACTTGGCAAGCTACAGTAGGGATATAATGGGGCGGAGCAGGGAGGTGTCCCCACTCAGACTCAGCAGATCAACTCCATCTGTGAGCAGTGGTCATGCATCGCGGAGCCTTGGCTCCCTTCCCCTGGCAGTAAGGAAACCTGCAAGCCTGTGTCAGGATTCATCCACTACTTTACCTTCTTTCTTTTGCTTCTCAGCCATGTCTGCTCCCAAGTCTCCCAGCTGTTGAGACTGGAACTCTGCCCTCGGTCTGGATGTCAGCCTGTTAACCACTTCACTGGAAAGGAGGTGAAAAGGCAGGAAGGTGACGCCAGTGCCGCACAAAACTCTGCTGCACACCCGCAGTCCAGCCGGAATGCGCCCCTTCCTTGTCAGATGCACTAACTGCCTTTCAGCGCCAATACAGACAGCGTTCCCAACGGATGTGTCTTGCTGCCACAAGTACCAGACCATCCCATGGCCCTTATCCGCTTCTCCAAGAGCCTCACCTCTTCCCAGGCCTCTCTGTACTGCCTTGTTTCCCTTTCGCCTTTTTGGGTCCACTCAGTTTGCTTGATGAATGCTTCTTTTGACGGTGAGGTCTCTCTTCTGGAGGGCTCCCCGGAACTGTGAAAGAAGACAGCTCCTCAGAAGAGCGTTTTGTGACCGCCCAGGCAAGCGGAGGTGCAGACCTGCTCAGTCTCGGCTTAGGAGTCGGACAGTCTTTACCTTCTTTCTCCCTGGATCCCTCTGCCTGGGAAAAGCCTTTGGCTGTTCCTCCAGGGTGTGGCTTAATCTCAAACCTGGAAGGAAGCAGACACAACCTGGAAGAAAGGGCTTCGCCTTCCCTTTGCTTCCAGTGACAGATACGGCCAGAAGTCATTGCAAGGCCTCTAGCTTTCTAGAACAGCACGTGCAGGCTGTTCAGCTCCTTGGAGGACTCCATCCGGGAAACGTGTGACACAGTCAAGAGCTTCCCCGGCTCCTTGGCAGTCCCTCCCTGATGCACCCTCGAGATTTGTACAGAGCCAGCTCTGTCCCACGCCTCATCGGTGGATCGGCTCAGCAGGGCTTGTCCCAGCACGGAGCTCTGCAGAGCCCCACAGCCTCCCTTTGCGCCAGCAAGTCCTTCCGTTTCTGCCCCTTGCTCCAAGGAGAAGTCACTCCGGAGACTCTTCATGTGCTGGAGTCTCAGGAAAACCAGGGAAATGTCCCCAACAGGGCGTGTACAGGTCAGGTCTTTGACCAGCCTTGAAGAGAGGCTTCTTGGGTACAATCAACCCACAGGGAAATTGCAAAGCTGTCTTCTGAAATTCTTTTTGCCATCACCCCATCTGGATCTATAACTGTGTTGGGAGGGTAAAGCACAATCCCTCTTCCAGGTTAATGCAGGTGAGGACAGGCAGAGTCAGGAAGGAGACAGAGGACGCATGGAGGTAGCTGGGAAGGCTTCCTTTAAGGAAGGAGTCTTCACTAACCTCAGGTGCAGGCAAGGTCTGGCAACGCAGCTCTGCCCAGCAGGAGCTGAGAAGCCAAGCAAAGGTACTCACGTGGGCAGCACGTGGATCCCCCTAGGACACATGTGGACATCGTCAGGTTTCTTGTCTGATATCACCTGAATCCTTGTCCATGGGTTCTGCAGAAGGCACAGAGACGTGGCAGATGAGTCCAAGGAAAGGAGCTCCTCCTTCACAAGGGCAGCAAGCTTTCCCACCGCTATAGCGTAGCTGCCTCAAGGAAACCCTCTGTGTCTTTCCCCACCAGCAGCCCTCCCGTAGCGTGAACAAGAGCTGCACGGTTGCGCTACAAGACTTGCCCTGGTCTTGCAGCCTTTCCCCAAGCCGCTGGGTGTGGGATCCCAGGCTAGAGGGGTGTTTGGCTTGAGCCGAGAGAACTCTTCTCTGGGCTTCCTCTGTAGCCAAGACCACCAGACGCAAGCAAGGAGCCCTACGGAAAGCTGGCGTTGCGGGGGGCCCTGCCTTGCCCAAGTGGTTCGACAATCCGGGCAGGCCAAGAGAAGCCATCTCCCGGGTCCTCTGAGAGGACCTCAGAAGACTGCCAAGGAGCCCTGGAAAAAATGTTAAACTTACAGACAGCAGACATTTCAATACAAGTCCAGTGCCATCGATGGCGAGGAGAAAGTCTTCGTAGTATCTCATTGTGAGGGTCCTGTTTCGGCTCATAAGGAGACCGATGCCCTTGAAAACAAGGTCAAAATCTTCTCCGAGCCCCGCGCCCCAGCTGAAGAGCACCACGATGTCATTCACGCATTCCCTCACTAGCTTCTCTGGAAGGGCCGTCTTTAGGGACAGCTGAGAATAGTCCAGGGGGACGATTTCGAGGTCATCTGGAAAATGGCAAAAGAGGAGCAAGGTCAGGTAGGCAGCAGCTCGGCAGGCTGAAGGAGCTGCCCACCCCACCAGCAATCCTGTGCTACAGACTTGTCTTGGGCAATGTCCTGGCCTAAACTCAAAGCCCTCCCCAAAACGCGGTATCAGGTAGAAGCGAGGGTTTCTTCCACGTGGAAGCAGGACAGAAGAAGGGTGGCCGTTGGGTAGGAGCCATGTGGAGGGTGCCAGCCCCGGAAGCTGTGCCACGCTCAGGCCATCAAAGACTGCACAGCAGCCTGGAGGGTCAGCCTGGCCATCCCACCCTGTGCCCTCACCACTGCTTGGAGGAGGTCTGAGCTTTCAGGACCTGAACCAGGTCTTGGCTTTGGACAAGGGGAAGATGTTCTCCAGCTCACAGCCCAAGGGCACCGCAAGGGGAAGCCAAGGCTTCACGCTGCCGCCTTACCAGGAATGTCTCTGTTGGCATGGCTGATCCCCTGAGCCTGTGCAACTCTCTCCGACAGATGAAATTTGGGTGCGATCACGTCCCTGTTCCGTTTGCTGCAGTGCTTTCTCAGCACGTAGAAAACGCCGAGCACGTCTACAGCCACACCCTGAAACCAGCAGAGAGCAGAGGAGCAGATGAAGAGCTTGAGATGCACAAATGGATGGAGGACTGGCCTCCTAAGATGGGTGGAAGGTAAAAGCCAAACAAGTATCTCAGTGCCACGCCAGGTCCATGGGGCTTTGGGGAATTGAGCAAGCCCTGAGGAGGGTGCCAGGCCATCGGCTGGGCCTCTGCCCTCCAGCAGCAAGGGCTACAAGTGGCCAGAAAGGCTCAAAGCCTCTCTTCTACTACAGCCAAATTCCCTTCTGGACATCCGCTCTCGAAGGAGCAGCTCTGTCACACCTTTGTGCCCCACTGGGGCATTTCCTCTGCTTTCCCGGGAGGGGGTAGATGCTCACACCTCATGGTAGGGGGCTGCCTGCCAGCTGATCATGGAAACCACTTCCAGGCACATGAAGGGCAAGGAAGTCATCAGGAGTTGTCAGCGTGGCTTCACCAAGGGGCTGTCATGCTGAACCAGCCTGATAACCTTCTGCGCTGACATGGGTGGCTTGGTAGATGAGGGGAGAGCAGTGGCTATCGCCTACCCAGACTTCATTAAGGTTTCTGACACTCTGTCATGAATTTCTTTATGAACCTCACAAAGGTCATGGCTGGGAGCTGCGTCAACAGCAGGAATGGCAGAGCAAGCACCCTGCCCACCCTGCCACGAGCAGCCATGGAGAGGGGGAGAGAGATGCTCCGCTGGAGCGGGAGGGAGGCCTTCTGTTCCCACGGGCTTTCTCCCAGGAAGGACAGTGAAGCCCAGGCAGGCATGGTGGCCGTGGTGCTGGTGCCCACCCTTTCCCCGAGCCGCTGGGTGTGGGCTCCCAGGCTGGAGGGGTGTTTGACTTGAGCCAAGGCAGCTCTTCCCTGGCCTCCACTGTAGCCAAGGCCATCGAATGGAAGCAAAGAGCTCTGTGGAAAGCTGGCATTGTGGCTGGCCCTGACTTGCCCAAGCGGTAGGGCGATCATAGCAGGCTGAGAGAAGCCCTGTCCCGAGTCCTCTGAAAGGACCTGGGAAGACTGCCAAGGAGCCCCTGCTGTAGGGCAGGGGGGCTGCCCCAGGCTGCTGCAAGCATCCAGGTCCCAGGAGGAAGGGCAGGAAAAGCCCACCTTGTTCAGCGCAATCTGCTGTAGCATGTACTCCGACACGCTGTCCCAAATCCTCGTGACTTCTGAGAAGCAAGGTGAGACAAGTCAGGCTCTGAGCCAGCGGCTCACCACCCTTCAGCACCGGCCCAGCCGCGGAGCAGATGGGCGCAGCTGTAATCAAACACACGGCAGAGGAAGGACGCGCACGGCTGGGGCTGCGGAGCCCACCTCTTGGCTGACTGCTGCCTGTCAGCCTCAGTGTAAGCCCAGGAGCGGGCTGGAGCTCAGCCAGGGGCAGCAGAAGGGGTTTGGGCACCCTGCTGCCTCCTCTGGGCAGGGGGAGGCTGTCCCCCAGCTCCAGGGCAGGGAATGACAAGAAGCACCAGTGGGAGAAACCCAGAGGCTGTGGCTGGATGCCCAGCGGAGGAGCCAAGCCAAGCCAGTTGGAAGGAAAGCCTCCGATTTCCAACACAGGCATTGCAGGGGTCTCTAGAGACCCAAGGGAGGTGCACAACACCTCAGCCTTCCTCAGACAGAACCTTTCCCTTCCCCTCCCCTTTCCCCTCCCTTTCCCTTCGCCTTCAGCAGCTCATCTCCAGGGTGGACCCTCTCCCTGAGGAAATGTCACCATGGACTTCCTCCCACCAGGAGGGTGGTGCTGTGCTCCCTGGGGCTTCTGGCATCCACAGGGTCTCCCCAGCTGGGACCAGTCAGGGTCCCCGAGGCACCCCGCACTTTTGGAAGCTAGTAACATGGCCGGAGGAGCTCCTGAAGGCCTCACCGTCCAGGCTGAGCAGCCTCAGTGCTGGGAGCTTGACGAAAGGAAACTTGATCATTTTGGCTGTGCTTCATGCCTTCTTCCCCACTCTCATCCTGCTTCTCCTCCAGTGCCCTGCAGGGAAGTGTGAGTGAGGGCTGGGGGCAGGCAGGACAGGGGCAGCGGTCACTGTGATGTCAGCACAGCGTCACAGTGCCACAGCATCACAGCATCACAGAGCGGTAGGGGTAGCAGTCATTGTGATGTCAACACAGCGTCACAGTACCACAGCATCACAGCATCACAGAGCGGTAGGGGTTGGGAGGGACCTCTGGAGATCAGCTAGTCCAGCCTAGGACTTCAAGCAGGACTTCAGGTCCTCTCCAGTCGCCGCCCTAATCTTTATGAGCCCCTTGGCTCTGCTGCCTGTGAGCTGCCGTCACCCACCAGCCCCTCTGGGCACCCTCGGAGCTCTGCTGTTTCCCTCTGGGCACCCTCAGATGCCCTCCCCTGGGATTGCCCATGCCCTGGTGCATCCCCTCCCCATACACACACCCCTCTGTAGGTGCAAAATCCGATGTTTGTTCTAGTTCACAACGAGAACAGCCTAACATTTGCTCTCTTGAAGTCCAGGGTGGCAGCACTGCTGTCCTTCTTTCTCATTACCCTGATAATTCTAAACTCAACCATCTCAAGATCCCTGTGGCCAAGGCCGGCACCTACCATCACATCTCCCACCAGTCCTTCTCCAGTCACAAAGAACAAGTCTAGGAGGGCATCTTTCCTAGTTGGCTCCCTGAGTACCTGCGACAAAAATTCTCTCCCACAAACTCCAGGGATTTCCCAGACCACTCGTCACTACTCCTACATAGAATCCACCATTTCTAGATAGACTCCACCATTCATAGACAGAATCCACCATTCACAGATAGAAACGTAGATAGGATCCACCATGCCTAACTAGAATGTCCAAAGGGATATTCCATCCCACATGACGTCTGCTCAGCAATATAAGCTGGGGAAAACAGGAAGAAGGGGGGGACGTTTGTTTCGCGTTTGTCGTCCAGAGCAACCGCTACGCGTACCGGAGCCCTACTTCCCAGGAAGTGGCTGGCCATCGCCTGCTGATGGGAAGTAGAGAATAAGATCTTTCGTTTTGCTTTTGCTTCCGCGTGTGGCTTTTGCTTCATTCAACTGTCTTTATCTGACCCACGTGCCCGTTGTTATATTTTCTCTCCCCTGTCCAGCTGAGGGGGTGAGAGTGATAGAGTGGCTTTGGTGGGTAGCTGGCATCTGGCCAGGGCCAAACCACCACAGGGCAAAAGGAGTACCTCAGGACATAAGTGTCCTGGTTTGGGCTAAACCACAACTGATTCTGGTTTAGTGCTTTTACTTTTCTGTTAAGTCTCTCGTAAGCAACTGAACTTTCTGAAATCAACAGCCTGTTTTTCCAGACAGTGACTGCTCCTAGCAGTGATAACACTTGATGTTTATAGTTCGTACCAAGGAATGGGATGCAGAGAGGCTCTTGCTTATACTTGTTCTTGTAGCGGCCAAGGTCACTGCTAAATCTTGTTCTGCGTGTTGGGGTGCCGGCAGTGAAGAGGGTCGCAAGCATGAAAAAGGTCGCACCTGCAGGGAGGAGCGAACCGGACAGGTGACCCAAACCTGGCCAACAGAGTATTCCATCCCATAGACGTCATGTTCAGCATAAAGCTGAGGGATCACGAGGGTCAATCTCTCTTCTTCAATGGCCGACATCTAAGGAGGGCTCTGTCTGTTCTTCTGTCATCGATCCCGACCCGTGCATCCCCGAATCCAGTGCCTGAGTCCAGCTCCTGCATCCCATCCCTGTCTGCTGCCGAATCCAGCCTGGGACTGCCCCTGTGCCAGCCCTGCAGCGTGGTGGTGACGGGTCGTCATCAGGGTGGGGGGAGCTGGGTTCAGTATTGGTGGTGTATCTATTTGTATATTTTGTATATATTTCATTATTTCCTTATTATTATCTCTTCTTTTATGGTTATTATTTCATTAAAGGTGTTTTAGTTTTCTTTTCCAAACCGTAAAGTCTCTCTCCCTTGCTCTCTCCTTTTCCCTTTTGGTAGGGGAGAGGGGTTAACAGAGAGCGTCTGTCATCTGTCCTAAGTGGGGACTTGCCCCTTCAAAGGAGGGTCTGGAGCAGAAAAATGAGGCTTTCACCCCTAGAAACTGAGCTATGGACCCTAAAACTGAGGCTTTGAGACCACAAACTATCCGCTTGCTGCACTCATTCCACAAGTTTTCCAAACTAATTACCAGCCGTGGGCCAGAAGATTGTTTTTCACAGTTTCTTTTAGGAATTGAAAAAAAAGAAAATCTCAGAAAGGTTAAAGTCACAAATGAGCTCTGCAGGTTTCAACCCGCGGCTGAACACGTTTTGTACCCTGTAAAGACGGCTGACTGCGCAGCACGCAGTGGAGGGCAGCTGCTGCACGGAGAGCCTGGCGGAGGTGATGCTGGGGGACACCAACCCCCTCTGGGGGGTGCCGGCCAGCCCCTTGCAGGACCCCAAGGGGAAGCGGGGCGGGGTGGTGACAGACCTCCCCAGCTGCCTGCCACTGAGTCCCCTGGAGGCTTTCAAGGAGAGCGCTCCGGAGAGTTCTCCCAAGACTGCAGAGGACTGTCCTGTGGGGAGTCCCAAGAAGAACCCGCTGAAGTGTCCCCTGGAGAGTCCCTGGCTGAGCCCCCTGTGCTTCCCGCTGCTTCGTCCCCTGGCCAGCCCCACAGCAGCCCCCCAGCATGATCCACCCTGCACGGCCCAGCAGCTGGAGAAGGTGCCGGAGCGGCAGCCCCAGGAGGTTGTGAGCCGCTTGCCGCTGATGCCGGCTGACGTCTCCGGCCAGGCACTGCCCAAAGCGGGAGAGGCGGGCGGCAAGCAGGCCAAGCGCCCTGCACCGGCCGACATGTCCAAGATGCAAGAGAGCTCCCCGCAGGACGACGACCCACCCAAGAAGAAGAAGAAGAAGAAGAAGAAGACGGCAACGTGCCACGTGGACAAAGACTCCAAAGCCCTGTGCGAGGGGCAGCTGGGCAGGGGCGGCGCGGCGGTGGGCGGCAGCAAGCAGCAGGCGGGCAGCAGCAGGCGACAAGCGGGTGGCATCAAGCGCAAGGCATCTGAGGACAACACTGCGCCCACCTTGGGGAACAAGCTGTCCTAGGTTACAGTGTAAAATGTGCCAAAAGGAAAAAAAAGTATTCTATTACCATCTTCAGGAGCTGTTGAGACCAGGTGGGGCGGTGCTCCCTGCCTCCCCCCTCTGGACTTTCTCCTGTTCATGGGCACAACAATGCCTTATCGCCTGACCCATCGATAACTCGCTCCTGGGCTATCTCCTGTTCATGGCCCATCAAGGAACTGCCTCACGACTCCCCATCCCATTGTGAGATGCTCCACCCTGGGGGGGGGGGGGGTGGGGGGGGGAAGGAGCCAAGCAGTCCATGCTAAATAAAAACTGAGATCTCGAACACCCTAGCAGCCTTCTTCCACTGGATTCCCAGAGGAGTTTTTCCCCCCACTGGAGTTCCAGAGGACAAGAGCTACCTGCCGACCACTGGACCTTCGGAGGAAGACCAGACTCTTTTACCTGATCGCTGCTTCCACAGAACTACATCCATCGCTTCAGGAGGACTGCAGCCATCACCTTATCGGACTGCTACTGCCACCCTAACAGGGGGTCAGGTTGTATTCCTGACTCTGTCAGTGTAAACCAGGGGGTTGTTTGTTTTTCCCTGCCTTGTGTTATATATCTATATATGTTAGTAAAGAACTGTTATTCCTATTCCCCATATCTTTGCCTGAAGGCCTGTTAATTTCAAAATTATAATAATTTGGAGGGAAGGGGGTTGCACTTTCCATTTCAAGGGAGGCTCCTGCCTTCCTCCACAGACACCTGTCTTTTCAAACCAAGACAGATTTTGGCGCCCAACGTGGGGCACGAGGGCATTGAGAGATAAAAGGAATAACGGTTCTTGTGCGTTGGATATAGATTCCTTGTTAGGTGGCATCATGTGGGCTAGCTTATCCTGGTTCGTGTGGCATGTGGTGGTGGCTGTATTTCTCCCATTTGCAGGCCCTTATCTAAACATGGGTCCTATAACTAAGGCTACTGTGACTGTTTTCCAGTTTGTTTTATGGATTAATAAGGTGAGGAATTCAGGGCTTATTAACTTCCTCTGGAAGGCGGGCACACGGATTCGGAGCTGTCACACACTAACTGTATGCTTTTGGGGTTACTTTAATAATGGTACCTACTGTGAGGAAATGACACCAGGAGAAACTTTCTCCCAACCCCTAACCCAGCTCTTTGGGTCTACTCCACCAGTTTTCGAAGGATTCAGATCTTTCCTAAGTGCTAATGATATCATACAGTGGCTGGTGTTGCTCATAATCCTGTTTTATTCAGTATTCAGAGATCAGGGGAGATTGGCTTGGATAACCACCCTGACTAGGAATGCTGCTCCAGAATCTGACCCTGCCTCACAGCTCCCATCAGAAATGAACCACCCGGATTGGGTGAAGGAGATACGTGAGATGGGCCAGATGCTGAAGGAGTGCATTCTCTCAGCTGCTGGGAATCCCTCCTCCTGCCTTGAAGAGGGAGAGTCTAATGGTGCAGCAGTAGAACCCACAGACGTTACAACCGTCCAGGTTCCAGCTGAAACGCAAGGGCAGTCAGAGCCAGCAGCAGTCGCCCCTGTGGAAACGAGGAAATCTAAGATGAAAGCAGAGCGCCCAGTTAAGAAAGGAGGGCCCTCAGAACCTGCAGGCGAGCCAGTGGTTGAGATAATCACAGAGTCCCTGACGTACGACAGTCTCCGTAATCTGCACAAAGACATCGTACGGCGGGGGCGTGAGGCTTTTACAACCTGGTTACTTCGGGTCTGGGATCTTATGGGTACGGGTGTGCAACTGGATGGCAGTGAGGCAAGGAATTTGGGACCCTTGACTCAGGACTCAGGTGTCAATCTGGTATTTGTAAGGGAGCCAGGGACCCTTTCCCTCTGGGAGCGGCTTTTAATGAGTGTGAGAGAGAGGTTTGTCCACAGAGAGAGAATGCAGGAGCACCATCACAGAATGTGCTGGAAGACCCTTGAGGAAGGGATCCAGCAGCTGAGAGAAGTGGCAGTATTGGAGGTACTCTTTGGGAGGGATGGACAGCATGGTAATGACCCTGACAAAGTCAGGTGCACAGGGCAAATGTTGTGGAATCTGGCAAATCTAGGGCCATCTGAATACTCCACCTTCATTGCAATGATTAATGCAGATAACGACCGAGAGACAGTGGGTTCTGTCACGAGCAAGCTTAGAAATTTTGAAAGCGTGATCCATGGCCCAATGCAGGCTAACGTCTCTGCTGTGATTAAGAGCCTACAAGAGGAGATGAGGGAAATAAAGGAGGAGGTGAGGAGGAGCAGTTCCCATTTGGCACCGGTACAAGTCACAGGCCCCAAAGTCGGAGCCCAACGTCCCCCAGCTAGAGGGAGAGGGGACACCCCGCGAGCTGAGCTATGGTACTTCCTGCGCGACCATGGGGAAGACGTGGGAAGGTGGGATGGGAAACCCACTTCTGTCCTGGCAGCACGGGTGCGTCAACTCAAGGAGGGAAACACTAACCGGGGGAGTAACACTAAAGTGAAGGTAGCCTCAACCTCCCAGGACCGAGCTGCCAGATATTACAGAAGGGAGGATGATCTGACAGATCCCCTTGAAGGAACCTCTAGTATGTATGTCCAGGAAGGAAATGGTAACCAGTGCTAGAGGGGCCCTGCCTCTAGCCAGGGAGAGGCACGGGAAAACCGGATATTTTGGACGGTGTGGATCCGATGGCCTGGCACGCCAGAGCCACAAAAATACAAAGCGTTAGTTGATACTGGCGCGCAGTGTACCCCAATGCCATCGGGACGTGTGGGGGCAGAACCTGTTTCCATTGCCGGGGTAACGGGGGGATCGCAGCAATTGACTCTGTTGGAAGCCGAGGTGAGCCTTACTGGGAAGGAGTGGCAGAAACATCCGATTGTGACTGGCCCAGAGGCCCCGTGTATTCTGGGCATAGACTTCCTCCGGAACGGCTATTACAAGGACCCAAAAGGTCTCAGGTGGGCATTTGGGATAGCTGCTGTGGAGGCAGAGAGCATTAGGCAATTGAACACCTTGCCCGGACTATCGGAAAACCCATCTGCAGTAGGACTCTTGAAGGTGGAAGAGCAACAAGTGCCAATTGCCACCTCGACAGTGCACCGCCGGCAGTATCGGACGAATCGAGATGCCGTGACCCCCATCCACAAAATGATCCGCGAGCTGGAGAGTCAAGGGGCGGTCAGCAAGACCCACTCACCCTTCAACAGCCCCATTTGGCCTGTGCGCAAGTCTGACGGAGAATGGAGATTGACTGCGGACTATCGTGGCTTGAATGAAGTGACTCCACCGTTGAGCGCTGCCGTGCCGGACATGCTGGAACTCCAGTACGAGCTGGAGTCCAAGGCAGCAAAGTGGTATGCCACTATTGACATTGCCAATGCTTTTTTCTCCATTCCTCTGGCAGCAGAATGCAGGCCTCAGTTTGCCTTCACCTGGAGGGGCGTACAGTACACCTGGAACCGACTGCCCCAGGGGTGGAAGCACAGTCCCACCATCTGCCATGGACTGATCCAGGCTGCACTGGAAAAGGGTGAAGCTCCGGAACATCTGCAGTACATCGATGACATCATTGTGTGGGGGAACACGGCAAAGGAAGTATTTGGGAAAGGAGAGAAGATCATCCAGATTCTCCTGGAAGCTGGTTTTGCCATCAAGAAGAGCAAAGTCAAGGGACCTGCCCGAGAGATCCAGTTCCTGGGGGTAAAGTGGCAAGACGGACGGCGTCAGATCCCCACCGAGGTCATCAATAAGATCACTGCGATGTCTCCACCAACCAGCAAGAAGGAAACACAGGCTTTCCTAGGCGCCATAGGTTTTTGGAGAATGCACATTCCTGAGTACAGCCAGATTGTGAGCCCTTTGTACCTGGTTACCCGCAAGAAGAACGATTTCCACTGGGGCCCTGAACAGCAACAAGCTTTTGCCCAAATCAAGCGGGAGATCGCTCATGCGCTAGCCCGTGGCCCAGTCAGGACGGGACCAGAGGTGAGGAACGTGCTCTACTCTGCGGCCGGGAACAATGGTTTGTCCTGGAGCCTTTGGCAGAAGGTGCCTGGAGAGACTCGTGGCCGACCACTGGGATTCTGGAGTCGAAGTTATAGAGGGTCGGAGGCCAACTACACTCCCACAGAGAAGGAAATCCTAGCAGCCTATGAAGGAGTCCAAGCTGCCTCGGAAGTGATTGGCACCGAAGCACAACTCCTCCTGGCACCCCGACTACCGGTGCTGGGGTGGATGTTTAAAGGAAAGGTTCCCTCCACCCACCACGCCACCGACGCCACATGGAGCAAATGGATTGCCCTCATCACACGGCGCGCCCGTATTGGAAACCCAAATCGCCCTGGGATTTTGGAGATAATTACGAACTGGCCGGAAGGTGAAGACTTTGGCCTCACTGACGAAGAGGAGCAGGAACAAGTGACGCGGGCTGAAGAAGCTCCACCGTACAACCACCTACCAGCAGAGGAAACACGATATGCTCTTTTCACTGACGGTTCCTGTCGCATCGTAGGGATGAACCGGAAGTGGAAAGCAGCCGTATGGAGCCCCACACGACAGGTCGCACAAGCTACTGAAGGAGAAGGTGGATCAAGTCAACTTGCTGAACTCAAAGCCGTTCAACTGGCCCTGGACATTGCTGAAAGAGAGAAGTGGCCCAAGCTCTACCTTTATACTGATTCGTGGATGGTAGCCAATGCTCTGTGGGGCTGGCTGGAAAGGTGGAAAAAGGCCAACTGGCAGCGTAGGGGAAAACCAATTTGGGCTGCTGATGAGTGGAAAGATATTGCCACTCGGGTAAAGAAGCTACCTGTGAGGGTCCGTCATGTAGATGCTCATGTCCCCAGGAGTCGGCCTAATGAAGAACATCGTAACAATGAACAGGTAGATCAGGCTGCAAAAATAGAGGTGTCCCAGATAGACTTAGATTGGCAACATAAAGGAGAGTTGTTCTTAGCTCGATGGGCCCATGATGCCTCAGGCCATCAAGGCAGAGAGGCCACTTATAAATGGGCACGGGACCGAGGGGTGGATCTAACCATGAACAGTATCTCCCGGGTTATCCAAGACTGTGAGACCTGCGCTGCGATCAAGCAGGCCAAGCGGATGAAGCCTCTGTGGTACGGTGGACGATGGTCGAAGTACAGGTATGGGGAAGCCTGGCAAATTGCCTACATCACTCTTCCCCAAACCCGTCAAGGCAAGCGCTACGTGCTGACCATGGTGGAAGCAACCACTGGGTGGCTGGAGACCTACCCTGTGCCTCATGCTACTGCCCGGAACACCATCTTGGGCCTGGAAAAGCAAGTTCTTTGGAGACATGGCACCCCTGAGAGAATCGAGTCAGACAACGGGACACATTTCAAGAACAGCCTCATAAGCACTTGGGCCAGAGAACATGGAATCGAATGGATATATCATATCCCTTATCATGCACCAGCTGCCGGGAAAGTTGAACGGTGCAATGGGCTACTTAAGACTACCCTAAAAGCACTTGGAGGGGGGACTTTCAAAAATTGGGAACTGAACTTAGCAAAGGCCACCTGGATGGTCAATACCCGAGGGTCCATCAATCGAGCTGGTCCCGCCCAGTCTGGACCCTTGCACACAGTGGACGGAGATAAAGTCCCTGTGGTACATACGAGAGGTATGTTAGGAAAGACTGTTTGGATTAATCCCACATCAGGCAAAGGCACACCCCTCCGTGGGGTTGTTTTTGCTCAAGGACCTGGTTACACTTGGTGGGTAATGCAGAAAAATGGGGAAACCCGTTGTGTACCACAAGGAGACCTAATTTTAAGTGAGAACTCTGTGTAAGGTTTCATTGTGTATATATGTATATATGTATCTGTAAGGGGGCATTGGGTTGGGTATGGTGTAGATGGTAATAGAATAAGGGGTGGATTATGTCCTGGGTTACAGGGTAAAATGTGCCAAAAGGAACAAAAAAAATAAAATATTCTATTACCATCTTCAGGAGCTGTTGAGACCAGGTGGGGTGGTGCTCCCTGCCTCCCCCCTCTGGACTTTCTCCTGTTCATGGGCACAACAATGCCTTATCGCCTGACCCATCGGTAACTCGCTCCTGGGCTATCTCCTGTTCATGGCCCATCAAGGAACTGCCTCACGACTCCCCATCCCATTGTGAGATGCTCCACCCTGGGGGGGGGGGGGGGGGGGGGGGAAGGAGCCAAGCAGTCCATGCTAAATAAAAACTGAGATCTCGAACACCCTAGCAGCCTTCTTCCACTGGATTCCCAGAGGAGTTTTTCCCCCCACTGGAGTTCCAGAGGACAAGAGCTACCTGCCGACCACTGGACCTTCGGAGGAAGACCAGACTCTTTTACCTGATCGCTGCTTCCACAGAACTACATCCATCGCTTCAGGAGGACTGCAGCCATCACCTTATCGGACTGCTACTGCCCCCCTAACAGGGGGTCAGGTTGTATTCCTGACTCTGTCAGTGTAAACCAGTGGGTTGTTTGTTTTTCCCTGCCTTGTGTTATATATCTATATATGTTAGTAAAGAACTGTTATTCCTATTCCCCATATCTTTGCCTGAAGGCCTGTTAATTTCAAAATTATAATAATTTGGAGGGAAGGGGGTTGCACTTTCCATTTCAAGGGAGGCTCCTGCCTTCCTCCACAGACACCTGTCTTTTCAAACCAAGACAGATTTTGGCGCCCAACGTGGGGCACGAGGGCATTGAGAGATAAAAGGAATAACGGTTCTTGTGCGTTGGATATAGATTCCTTGTTAGGTGGCATCATGTGGGCTAGCTTATCCTGGTTCGTGTGGCATGTGGTGGTGGCTGTATTTCTCCCATTTGCAGGCCCTTATCTAAACATGGGTCCTATAACTAAGGCTACTGTGACTGTTTTCCAGTTTGTTTTATGGATTAATAAGGTGAGGAATTCATGGCTTATTAACTTCCTCTGGAAGGCGGGCACACGGATTCGGAGCTGTCACACACTAACTGTATGCTTTTGGGGTTACTTTAATAATGGTACCTACTGTGAGGAAATGACACCGGGAGAAACTTTCTCCCAACCCCTAACCCAGCTCTTTGGGTCTACTCCACCAGTTTTCGAAGGATTCAGATCTTTCCTAAGTGCTAATGATATCATACAGTGGCTGGTGTTGCTCATAATCCTGTTTTATTCAGTATTCAGAGATCAGGGGAGATTGGCTTGGATAACCACCCTGACTAGGAATGCTGCTCCAGAATCTGACCCTGCCTCACAGCTCCCATCAGAAATGAACCACCCGGATTGGGTGAAGGAGATACGTGAGATGGGCCAGATGCTGAAGGAGTGCATTCTCTCAGCTGCTGGGAATCCCTCCTCCTGCCTTGAAGAGGGAGAGTCTAATGGTGCAGCAGTAGAACCCACAGACGTTACAACCGTCCAGGTTCCAGCTGAAACGCAAGGGCAGTCAGAGCCAGCAGCAGTCGCCCCTGTGGAAACGAGGAAATCTAAGATGAAAGCAGAGCGCCCAGTTAAGAAAGGAGGGCCCTCAGAACCTGCAGGCGAGCCAGTGGTTGAGATAATCACAGAGTCCCTGACGTACGACAGTCTCCGTAATCTGCACAAAGACATCGTACGGCGGGGGCGTGAGGCTTTTACAACCTGGTTACTTCGGGTCTGGGATCTTATGGGTACGGGTGTGCAACTGGATGGCAGTGAGGCAAGGAATTTGGGACCCTTGACTCAGGACTCAGGTGTCAATCTGGTATTTGTAAGGGAGCCAGGGACCCTTTCCCTCTGGGAGCGGCTTTTAATGAGTGTGAGAGAGAGGTTTGTCCACAGAGAGAGAATGCAGGAGCACCATCACAGAATGCGCTGGAAGACCCTTGAGGAAGGGATCCAGCAGCTGAGAGAAGTGGCAGTATTGGAGGTACTCTTTGGGAGGGATGGACAGCATGGTAATGACCCTGACAAAGTCAGGTGCACAGGGCAAATGTTGTGGAATCTGGCAAATCTAGGGCCATCTGAATACTCCACCTTCATTGCAATGATTAATGCAGATAACGACCGAGAGACAGTGGGTTCTGTCACGAGCAAGCTTAGAAATTTTGAAAGCGTGATCCATGGCCCAATGCAGGCTAACGTCTCTGCTGTGATTAAGAGCCTACAAGAGGAGATGAGGGAAATAAAGGAGGAGGTGAGGAGGAGCAGTTCCCATTTGGCACCGGTACAAGTCACAGGCCCCAAAGTCGGAGCCCAACGTCCCCCAGCTAGAGGGAGAGGGGACACCCCGCGAGCTGAGCTATGGTACTTCCTGCGCGACCATGGGGAAGACGTGGGAAGGTGGGATGGGAAACCCACTTCTGTCCTGGCAGCACGGGTGCGTCAACTCAAGGAGGGAAACACTAACCGGGGGAGTAACACTAAAGTGAAGGTAGCCTCAACCTCCCAGGACCGAGCTGCCAGATATTACAGAAGGGAGGATGATCTGACAGATCCCCTTGAAGGAACCTCTAGTATGTATGTCCAGGAAGGAAATGGTAACCAGTGCTAGAGGGGCCCTGCCTCTAGCCAGGGAGAGGCACGGGAAAACCGGATATTTTGGACGGTGTGGATCCGATGGCCTGGCACGCCAGAGCCACAAAAATACAAAGCGTTAGTTGATACTGGCGCGCAGTGTACCCCAATGCCATCGGGACGTGTGGGGGCAGAACCTGTTTCCATTGCCGGGGTAACGGGGGGATCGCAGCAATTGACTCTGTTGGAAGCCGAGGTGAGCCTTACTGGGAAGGAGTGGCAGAAACATCCGATTGTGACTGGCCCAGAGGCCCCGTGTATTCTGGGCATAGACTTCCTCCGGAACGGCTATTACAAGGACCCAAAAGGTCTCAGGTGGGCATTTGGGATAGCTGCTGTGGAGGCAGAGAGCATTAGGCAATTGAACACCTTGCCCGGACTATCGGAAAACCCATCTGCAGTAGGACTCTTGAAGGTGGAAGAGCAACAAGTGCCAATTGCCACCTCGACAGTGCACCGCCGGCAGTATCGGACGAATCGAGATGCCGTGACCCCCATCCACAAAATGATCCGCGAGCTGGAGAGTCAAGGGGCGGTCAGCAAGACCCACTCACCCTTCAACAGCCCCATTTGGCCTGTGCGCAAGTCTGACGGAGAATGGAGATTGACTGCGGACTATCGTGGCTTGAATGAAGTGACTCCACCGTTGAGCGCTGCCGTGCCGGACATGCTGGAACTCCAGTACGAGCTGGAGTCCAAGGCAGCAAAGTGGTATGCCACTATTGACATTGCCAATGCTTTTTTCTCCATTCCTCTGGCAGCAGAATGCAGGCCTCAGTTTGCCTTCACCTGGAGGGGCGTACAGTACACCTGGAACCGACTGCCCCAGGGGTGGAAGCACAGTCCCACCATCTGCCATGGACTGATCCAGGCTGCACTGGAAAAGGGTGAAGCTCCGGAACATCTGCAGTACATCGATGACATCATTGTGTGGGGGAACACGGCAAAGGAAGTATTTGGGAAAGGAGAGAAGATCATCCAGATTCTCCTGGAAGCTGGTTTTGCCATCAAGAAGAGCAAAGTCAAGGGACCTGCCCGAGAGATCCAGTTCCTGGGGGTAAAGTGGCAAGACGGACGGCGTCAGATCCCCACCGAGGTCATCAATAAGATCACTGCGATGTCTCCACCAACCAGCAAGAAGGAAACACAGGCTTTCCTAGGCGCCATAGGTTTTTGGAGAATGCACATTCCTGAGTACAGCCAGATTGTGAGCCCTTTGTACCTGGTTACCCGCAAGAAGAACGATTTCCACTGGGGCCCTGAACAGCAACAAGCTTTTGCCCAAATCAAGCGGGAGATCGCTCATGCGCTAGCCCGTGGCCCAGTCAGGACGGGACCAGAGGTGAGGAACGTGCTCTACTCTGCGGCCGGGAACAATGGTTTGTCCTGGAGCCTTTGGCAGAAGGTGCCTGGAGAGACTCGTGGCCGACCACTGGGATTCTGGAGTCGAAGTTATAGAGGGTCGGAGGCCAACTACACTCCCACAGAGAAGGAAATCCTAGCAGCCTATGAAGGAGTCCAAGCTGCCTCGGAAGTGATTGGCACCGAAGCACAACTCCTCCTGGCACCCCGACTACCGGTGCTGGGGTGGATGTTTAAAGGAAAGGTTCCCTCCACCCACCACGCCACCGACGCCACATGGAGCAAATGGATTGCCCTCATCACACGGCGCGCCCGTATTGGAAACCCAAATCGCCCTGGGATTTTGGAGATAATTACGAACTGGCCGGAAGGTGAAGACTTTGGCCTCACTGACGAAGAGGAGCAGGAACAAGTGACGCGGGCTGAAGAAGCTCCACCGTACAACCACCTACCAGCAGAGGAAACACGATATGCTCTTTTCACTGACGGTTCCTGTCGCATCGTAGGGATGAACCGGAAGTGGAAAGCAGCCGTATGGAGCCCCACACGACAGGTCGCACAAGCTACTGAAGGAGAAGGTGGATCAAGTCAACTTGCTGAACTCAAAGCCGTTCAACTGGCCCTGGACATTGCTGAAAGAGAGAAGTGGCCCAAGCTCTACCTTTATACTGATTCGTGGATGGTAGCCAATGCTCTGTGGGGCTGGCTGGAAAGGTGGAAAAAGGCCAACTGGCAGCGTAGGGGAAAACCAATTTGGGCTGCTGATGAGTGGAAAGATATTGCCACTCGGGTAAAGAAGCTACCTGTGAGGGTCCGTCATGTAGATGCTCATGTCCCCAGGAGTCGGCCTAATGAAGAACATCGTAACAATGAACAGGTAGATCAGGCTGCAAAAATAGAGGTGTCCCAGATAGACTTAGATTGGCAACATAAAGGAGAGTTGTTCTTAGCTCGATGGGCCCATGATGCCTCAGGCCATCAAGGCAGAGAGGCCACTTATAAATGGGCACGGGACCGAGGGGTGGATCTAACCATGAACAGTATCTCCCGGGTTATCCAAGACTGTGAGACCTGCGCTGCGATCAAGCAGGCCAAGCGGATGAAGCCTCTGTGGTACGGTGGACGATGGTCGAAGTACAGGTATGGGGAAGCCTGGCAAATTGACTACATCACTCTTCCCCAAACCCGTCAAGGCAAGCGCTACGTGCTGACCATGGTGGAAGCAACCACTGGGTGGCTGGAGACCTACCCTGTGCCTCATGCTACTGCCCGGAACACCATCTTGGGCCTGGAAAAGCAAGTTCTTTGGAGACATGGCACCCCTGAGAGAATCGAGTCAGACAACGGGACACATTTCAAGAACAGCCTCATAAGCACTTGGGCCAGAGAACATGGAATCGAATGGATATATCATATCCCTTATCATGCACCAGCTGCCGGGAAAGTTGAACGGTGCAATGGGCTACTTAAGACTACCCTAAAAGCACTTGGAGGGGGGACTTTCAAAAATTGGGAACTGAACTTAGCAAAGGCCACCTGGATGGTCAATACCCGAGGGTCCATCAATCGAGCTGGTCCCGCCCAGTCTGGACCCTTGCACACAGTGGACGGAGATAAAGTCCCTGTGGTACATACGAGAGGTATGTTAGGAAAGACTGTTTGGATTAATCCCACATCAGGCAAAGGCACACCCCTCCGTGGGGTTGTTTTTGCTCAAGGACCTGGTTACACTTGGTGGGTAATGCAGAAAAATGGGGAAACCCGTTGTGTACCACAAGGAGACCTAATTTTAAGTGAGAACTCTGTGTAAGGTTTCATTGTGTATATATGTATATATGTATCTGTAAGGGGGCATTGGGTTGGGTATGGTGTAGATGGTAATAGAATAAGGGGTGGATTATGTCCTGGGTTACAGGGTAAAATGTGCCAAAAGGAACAAAAAAAATAAAATATTCTATTACCATCTTCAGGAGCTGTTGAGACCAGGTGGGGTGGTGCTCCCTGCCTCCCCCCTCTGGACTATCTCCTGTTCATGGGCACAACAATGCCTTATCGCCTGACCCATCGGTAACTCGCTCCTGGGCTATCTCCTGTTCATGGCCCATCAAGGAACTGCCTCACGACTCCCCATCCCATTGTGAGATGCTCCACCCTGGGGGGGGGGGGGGGGGAAGGAGCCAAGCAGTCCATGCCAAATAAAAACTGAGATCTCGAACACCCTAGCAGCCTTTCTTCCACTGGATTCCCAGAGGAGCTTTTCCCCCCACTGGAGTTCCAGAGGACAAGAGCTACCTGCCGACCACTGGACCTTCGGAGGAAGACCAGACTCTTTTACCTGATCGCTGCTTCCACAGAACTACATCCATCGCTTCAGGAGGACTGCAGCCATCACCTTATCGGACTGCTACTGCCACCCTAACAGGGTGTCAGGTTGTATTCCTGACTCTGTCAGTGTAAACCAGGGGGTTGTTTGTTTTTCCCTGCCTTGTGTTATATATCTATATATGTTAGTAAAGAACTGTTATTCCTATTCCCCATATCTTTGCCTGAAGGCCTGTTAATTTCAAAATTATAATAATTTGGAGGGAAGGGGGTTGCACTTTCCATTTCAAGGGAGGCTCCTGCCTTCCTCCACAGACACCTGTCTTTTCAAACCAAGACAGGTTTGGGTGACTGATGTCCCAGGACGTGCCAAGAATGCCCAACCAATAATAATAAATTTGAAGGATGGACAGAGAGCAGTAAGAATCAAAAAATACCCACTGAAGAAAGAAGACAGGGAAGGGATTTGCCCCAAAATAGAGCGATTCCTAGAATTGGGCTTATTGAGAGAATGCGAATCGGAGTTCAATACCCCCATCCTCTCTGTCCGAAAACCAGATGGGTCCTATCGAATAGTCCAGGATCTGAGGGCCATTAACAAAATAACAGAGGATCTATTCCCCGTCGTTGCCAATTCATATACCTCGCTAATCACTTTAACTCCTGACTTAATTTGGTTTTCAGTTCTAGATGTAAAAGATGCCTTCTTTTGCCTCCCTCTCCACGAAGCCAGTCAGAAAATTTTTGCATTCGAGTGGGAAAACCCTAAGAGTGGTCAGAAGACCCAGCTCACGTGGACTGTGTTGCCACAAGGTTTCAAGAACAGCCCTACCATCTTCGGGAACCAACTAGCAAAAGATTTGGAATTATGGGAACCACCATCAGAAGAAGGAAAGGTACTACAATATGTGGATGACATCCTCATTGCAACTAAAACCAGAGAAGCCTGTGTCACCTGGACTGTAAGTTTATTAAATTTTCTTGAGCTTCAGGGGTACCGAGCGTCCCAGAAAAAGGCACAAGTGACTTTGCAGCAGGTTACATACCTAGGGTATGAGATCAGTGCAGGGCAACGGTCCTTGGGGCAAGCCCGGAAAGAAGCCATATGCCAGACCCCTTGGCCACAGACTGTAAAAGAACTGCGGACCTTCCTGGGAATGACGGCGTGGTGCCGGCTCTGGATACATGACTGTGGCCTGCTGGCCAAACCACTGTATTCCTTGATAACATCCAGCCAAAGTCACCTCCAATGGGATGCTGAGTCAGATCGGGCATTCCATCAGCTGAAGAAGGCCCTGATGTCAGCACCGGCACTGGGACTCCCTGATGTGAGTAGACCATTTCTCCTATTTTCCCATGAAAAGCAGGGAATAGCGTTAGGAGTACTGGCACAAGACCTGGGACCATACAGACGAGCTGTGGCGTACTTCTCCAAACAATTGGATGCTGCTGCCAAAGGGTGGCCTGGCTGCCTAAAGGCAGTAGCAGCAGTCATCCTGAATGTTCAGGAAGTGCGGAAGTTTACCCTGGGTCAGAAAATGACTGGTTTAGTATCTCACACAGTGTCTACAGTCCTTGAAGTAAAAGGGGGACATTGGGTCTCCCCACAGAGGTTCCTGAAATATCAAGCTATCATGGTCGAGCAGGACTATGTAGAGATTGTGAACACTAACATTGTCAACCCAGCTTCATTTCTTAGTGGGAAGACTGGAGAACCGGTGGACCACGACTGCCTCGAGACGATTGAGGCCACATACTCTAGCCGCATTGACCTCAAAGATGCCCCCATGGATGGGGTAGAGCACTGGTTCACAGATGGGAGCAGCTACATCCTGGGCGGAAGACGACATCCCGGGTACGCCATCACCACTGCTGAAAAGGTAATAGAATCTGGACCACTACCGGCTGACACTTCAGCACAAAAGGCTGAGATCATAGCCCTCACTCGGGCCCTGGAGAGGGCCGAAGGAAAGGCTGTGAATATTTGGACTGATTCTAAATACGTCTTTGGAGTGGTACATGCCCACGGAGCAATTTGGAAGGAGAGAGGACTGTTGAACTCCCAAGGAAAGACTATCAAGCACGCGGAGGAAATTTTAAGACTCTTGAATGCAGTCCAACTTCCTGAAAAAGTGGCAATTATGCACATCAGGGCACACCAGAAAGTGAGCACCGAATTGGAAACGGGAAACGAACTGGCAGACCGAGAGGCAAAACAGGCAGCTAAAGAAATGGTAAAGGTGGAAGGAGCACTAGTCCCAGACGGACAGATAACCTTAGAAGGTAAGCCAGAATACACTAAGGAAGATCGAAAGTTAATTACAGATTTGGAAGGAACATACAATGAGGACGGGTGGGCTGTAACATCACACGGGAAACTCATAGTCCCCTCTTATATGGTTTGGCCATTGGTCCGGGAGGAACACAAGAAGGGACACTGGGGGGCGGAGACATTATACAAATACCTTATCCGACACACGACAGCTCGGAATTTATACACCACTGTCAGACAAGTGACTCAGCAATGTGACCTTTGCCTCCAGACTAACCCAAAAATTGTCCCAAAACCAGAAATGGGCCAAATTGGGAAAGGAAATTGCCCGGGACAACATTGGCAAATTGATTTCTCGGAACTTCCTAGAAAAGAGGGGCATAAATACTTCCTTGTACTAACTGACACCTTTTCAGGCTGGCCAGAAGCTTTCCCATGCAGGACAGCTAAAGCTCGAGAGGTGACCGAGGTGTTGCTACAAGAAATCATACCCAGGTTTGGAGTCCCAGAGGTGATGTCCTCAGATAGAGGGCCGCACTTCATCTCCAAAATAGTGCAAAAAATAAGCCACCATCTAGGGACAGATTGGCAACTACACACTCCACACCGGCCACAATCCAGTGGCCAGGTGGAGAAAATGAATCACTTGATTAAACAACAGATTGTTAAATTAGGACAAGAAACCAATTTGGCCTGGCCACAATCTCTACCCCTAGCAATGCTACGGATACGAACGAGACCCCGAGCTAAGGAAGGACTAAGCCCATTTGAAATTCTATATGGACGACCCTATGGGGTACAGAAGGGAACCTCTTCACAAATTGGTGAAGAATTGATGACTTCCTTCATGGTGGCATTAGGGAAACAGCTTCATAAAATTGAGAAACAGGTGTTTGGAACTCGATGCAGGGGTTTGGATGGGCCAGTGCATAACATACAACCTGGAGACTATGTATATGTTAAGTCTCTTACAGAGAAAACTTTGGAGCCACAGTGGGAAGGACCATACCAAGTGCTTCTCACCTCTTTCACAGCAACCAAGCTCAGGGAATAAAACGCCTGGATTCACCACACCCGTGTGAGGAAAGTGCCTCACAAAGGATGGACCTCGGAGCTAACAGGACCATCTAAACTCAAACTGTACAGGCAAAATGAGGGTTAGTTATCTGTGGATATTGTCAGTGGTAAGCATTGCCACCGCATGGGATCAAAATGTGTACTTGCAACTGTTAAGGAAGGTGGTTGACAGCTTGAAATTATCTTCCTGTTGGATTTGTGCACAATTACCTGAAAATTCGGCACGTGGGTTCCCCTTAATAGGTACAGCCTTCCCCACCAGTTCTGAAGTATTAAGAACCATTTCAATCATGGATCTTTAGAAAAACCCAGCTCTTTCCATAGTTCTGCTCGATGGTTTTTGCCATGGCTAGGGGTAAGTGAACTAGAAAAAGCTATGGTAAACCTATCAGCTACCTTAGAGGTGGCCATGAATTCCACTGTAGATGCCATAAGAGCACAACAGAAAGAAATGGAAAGCATTTCAAAAATTACACTACAAAACAGATTAGCATTGGACTTGCTATATAGCAAGGAAGGAGGAGTATGTACAGTACTAAATAATAGCTGTTGTACATATGTAGATCAGAGTCAGAGAATAACTGTTGACTTGGAACAAATCTGGAAACAAACACAGGTGCTACATCAACTGACCTTGGATGACACTTCACTGGGATTTTCGGAACTTTGGAAAAAACTAACATCATGGCTACCTAACTTTACATGGCTTAAGCAACTCTTTGTTAGTATAATTGTGTTTATTATACTGGGGTTGATGATATGCTGCACGCTACAATGTTCCCTATGGATGTGTAAACATACTGGAGATACATATGAACAATGGAAGAGACAAACTCAGACAAAAAGTTGGGAGTGGAAAGTACTTTACTAAAACTCTCCAAGGGAATGGCAGCATATAGCAAAAAGAAATTGCAAAGGGTAGAAAAAGATGGAGAACACAAGTGGTGGGACACACCTTTTGAGTGGTCACCTTCAGCCACCAGATTCTTCAATGTCCTAATGCATCTAATAATAGCTACCACTATTCTATTTACTTCTAGTAGTGACTCTATACATGTGGGTTTGACATCAATGTGCAAAGTATAACACTAATCAGAGAGAACAGTCAAGTAAAAGAATTTACTTAACTCAATAGAAAAGGGGGGAATTGATAGGGGCCCATATAGAAAATATACTTTCTAACCGAAGATATATCGAAAATATTAATAGAGAGCTACATAGAAAATGCTAAAACTATTAAAACCTGCTTTCCCAGAACTAACATGCATGCAAGTAGGCAATTAATTACTAACCCCTGCAAACGGCCTGAGAAGGAGGTCCGGAATGCTGGAGAAAGAAGCTGATAAGGGGAAACAGAAAAGACGAAACCAAGGATGTAATTCATGGTTCAAAGGTGTCAAAGGTGGGAGGAGATAAGGGCTAACGAGGGCTAGCTAACATCCATCTTCAAACAATAACAAAAGGGAGGTAGCCAGATGTGCACTCAAGGACAGACCAGGCCGAAACCGGTCTGCGACTGCAAGCTCAGCCAAATTAGAGATTTCAGGGGAGAGGTGAAAAGTACACAGCGAGGAAGACCTATGGCCTTCATCCCTGAAGACCCCTGTTCACGACCACCTGGAGGGACTGCGCAAGGGCACCGAGGAGGAGTCCAAGGCGGAGATTATGGAAATGGAGTGACCGGAAGGAACTGCCTTTTCGGGGGTAGATCGTGAATATGCATAGGTGTCTCTGGAATATGTAGTGTTTTAATTGTATAAATACTGGACAAGGGGCCACGATGGGCATGCACGTTTATGGTGGAGCAATCCCCCGTGCACCTGCGCGCAATAAACATACTTACTGTATAACCTTTCGGGTTGTAAAGTTTTTTTTTCCGCACGTCAACTGAGCACAGGAGATAGGAATCACCATTTATTTTGGGGGGCAAAAACTGAAACGGAAGCACAGGACATCGGTAGGCAAGCTGGGCGCGGGGACTCCTTGTTCCAGCAGTGGTGCTGAGAGGAGAGGGGGATATCCCTGGCAAGCACCCGCTCCTACTCCCTTCTCCTGCAGCAGGCTGGAGGAGTGGGGCAGGAGGATTTCTGAAAAGGAAGAGAGGTTCTCGAGCAGCAGGCAAACGCATCTGTCTGTCACCCAAAAGCACCAACCCCACCAGGGGGTGGAGCAGGGACACTGCAGATGTAGCAGAGGCAGGAAAACCTCCATGTCCTTTTACCCAGCAGAGTACTGTGCCTCCTCAAAAACAGGGGTGGGCTCAGTTCCATCTACTAAAAGCAGTGAGCAGAAGATCTACAAGACCTGGGATTGCGAAGCAAACATAAGAGTCACGCCAAACCCCACGGCACCCTTGCCCTCCAGCAAGAAAATGCCCAACCCAGGGATACGTCCAAAGCGCCTTGCAGAGCTCATAAAGGCCATGTGTCCATCACAAGCATGTCACTGCCCCAAGGACATAAGCACACCCGGGCCGCGGGGTTTTTCTACAAGACTCACCTTTCTGGGGGCTTGAATCCCAGAGCTTGTTCATCCTTGCCATACTTTCTTGGCAGCAGGCGCAATGATTCGAACGAAAAGTTCTTTAAGAACTCTGTAACCAGGCAGAGTCCCTGCAAGTGAGACACAAGAAACCACCTCAGAGCAATGACCTTGTGGCAGCTCACACAACAAGCACAGGCAGAACTGCTTGCTCAGGTTGGGAAACCACGGGTGCTCTTCAGCAGACCTGGACCAGACGGGAGCGTCACGCTGCCCAAGGGTCTTCTTCCATAGCGAGCCCCTGAAGGCTGATTAGTTGGGGCAGACGAACCAACCAGATGGGCATTTTAATGGCCCACGCATCACCTCAGAGAAAGGCTTTCTTTCCCAGGCACCAGGGGCACAAGGGAAACCTGTGAGGCCCTGTCAGGACCCCTCCAGTTCTTTGTCTTCTTTCTCACTCCCCTTACCTGGGCTTTCTTCCACATGTCGTATTGGGAGCCACTTCAGAGCCCCCCGAGGGAAAGGTGGTGCTGAGAAAACCCGAGACCTGGAAAGCAGAAGACAACAAAAATGAAGCCAAGACGAGCGTCTCGCCAAACCCCACCGCACCCTTGCCCTCCAGCAAGAAAATGCCCAGTCCAGGGACACGTCCAAAGTGCCTTGCAGAGCTGATAAAGGCAGTGTGTCCATCACAAGCATGTCACTACCCCAAGGACAAGGGCACAGCCTGGCCGCGGTGTTTTTCTACAAGACTCACCCTGGCAGCGGAGGCAATGACTCAAAGGAAAAGTTTGTTATCTTAAGAACTCTCTTCCCAGGAGGAGTCCCTGCAAGTGAAACACAAGAAACCACCTCAGAGCAATGACCTTGTGGCAGCTCACACAACAAGCACATGCAGAACTACTTGCTCAGCTGGAAAACCACCTGTGCTCTTCAGCAGACCAGCCCCAGCCGGGAGCGTCACGTTGCCCAAGGGTCTTCTTCCATAGCGAGCCCCTGAAGGCTGATTAGTTGGGGCAAACGCAGCCACCAGACGGGCATTTTGCTGCCCCACCCATCACCTTGGAGAAAGGCTTTCTTTCCCTGGCACCAAGGGCACAAGGGAAACCTGTGAACCTCTGTCAGTTATCCTCCAGTTCTTTGTCTTCTTTCTCACTCCCCTTACCTGGGCGTTTTCCCACGTGTTGTCGTGGGAGTGACTTGTGAAACTCAGGAGTGGAAGATGGTGCTTGGGCAACCTGAGATCTGGAAAGCAGAAGACAACAAAAATGAAGCCATGATGAGCATCTCGCCAAACCCCACCGCACCCTTGCCCTCCAGCAAGAAAATGCCCAGAGCGGGAACACGTCCAAAGCGCCTTGCAGAGCTGATAAAGGCCGTGTGTCCATCACAAGCATGTCACTGCTCCAAGGACAGAGCACATCCTGGCCCTGGTGTCTTCTTCCAAGACTCTCACCTTTCTGGGGGCTTGACTCCTACAGCTTGCTTGCCCTTGCCATCTTCTGCTTTCAGCCCCCGTGATGCCAAGGGGGAAAGCTGCCTCCGACGAAGGGGGCTCTTCTCAGGAGGACGCCCTGCAAGTGAGACAGAAGAAACCTCCTCAGAACAACGTCATCTTTGTGGCAGCCCAGACAAGAAGCACATGCAGAGCTGCTCAGTCCTGGGGGGAAACCAGCTGTGGCAGCACTCCTCAGGGCCTTGGGGGTCTCATTTCCCGGGAGGACTCAGGCAGCAGTGAACCCTTTCTCTCATCCAATTCCGCAGGTCCAGAGTGCAACTTTCACCCCTGTGGTATTCCTCATCTAGGATCCTTTTTCCCTAGGACATCTTTGGAAAAGCAAGGCTTGCCAGCATAAGATGGAGACCTCACAGAGCCTCTCTAGGGCAAACAACTTCAGTCAAGGGGAAGAGGTCCTCAGCTGTCTCCGCTGCTCTCAGACATGCTTGCGGCTGTGGGCACCGTCAGCCCAAAGACGCTGTTTCAGAGGAGCCTGCGAGCAATTCCAGAAGAAGGGATCAAGCTACCAGCTCCCAAGTGCCCAGTGTTGGAGCGCACGCTTGGAGACACTTGACAGTCTTCCCAGCACACCTTTACTCATGAAATGCAAACAGGGTGAAACCACCGGCTGTACCAACCGTCCTTTTCCTTCTGCTTAACGGCAGCAGTTGCTGCTCAGAGTGAGGGTGGACCGTAGTCCTTCTTGTCTCCCTCCGGCACAAACACACGCCTCAAACAAAAAAAGCCTTGGCAAGGTACAGCAGGGAACGGCGCGCAGTGGGGATGTGCTCTTCAGCAAACCAGCCCCAGCCAGGAGCGTCACGCTGCCCAAGGGTCTTCTTCCATAGCGAGCCCCTGAAGGCTGATTAGTTGGGGCAGACGAACCTACCAGATGGGCATTTTAATGGCCCACGCATCACCTCAGAGAAAGGCTTTCTTTCCCAGGCACCAGGGGCACAAGGGAAACCTGTGAGGCCCTGTCAGGACCCCTCCAGTTCTTTGTCTTCTTTCTCACTCCCCTTACCTGGGCTTTCTTCCACATGTCGTATTGGGAGCCACTTCAGAGCCCCCCGAGGGAAAGGTGGTGCTGAGAAAACCCGAGACCTGGAAAGCAGAAGACAACAAAAATGAAGACAAGACTAGCGTCTCGCCAAACCCCACCGCACCCTTGCCCTCCAGCAAGAAAATGCCCAGTCCAGGGACACGTCCAAAGTGCCTTGCAGAGCTGATAAAGGCAGTGTGTCCATCACAAGCATGTCACTACCCCAAGGACAAGGGTACAGCCTGGCTGCGGTGTTTTTCTACAAGACTCACCCTGGCAGCGGAGGCAATGACTCAAAGGAAAAGTTTGTTATCTTAAGAACTCTCTTCCCAGGAGGAGTCCCTGCAAGTGAAACACAAGAAACCACCTCAGAGCAATGACCTTGTGGCAGCTCACACAACAAGCACATGCAGAACTACTTGCTCAGCTGGGAAACCACCTGTGCTCTTCAGAAGACCAGCCCCAGCCGGGAGCGTCACGCTACCCAAGGGTCTTCTTCCATAGCGAGCCCCTGAAGGCTGATTAGTTGGGGCAAACGCAGCCACCAGACGGGCATTTTGCTGCCCCACCCATCACCTCGGAGAAAGGCTTTCTTTCCCTGGCACCAAGGGCACAAGGGAAACCTGCGAGCCTCTGTCAGGACCCCTCCAGTTCTTTCTCTTCTTTCTCACTCCCCTTACCTGGGCGTTTTCGCACGTGTTGTCGTGGGAGTGACTTGTGAAACTCAGGAGCGGAAGATGGTGCTTGGGCAACCTGAGATCTGGAAAGCAGAAGACAACAAAAATGAAGCCATGATGAGCATCTCGCCAAACCCCACCGCACCCTTGCCCTCCAGCAAGAAAATGCCCAGCGCGGGAACACGTCCAAAGCGCCTTGCAGAGCTGATAAAGGCCGTGTGTCCATCACAAGCATGTCACTGCCCCAAGGACAGAGCACATCCTGGCCCTGGTGTCTTCTTCCAAGACTCTCACCTTTCTGGGGGCTTGACTCCTACAGCTTGCTTGCCCTTGCCATCTTTCGCTTTCAGCCCCCGTGATGCCAAAGGGGAAAGCTGCCTCCGACGAAGGGGGCTTTTCTCAGGAGGACGCCCTGCAAGTGAGACAGAAGAAACCTCCTCAGAACAACGTCATCTTTGTGGCAGCCCAGACAAGAAGCACATGCAGAGCTGCTCAGTCCTGGGGGGAAACCAGCTGTGGCAGCACTCCTCAGGGCCTTGGGGGTCTCATTTCCCGGGAGGACTCAGGCAGCAGTGAACCCTTTCTCTTATCCAATTCCGCAGGTCCAGAGTGCAACTTTCACCCCTGTGGTATTCCTCATCTAGGATTCTTTTTCCCTAGGACATCTTTGGAATAGCGGGGCTTGCCAGCATAAGATGGAGACCTCACAGAGCCTCTCTGGGGCAAACAACTTCAGCCAAGGGGAAGAGGTCCCCGGCTGTCTGCACTGCTCTCAGACACGCTTGCAGCTGTGGGCACCATCAGTCCAAAGACACTGTTTCGGAGGAGTCTGCGAGCAATTCCAGAAGAAGGGATCAAGCTACCAGCTCCCAAGTGCCCGGTGTTGGAGAGCACGCTTGGAGAGACTCGACAATCTTCCCAGCACACCTTTACTCATGAAATGCAAACAGGGTGAAACCACCGGCTGTACCAACCGTCCTTTTCCTTCTGCTTAACGGCAGCAGTTGCGGCTCAGAGGGAGGGTGGACCGTAGTCCTTCTTGTCTCCCTCCGGCACAAACACACGCCTCAAACAAAAAAAGCCTCGGCAAGATATAGCAGGGAACGGCGCGCAGTGGGGATGTGCTCTTCAGCAGACCAGCCCCAGCCGGGAGCGTCACGCTACCCAAGGGTCTTCTTCCATAGCGAGCCCCTGAAGGCTGATTAGTTGGGGCAAACGCAGCCACCAGACGGGCATTTTGCTGCCCCACCCATCACCTTGGAGAAAGGCTTTCTTTCCCTGGCACCAAGGGCACAAGGGAAACCTGCGAGCCTCTGTCAGGACCCCTCCAGTTCTTTCTCTTCTTTCTCACTCCCCTTACCTGGGTGTTTTCGCACGTGTTGTCGTGGGAGTGACTTGTGAAACTCAGGAGCGGAAGATGGTGCTTGGGCAACCTGAGATCTGGAAAGCAGAAGACAACAAAAATGAAGCCATGATGAGCATCTCGCCAAACCCCACCGCACCCTTGCCCTCCAGCAAGAAAATGCCCAGCGCGGGAACACGTCCAAGGCGCCTTGCAGAGCTGATAAAGGCCGTGTGTCCATCACAAGCATGTCACTGCCCCAAGGACAGAGCACATCCTGGCCCTGGTGTCTTCTTCCAAGACTCTCACCTTTCTGGGGGCTTGACTCCTACAGCTTGCTTGCCCTTGCCATCTTTCGCTTTCAGCCCCCGTGATGCCAAAGGGGAAAGCTGCCTCCGACGAAGGGGGCTTTTCTCAGGAGGACGCCCTGCAAGTGAGACAGAAGAAACCTCCTCAGAACAACGTCATCTTTGTGGCAGCCCAGACAAGAAGCACATGCAGAGCTGCTCAGTCCTGGGGGGAAACCAGCTGTGGCAGCACTCCTCAGGGCCTTGGGGGTCTCATTTCCCGGGAGGACTCAGGCAGCAGTGAACCCTTTCTCTTATCCAATTCCGCAGGTCCAGAGTGCAACTTTCACCCCTGTGGTATTCCTCATCTAGGATTCTTTTTCCCTAGGACATCTTTGGAATAGCGGGGCTTGCCAGCATAAGATGGAGACCTCACAGAGCCTCTCTGGGGCAAACAACTTCAGCCAAGGGGAAGAGGTCCCCGGCTGTCTGCACTGCTCTCAGACACGCTTGCAGCTGTGGGCACCATCAGTCCAAAGACACTGTTTCGGAGGAGTCTGCGAGCAATTCCAGAAGAAGGGATCAAGCTACCAGCTCCCAAGTGCCCGGTGTTGGAGAGCACGCTTGGAGAGACTCGACAATCTTCCCAGCACACCTTTACTCATGAAATGCAAACAGGGTGAAACCACCGGCTGTACCAACCGTCCTTTTCCTTCTGCTTAACGGCAGCAGTTGCGGCTCAGAGGGAGGGTGGACCGTAGTCCTTCTTGTCTCCCTCCGGCACAAACACACGCCTCAAACAAAAAAAGCCTCGGCAAGATATAGCAGGGAACGGCGCGCAGTGGGGATGTGCTCTTCAGCAGACCAGCCCCAGCCGGGAGCGTCACGCTGCCCAAGGGTCTTCTCCCATAGCGAGCCCCTGAAGGCTGATTAGTTGGGGCAAACGCAGCCACCAGACGGGCATTTTGCTGCCCCACCCATCACCTTGGAGAAAGGCTTTCTTTCCCTGGCACCAAGGGCACAAGGGAAACCTGCGAGCCTCTGTCAGGACCCCTCCAGTTCTTTCTCTTCTTTCTCACTCCCCTTACCTGGGTGTTTTCGCACGTGTTGTCGTGGGAGTGACTTGTGAAACTCAGGAGCGGAAGATGGTGCTTGGGCAACCTGAGATCTGGAAAGCAGAAGACAACAAAAATGAAGCCATGATGAGCATCTCGCCAAACCCCACCGCACCCTTGCCCTCCAGCAAGAAAATGCCCAGCGCGGGAACACGTCCAAGGCGCCTTGCAGAGCTGATAAAGGCCGTGTGTCCATCACAAGCATGTCACTGCCCCAAGGACAGAGCACATCCTGGCCCTGGTGTCTTCTTCCAAGACTCTCACCTTTCTGGGGGCTTGACTCCTACAGCTTGCTTGCCCTTGCCATCTTTCGCTTTCAGCCCCCGTGATGCCAAGGGGGAAAGCTGCCTCCGACGAAGGGGGCTTTTCTCAGGAGGACGCCCTGCAAGTGAGACAGAAGAAACCTCCTCAGAACAACGTCATCTTTGTGGCAGCCCAGACAAGAAGCACATGCAGAGCTGCTCAGTCCTGTGGGGAAACCAGCTGTGGCAGCACTCCTCAGGGCCTTGGGGGTCTCATTTCCCGGGAGGACTCAGGCAGCAGTGAATCCTTTCTCTCATCCAATTCCGCAGGTCCAGAGTGCAACTTTCACCCCTGTGGTATTCCTCATCTAGGATTCTTTTTCCCTAGGACATCTTTGGAATAGCGGGGCTTGCCAGCATAAGATGGAGACCTCACAGAGCCTCTCTGGGGCAAACAACTTCAGCCAAGGGGAAGAGGTCCCCGGCTGTCTGCACTGCTCTCAGACACGCTTGCAGCTGTGGGCACCGTTAGCCCAAAAACGCTGTTTCAGAGGAGTCTACGAGCAATTGCAGAAGAAGGGATCAAGCTACCAGCTCCCAAGTGCCCGGTGTTGGAGAGCACGCTTGGAGAGACTCGACAATCTTCCCAGCACACCTTTACTCATGAAATGCAAACAGGGTGAAACCACCGGCTGTACCAACCGTCCTTTTCCTTCTGCTTAACGGCAGCAGTTGCGGCTCAGAGGGAGGGTGGACCGTAGTCCTTCTTGTCTCCTTCCGGCACAAACACACGCCTCAAACAAAAAAAGCCTCGGCAAGATACAGCAGGGAACGGCGCGCAGTGGGGATGTGCTCTTCAGCAAACCAGCCCCAGCCGGGAGCGTCACGCTACCCAAGGGTCTTCTCCCATAGCGAGCCCCTGAAGGCTGATTAGTTGGGGCAAACGCAGCCACCAGACGGGCATTTTGCTGCCCCACCCATCACCTCGGAGAAAGGCTTTCTTTCCCTGGCACCAAGGGCACAAGGGAAACCTGCGAGCCTCTGTCAGGACCCCTCCAGTTCTTTCTCTTCTTTCTCACTCCCCTTACCTGGGCGTTTTCGCACGTGTTGTCGTGGGAGTGACTTGTGAAACTCAGGAGCGGAAGATGGTGCTTGGGCAACCTGAGATCTGGAAAGCAGAAGACAACAAAAATGAAGCCATGATGAGCATCTCGCCAAACCCCACCGCACCCTTGCCCTCCAGCAAGAAAATGCCCAGCGCGGGAACACGTCCAAGGCGCCTTGCAGAGCTGATAAAGGCCGTGTGTCCATCACAAGCATGTCACTGCCCCAAGGACAGAGCACATCCTGGCCCTGGTGTCTTCTTCCAAGACTCTCACCTTTCTGGGGGCTTGACTCCTACAGCTTGCTTGCCCTTGCCATCTTTCGCTTTCAGCCCCCGTGATGCCAAGGGGGAAAGCTGCCTCCGACGAAGGGGGCTTTTCTCAGGAGGACGCCCTGCAAGTGAGACAGAAGAAACCTCCTCAGAACAACGTCATCTTTGTGGCAGCCCAGACAAGAAGCACATGCAGAGCTGCTCAGTCCTGGGGGGAAACCAGCTGTGGCAGCACTCCTCAGGGCCTTGGGGGTCTATTTTCCCGGGAGGACTCAGGCAGCAGTGAACCCTTTCTCTCATCCAATTCCGCAGGTCCAGAGTGCAACTTTCACCCCTGTGGTATTCCTCATCTAGGATTCTTTTTCCCTAGGACATCTTTGGAATAGCGGGGCTTGCCAGCATAAGATGGAGACCTCACAGAGCCTCTCTGGGGCAAACAACTTCAGCCAAGGGGAAGAGGTCCCCGGCTGTCTGCACTGCTCTCAGACACGCTTGCAGCTGTGGGCACCATCAGTCCAAAGACGCTGTTTCGGAGGAGTCTGCGAGCAATTCCAAAAGAAGGGATCAAGCTACCAGCTCCCAAGTGCCCGGTGTTGGAGAGCACGCTTGGAGACACTCGACAATCTTCCCAGCACACCTTTACTCACGACATGCAAACAGGGTGAAACCACCGGCTGTACCAACCGTCCTTTTCCTTCTGCTTAACGGCAGCAGTTGCGGCTCAGAGGGAGGGTGGACCGTAGTCCTTCTTGTCTCCCTCCGGCACAAACACACGCCTCAAACAAAAAAAGCCTCGGCAAGATATAGCAGGGAACGGCGCGCAGTGGGGATGTGCTCTTCAGCAGACCAGCCCCAGCCGGGAGCGTCACGCTGCCCAAGGGTCTTCTCCCATAGCGAGCCCCTGAAGGCTGATTAGTTGGGGCAAACGCAGCCACCAGACGGGCATTTTGCTGCCCCACCCATCACCTCGGAGAAAGGCTTTCTTTCCCTGGCACCAAGGGCACAAGGGAAACCTGCGAGCCTCTGTCAGGACCCCTCCAGTTCTTTCTCTTCTTTCTCACTCCCCTTACCTGGGCGTTTTCGCACGTGTTGTCGTGGGAGTGACTTGTGAAACTCAGGAGCAGAAGATGGTGCTTGGGCAACCTGAGATCTGGAAAGCAGAAGACAACAAAAATGAAGCCATGATGAGCATCTCGCCAAACCCCACCGCACCCTTGCCCTCCAGCAAGAAAATGCCCAGCGCGGGAACACGTCCAAAGCGCCTTGCAGAGCTGATAAAGGCCGTGTGTCCATCACAAGCATGTCACTGCCCCAAGGACAGAGCACACCCTGGCCCTGGTGTCTTCTTCCAAGACTCTCACCTTTCTGGGGGCTTGACTCCTACAGCTTGCTCGCCCTTGCCATCTTCTGCTTTCAGCCCCTGTGATGCCAAGGGGGAAAGCTGCCTTTGATGAACAGGGCTCTTCTCAGGAGGACGCCCTGCAAGTGAGACAGAAGAAACCTCCTCAGAACAACGTCATCTTTGTGGCAGCTCAGACAAGAAGCACATGCAGAGCTGCTCAGTGCTGTGGGGAATCTGTCTACGACACTAATCCTGAGGGCCTTGGAGTTACGTTTCCCAGGAGACCTCATGTCCTCTCTGACAGGGTGCATAGGAAAGATCACTTGGCAAGCTACAGTAGGGATATAATGGGGCGGAGCAGGGAGGTGTCCCCACTCAGACTCAGCAGATCAACTCCATCTGTGAGCAGTGGTCATGCATCGCGGAGCCTTGGCTCCCTTCCCCTGGCAGTAAGGAAACCTGCAAGCCTGTGTCAGGGTTCATCCACTACTTTACCTTCTTTCTTTTGCTTCTCAGCCATGTCTGCTCCCAAGTCTCCCCGCTGTTGAGACTGGAACTCTGCCCTCAGTCTGGATATCGGCCTGTTAACCACTTCACTGGAAAGGAGGTGAAAAGGCAGGAAGGTGACGCCAGTGCCGCACAAAACTCTGCTGCACACCCGCAGTCCAGCCGGAATGCGCCCCTTCCTTGTCAGATGCACTAACTGCCTTTCAGCGCCAATACAGACAGCGTTCCCAACGGATGTGTCTTGCTGCCACAAGTACCAGACCATCCCATGGCCCTTATCCGCTTCTCCAAGAGCCTCACCTCTTCCCAGGCCTCTCTGTACTGCCTTGTTTCCCTTTCGCCTTTTTGGGTCCCCTCAGTTTGCCTGATGAATGCTTCTTTTGATGGTGAGGTCTCTCTTCTGGAGGGCTCCCCGGAACTGTGAAAGAAGACAGCTCCTCAGAAGAGCGTTTTGTGACCGCCCAGGCAAGCGGAGGTGCAGACCTGCTCAGTCTCGGCTTAGGAGTCGGACAGTCTTTACCTTCTTTCTCCCTGGATCCCTCTGCCTGGGAAAAGCCTTTGGCTGTTCCTCCAGGGTGTGGCTTAATCTCAAACCTGGAAGGAAGCAGACACAATCTGGAAGAAAGGGCTTCGCCTTCCCTTTGCTTCCAGTGACAGATACGGCCAGAAGTCATTGCAAGGCCTCTAGCTTTCTAGAACAGCACGTGCAGGCTGTTCAGCTCCTTGGAGGACTCCATCCGGGAAACGTGTGACACAGTCAAGAGCTTCCCCGGCTCCTTGGCAGTCCCTCCCTGATGCACCCTCGAGATTTGTACAGAGCCAGCTCTGTCCCACGCCTCATCGGTGGATCGGCTCAGCAGGGCTTGTCCCAGCACGGAGCTCTGCAGAGCCCCACAGCCTCCCTTTGTGCCAGCAAGTCCTTCCGTTTCTGCCCCTTGCTCCAAGGAGAAGTCACTCCGGAGACTCTTCATGTGCTGGAGTCTCAGGAAAACCAGGGAAATGTCCCCAACAGGGCGTGTACAGGTCAGGTCTTTGACCAGCCTTGAAGAGAGGCTTCTTGGGTACAAGTCAACCCACAGGGAAATTGCAAAGCTGTCTTCTGAAGTTCTTTTTGCCATCACCCCATCTGGATCTATAACTGTGTTGGGAGGGTAAAGCACAATCCCTCTTCCAGGTTAATGCAGGTGAGGACAGGCAGAGTCAGGAAGGAGACAGAGGACGCATGGAGGTAGCTGGGAAGGCTTCCTTTAAGGAAGGAGTCTTCACTAACCTCAGGTGCAGGCAAGGTCTGGCAACGCAGCTCTGCCCAGCAGGAGCTGAGAAGCCAAGCAAAGGTACTCACATGGGCAGCACGTGGATCCCCCTAGGACACATGTGGACATCGTCAGGTTTCTTGTCTGATACCACCTGAATCCTTGTCCATGGGTTCTGCAGAAGGCACAGAGACGTGGCAGATGAGTCCAAGGAAAGGAGCTCCTCCTTCACAAGGGCAGCAAGCTTTCCCACCGCTATAGCGTAGCTGCCTCAAGGAAACCCTCTGTGTCTTTCCCCACCAGCAGCCCTCCCGTAGCGTGAACAAGAGCTGCACGGTTGCGCTACAAGACTTGCCCTGGTCTTGCAGCCTTTCCCCAAGCCGCTGGGTGTGGGATCCCAGGCTAGAGGGGTGTTTGGCTTGAGCCGAGAGAACTCTTCTCTGGGCTTCCTCTGTAGCCAAGACCACCAGACGCAAGCAAGGAGCCCTACGGAAAGCTGGCGTTGCGGGGGGCCCTGCCTTGCCCAAGTGGTTCGACAATCCGGGCAGGCCAAGAGAAGCCATCTCCCGGGTCCTCTGAGAGGACCTCAGAAGACTGCCAAGGAGCCCTGGAAAAAATGTTAAACTTACAGACAGCAGACATTTCAATACAAGTCCAGTGCCATCGATGGCGAGGAGAAAGTCTTCGTAGTATCTCATTGTGAGGGTCCTGTTTCGGCTCATAAGGAGACCGATGCCCTTGAAAACAAGGTCAAAATCTTCTCCGAGCCCTGCGCCCCAGCTGAAGAGCACCACGATGTCATTCACGCATTCCCTCACTAGCTTCTCTGGAAGGGCCGTCTTTAGGGACAGCTGAGAATAGTCCAGGGGGACGATTTCGAGGTCATCTGGAAAATGGCAAAAGAGGAGCAAGGTCAGGTAGGCAGCAGCTCGCAGGCTGAAGGAGCTGCCCACCCCACCAGCAATCCTGTGCTACAGACTTGTCTTGGGCAATGTCCTGGCCTAAACTCAAAGCCCTCCCCAAAACGCGGTATCAGGTAGAAGCGAGGGTTTCTTCCACGCGGAAGCAGGACAGAAGAAGGGTGGCCGTTGGGTAGGAGCCATGTGGAGGGTGCCAGCCCCGGAAGCTGTGCCACGCTCAGGCCATCAAAGACTGCACAGCAGCCTGGAGGGTCAGCCTGGCCATCCCACCCTGTGCCCTCACCACTGCTTGGAGGAGGTCTGAGCTTTCAGGACCTGAACCAGGTCTTGGCTTTGGACAAGGGGAAGATGTTCTCCAGCTCACAGCCCAAGGGCACCGCAAGGGGAAGCCAAGGCTTCACGCTGCCGCCTTACCAGGAATGTCTCTGTTGGCATGGCTGATCCCCTGAGCCTGTGCAACTCTCTCCGACAGATGAAATTTGGGTGCGATCACGTCCCTGTTCCGTTTGCTGCAGTGCTTTCTCAGCACGTAGAAAACGCCGAGCACGTCTACAGCCACACCCTGAAACCAGCAGAGAGCAGAGGAGCAGATGAAGAGCTTGAGATGCACAAATGGATGGAGGACTGGCCTCCTAAGATGGGTGGAAGGTAAAAGCCAAACAAGTATCTCAGTGCCACGCCAGGTCCATGGGGCTTTGGGGAATTGAGCAAGCCCTGAGGAGGGTGCCAGGCCATCGGCTGGGCCTCTGCCCTCCAGCAGCAAGGGCTACAAGTGGCCAGAAAGGCTCAAAGCCTCTCTTCTACTACAGCCAAATTCCCTTCTGGACATCCGCTCTCGAAGGAGCAGCTCTGTCACACCTTTGTGCCCCACTGGGGCATTTCCTCTGCTTTCCCGGGAGGGGGTAGATGCTCACACCTCATGGTAGGGGGCTGCCTGCCAGCTGATCATGGAAACCACTTCCAGGCACATGAAGGGCAAGGAAGTCATCAGGAGTTGTCAGCGTGGCTTCACCAAGGGGCTGTCATGCTGAACCAGCCTGATAACCTTCTGCGCTGACATGGGTGGCTTGGTAGATGAGGGGAGAGCAGTGGCTATCGCCTACCCAGACTTCATTAAGGTTTCTGACACTCTGTCATGAATTTCTTTATGAACCTCACGAAGGTCATGGCTGGGAGCTGCGTCAACAGCAGGAATGGCAGAGCAAGCACCCTGCCCACCCTGCCACGAGCAGCCATGGAGAGGGGGAGAGAGATGCTCCGCTGGAGCGGGAGGGAGGCCTTCTGTTCCCATGGGCTTTCTCCCAGGAAGGACAGTGAAGCCCAGGCAGGCATGGTGGCCGTGGTGCTGGTGCCCACCCTTTCCCCGAGCCGCTGGGTGTGGGCTCCCAGGCTGGAGGGGTGTTTGACTTGAGCCAAGGCAGCTCTTCCCTGGCCTCCACTGTAGCCAAGGCCATCGAATGGAAGCAAAGAGCTCTGTGGAAAGCTGGCATTGTGGCTGGCCCTGACTTGCCCAAGCGGTAGGGCGATCATAGCAGGCTGAGAGAAGCCCTGTCCCGAGTCCTCTGAAAGGACCTGGGAAGACTGCCAAGGAGCCCCTGCTGTAGGGCAGGGGGGCTGCCCCAGGCTGCTGCAAGCATCCAGGTCCCAGGAGGAAGGGCAGGAAAAGCCCACCTTGTTCAGCGCAATCTGCTGTAGCATGTACTCCGACACGCTGTCCCAAATCCTCGTGACTTCTGAGAAGCAAGGTGAGACAAGTCAGGCTCTGAGCCAGCGGCTCACCACCCTTCAGCACCGGCCCAGCCGCGGAGCAGATGGGCGCAGCTGTAATCAAACACACGGCAGAGGAAGGACGCGCACGGCTGGGGCTGCGGAGCCCACCTCTTGGCTGACTGCTGCCTGTCAGCCTCAGTGTAAGCCCAGGAGCGGGCTGGAGCTCAGCCAGGGGCAGCAGAAGGGGTTTGGGCACCCTGCTGCCTCCTCTGGGCAGGGGGAGGCTGTCCCCCAGCTCCAGGGCAGGGAATGACAAGAAGCACCAGTGGGAGAAACCCAGAGGCTGTGGCTGGATGCCCAGCGGAGGAGCCAAGCCAAGCCAGTTGGAAGGAAAGCCTCCGATTTCCAACACAGGCATTGCAGGGGTCTCTAGAGACCCAAGGGAGGTGCACAACACCTCAGCCTTCCTCAGACAGAACCTTTCCCTTCCCCTCCCCTTTCCCCTCCCTTTCCCTTCGCCTTCAGCAGCTCATCTCCAGGGTGGACCCTCTCCCTGAGGAAATGTCACCATGGACTTCCTCCCACCAGGAGGGTGGTGCTGTGCTCCCTGGGGCTTCTGGCATCCACAGGGTCTCCCCAGCTGGGACCAGTCAGGGTCCCCGAGGCACCCCGCACTTTTGGAAGCTAGTAACATGGCCGGAGGAGCTCCTGAAGGCCTCACCGTCCAGGCTGAGCAGCCTCAGTGCTGGGAGCTTGACGAAAGGAAACTTGATCATTTTGGCTGTGCTTCATGCCTTCTTCCCCACTCTCATCCTGCTTCTCCTCCAGTGCCCTGCAGGGAAGTGTGAGTGAGGGCTGGGGGCAGGCAGGACAGGGGCAGCGGTCACTGTGATGTCAGCACAGCGTCACAGTGCCACAGCATCACAGCATCACAGAGCGGTAGGGGTAGCGGTCATTGTGATGTCAACACAGCGTCACAGCACCACAGCATCACAGCATCACAGAGCGGTAGGGGTTGGGAGGGACCTCTGGAGATCAGCTAGTCCAGCCTAGGACTTCAAGCAGGACTTCAGGTCCTCTCCAGTCGCCGCCCTAATCTTTATGAGCCCCTCGGCTCTGCTGCCTGTGAGCTGCCGTCACCCACCAGCCCCTCTGGGCACCCTCGGAGCTCTGCTGTTTCCCTCTGGGCACCCTCAGATGCCCTCCCCTGGGATTGCCCATGCCCTGGTGCATCCCCTCCCCATACACACACCCCTCTGTAGGTGCAAAATCCGATGTTTGTTCTAGTTCACAACGAGAACAGCCTAACATTTGCTCTCTTGAAGTCCAGGGTGGCAGCACTGCTGTCCTTCTTTCTCATTACCCTGATAATTCTAAACTCAACCATCTCAAGATCCCTGTGGCCAAGGCCGGCACCTACCATCACATCTCCCACCAGTCCTTCTCCAGTCACAAAGAACAAGTCTAGGAGGGCATCTTTCCTAGTTGGCTCCCTGAGTACCTGCGACAAAAATTCTCTCCCACAAACTCCAGGGATTTCCCAGACCACTCGTCACTACTCCTACATAGAATCCACCATTTCTAGATAGACTCCACCATTCATAGACAGAATCCACCATTCACAGATAGAAACGTAGATAGGATCCACCATGCCTAACTAGAATGTCCAAAGGGATATTCCATCCCACATGACGTCTGCTCAGCAATATAAGCTGGGGAAAACAGGAAGAAGGGGGGGACGTTTGTTTCGCGTTTGTCGTCCAGAGCAACCGCTACGCGTACCGGAGCCCTACTTCCCAGGAAGTGGCTGGCCATCGCCTGCTGATGGGAAGTAGAGAATAAGATCTTTCGTTTTGCTTTTGCTTCCGCGTGCGGCTTTTGCTTCATTCAACTGTCTTTATCTGACCCACGTGCCCGTTGTTATATTTTCTCTCCCCTGTCCAGCTGAGGGGGTGAGAGTGATAGAGTGGCTTTGGTGGGTAGCTGGCATCTGGCCAGGGCCAAACCACCACAGGGCAAAAGGAGTACCTCAGGACATAAGTGTCCTGGTTTGGGCTAAACCACAACTGATTCTGGTTTAGTGCTTTTACTTTTCTGTTAAGTCTCTCGTAAGCAACTGAACTTTCTGAAATCAACAGCCTGTTTTTCCAGACAGTGACTGCTCCTAGCAGTGATAACACTTGATGTTTATAGTTCGTACCAAGGAATGGGATGCAGAGAGGCTCTTGCTTATACTTGTCCTTGTAGCGGCCAAGGTCACTGCTAAATCTTGTTCTGCGTGTTGGGGTGCCGGCAGTGAAGAGGGTCGCAAGCATGAAAAAGGTCGCACCTGCAGGGAGGAGCGAACCGGACAGGTGACCCAAACCTGGCCAACAGAGTATTCCATCCCATAGACGTCATGTTCAGCATAAAGCTGAGGGATCACGAGGGTCAATCTCTCTTCTTCAATGGCCGACATCTAAGGAGGGCTCTGTCTGTTCTTCTGTCATCGATCCCGACCCGTGCATCCCCGAATCCAGTGCCTGAGTCCAGCTCCTGCATCCCATCCCTGTCTGCTGCCGAATCCAGCCTGGGACTGCCCCTGTGCCAGCTCTGCAGCGTGGTGGTGACGGGTCGTCATCAGGGTGGGGGGAGCTGGGTTCAGTATTGGTGGTGTATCTATTTGTATATTTTGTATATATTTCATTATTTCCTTATTATTATCTCTTCTTTTATGGTTATTATTTCATTAAAGGTGTTTTAGTTTTCTTTTCCAAACCGTAAAGTCTCTCTCCCTTGCTCTCTCCTTTTCCCTTTTGGTAGGGGAGAGGGGTTAACAGAGAGCGTCTGTCATCTGTCCTAAGTGGGGACTTGCCCCTTCAAAGGAGGGTCTGGAGCAGAAAAATGAGGCTTTCACCCCTAGAAACTGAGCTATGGACCCTAAAACTGAGGCTTTGAGACCACAAACTATCCGCTTGCTGCACTCATTCCACAAGTTTTCCAAACTAATTACCAGCCGTGGGCCAGAAGATTGTTTTTCACAGTTTCTTTTAGGAATTGAAAAAAAAGAAAATCTCAGAAAGGTTAAAGTCACAAATGAGCTCTGCAGGTTTCAACCCGCGGCTGAACACGTTTTGTACCCTGTAAAGACGGCTGACTGCGCAGCACGCAGTGGAGGGCAGCTGCTGCACGGAGAGCCTGGCGGAGGTGATGCTGGGGGACACCAACCCCCTCTGGGGGGTGCCGGCCAGCCCCTTGCAGGACCCCAAGGGGAAGCGGGGCGGGGTGGTGACAGACCTCCCCAGCTGCCTGCCACTGAGTCCCCTGGAGGCTTTCAAGGAGAGCGCTCCGGAGAGTTCTCCCAAGACTGCAGAGGACTGTCCTGTGGGGAGTCCCAAGAAGAACCCGCTGAAGTGTCCCCTGGAGAGTCCCTGGCTGAGCCCCCTGTGCTTCCCGCTGCTTCGTCCCCTGGCCAGCCCCACAGCAGCCCCCCAGCATGATCCACCCTGCACGGCCCAGCAGCTGGAGAAGGTGCCGCAGCGGCAGCCCCAGGAGGTTGTGAGCCGCTTGCCGCTGATGCCGGCTGACGTCTCCGGCCAGGCACTGCCCAGAGCGGGAGAGGCGGGCGGCAAGCAGGCCAAGCGCCCTGCACCAGCCGACATGTCCAAGATGCAAGAGAGCTCCCCGCAGGACGACGACCCACCCAAGAAGAAGAAGAAGAAGAAGAAGACGGCAACGTGCCACGTGGACAAAGACTCCAAAGCCCTGTGCGAGGGGCAGCTGGGCAGGGGCGGCGCGGCGGTGGGCGGCAGCAAGCAGCAGGCGGGCAGCAGCAGGCGACAAGCGGGTGGCATCAAGCGCAAGGCATCTGAGGACAACACTGCGCCCACCTTGGGGAACAAGCTGTCCTAGGTTACAGTGTAAAATGTGCCAAAAGGAAAAAAAAGTATTCTATTACCATCTTCAGGAGCTGTTGAGACCAGGTGGGGCGGTGCTCCCTGCCTCCCCCCTCTGGACTTTCTCCTGTTCATGGGCACAACAATGCCTTATCGCCTGACCCATCGATAACTCGCTCCTGGGCTATCTCCTGTTCATGGCCCATCAAGGAACTGCCTCACGACTCCCCATCCCATTGTGAGATGCTCCACCCTGGGGGGGGGGGGGGGTGGGGGGGGGAAGGAGCCAAGCAGTCCATGCTAAATAAAAACTGAGATCTCGAACACCCTAGCAGCCTTCTTCCACTGGATTCCCAGAGGAGTTTTTCCCCCCACTGGAGTTCCAGAGGACAAGAGCTACCTGCCGACCACTGGACCTTCGGAGGAAGACCAGACTCTTTTACCTGATCGCTGCTTCCACAGAACTACATCCATCGCTTCAGGAGGACTGCAGCCATCACCTTATCGGACTGCTACTGCCCCCCTAACAGGGTGTCAGGTTGTATTCCTGACTCTGTCAGTGTAAACCAGTGGGTTGTTTGTTTTTCCCTGCCTTGTGTTATATATCTATATATGTTAGTAAAGAACTGTTATTCCTATTCCCCATATCTTTGCCTGAAGGCCTGTTAATTTCAAAATTATAATAATTTGGAGGGAAGGGGGTTGCACTTTCCATTTCAAGGGAGGCTCCTGCCTTCCTCCACAGACACCTGTCTTTTCAAACCAAGACAGATTTTGGCGCCCAACGTGGGGCACGAGGGCATTGAGAGATAAAAGGAATAACGGTTCTTGTGCGTTGGATATAGATTCCTTGTTAGGTGGCATCATGTGGGCTAGCTTATCCTGGTTCGTGTGGCATGTGGTGGTGGCTGTATTTCTCCCATTTGCAGGCCCTTATCTAAACATGGGTCCTATAACTAAGGCTACTGTGACTGTTTTCCAGTTTGTTTTATGGATTAATAAGGTGAGGAATTCATGGCTTATTAACTTCCTCTGGAAGGCGGGCACACGGATTCGGAGCTGTCACACACTAACTGTATGCTTTTGGGGTTACTTTAATAATGGTACCTACTGTGAGGAAATGACACCGGGAGAAACTTTCTCCCAACCCCTAACCCAGCTCTTTGGGTCTACTCCACCAGTTTTCGAAGGATTCAGATCTTTCCTAAGTGCTAATGATATCATACAGTGGCTGGTGTTGCTCATAATCCTGTTTTATTCAGTATTCAGAGATCAGGGGAGATTGGCTTGGATAACCACCCTGACTAGGAATGCTGCTCCAGAATCTGACCCTGCCTCACAGCTCCCATCAGAAATGAACCACCCGGATTGGGTGAAGGAGATACGTGAGATGGGCCAGATGCTGAAGGAGTGCATTCTCTCAGCTGCTGGGAATCCCTCCTCCTGCCTTGAAGAGGGAGAGTCTAATGGTGCAGCAGTAGAACCCACAGACGTTACAACCGTCCAGGTTCCAGCTGAAACGCAAGGGCAGTCAGAGCCAGCAGCAGTCGCCCCTGTGGAAACGAGGAAATCTAAGATGAAAGCAGAGCGCCCAGTTAAGAAAGGAGGGCCCTCAGAACCTGCAGGCGAGCCAGTGGTTGAGATAATCACAGAGTCCCTGACGTACGACAGTCTCCGTAATCTGCACAAAGACATCGTACGGCGGGGGCGTGAGGCTTTTACAACCTGGTTACTTCGGGTCTGGGATCTTATGGGTACGGGTGTGCAACTGGATGGCAGTGAGGCAAGGAATTTGGGACCCTTGACTCAGGACTCAGGTGTCAATCTGGTATTTGTAAGGGAGCCAGGGACCCTTTCCCTCTGGGAGCGGCTTTTAATGAGTGTGAGAGAGAGGTTTGTCCACAGAGAGAGAATGCAGGAGCACCATCACAGAATGCGCTGGAAGACCCTTGAGGAAGGGATCCAGCAGCTGAGAGAAGTGGCAGTATTGGAGGTACTCTTTGGGAGGGATGGACAGCATGGTAATGACCCTGACAAAGTCAGGTGCACAGGGCAAATGTTGTGGAATCTGGCAAATCTAGGGCCATCTGAATACTCCACCTTCATTGCAATGATTAATGCAGATAACGACCGAGAGACAGTGGGTTCTGTCACGAGCAAGCTTAGAAATTTTGAAAGCGTGATCCATGGCCCAATGCAGGCTAACGTCTCTGCTGTGATTAAGAGCCTACAAGAGGAGATGAGGGAAATAAAGGAGGAGGTGAGGAGGAGCAGTTCCCATTTGGCACCGGTACAAGTCACAGGCCCCAAAGTCGGAGCCCAACGTCCCCCAGCTAGAGGGAGAGGGGACACCCCGCGAGCTGAGCTATGGTACTTCCTGCGCGACCATGGGGAAGACGTGGGAAGGTGGGATGGGAAACCCACTTCTGTCCTGGCAGCACGGGTGCGTCAACTCAAGGAGGGAAACACTAACCGGGGGAGTAACACTAAAGTGAAGGTAGCCTCAACCTCCCAGGACCGAGCTGCCAGATATTACAGAAGGGAGGATGATCTGACAGATCCCCTTGAAGGAACCTCTAGTATGTATGTCCAGGAAGGAAATGGTAACCAGTGCTAGAGGGGCCCTGCCTCTAGCCAGGGAGAGGCACGGGAAAACCGGATATTTTGGACGGTGTGGATCCGATGGCCTGGCACGCCAGAGCCACAAAAATACAAAGCGTTAGTTGATACTGGCGCGCAGTGTACCCCAATGCCATCGGGACGTGTGGGGGCAGAACCTGTTTCCATTGCCGGGGTAACGGGGGGATCGCAGCAATTGACTCTGTTGGAAGCCGAGGTGAGCCTTACTGGGAAGGAGTGGCAGAAACATCCGATTGTGACTGGCCCAGAGGCCCCGTGTATTCTGGGCATAGACTTCCTCCGGAACGGCTATTACAAGGACCCAAAAGGTCTCAGGTGGGCATTTGGGATAGCTGCTGTGGAGGCAGAGAGCATTAGGCAATTGAACACCTTGCCCGGACTATCGGAAAACCCATCTGCAGTAGGACTCTTGAAGGTGGAAGAGCAACAAGTGCCAATTGCCACCTCGACAGTGCACCGCCGGCAGTATCGGACGAATCGAGATGCCGTGACCCCCATCCACAAAATGATCCGCGAGCTGGAGAGTCAAGGGGCGGTCAGCAAGACCCACTCACCCTTCAACAGCCCCATTTGGCCTGTGCGCAAGTCTGACGGAGAATGGAGATTGACTGCGGACTATCGTGGCTTGAATGAAGTGACTCCACCGTTGAGCGCTGCCGTGCCGGACATGCTGGAACTCCAGTACGAGCTGGAGTCCAAGGCAGCAAAGTGGTATGCCACTATTGACATTGCCAATGCTTTTTTCTCCATTCCTCTGGCAGCAGAATGCAGGCCTCAGTTTGCCTTCACCTGGAGGGGCGTACAGTACACCTGGAACCGACTGCCCCAGGGGTGGAAGCACAGTCCCACCATCTGCCATGGACTGATCCAGGCTGCACTGGAAAAGGGTGAAGCTCCGGAACATCTGCAGTACATCGATGACATCATTGTGTGGGGGAACACGGCAAAGGAAGTATTTGGGAAAGGAGAGAAGATCATCCAGATTCTCCTGGAAGCTGGTTTTGCCATCAAGAAGAGCAAAGTCAAGGGACCTGCCCGAGAGATCCAGTTCCTGGGGGTAAAGTGGCAAGACGGACGGCGTCAGATCCCCACCGAGGTCATCAATAAGATCACTGCGATGTCTCCACCAACCAGCAAGAAGGAAACACAGGCTTTCCTAGGCGCCATAGGTTTTTGGAGAATGCACATTCCTGAGTACAGCCAGATTGTGAGCCCTTTGTACCTGGTTACCCGCAAGAAGAACGATTTCCACTGGGGCCCTGAACAGCAACAAGCTTTTGCCCAAATCAAGCGGGAGATCGCTCATGCGCTAGCCCGTGGCCCAGTCAGGACGGGACCAGAGGTGAGGAACGTGCTCTACTCTGCGGCCGGGAACAATGGTTTGTCCTGGAGCCTTTGGCAGAAGGTGCCTGGAGAGACTCGTGGCCGACCACTGGGATTCTGGAGTCGAAGTTATAGAGGGTCGGAGGCCAACTACACTCCCACAGAGAAGGAAATCCTAGCAGCCTATGAAGGAGTCCAAGCTGCCTCGGAAGTGATTGGCACCGAAGCACAACTCCTCCTGGCACCCCGACTACCGGTGCTGGGGTGGATGTTTAAAGGAAAGGTTCCCTCCACCCACCACGCCACCGACGCCACATGGAGCAAATGGATTGCCCTCATCACACGGCGCGCCCGTATTGGAAACCCAAATCGCCCTGGGATTTTGGAGATAATTACGAACTGGCCGGAAGGTGAAGACTTTGGCCTCACTGACGAAGAGGAGCAGGAACAAGTGACGCGGGCTGAAGAAGCTCCACCGTACAACCACCTACCAGCAGAGGAAACACGATATGCTCTTTTCACTGACGGTTCCTGTCGCATCGTAGGGATGAACCGGAAGTGGAAAGCAGCCGTATGGAGCCCCACACGACAGGTCGCACAAGCTACTGAAGGAGAAGGTGGATCAAGTCAACTTGCTGAACTCAAAGCCGTTCAACTGGCCCTGGACATTGCTGAAAGAGAGAAGTGGCCCAAGCTCTACCTTTATACTGATTCGTGGATGGTAGCCAATGCTCTGTGGGGCTGGCTGGAAAGGTGGAAAAAGGCCAACTGGCAGCGTAGGGGAAAACCAATTTGGGCTGCTGATGAGTGGAAAGATATTGCCACTCGGGTAAAGAAGCTACCTGTGAGGGTCCGTCATGTAGATGCTCATGTCCCCAGGAGTCGGCCTAATGAAGAACATCGTAACAATGAACAGGTAGATCAGGCTGCAAAAATAGAGGTGTCCCAGATAGACTTAGATTGGCAACATAAAGGAGAGTTGTTCTTAGCTCGATGGGCCCATGATGCCTCAGGCCATCAAGGCAGAGAGGCCACTTATAAATGGGCACGGGACCGAGGGGTGGATCTAACCATGAACAGTATCTCCCGGGTTATCCAAGACTGTGAGACCTGCGCTGCGATCAAGCAGGCCAAGCGGATGAAGCCTCTGTGGTACGGTGGACGATGGTCGAAGTACAGGTATGGGGAAGCCTGGCAAATTGACTACATCACTCTTCCCCAAACCCGTCAAGGCAAGCGCTACGTGCTGACCATGGTGGAAGCAACCACTGGGTGGCTGGAGACCTACCCTGTGCCTCATGCTACTGCCCGGAACACCATCTTGGGCCTGGAAAAGCAAGTTCTTTGGAGACATGGCACCCCTGAGAGAATCGAGTCAGACAACGGGACACATTTCAAGAACAGCCTCATAAGCACTTGGGCCAGAGAACATGGAATCGAATGGATATATCATATCCCTTATCATGCACCAGCTGCCGGGAAAGTTGAACGGTGCAATGGGCTACTTAAGACTACCCTAAAAGCACTTGGAGGGGGGACTTTCAAAAATTGGGAACTGAACTTAGCAAAGGCCACCTGGATGGTCAATACCCGAGGGTCCATCAATCGAGCTGGTCCCGCCCAGTCTGGACCCTTGCACACAGTGGACGGAGATAAAGTCCCTGTGGTACATACGAGAGGTATGTTAGGAAAGACTGTTTGGATTAATCCCACATCAGGCAAAGGCACACCCCTCCGTGGGGTTGTTTTTGCTCAAGGACCTGGTTACACTTGGTGGGTAATGCAGAAAAATGGGGAAACCCGTTGTGTACCACAAGGAGACCTAATTTTAAGTGAGAACTCTGTGTAAGGTTTCATTGTGTATATATGTATATATGTATCTGTAAGGGGGCATTGGGTTGGGTATGGTGTAGATGGTAATAGAATAAGGGGTGGATTATGTCCTGGGTTACAGGGTAAAATGTGCCAAAAGGAACAAAAAAAATAAAATATTCTATTACCATCTTCAGGAGCTGTTGAGACCAGGTGGGGTGGTGCTCCCTGCCTCCCCCCTCTGGACTATCTCCTGTTCATGGGCACAACAATGCCTTATCGCCTGACCCATCGGTAACTCGCTCCTGGGCTATCTCCTGTTCATGGCCCATCAAGGAACTGCCTCACGACTCCCCATCCCATTGTGAGATGCTCCACCCTGGGGGGGGGGGGGGGGGAAGGAGCCAAGCAGTCCATGCCAAATAAAAACTGAGATCTCGAACACCCTAGCAGCCTTTCTTCCACTGGATTCCCAGAGGAGCTTTTCCCCCCACTGGAGTTCCAGAGGACAAGAGCTACCTGCCGACCACTGGACCTTCGGAGGAAGACCAGACTCTTTTACCTGATCGCTGCTTCCACAGAACTACATCCATCGCTTCAGGAGGACTGCAGCCATCACCTTATCGGACTGCTACTGCCACCCTAACAGGGTGTCAGGTTGTATTCCTGACTCTGTCAGTGTAAACCAGGGGGTTGTTTGTTTTTCCCTGCCTTGTGTTATATATCTATATATGTTAGTAAAGAACTGTTATTCCTATTCCCCATATCTTTGCCTGAAGGCCTGTTAATTTCAAAATTATAATAATTTGGAGGGAAGGGGGTTGCACTTTCCATTTCAAGGGAGGCTCCTGCCTTCCTCCACAGACACCTGTCTTTTCAAACCAAGACAGGTTTGGGTGACTGATGTCCCAGGACGTGCCAAGAATGCCCAACCAATAATAATAAATTTGAAGGATGGACAGAGAGCAGTAAGAATCAAAAAATACCCACTGAAGAAAGAAGACAGGGAAGGGATTTGCCCCAAAATAGAGCGATTCCTAGAATTGGGCTTATTGAGAGAATGCGAATCGGAGTTCAATACCCCCATCCTCTCTGTCCGAAAACCAGATGGGTCCTATCGAATAGTCCAGGATCTGAGGGCCATTAACAAAATAACAGAGGATCTATTCCCCGTCGTTGCCAATTCATATACCTCGCTAATCACTTTAACTCCTGACTTAATTTGGTTTTCAGTTCTAGATGTAAAAGATGCCTTCTTTTGCCTCCCTCTCCACGAAGCCAGTCAGAAAATTTTTGCATTCGAGTGGGAAAACCCTAAGAGTGGTCAGAAGACCCAGCTCACGTGGACTGTGTTGCCACAAGGTTTCAAGAACAGCCCTACCATCTTCGGGAACCAACTAGCAAAAGATTTGGAATTATGGGAACCACCATCGGAAGAAGGAAAGGTACTACAATATGTGGATGACATCCTCATTGCAACTAAAACCAGAGAAGCCTGTGTCACCTGGACTGTAAGTTTATTAAATTTTCTTGAGCTTCAGGGGTACCGAGCGTCCCAGAAAAAGGCACAAGTGACTTTGCAGCAGGTTACATACCTAGGGTATGAGATCAGTGCAGGGCAACGGTCCTTGGGGCAAGCCCGGAAAGAAGCCATATGCCAGACCCCTTGGCCACAGACTGTAAAAGAACTGCGGACCTTCCTGGGAATGACGGCGTGGTGCCGGCTCTGGATACATGACTGTGGCCTGCTGGCCAAACCACTGTATTCCTTGATAACATCCAGCCAAAGTCACCTCCAATGGGATGCTGAGTCAGATCGGGCATTCCATCAGCTGAAGAAGGCCCTGATGTCAGCACCGGCACTGGGACTCCCTGATGTGAGTAGACCATTTCTCCTATTTTCCCATGAAAAGCAGGGAATAGCGTTAGGAGTACTGGCACAAGACCTGGGACCATACAGACGAGCTGTGGCGTACTTCTCCAAACAATTGGATGCTGCTGCCAAAGGGTGGCCTGGCTGCCTAAAGGCAGTAGCAGCAGTCATCCTGAATGTTCAGGAAGTGCGGAAGTTTACCCTGGGTCAGAAAATGACTGGTTTAGTATCTCACACAGTGTCTACAGTCCTTGAAGTAAAAGGGGGACATTGGGTCTCCCCACAGAGGTTCCTGAAATATCAAGCTATCATGGTCGAGCAGGACTATGTAGAGATTGTGAACACTAACATTGTCAACCCAGCTTCATTTCTTAGTGGGAAGACTGGAGAACCGGTGGACCACGACTGCCTCGAGACGATTGAGGCCACATACTCTAGCCGCATTGACCTCAAAGATGCCCCCATGGATGGGGTAGAGCACTGGTTCACAGATGGGAGCAGCTACATCCTGGGCGGAAGACGACATCCCGGGTACGCCATCACCACTGCTGAAAAGGTAATAGAATCTGGACCACTACCGGCTGACACTTCAGCACAAAAGGCTGAGATCATAGCCCTCACTCGGGCCCTGGAGAGGGCCGAAGGAAAGGCTGTGAATATTTGGACTGATTCTAAATACGTCTTTGGAGTGGTACATGCCCACGGAGCAATTTGGAAGGAGAGAGGACTGTTGAACTCCCAAGGAAAGACTATCAAGCACGCGGAGGAAATTTTAAGACTCTTGAATGCAGTCCAACTTCCTGAAAAAGTGGCAATTATGCACATCAGGGCACACCAGAAAGTGAGCACCGAATTGGAAACGGGAAACGAACTGGCAGACCGAGAGGCAAAACAGGCAGCTAAAGAAATGGTAAAGGTGGAAGGAGCACTAGTCCCAGACGGACAGATAACCTTAGAAGGTAAGCCAGAATACACTAAGGAAGATCGAAAGTTAATTACAGATTTGGAAGGAACATACAATGAGGACGGGTGGGCTGTAACATCACACGGGAAACTCATAGTCCCCTCTTATATGGTTTGGCCATTGGTCCGGGAGGAACACAAGAAGGGACACTGGGGGGCGGAGACATTATACAAATACCTTATCCGACACACGACAGCTCGGAATTTATACACCACTGTCAGACAAGTGACTCAGCAATGTGACCTTTGCCTCCAGACTAACCCAAAAATTGTCCCAAAACCAGAAATGGGCCAAATTGGGAAAGGAAATTGCCCGGGACAACATTGGCAAATTGATTTCTCGGAACTTCCTAGAAAAGAGGGGCATAAATACTTCCTTGTACTAACTGACACCTTTTCAGGCTGGCCAGAAGCTTTCCCATGCAGGACAGCTAAAGCTCGAGAGGTGACCGAGGTGTTGCTACAAGAAATCATACCCAGGTTTGGAGTCCCAGAGGTGATGTCCTCAGATAGAGGGCCGCACTTCATCTCCAAAATAGTGCAAAAAATAAGCCACCATCTAGGGACAGATTGGCAACTACACACTCCACACCGGCCACAATCCAGTGGCCAGGTGGAGAAAATGAATCACTTGATTAAACAACAGATTGTTAAATTAGGACAAGAAACCAATTTGGCCTGGCCACAATCTCTACCCCTAGCAATGCTACGGATACGAACGAGACCCCGAGCTAAGGAAGGACTAAGCCCATTTGAAATTCTATATGGACGACCCTATGGGGTACAGAAGGGAACCTCTTCACAAATTGGTGAAGAATTGATGACTTCCTTCATGGTGGCATTAGGGAAACAGCTTCATAAAATTGAGAAACAGGTGTTTGGAACTCGATGCAGGGGTTTGGATGGGCCAGTGCATAACATACAACCTGGAGACTATGTATATGTTAAGTCTCTTACAGAGAAAACTTTGGAGCCACAGTGGGAAGGACCATACCAAGTGCTTCTCACCTCTTTCACAGCAACCAAGCTCAGGGAATAAAACGCCTGGATTCACCACACCCGTGTGAGGAAAGTGCCTCACAAAGGATGGACCTCGGAGCTAACAGGACCATCTAAACTCAAACTGTACAGGCAAAATGAGGGTTAGTTATCTGTGGATATTGTCAGTGGTAAGCATTGCCACCGCATGGGATCAAAATGTGTACTTGCAACTGTTAAGGAAGGTGGTTGACAGCTTGAAATTATCTTCCTGTTGGATTTGTGCACAATTACCTGAAAATTCGGCACGTGGGTTCCCCTTAATAGGTACAGCCTTCCCCACCAGTTCTGAAGTATTAAGAACCATTTCAATCATGGATCTTTAGAAAAACCCAGCTCTTTCCATAGTTCTGCTCGATGGTTTTTGCCATGGCTAGGGGTAAGTGAACTAGAAAAAGCTATGGTAAACCTATCAGCTACCTTAGAGGTGGCCATGAATTCCACTGTAGATGCCATAAGAGCACAACAGAAAGAAATGGAAAGCATTTCAAAAATTACACTACAAAACAGATTAGCATTGGACTTGCTATATAGCAAGGAAGGAGGAGTATGTACAGTACTAAATAATAGCTGTTGTACATATGTAGATCAGAGTCAGAGAATAACTGTTGACTTGGAACAAATCTGGAAACAAACACAGGTGCTACATCAACTGACCTTGGATGACACTTCACTGGGATTTTCGGAACTTTGGAAAAAACTAACATCATGGCTACCTAACTTTACATGGCTTAAGCAACTCTTTGTTAGTATAATTGTGTTTATTATACTGGGGTTGATGATATGCTGCACGCTACAATGTTCCCTATGGATGTGTAAACATACTGGAGATACATATGAACAATGGAAGAGACAAACTCAGACAAAAAGTTGGGAGTGGAAAGTACTTTACTAAAACTCTCCAAGGGAATGGCAGCATATAGCAAAAAGAAATTGCAAAGGGTAGAAAAAGATGGAGAACACAAGTGGTGGGACACACCTTTTGAGTGGTCACCTTCAGCCACCAGATTCTTCAATGTCCTAATGCATCTAATAATAGCTACCACTATTCTATTTACTTCTAGTAGTGACTCTATACATGTGGGTTTGACATCAATGTGCAAAGTATAACACTAATCAGAGAGAACAGTCAAGTAAAAGAATTTACTTAACTCAATAGAAAAGGGGGGAATTGATAGGGGCCCATATAGAAAATATACTTTCTAACCGAAGATATATCGAAAATATTAATAGAGAGCTACATAGAAAATGCTAAAACTATTAAAACCTGCTTTCCCAGAACTAACATGCATGCAAGTAGGCAATTAATTACTAACCCCTGCAAACGGCCTGAGAAGGAGGTCCGGAATGCTGGAGAAAGAAGCTGATAAGGGGAAACAGAAAAGACGAAACCAAGGATGTAATTCATGGTTCAAAGGTGTCAAAGGTGGGAGGAGATAAGGGCTAACGAGGGCTAGCTAACATCCATCTTCAAACAATAACAAAAGGGAGGTAGCCAGATGTGCACTCAAGGACAGACCAGGCCGAAACCGGTCTGCGACTGCAAGCTCAGCCAAATTAGAGATTTCAGGGGAGAGGTGAAAAGTACACAGCGAGGAAGACCTATGGCCTTCATCCCTGAAGACCCCTGTTCACGACCACCTGGAGGGACTGCGCAAGGGCACCGAGGAGGAGTCCAAGGCGGAGATTATGGAAATGGAGTGACCGGAAGGAACTGCCTTTTCGGGGGTAGATCGTGAATATGCATAGGTGTCTCTGGAATATGTAGTGTTTTAATTGTATAAATACTGGACAAGGGGCCACGATGGGCATGCACGTTTATGGTGGAGCAATCCCCCGTGCACCTGCGCGCAATAAACATACTTACTGTATAACCTTTCGGGTTGTAAAGTTTTTTTTTCCGCACGTCAACTGAGCACAGGAGATAGGAATCACCATTTATTTTGGGGGGCAAAAACTGAAACGGAAGCACAGGACATCGGTAGGCAAGCTGGGCGCGGGGACTCCTTGTTCCAGCAGTGGTGCTGAGAGGAGAGGGGGATATCCCTGGCAAGCACCCGCTCCTACTCCCTTCTCCTGCAGCAGGCTGGAGGAGTGGGGCAGGAGGATTTCTGAAAAGGAAGAGAGGTTCTCGAGCAGCAGGCAAACGCATCTGTCTGTCACCCAAAAGCACCAACCCCACCAGGGGGTGGAGCAGGGACACTGCAGATGTAGCAGAGGCAGGAAAACCTCCATGTCCTTTTACCCAGCAGAGTACTGTGCCTCCTCAAAAACAGGGGTGGGCTCAGTTCCATCTACTAAAAGCAGTGAGCAGAAGATCTACAAGACCTGGGATTGCGAAGCAAACATAAGAGTCACGCCAAACCCCACGGCACCCTTGCCCTCCAGCAAGAAAATGCCCAACCCAGGGATACGTCCAAAGCGCCTTGCAGAGCTCATAAAGGCCATGTGTCCATCACAAGCATGTCACTGCCCCAAGGACATAAGCACACCCGGGCCGCGGGGTTTTTCTACAAGACTCACCTTTCTGGGGGCTTGAATCCCAGAGCTTGTTCATCCTTGCCATACTTTCTTGGCAGCAGGCGCAATGATTCGAACGAAAAGTTCTTTAAGAACTCTGTAACCAGGCAGAGTCCCTGCAAGTGAGACACAAGAAACCACCTCAGAGCAATGACCTTGTGGCAGCTCACACAACAAGCACAGGCAGAACTGCTTGCTCAGGTTGGGAAACCACGGGTGCTCTTCAGCAGGCCTGGACCAGACGGGAGCGTCACGCTGCCCAAGGGTCTTCTTCCATAGCGAGCCCCTGAAGGCTGATTAGTTGGGGCAGACGAACCAACCAGATGGGCATTTTAATGGCCCACGCATCACCTCAGAGAAAGGCTTTCTTTCCCAGGCACCAGGGGCACAAGGGAAACCTGTGAGGCCCTGTCAGGACCCCTCCAGTTCTTTGTCTTCTTTCTCACTCCCCTTACCTGGGCTTTCTTCCACATGTCGTATTGGGAGCCACTTCAGAGCCCCCCGAGGGAAAGGTGGTGCTGAGAAAACCCGAGACCTGGAAAGCAGAAGACAACAAAAATGAAGCCAAGACGAGCGTCTCGCCAAACCCCACCGCACCCTTGCCCTCCAGCAAGAAAATGCCCAGTCCAGGGACACGTCCAAAGTGCCTTGCAGAGCTGATAAAGGCAGTGTGTCCATCACAAGCATGTCACTACCCCAAGGACAAGGGCACAGCCTGGCCGCGGTGTTTTTCTACAAGACTCACCCTGGCAGCGGAGGCAATGACTCAAAGGAAAAGTTTGTTATCTTAAGAACTCTCTTCCCAGGAGGAGTCCCTGCAAGTGAAACACAAGAAACCACCTCAGAGCAATGACCTTGTGGCAGCTCACACAACAAGCACATGCAGAACTACTTGCTCAGCTGGGAAACCACCTGTGCTCTTCAGCAGACCAGCCCCAGCCGGGAGCGTCACGCTGCCCAAGGGTCTTCTTCCATAGCGAGCCCCTGAAGGCTGATTAGTTGGGGCAAACGCAGCCACCAGACGGGCATTTTGCTGCCCCACCCATCACCTTGGAGAAAGGCTTTCTTTCCCTGGCACCAAGGGCACAAGGGAAACCTGTGAACCTCTGTCAGTTATCCTCCAGTTCTTTGTCTTCTTTCTCACTCCCCTTACCTGGGCGTTTTCCCACGTGTTGTCGTGGGAGTGACTTGTGAAACTCAGGAGTGGAAGATGGTGCTTGGGCAACCTGAGATCTGGAAAGCAGAAGACAACAAAAATGAAGCCATGATGAGCATCTCGCCAAACCCCACCGCACCCTTGCCCTCCAGCAAGAAAATGCCCAGAGCGGGAACACGTCCAAAGCGCCTTGCAGAGCTGATAAAGGCCGTGTGTCCATCACAAGCATGTCACTGCCCCAAGGACAGAGCACATCCTGGCCCTGGTGTCTTCTTCCAAGACTCTCACCTTTCTGGGGGCTTGACTCCTACAGCTTGCTTGCCCTTGCCATCTTCTGCTTTCAGCCCCCGTGATGCCAAGGGGGAAAGCTGCCTCCGACGAAGGGGGCTCTTCTCAGGAGGACGCCCTGCAAGTGAGACAGAAGAAACCTCCTCAGAACAACGTCATCTTTGTGGCAGCCCAGACAAGAAGCACATGCAGAGCTGCTCAGTCCTGGGGGGAAACCAGCTGTGGCAGCACTCCTCAGGGCCTTGGGGGTCTCATTTCCCGGGAGGACTCAGGCAGCAGTGAACCCTTTCTCTCATCCAATTCCGCAGGTCCAGAGTGCAACTTTCACCCCTGTGGTATTCCTCATCTAGGATCCTTTTTCCCTAGGACATCTTTGGAAAAGCAAGGCTTGCCAGCATAAGATGGAGACCTCACAGAGCCTCTCTAGGGCAAACAACTTCAGTCAAGGGGAAGAGGTCCTCAGCTGTCTCCGCTGCTCTCAGACATGCTTGCGGCTGTGGGCACCGTCAGCCCAAAGACGCTGTTTCAGAGGAGCCTGCGAGCAATTCCAGAAGAAGGGATCAAGCTACCAGCTCCCAAGTGCCCGGTGTTGGAGCGCACGCTTGGAGACACTTGACAGTCTTCCCAGCACACCTTTACTCATGAAATGCAAACAGGGTGAAACCACCGGCTGTACCAACCGTCCTTTTCCTTCTGCTTAACGGCAGCAGTTGCTGCTCAGAGTGAGGGTGGACCGTAGTCCTTCTTGTCTCCCTCCGGCACAAACACACGCCTCAAACAAAAAAAGCCTTGGCAAGGTACAGCAGGGAACGGCGCGCAGTGGGGATGTGCTCTTCAGCAAACCAGCCCCAGCCAGGAGCGTCACGCTGCCCAAGGGTCTTCTTCCATAGCGAGCCCCTGAAGGCTGATTAGTTGGGGCAGACGAACCTACCAGATGGGCATTTTAATGGCCCACGCATCACCTCAGAGAAAGGCTTTCTTTCCCAGGCACCAGGGGCACAAGGGAAACCTGTGAGGCCCTGTCAGGACCCCTCCAGTTCTTTGTCTTCTTTCTCACTCCCCTTACCTGGGCTTTCTTCCACATGTCGTATTGGGAGCCACTTCAGAGCCCCCCGAGGGAAAGGTGGTGCTGAGAAAACCCGAGACCTGGAAAGCAGAAGACAACAAAAATGAAGCCAAGACGAGCGTCTCGCCAAACCCCACCGCACCCTTGCCCTCCAGCAAGAAAATGCCCAGTCCAGGGACACGTCCAAAGTGCCTTGCAGAGCTGATAAAGGCAGTGTGTCCATCACAAGCATGTCACTACCCCAAGGACAAGGGCACAGCCTGGCCGCGGTGTTTTTCTACAAGACTCACCCTGGCAGCGGAGGCAATGACTCAAAGGAAAAGTTTGTTATCTTAAGAACTCTCTTCCCAGGAGGAGTCCCTGCAAGTGAAACACAAGAAACCACCTCAGAGCAATGACCTTGTGGCAGCTCACACAACAAGCACATGCAGAACTACTTGCTCAGCTGGGAAACCACCTGTGCTCTTCAGCAGACCAGCCCCAGCCGGGAGCGTCACGCTGCCCAAGGGTCTTCTTCCATAGCGAGCCCCTGAAGGCTGATTAGTTGGGGCAAACGCAGCCACCAGACGGGCATTTTGCTGCCCCACCCATCACCTTGGAGAAAGGCTTTCTTTCCCTGGCACCAAGGGCACAAGGGAAACCTGTGAACCTCTGTCAGTTATCCTCCAGTTCTTTGTCTTCTTTCTCACTCCCCTTACCTGGGCGTTTTCCCACGTGTTGTCGTGGGAGTGACTTGTGAAACTCAGGAGTGGAAGATGGTGCTTGGGCAACCTGAGATCTGGAAAGCAGAAGACAACAAAAATGAAGCCATGATGAGCATCTCGCCAAACCCCACCGCACCCTTGCCCTCCAGCAAGAAAATGCCCAGAGCGGGAACACGTCCAAAGCGCCTTGCAGAGCTGATAAAGGCCGTGTGTCCATCACAAGCATGTCACTGCCCCAAGGACAGAGCACATCCTGGCCCTGGTGTCTTCTTCCAAGACTCTCACCTTTCTGGGGGCTTGACTCCTACAGCTTGCTTGCCCTTGCCATCTTCTGCTTTCAGCCCCCGTGATGCCAAGGGGGAAAGCTGCCTCCGACGAAGGGGGCTCTTCTCAGGAGGACGCCCTGCAAGTGAGACAGAAGAAACCTCCTCAGAACAACGTCATCTTTGTGGCAGCCCAGACAAGAAGCACATGCAGAGCTGCTCAGTCCTGGGGGGAAACCAGCTGTGGCAGCACTCCTCAGGGCCTTGGGGGTCTCATTTCCCGGGAGGACTCAGGCAGCAGTGAACCCTTTCTCTCATCCAATTCCGCAGGTCCAGAGTGCAACTTTCACCCCTGTGGTATTCCTCATCTAGGATCCTTTTTCCCTAGGACATCTTTGGAAAAGCAAGGCTTGCCAGCATAAGATGGAGACCTCACAGAGCCTCTCTAGGGCAAACAACTTCAGTCAAGGGGAAGAGGTCCTCAGCTGTCTCCGCTGCTCTCAGACATGCTTGCGGCTGTGGGCACCGTCAGCCCAAAGACGCTGTTTCAGAGGAGCCTGCGAGCAATTCCAGAAGAAGGGATCAAGCTACCAGCTCCCAAGTGCCCGGTGTTGGAGCGCACGCTTGGAGACACTTGACAGTCTTCCCAGCACACCTTTACTCATGAAATGCAAACAGGGTGAAACCACCGGCTGTACCAACCGTCCTTTTCCTTCTGCTTAACGGCAGCAGTTGCTGCTCAGAGTGAGGGTGGACCGTAGTCCTTCTTGTCTCCCTCCGGCACAAACACACGCCTCAAACAAAAAAAGCCTTGGCAAGGTACAGCAGGGAACGGCGCGCAGTGGGGATGTGCTCTTCAGCAAACCAGCCCCAGCCAGGAGCGTCACGCTGCCCAAGGGTCTTCTTCCATAGCGAGCCCCTGAAGGCTGATTAGTTGGGGCAGACGAACCTACCAGATGGGCATTTTAATGGCCCACGCATCACCTCAGAGAAAGGCTTTCTTTCCCAGGCACCAGGGGCACAAGGGAAACCTGTGAGGCCCTGTCAGGACCCCTCCAGTTCTTTGTCTTCTTTCTCACTCCCCTTACCTGGGCTTTCTTCCACATGTCGTATTGGGAGCCACTTCAGAGCCCCCCGAGGGAAAGGTGGTGCTGAGAAAACCCGAGACCTGGAAAGCAGAAGACAACAAAAATGAAGACAAGACTAGCGTCTCGCCAAACCCCACCGCACCCTTGCCCTCCAGCAAGAAAATGCCCAGTCCAGGGACACGTCCAAAGTGCCTTGCAGAGCTGATAAAGGCAGTGTGTCCATCACAAGCATGTCACTACCCCAAGGACAAGGGCACAGCCTGGCTGCGGTGTTTTTCTACAAGACTCACCCTGGCAGCGGAGGCAATGACTCAAAGGAAAAGTTTGTTATCTTAAGAACTCTCTTCCCAGGAGGAGTCCCTGCAAGTGAAACACAAGAAACCACCTCAGAGCAATGACCTTGTGGCAGCTCACACAACAAGCACATGCAGAACTACTTGCTCAGCTGGGAAACCACCTGTGCTCTTCAGAAGACCAGCCCCAGCCGGGAGCGTCACGCTACCCAAGGGTCTTCTTCCATAGCGAGCCCCTGAAGGCTGATTAGTTGGGGCAAACGCAGCCACCAGACGGGCATTTTGCTGCCCCACCCATCACCTCGGAGAAAGGCTTTCTTTCCCTGGCACCAAGGGCACAAGGGAAACCTGCGAGCCTCTGTCAGGACCCCTCCAGTTCTTTCTCTTCTTTCTCACTCCCCTTACCTGGGCGTTTTCGCACGTGTTGTCGTGGGAGTGACTTGTGAAACTCAGGAGCGGAAGATGGTGCTTGGGCAACCTGAGATCTGGAAAGCAGAAGACAACAAAAATGAAGCCATGATGAGCATCTCGCCAAACCCCACCGCACCCTTGCCCTCCAGCAAGAAAATGCCCAGCGCGGGAACACGTCCAAAGCGCCTTGCAGAGCTGATAAAGGCCGTGTGTCCATCACAAGCATGTCACTGCCCCAAGGACAGAGCACATCCTGGCCCTGGTGTCTTCTTCCAAGACTCTCACCTTTCTGGGGGCTTGACTCCTACAGCTTGCTTGCCCTTGCCATCTTTCGCTTTCAGCCCCCGTGATGCCAAAGGGGAAAGCTGCCTCCGACGAAGGGGGCTTTTCTCAGGAGGACGCCCTGCAAGTGAGACAGAAGAAACCTCCTCAGAACAACGTCATCTTTGTGGCAGCCCAGACAAGAAGCACATGCAGAGCTGCTCAGTCCTGTGGGGAAACCAGCTGTGGCAGCACTCCTCAGGGCCTTGGGGGTCTCATTTCCCGGGAGGACTCAGGCAGCAGTGAACCCTTTCTCTTATCCAATTCCGCAGGTCCAGAGTGCAACTTTCACCCCTGTGGTATTCCTCATCTAGGATTCTTTTTCCCTAGGACATCTTTGGAATAGCGGGGCTTGCCAGCATAAGATGGAGACCTCACAGAGCCTCTCTGGGGCAAACAACTTCAGCCAAGGGGAAGAGGTCCCCGGCTGTCTGCACTGCTCTCAGACACGCTTGCAGCTGTGGGCACCATCAGTCCAAAGACGCTGTTTCGGAGGAGTCTGCGAGCAATTCCAGAAGAAGGGATCAAGCTACCAGCTCCCAAGTGCCCGGTGTTGGAGAGCACGCTTGGAGACACTCGACAATCTTCCCAGCACACCTTTACTCACGACATGCAAACAGGGTGAAACCACCGGCTGTACCAACCGTCCTTTTCCTTCTGCTTAACGGCAGCAGTTGCGGCTCAGAGGGAGGGTGGACCGTAGTCCTTCTTGTCTCCCTCCGGCACAAACACACGCCTCAAACAAAAAAAGCCTCGGCAAGATATAGCAGGGAACGGCGCGCAGTGGGGATGTGCTCTTCAGCAGACCAGCCCCAGCCGGGAGCGTCACGCTGCCCAAGGGTCTTCTCCCATAGCGAGCCCCTGAAGGCTGATTAGTTGGGGCAAACGCAGCCACCAGACGGGCATTTTGCTGCCCCACCCATCACCTCGGAGAAAGGCTTTCTTTCCCTGGCACCAAGGGCACAAGGGAAACCTGCGAGCCTCTGTCAGGACCCCTCCAGTTCTTTCTCTTCTTTCTCACTCCCCTTACCTGGGTGTTTTCGCACGTGTTGTCGTGGGAGTGACTTGTGAAACTCAGGAGCGGAAGATGGTGCTTGGGCAACCTGAGATCTGGAAAGCAGAAGACAACAAAAATGAAGCCATGATGAGCATCTCGCCAAACCCCACCGCACCCTTGCCCTCCAGCAAGAAAATGCCCAGCGCGGGAACACGTCCAAGGCGCCTTGCAGAGCTGATAAAGGCCGTGTGTCCATCACAAGCATGTCACTGCCCCAAGGACAGAGCACATCCTGGCCCTGGTGTCTTCTTCCAAGACTCTCACCTTTCTGGGGGCTTGACTCCTACAGCTTGCTTGCCCTTGCCATCTTTCGCTTTCAGCCCCCGTGATGCCAAGGGGGAAAGCTGCCTCCGACGAAGGGGGCTTTTCTCAGGAGGACGCCCTGCAAGTGAGACAGAAGAAACCTCCTCAGAACAACGTCATCTTTGTGGCAGCCCAGACAAGAAGCACATGCAGAGCTGCTCAGTCCTGTGGGGAAACCAGCTGTGGCAGCACTCCTCAGGGCCTTGGGGGTCTCATTTCCCGGGAGGACTCAGGCAGCAGTGAATCCTTTCTCTCATCCAATTCCGCAGGTCCAGAGTGCAACTTTCACCCCTGTGGTATTCCTCATCTAGGATTCTTTTTCCCTAGGACATCTTTGGAATAGCGGGGCTTGCCAGCATAAGATGGAGACCTCACAGAGCCTCTCTGGGGCAAACAACTTCAGCCAAGGGGAAGAGGTCCCCGGCTGTCTGCACTGCTCTCAGACACGCTTGCAGCTGTGGGCACCGTTAGCCCAAAAACGCTGTTTCAGAGGAGTCTACGAGCAATTGCAGAAGAAGGGATCAAGCTACCAGCTCCCAAGTGCCCGGTGTTGGAGAGCACGCTTGGAGAGACTCGACAATCTTCCCAGCACACCTTTACTCATGAAATGCAAACAGGGTGAAACCACCGGCTGTACCAACCGTCCTTTTCCTTCTGCTTAACGGCAGCAGTTGCGGCTCAGAGGGAGGGTGGACCGTAGTCCTTCTTGTCTCCTTCCGGCACAAACACACGCCTCAAACAAAAAAAGCCTCGGCAAGATACAGCAGGGAACGGCGCGCAGTGGGGATGTGCTCTTCAGCAAACCAGCCCCAGCCGGGAGCGTCACGCTACCCAAGGGTCTTCTCCCATAGCGAGCCCCTGAAGGCTGATTAGTTGGGGCAAACGCAGCCACCAGACGGGCATTTTGCTGCCCCACCCATCACCTCGGAGAAAGGCTTTCTTTCCCTGGCACCAAGGGCACAAGGGAAACCTGCGAGCCTCTGTCAGGACCCCTCCAGTTCTTTCTCTTCTTTCTCACTCCCCTTACCTGGGCGTTTTCGCACGTGTTGTCGTGGGAGTGACTTGTGAAACTCAGGAGCAGAAGATGGTGCTTGGGCAACCTGAGATCTGGAAAGCAGAAGACAACAAAAATGAAGCCATGATGAGCATCTCGCCAAACCCCACCGCACCCTTGCCCTCCAGCAAGAAAATGCCCAGCGCGGGAACACGTCCAAGGCGCCTTGCAGAGCTGATAAAGGCCGTGTGTCCATCACAAGCATGTCACTGCCCCAAGGACAGAGCACATCCTGGCCCTGGTGTCTTCTTCCAAGACTCTCACCTTTCTGGGGGCTTGACTCCTACAGCTTGCTTGCCCTTGCCATCTTTCGCTTTCAGCCCCCGTGATGCCAAGGGGGAAAGCTGCCTCCGACGAAGGGGGCTTTTCTCAGGAGGACGCCCTGCAAGTGAGACAGAAGAAACCTCCTCAGAACAACGTCATCTTTGTGGCAGCCCAGACAAGAAGCACATGCAGAGCTGCTCAGTCCTGTGGGGAAACCAGCTGTGGCAGCACTCCTCAGGGCCTTGGGGGTCTCATTTCCCGGGAGGACTCAGGCAGCAGTGAACCCTTTCTCTCATCCAATTCCGCAGGTCCAGAGTGCAACTTTCACCCCTGTGGTATTCCTCATCTAGGATTCTTTTTCCCTAGGACATCTTTGGAATAGCGGGGCTTGCCAGCATAAGATGGAGACCTCACAGAGCCTCTCTGGGGCAAACAACTTCAGCCAAGGGGAAGAGGTCCCCGGCTGTCTGCACTGCTCTCAGACACGCTTGCAGCTGTGGGCACCATCAGTCCAAAGACGCTGTTTCGGAGGAGTCTGCGAGCAATTCCAGAAGAAGGGATCAAGCTACCAGCTCCCAAGTGCCCGGTGTTGGAGAGCACGCTTGGAGACACTCGACAATCTTCCCAGCACACCTTTACTCACGACATGCAAACAGGGTGAAACCACCGGCTGTACCAACCGTCCTTTTCCTTCTGCTTAACGGCAGCAGTTGCGGCTCAGAGGGAGGGTGGACCGTAGTCCTTCTTGTCTCCCTCCGGCACAAACACACGCCTCAAACAAAAAAATCCTCGGCAAGATATAGCAGGGAACGGCGCGCAGTGGGGATGTGCTCTTCAGCAGACCAGCCCCAGCCGGGAGCGTCACGCTGCCCAAGGGTCTTCTCCCATAGCGAGCCCCTGAAGGCTGATTAGTTGGGGCAAACGCAGCCACCAGACGGGCATTTTGCTGCCCCACCCATCACCTCGGAGAAAGGCTTTCTTTCCCTGGCACCAAGGGCACAAGGGAAACCTGCGAGCCTCTGTCAGGACCCCTCCAGTTCTTTCTCTTCTTTCTCACTCCCCTTACCTGGGCGTTTTCGCACGTGTTGTCGTGGGAGTGACTTGTGAAACTCAGGAGCAGAAGATGGTGCTTGGGCAACCTGAGATCTGGAAAGCAGAAGACAACAAAAATGAAGCCATGATGAGCATCTCGCCAAACCCCACCGCACCCTTGCCCTCCAGCAAGAAAATGCCCAGCGCGGGAACACGTCCAAAGCGCCTTGCAGAGCTGATAAAGGCCGTGTGTCCATCACAAGCATGTCACTGCCCCAAGGACAGAGCACACCCTGGCCCTGGGGTCTTCTTCCAAGACTCTCACCTTTCTGGGGGCTTGACTCCTACAGCTTGCTCGCCCTTGCCATCTTCTGCTTTCAGCCCCTGTGATGCCAAGGGGGAAAGCTGCCTTTGATGAACAGGGCTCTTCTCAGGAGGACGCCCTGCAAGTGAGACAGAAGAAACCTCCTCAGAACAACGTCATCTTTGTGGCAGCTCAGACAAGAAGCACATGCAGAGCTGCTCAGTGCTGTGGGGAATCTGTCTACGACACTAATCCTCAGGGCCTTGGAGTTACGTTTCCCAGGAGGCCTCATGTCCTCTCTGACAGGGTGCATAGGAAAGATCACTTGGCAAGCTACAGTAGGGATATAATGGGGCGGAGCAGGGAGGTGTCCCCACTCAGACTCAGCAGATCAACTCCATCTGTGAGCAGTGGTCATGCATCGCGGAGCCTTGGCTCCCTTCCCCTGGCAGTAAGGAAACCTGCAAGCCTGTGTCAGGGTTCATCCACTACTTTACCTTCTTTCTTTTGCTTCTCAGCCATGTCTGCTCCCAAGTCTCCCCGCTGTTGAGACTGGAACTCTGCCCTCAGTCTGGATATCGGCCTGTTAACCACTTCACTGGAAAGGAGGTGAAAAGGCAGGAAGGTGACGCCAGTGCCGCACAAAACTCTGCTGCACACCCGCAGTCCAGCCGGAATGCGCCCCTTCCTTGTCAGATGCACTAACTGCCTTTCAGCGCCAATACAGACAGCGTTCCCAACGGATGTGTCTTGCTGCCACAAGTACCAGACCATCCCATGGCCCTTATCCGCTTCTCCAAGAGCCTCACCTCTTCCCAGGCCTCTCTGTACTGCCTTGTTTCCCTTTCGCCTTTTTGGGTCCCCTCAGTTTGCCTGATGAATGCTTCTTTTGATGGTGAGGTCTCTCTTCTGGAGGGCTCCCCGGAACTGTGAAAGAAGACAGCTCCTCAGAAGAGCGTTTTGTGACCGCCCAGGCAAGCGGAGGTGCAGACCTGCTCAGTCTCGGCTTAGGAGTCGGACAGTCTTTACCTTCTTTCTCCCTGGATCCCTCTGCCTGGGAAAAGCCTTTGGCTGTTCCTCCAGGGTGTGGCTTAATCTCAAACCTGGAAGGAAGCAGACACAATCTGGAAGAAAGGGCTTCGCCTTCCCTTTGCTTCCAGTGACAGATACGGCCAGAAGTCATTGCAAGGCCTCTAGCTTTCTAGAACAGCACGTGCAGGCTGTTCAGCTCCTTGGAGGACTCCATCCGGGAAACGTGTGACACAGTCAAGAGCTTCCCCGGCTCCTTGGCAGTCCCTCCCTGATGCACCCTCGAGATTTGTACAGAGCCAGCTCTGTCCCACGCCTCATCGGTGGATCGGCTCAGCAGGGCTTGTCCCAGCACGGAGCTCTGCAGAGCCCCACAGCCTCCCTTTGTGCCAGCAAGTCCTTCCGTTTCTGCCCCTTGCTCCAAGGAGAAGTCACTCCGGAGACTCTTCATGTGCTGGAGTCTCAGGAAAACCAGGGAAATGTCCCCAACAGGGCGTGTACAGGTCAGGTCTTTGACCAGCCTTGAAGAGAGGCTTCTTGGGTACAAGTCAACCCACAGGGAAATTGCAAAGCTGTCTTCTGAAGTTCTTTTTGCCATCACCCCATCTGGATCTATAACTGTGTTGGGAGGGTAAAGCACAATCCCTCTTCCAGGTTAATGCAGGTGAGGACAGGCAGAGTCAGGAAGGAGACAGAGGACGCATGGAGGTAGCTGGGAAGGCTTCCTTTAAGGAAGGAGTCTTCACTAACCTCAGGTGCAGGCAAGGTCTGGCAACGCAGCTCTGCCCAGCAGGAGCTGAGAAGCCAAGCAAAGGTACTCACGTGGGCAGCACGTGGATCCCCCTAGGACACATGTGGACATCGTCAGGTTTCTTGTCTGATACCACCTGAATCCTTGTCCATGGGTTCTGCAGAAGGCACAGAGACGTGGCAGATGAGTCCAAGGAAAGGAGCTCCTCCTTCACAAGGGCAGCAAGCTTTCCCACCGCTATAGCGTAGCTGCCTCAAGGAAACCCTCTGTGTCTTTCCCCACCAGCAGCCCTCCCGTAGCGTGAACAAGAGCTGCACGGTTGCGCTACAAGACTTGCCCTGGTCTTGCAGCCTTTCCCCAAGCCGCTGGGTGTGGGATCCCAGGCTAGAGGGGTGTTTGGCTTGAGCCGAGAGAACTCTTCTCTGGGCTTCCTCTGTAGCCAAGACCACCAGACGCAAGCAAGGAGCCCTACGGAAAGCTGGCGTTGCGGGGGGCCCTGCCTTGCCCAAGTGGTTCGACAATCCGGGCAGGCCAAGAGAAGCCATCTCCCGGGTCCTCTGAGAGGACCTCAGAAGACTGCCAAGGAGCCCTGGAAAAAATGTTAAACTTACAGACAGCAGACATTTCAATACAAGTCCAGTGCCATCGATGGCGAGGAGAAAGTCTTCGTAGTATCTCATTGTGAGGGTCCTGTTTCGGCTCATAAGGAGACCGATGCCCTTGAAAACAAGGTCAAAATCTTCTCCGAGCCCTGCGCCCCAGCTGAAGAGCACCACGATGTCATTCACGCATTCCCTCACTAGCTTCTCTGGAAGGGCCGTCTTTAGGGACAGCTGAGAATAGTCCAGGGGGACGATTTCGAGGTCATCTGGAAAATGGCAAAAGAGGAGCAAGGTCAGGTAGGCAGCAGCTCGGCAGGCTGAAGGAGCTGCCCACCCCACCAGCAATCCTGTGCTACAGACTTGTCTTGGGCAATGTCCTGGCCTAAACTCAAAGCCCTCCCCAAAACGCGGTATCAGGTAGAAGCGAGGGTTTCTTCCACGCGGAAGCAGGACAGAAGAAGGGTGGCCGTTGGGTAGGAGCCATGTGGAGGGTGCCAGCCCCGGAAGCTGTGCCACGCTCAGGCCATCAAAGACTGCACAGCAGCCTGGAGGGTCAGCCTGGCCATCCCACCCTGTGCCCTCACCACTGCTTGGAGGAGGTCTGAGCTTTCAGGACCTGAACCAGGTCTTGGCTTTGGACAAGGGGAAGATGTTCTCCAGCTCACAGCCCAAGGGCACCGCAAGGGGAAGCCAAGGCTTCACGCTGCCGCCTTACCAGGAATGTCTCTGTTGGCATGGCTGATCCCCTGAGCCTGTGCAACTCTCTCCGACAGATGAAATTTGGGTGCGATCACGTCCCTGTTCCGTTTGCTGCAGTGCTTTCTCAGCACGTAGAAAACGCCGAGCACGTCTACAGCCACACCCTGAAACCAGCAGAGAGCAGAGGAGCAGATGAAGAGCTTGAGATGCACAAATGGATGGAGGACTGGCCTCCTAAGATGGGTGGAAGGTAAAAGCCAAACAAGTATCTCAGTGCCACGCCAGGTCCATGGGGCTTTGGGGAATTGAGCAAGCCCTGAGGAGGGTGCCAGGCCATCGGCTGGGCCTCTGCCCTCCAGCAGCAAGGGCTACAAGTGGCCAGAAAGGCTCAAAGCCTCTCTTCTACTACAGCCAAATTCCCTTCTGGACATCCGCTCTCGAAGGAGCAGCTCTGTCACACCTTTGTGCCCCACTGGGGCATTTCCTCTGCTTTCCCGGGAGGGGGTAGATGCTCACACCTCATGGTAGGGGGCTGCCTGCCAGCTGATCATGGAAACCACTTCCAGGCACATGAAGGGCAAGGAAGTCATCAGGAGTTGTCAGCGTGGCTTCACCAAGGGGCTGTCATGCTGAACCAGCCTGATAACCTTCTGCGCTGACATGGGTGGCTTGGTAGATGAGGGGAGAGCAGTGGCTATCGCCTACCCAGACTTCATTAAGGTTTCTGACACTCTGTCATGAATTTCTTTATGAACCTCACGAAGGTCATGGCTGGGAGCTGCGTCAACAGCAGGAATGGCAGAGCAAGCACCCTGCCCACCCTGCCACGAGCAGCCATGGAGAGGGGGAGAGAGATGCTCCGCTGGAGCGGGAGGGAGGCCTTCTGTTCCCACGGGCTTTCTCCCAGGAAGGACAGTGAAGCCCAGGCAGGCATGGTGGCCGTGGTGCTGGTGCCCACCCTTTCCCCGAGCCGCTGGGTGTGGGCTCCCAGGCTGGAGGGGTGTTTGACTTGAGCCAAGGCAGCTCTTCCCTGGCCTCCACTGTAGCCAAGGCCATCGAATGGAAGCAAAGAGCTCTGTGGAAAGCTGGCATTGTGGCTGGCCCTGACTTGCCCAAGCGGTAGGGCGATCATAGCAGGCTGAGAGAAGCCCTGTCCCGAGTCCTCTGAAAGGACCTGGGAAGACTGCCAAGGAGCCCCTGCTGTAGGGCAGGGGGGCTGCCCCAGGCTGCTGCAAGCATCCAGGTCCCAGGAGGAAGGGCAGGAAAAGCCCACCTTGTTCAGCGCAATCTGCTGTAGCATGTACTCCGACACGCTGTCCCAAATCCTCGTGACTTCTGAGAAGCAAGGTGAGACAAGTCAGGCTCTGAGCCAGCGGCTCACCACCCTTCAGCACCGGCCCAGCCGCGGAGCAGATGGGCGCAGCTGTAATCAAACACACGGCAGAGGAAGGACGCGCACGGCTGGGGCTGCGGAGCCCACCTCTTGGCTGACTGCTGCCTGTCAGCCTCAGTGTAAGCCCAGGAGCGGGCTGGAGCTCAGCCAGGGGCAGCAGAAGGGGTTTGGGCACCCTGCTGCCTCCTCTGGGCAGGGGGAGGCTGTCCCCCAGCTCCAGGGCAGGGAATGACAAGAAGCACCAGTGGGAGAAACCCAGAGGCTGTGGCTGGATGCCCAGCGGAGGAGCCAAGCCAAGCCAGTTGGAAGGAAAGCCTCCGATTTCCAACACAGGCATTGCAGGGGTCTCTAGAGACCCAAGGGAGGTGCACAACACCTCAGCCTTCCTCAGACAGAACCTTTCCCTTCCCCTCCCCTTTCCCCTCCCTTTCCCTTCGCCTTCAGCAGCTCATCTCCAGGGTGGACCCTCTCCCTGAGGAAATGTCACCATGGACTTCCTCCCACCAGGAGGGTGGTGCTGTGCTCCCTGGGGCTTCTGGCATCCACAGGGTCTCCCCAGCTGGGACCAGTCAGGGTCCCCGAGGCACCCCGCACTTTTGGAAGCTAGTAACATGGCCGGAGGAGCTCCTGAAGGCCTCACCGTCCAGGCTGAGCAGCCTCAGTGCTGGGAGCTTGACGAAAGGAAACTTGATCATTTTGGCTGTGCTTCATGCCTTCTTCCCCACTCTCATCCTGCTTCTCCTCCAGTGCCCTGCAGGGAAGTGTGAGTGAGGGCTGGGGGCAGGCAGGACAGGGGCAGCGGTCACTGTGATGTCAGCACAGCGTCACAGTGCCACAGCATCACAGCATCACAGAGCGGTAGGGGTAGCGGTCATTGTGATGTCAACACAGCGTCACAGCACCACAGCATCACAGCATCACAGAGCGGTAGGGGTTGGGAGGGACCTCTGGAGATCAGCTAGTCCAGCCTAGGACTTCAAGCAGGACTTCAGGTCCTCTCCAGTCGCCGCCCTAATCTTTATGAGCCCCTCGGCTCTGCTGCCTGTGAGCTGCCGTCACCCACCAGCCCCTCTGGGCACCCTCGGAGCTCTGCTGTTTCCCTCTGGGCACCCTCAGATGCCCTCCCCTGGGATTGCCCATGCCCTGGTGCATCCCCTCCCCATACACACACCCCTCTGTAGGTGCAAAATCCGATGTTTGTTCTAGTTCACAACGAGAACAGCCTAACATTTGCTCTCTTGAAGTCCAGGGTGGCAGCACTGCTGTCCTTCTTTCTCATTACCCTGATAATTCTAAACTCAACCATCTCAAGATCCCTGTGGCCAAGGCCGGCACCTACCATCACATCTCCCACCAGTCCTTCTCCAGTCACAAAGAACAAGTCTAGGAGGGCATCTTTCCTAGTTGGCTCCCTGAGTACCTGCGACAAAAATTCTCTCCCACAAACTCCAGGGATTTCCCAGACCACTCGTCACTACTCCTACATAGAATCCACCATTTCTAGATAGACTCCACCATTCATAGACAGAATCCACCATTCACAGATAGAAACGTAGATAGGATCCACCATGCCTAACTAGAATGTCCAAAGGGATATTCCATCCCACATGACGTCTGCTCAGCAATATAAGCTGGGGAAAACAGGAAGAAGGGGGGGACGTTTGTTTCGCGTTTGTCGTCCAGAGCAACCGCTACGCGTACCGGAGCCCTACTTCCCAGGAAGTGGCTGGCCATCGCCTGCTGATGGGAAGTAGAGAATAAGATCTTTCGTTTTGCTTTTGCTTCCGCGTGCGGCTTTTGCTTCATTCAACTGTCTTTATCTGACCCACGTGCCCGTTGTTATATTTTCTCTCCCCTGTCCAGCTGAGGGGGTGAGAGTGATAGAGTGGCTTTGGTGGGTAGCTGGCATCTGGCCAGGGCCAAACCACCACAGGGCAAAAGGAGTACCTCAGGACATAAGTGTCCTGGTTTGGGCTAAACCACAACTGATTCTGGTTTAGTGCTTTTACTTTTCTGTTAAGTCTCTCGTAAGCAACTGAACTTTCTGAAATCAACAGCCTGTTTTTCCAGACAGTGACTGCTCCTAGCAGTGATAACACTTGATGTTTATAGTTCGTACCAAGGAATGGGATGCAGAGAGGCTCTTGCTTATACTTGTCCTTGTAGCGGCCAAGGTCACTGCTAAATCTTGTTCTGCGTGTTGGGGTGCCGGCAGTGAAGAGGGTCGCAAGCATGAAAAAGGTCGCACCTGCAGGGAGGAGCGAACCGGACAGGTGACCCAAACCTGGCCAACAGAGTATTCCATCCCATAGACGTCATGTTCAGCATAAAGCTGAGGGATCACGAGGGTCAATCTCTCTTCTTCAATGGCCGACATCTAAGGAGGGCTCTGTCTGTTCTTCTGTCATCGATCCCGACCCGTGCATCCCCGAATCCAGTGCCTGAGTCCAGCTCCTGCATCCCATCCCTGTCTGCTGCCGAATCCAGCCTGGGACTGCCCCTGTGCCAGCTCTGCAGCGTGGTGGTGACGGGTCGTCATCAGGGTGGGGGGAGCTGGGTTCAGTATTGGTGGTGTATCTATTTGTATATTTTGTATATATTTCATTATTTCCTTATTATTATCTCTTCTTTTATGGTTATTATTTCATTAAAGGTGTTTTAGTTTTCTTTTCCAAACCGTAAAGTCTCTCTCCCTTGCTCTCTCCTTTTCCCTTTTGGTAGGGGAGAGGGGTTAACAGAGAGCGTCTGTCATCTGTCCTAAGTGGGGACTTGCCCCTTCAAAGGAGGGTCTGGAGCAGAAAAATGAGGCTTTCACCCCTAGAAACTGAGCTATGGACCCTAAAACTGAGGCTTTGAGACCACAAACTATCCGCTTGCTGCACTCATTCCACAAGTTTTCCAAACTAATTACCAGCCGTGGGCCAGAAGATTGTTTTTCACAGTTTCTTTTAGGAATTGAAAAAAAAGAAAATCTCAGAAAGGTTAAAGTCACAAATGAGCTCTGCAGGTTTCAACCCGCGGCTGAACACGTTTTGTACCCTGTAAAGACGGCTGACTGCGCAGCACGCAGTGGAGGGCAGCTGCTGCACGGAGAGCCTGGCGGAGGTGATGCTGGGGGACACCAACCCCCTCTAGGGGGTGCCGGCCAGCCCCTTGCAGGACCCCAAGGGGAAGCGGGGCGGGGTGGTGACAGACCTCCCCAGCTGCCTGCCACTGAGTCCCCTGGAGGCTTTCAAGGAGAGCGCTCCGGAGAGTTCTCCCAAGACTGCAGAGGACTGTCCTGTGGGGAGTCCCAAGAAGAACCCGCTGAAGTGTCCCCTGGAGAGTCCCTGGCTGAGCCCCCTGTGCTTCCCGCTGCTTCGTCCCCTGGCCAGCCCCACAGCAGCCCCCCAGCATGATCCACCCTGCACGGCCCAGCAGCTGGAGAAGGTGCCGCAGCGGCAGCCCCAGGAGGTTGTGAGCCGCTTGCCGCTGATGCCGGCTGACGTCTCCGGCCAGGCACTGCCCAGAGCGGGAGAGGCGGGCGGCAAGCAGGCCAAGCGCCCTGCACCAGCCGACATGTCCAAGATGCAAGAGAGCTCCCCGCAGGACGACGACCCACCCAAGAAGAAGAAGAAGAAGAAGAAGACGGCAACGTGCCACGTGGACAAAGACTCCAAAGCCCTGTGCGAGGGGCAGCTGGGCAGGGGCGGCGCGGCGGTGGGCGGCAGCAAGCAGCAGGCGGGCAGCAGCAGGCGACAAGCGGGTGGCATCAAGCGCAAGGCATCTGAGGACAACACTGCGCCCACCTTGGGGAACAAGCTGTCCTAGGTTACAGTGTAAAATGTGCCAAAAGGAAAAAAAAGTATTCTATTACCATCTTCAGGAGCTGTTGAGACCAGGTGGGGCGGTGCTCCCTGCCTCCCCCCTCTGGACTTTCTCCTGTTCATGGGCACAACAATGCCTTATCGCCTGACCCATCGGTAACTCGCTCCTGGGCTATCTCCTGTTCATGGCCCATCAAGGAACTGCCTCACGACTCCCCATCCCATTGTGAGATGCTCCACCCTGGGGGGGGGGGGGGGTGGGGGGGGGAAGGAGCCAAGCAGTCCATGCCAAATAAAAACTGAGATCTCGAACACCCTAGCAGCCTTCTTCCACTGGATTCCCAGAGGAGTTTTTCCCCCCACTGGAGTTCCAGAGGACAAGAGCTACCTGCCGACCACTGGACCTTCGGAGGAAGACCAGACTCTTTTACCTGATCGCTGCTTCCACAGAACTACATCCATCGCTTCAGGAGGACTGCAGCCATCACCTTATCGGACTGCTACTGCCCCCCTAACAGGGTGTCAGGTTGTATTCCTGACTCTGTCAGTGTAAACCAGTGGGTTGTTTGTTTTTCCCTGCCTTGTGTTATATATCTATATATGTTAGTAAAGAACTGTTATTCCTATTCCCCATATCTTTGCCTGAAGGCCTGTTAATTTCAAAATTATAATAATTTGGAGGGAAGGGGGTTGCACTTTCCATTTCAAGGGAGGCTCCTGCCTTCCTCCACAGACACCTGTCTTTTCAAACCAAGACAGATTTTGGCGCCCAACGTGGGGCACGAGGGCATTGAGAGATAAAAGGAATAACGGTTCTTGTGCGTTGGATATAGATTCCTTGTTAGGTGGCATCATGTGGGCTAGCTTATCCTGGTTCGTGTGGCATGTGGTGGTGGCTGTATTTCTCCCATTTGCAGGCCCTTATCTAAACATGGGTCCTATAACTAAGGCTACTGTGACTGTTTTCCAGTTTGTTTTATGGATTAATAAGGTGAGGAATTCAGGGCTTATTAACTTCCTCTGGAAGGCGGGCACACGGATTCGGAGCTGTCACACACTAACTGTATGCTTTTGGGGTTACTTTAATAATGGTACCTACTGTGAGGAAATGACACCGGGAGAAACTTTCTCCCAACCCCTAACCCAGCTCTTTGGGTCTACTCCACCAGTTTTCGAAGGATTCAGATCTTTCCTAAGTGCTAATGATATCATACAGTGGCTGGTGTTGCTCATAATCCTGTTTTATTCAGTATTCAGAGATCAGGGGAGATTGGCTTGGATAACCACCCTGACTAGGAATGCTGCTCCAGAATCTGACCCTGCCTCACAGCTCCCATCAGAAATGAACCACCCGGATTGGGTGAAGGAGATACGTGAGATGGGCCAGATGCTGAAGGAGTGCATTCTCTCAGCTGCTGGGAATCCCTCCTCCTGCCTTGAAGAGGGAGAGTCTAATGGTGCAGCAGTAGAACCCACAGACGTTACAACCGTCCAGGTTCCAGCTGAAACGCAAGGGCAGTCAGAGCCAGCAGCAGTCGCCCCTGTGGAAACGAGGAAATCTAAGATGAAAGCAGAGCGCCCAGTTAAGAAAGGAGGGCCCTCAGAACCTGCAGGCGAGCCAGTGGTTGAGATAATCACAGAGTCCCTGACGTACGACAGTCTCCGTAATCTGCACAAAGACATCGTACGGCGGGGGCGTGAGGCTTTTACAACCTGGTTACTTCGGGTCTGGGATCTTATGGGTACGGGTGTGCAACTGGATGGCAGTGAGGCAAGGAATTTGGGACCCTTGACTCAGGACTCAGGTGTCAATCTGGTATTTGTAAGGGAGCCAGGGACCCTTTCCCTCTGGGAGCGGCTTTTAATGAGTGTGAGAGAGAGGTTTGTCCACAGAGAGAGAATGCAGGAGCACCATCACAGAATGCGCTGGAAGACCCTTGAGGAAGGGATCCAGCAGCTGAGAGAAGTGGCAGTATTGGAGGTACTCTTTGGGAGGGATGGACAGCATGGTAATGACCCTGACAAAGTCAGGTGCACAGGGCAAATGTTGTGGAATCTGGCAAATCTAGGGCCATCTGAATACTCCACCTTCATTGCAATGATTAATGCAGATAACGACCGAGAGACAGTGGGTTCTGTCACGAGCAAGCTTAGAAATTTTGAAAGCGTGATCCATGGCCCAATGCAGGCTAACGTCTCTGCTGTGATTAAGAGCCTACAAGAGGAGATGAGGGAAATAAAGGAGGAGGTGAGGAGGAGCAGTTCCCATTTGGCACCGGTACAAGTCACAGGCCCCAAAGTCGGAGCCCAACGTCCCCCAGCTAGAGGGAGAGGGGACACCCCGCGAGCTGAGCTATGGTACTTCCTGCGCGACCATGGGGAAGACGTGGGAAGGTGGGATGGGAAACCCACTTCTGTCCTGGCAGCACGGGTGCGTCAACTCAAGGAGGGAAACACTAACCGGGGGAGTAACACTAAAGTGAAGGTAGCCTCAACCTCCCAGGACCGAGCTGCCAGATATTACAGAAGGGAGGATGATCTGACAGATCCCCTTGAAGGAACCTCTAGTATGTATGTCCAGGAAGGAAATGGTAACCAGTGCTAGAGGGGCCCTGCCTCTAGCCAGGGAGAGGCACGGGAAAACCGGATATTTTGGACGGTGTGGATCCGATGGCCTGGCACGCCAGAGCCACAAAAATACAAAGCGTTAGTTGATACTGGCGCGCAGTGTACCCCAATGCCATCGGGACGTGTGGGGGCAGAACCTGTTTCCATTGCCGGGGTAACGGGGGGATCGCAGCAATTGACTCTGTTGGAAGCCGAGGTGAGCCTTACTGGGAAGGAGTGGCAGAAACATCCGATTGTGACTGGCCCAGAGGCCCCGTGTATTCTGGGCATAGACTTCCTCCGGAACGGCTATTACAAGGACCCAAAAGGTCTCAGGTGGGCATTTGGGATAGCTGCTGTGGAGGCAGAGAGCATTAGGCAATTGAACACCTTGCCCGGACTATCGGAAAACCCATCTGCAGTAGGACTCTTGAAGGTGGAAGAGCAACAAGTGCCAATTGCCACCTCGACAGTGCACCGCCGGCAGTATCGGACGAATCGAGATGCCGTGACCCCCATCCACAAAATGATCCGCGAGCTGGAGAGTCAAGGGGCGGTCAGCAAGACCCACTCACCCTTCAACAGCCCCATTTGGCCTGTGCGCAAGTCTGACGGAGAATGGAGATTGACTGCGGACTATCGTGGCTTGAATGAAGTGACTCCACCGTTGAGCGCTGCCGTGCCGGACATGCTGGAACTCCAGTACGAGCTGGAGTCCAAGGCAGCAAAGTGGTATGCCACTATTGACATTGCCAATGCTTTTTTCTCCATTCCTCTGGCAGCAGAATGCAGGCCTCAGTTTGCCTTCACCTGGAGGGGCGTACAGTACACCTGGAACCGACTGCCCCAGGGGTGGAAGCACAGTCCCACCATCTGCCATGGACTGATCCAGGCTGCACTGGAAAAGGGTGAAGCTCCGGAACATCTGCAGTACATCGATGACATCATTGTGTGGGGGAACACGGCAAAGGAAGTATTTGGGAAAGGAGAGAAGATCATCCAGATTCTCCTGGAAGCTGGTTTTGCCATCAAGAAGAGCAAAGTCAAGGGACCTGCCCGAGAGATCCAGTTCCTGGGGGTAAAGTGGCAAGACGGACGGCGTCAGATCCCCACCGAGGTCATCAATAAGATCACTGCGATGTCTCCACCAACCAGCAAGAAGGAAACACAGGCTTTCCTAGGCGCCATAGGTTTTTGGAGAATGCACATTCCTGAGTACAGCCAGATTGTGAGCCCTTTGTACCTGGTTACCCGCAAGAAGAACGATTTCCACTGGGGCCCTGAACAGCAACAAGCTTTTGCCCAAATCAAGCGGGAGATCGCTCATGCGCTAGCCCGTGGCCCAGTCAGGACGGGACCAGAGGTGAGGAACGTGCTCTACTCTGCGGCCGGGAACAATGGTTTGTCCTGGAGCCTTTGGCAGAAGGTGCCTGGAGAGACTCGTGGCCGACCACTGGGATTCTGGAGTCGAAGTTATAGAGGGTCGGAGGCCAACTACACTCCCACAGAGAAGGAAATCCTAGCAGCCTATGAAGGAGTCCAAGCTGCCTCGGAAGTGATTGGCACCGAAGCACAACTCCTCCTGGCACCCCGACTACCGGTGCTGGGGTGGATGTTTAAAGGAAAGGTTCCCTCCACCCACCACGCCACCGACGCCACATGGAGCAAATGGATTGCCCTCATCACACGGCGCGCCCGTATTGGAAACCCAAATCGCCCTGGGATTTTGGAGATAATTACGAACTGGCCGGAAGGTGAAGACTTTGGCCTCACTGACGAAGAGGAGCAGGAACAAGTGACGCGGGCTGAAGAAGCTCCACCGTACAACCACCTACCAGCAGAGGAAACACGATATGCTCTTTTCACTGACGGTTCCTGTCGCATCGTAGGGATGAACCGGAAGTGGAAAGCAGCCGTATGGAGCCCCACACGACAGGTCGCACAAGCTACTGAAGGAGAAGGTGGATCAAGTCAACTTGCTGAACTCAAAGCCGTTCAACTGGCCCTGGACATTGCTGAAAGAGAGAAGTGGCCCAAGCTCTACCTTTATACTGATTCGTGGATGGTAGCCAATGCTCTGTGGGGCTGGCTGGAAAGGTGGAAAAAGGCCAACTGGCAGCGTAGGGGAAAACCAATTTGGGCTGCTGATGAGTGGAAAGATATTGCCACTCGGGTAAAGAAGCTACCTGTGAGGGTCCGTCATGTAGATGCTCATGTCCCCAGGAGTCGGCCTAATGAAGAACATCGTAACAATGAACAGGTAGATCAGGCTGCAAAAATAGAGGTGTCCCAGATAGACTTAGATTGGCAACATAAAGGAGAGTTGTTCTTAGCTCGATGGGCCCATGATGCCTCAGGCCATCAAGGCAGAGAGGCCACTTATAAATGGGCACGGGACCGAGGGGTGGATCTAACCATGAACAGTATCTCCCGGGTTATCCAAGACTGTGAGACCTGCGCTGCGATCAAGCAGGCCAAGCGGATGAAGCCTCTGTGGTACGGTGGACGATGGTCGAAGTACAGGTATGGGGAAGCCTGGCAAATTGACTACATCACTCTTCCCCAAACCCGTCAAGGCAAGCGCTACGTGCTGACCATGGTGGAAGCAACCACTGGGTGGCTGGAGACCTACCCTGTGCCTCATGCTACTGCCCGGAACACCATCTTGGGCCTGGAAAAGCAAGTTCTTTGGAGACATGGCACCCCTGAGAGAACCGAGTCAGACAACGGGACACATTTCAAGAACAGCCTCATAAGCACTTGGGCCAGAGAACATGGAATCGAATGGATATATCATATCCCTTATCATGCACCAGCTGCCGGGAAAGTTGAACGGTGCAATGGGCTACTTAAGACTACCCTAAAAGCACTTGGAGGGGGGACTTTCAAAAATTGGGAACTGAACTTAGCAAAGGCCACCTGGATGGTCAATACCCGAGGGTCCATCAATCGAGCTGGTCCCGCCCAGTCTGGACCCTTGCACACAGTGGACGGAGATAAAGTCCCTGTGGTACATACGAGAGGTATGTTAGGAAAGACTGTTTGGATTAATCCCACATCAGGCAAAGGCACACCCCTCCGTGGGGTTGTTTTTGCTCAAGGACCTGGTTACACTTGGTGGGTAATGCAGAAAAATGGGGAAACCCGTTGTGTACCACAAGGAGACCTAATTTTAAGTGAGAACTCTGTGTAAGGTTTCATTGTGTATATATGTATATATGTATCTGTAAGGGGGCATTGGGTTGGGTATGGTGTAGATGGTAATAGAATAAGGGGTGGATTATGTCCTGGGTTACAGGGTAAAATGTGCCAAAAGGAACAAAAAAAATAAAATATTCTATTACCATCTTCAGGAGCTGTTGAGACCAGGTGGGGTGGTGCTCCCTGCCTCCCCCCTCTGGACTATCTCCTGTTCATGGGCACAACAATGCCTTATCGCCTGACCCATCGGTAACTCGCTCCTGGGCTATCTCCTGTTCATGGCCCATCAAGGAACTGCCTCACGACTCCCCATCCCATTGTGAGATGCTCCACCCTGGGGGGGGGGGGGGGGGAAGGAGCCAAGCAGTCCATGCCAAATAAAAACTGAGATCTCGAACACCCTAGCAGCCTTTCTTCCACTGGATTCCCAGAGGAGTTTTTCCCCCCACTGGAGTTCCAGAGGACAAGAGCTACCTGCCGACCACTGGACCTTCGGAGGAAGACCAGACTCTTTTACCTGATCGCTGCTTCCACAGAACTACATCCATCGCTTCAGGAGGACTGCAGCCATCACCTTATCGGACTGCTACTGCCCCCCTAACAGGGTGTCAGGTTGTATTCCTGACTCTGTCAGTGTAAACCAGGGGGTTGTTTGTTTTTCCCTGCCTTGTGTTATATATCTATATATGTTAGTAAAGAACTGTTATTCCTATTCCCCATATCTTTGCCTGAAGGCCTGTTAATTTCAAAATTATAATAATTTGGAGGGAAGGGGGTTGCACTTTCCATTTCAAGGGAGGCTCCTGCCTTCCTCCACAGACACCTGTCTTTTCAAACCAAGACAGATTTTGGCGCCCAACGTGGGGCACGAGGGCATTGAGAGATAAAAGGAATAACGGTTCTTGTGCGTTGGATATAGATTCCTTGTTAGGTGGCATCATGTGGGCTAGCTTATCCTGGTTCGTGTGGCATGTGGTGGTGGCTGTATTTCTCCCATTTGCAGGCCCTTATCTAAACATGGGTCCTATAACTAAGGCTACTGTGACTGTTTTCCAGTTTGTTTTATGGATTAATAAGGTGAGGAATTCAGGGCTTATTAACTTCCTCTGGAAGGCAGGCACATGGATTCGGAGCTGTCACACACTAACTGTATGCTTTTGGGGTTACTTTAATAATGGTACCTACTGTGAGGAAATGACACCGGGAGAAACTTTCTCCCAACCCCTAACCCAGCTCTTTGGGTCTACTCCACCAGTTTTCGAAGGATTCAGATCTTTCCTAAGTGCTAATGATATCATACAGTGGCTGGTGTTGCTCATAATCCTGTTTTATTCAGTATTCAGAGATCAGGGGAGATTGGCTTGGATAACCACCCTGACTAGGAATGCTGCTCCAGAATCTGACCCTGCCTCACAGCTCCCATCAGAAATGAACCACCCGGATTGGGTGAAGGAGATACGTGAGATGGGCCAGATGCTGAAGGAGTGCATTCTCTCAGCTGCTGGGAATCCCTCCTCCTGCCTTGAAGAGGGAGAGTCTAATGGTGCAGCAGTAGAACCCACAGACGTTACAACCGTCCAGGTTCCAGCTGAAACGCAAGGGCAGTCAGAGCCAGCAGCAGTCGCCCCTGTGGAAACGAGGAAATCTAAGATGAAAGCAGAGCGCCCAGTTAAGAAAGGAGGGCCCTCAGAACCTGCAGGCGAGCCAGTGGTTGAGATAATCACAGAGTCCCTGACGTACGACAGTCTCCGTAATCTGCACAAAGACATCGTACGGCGGGGGCGTGAGGCTTTTACAACCTGGTTACTTCGGGTCTGGGATCTTATGGGTACGGGTGTGCAACTGGATGGCAGTGAGGCAAGGAATTTGGGACCCTTGACTCAGGACTCAGGTGTCAATCTGGTATTTGTAAGGGAGCCAGGGACCCTTTCCCTCTGGGAGCGGCTTTTAATGAGTGTGAGAGAGAGGTTTGTCCACAGAGAGAGAATGCAGGAGCACCATCACAGAATGCGCTGGAAGACCCTTGAGGAAGGGATCCAGCAGCTGAGAGAAGTGGCAGTATTGGAGGTACTCTTTGGGAGGGATGGACAGCATGGTAATGACCCTGACAAAGTCAGGTGCACAGGGCAAATGTTGTGGAATCTGGCAAATCTAGGGCCATCTGAATACTCCACCTTCATTGCAATGATTAATGCAGATAACGACCGAGAGACAGTGGGTTCTGTCACGAGCAAGCTTAGAAATTTTGAAAGCGTGATCCATGGCCCAATGCAGGCTAACGTCTCTGCTGTGATTAAGAGCCTACAAGAGGAGATGAGGGAAATAAAGGAGGAGGTGAGGAGGAGCAGTTCCCATTTGGCACCGGTACAAGTCACAGGCCCCAAAGTCGGAGCCCAACGTCCCCCAGCTAGAGGGAGAGGGGACACCCCGCGAGCTGAGCTATGGTACTTCCTGCGCGACCATGGGGAAGACGTGGGAAGGTGGGATGGGAAACCCACTTCTGTCCTGGCAGCACGGGTGCGTCAACTCAAGGAGGGAAACACTAACCGGGGGAGTAACACTAAAGTGAAGGTAGCCTCAACCTCCCAGGACCGAGCTGCCAGATATTACAGAAGGGAGGATGATCTGACAGATCCCCTTGAAGGAACCTCTAGTATGTATGTCCAGGAAGGAAATGGTAACCAGTGCTAGAGGGGCCCTGCCTCTAGCCAGGGAGAGGCACGGGAAAACCGGATATTTTGGACGGTGTGGATCCGATGGCCTGGCACGCCAGAGCCACAAAAATACAAAGCGTTAGTTGATACTGGCGCGCAGTGTACCCCAATGCCATCGGGACGTGTGGGGGCAGAACCTGTTTCCATTGCCGGGGTAACGGGGGGATCGCAGCAATTGACTCTGTTGGAAGCCGAGGTGAGCCTTACTGGGAAGGAGTGGCAGAAACATCCGATTGTGACTGGCCCAGAGGCCCCGTGTATTCTGGGCATAGACTTCCTCCGGAACGGCTATTACAAGGACCCAAAAGGTCTCAGGTGGGCATTTGGGATAGCTGCTGTGGAGGCAGAGAGCATTAGGCAATTGAACACCTTGCCCGGACTATCGGAAAACCCATCTGCAGTAGGACTCTTGAAGGTGGAAGAGCAACAAGTGCCAATTGCCACCTCGACAGTGCACCGCCGGCAGTATCGGACGAATCGAGATGCCGTGACCCCCATCCACAAAATGATCCGCGAGCTGGAGAGTCAAGGGGCGGTCAGCAAGACCCACTCACCCTTCAACAGCCCCATTTGGCCTGTGCGCAAGTCTGACGGAGAATGGAGATTGACTGCAGACTATCGTGGCTTGAATGAAGTGACTCCACCGTTGAGCGCTGCCGTGCCGGACATGCTGGAACTCCAGTACGAGCTGGAGTCCAAGGCAGCAAAGTGGTATGCCACTATTGACATTGCCAATGCTTTTTTCTCCATTCCTCTGGCAGCAGAATGCAGGCCTCAGTTTGCCTTCACCTGGAGGGGCGTACAGTACACCTGGAACCGACTGCCCCAGGGGTGGAAGCACAGTCCCACCATCTGCCATGGACTGATCCAGGCTGCACTGGAAAAGGGTGAAGCTCCGGAACATCTGCAGTACATCGATGACATCATTGTGTGGGGGAACACGGCAAAGGAAGTATTTGGGAAAGGAGAGAAGATCATCCAGATTCTCCTGGAAGCTGGTTTTGCCATCAAGAAGAGCAAAGTCAAGGGACCTGCCCGAGAGATCCAGTTCCTGGGGGTAAAGTGGCAAGACGGACGGCGTCAGATCCCCACCGAGGTCATCAATAAGATCACTGCGATGTCTCCACCAACCAGCAAGAAGGAAACACAGGCTTTCCTAGGCGCCATAGGTTTTTGGAGAATGCACATTCCTGAGTACAGCCAGATTGTGAGCCCTTTGTACCTGGTTACCCGCAAGAAGAACGATTTCCACTGGGGCCCTGAACAGCAACAAGCTTTTGCCCAAATCAAGCGGGAGATCGCTCATGCGCTAGCCCGTGGCCCAGTCAGGACGGGACCAGAGGTGAGGAACGTGCTCTACTCTGCGGCCGGGAACAATGGTTTGTCCTGGAGCCTTTGGCAGAAGGTGCCTGGAGAGACTCGTGGCCGACCACTGGGATTCTGGAGTCGAAGTTATAGAGGGTCGGAGGCCAACTACACTCCCACAGAGAAGGAAATCCTAGCAGCCTATGAAGGAGTCCAAGCTGCCTCGGAAGTGATTGGCACCGAAGCACAACTCCTCCTGGCACCCCGACTACCGGTGCTGGGGTGGATGTTTAAAGGAAAGGTTCCCTCCACCCACCACGCCACCGACGCCACATGGAGCAAATGGATTGCCCTCATCACACGGCGCGCCCGTATTGGAAACCCAAATCGCCCTGGGATTTTGGAGATAATTACGAACTGGCCGGAAGGTGAAGACTTTGGCCTCACTGACGAAGAGGAGCAGGAACAAGTGACGCGGGCTGAAGAAGCTCCACCGTACAACCACCTACCAGCAGAGGAAACACGATATGCTCTTTTCACTGACGGTTCCTGTCGCATCGTAGGGATGAACCGGAAGTGGAAAGCAGCCGTATGGAGCCCCACACGACAGGTCGCACAAGCTACTGAAGGAGAAGGTGGATCAAGTCAACTTGCTGAACTCAAAGCCGTTCAACTGGCCCTGGACATTGCTGAAAGAGAGAAGTGGCCCAAGCTCTACCTTTATACTGATTCGTGGATGGTAGCCAATGCTCTGTGGGGCTGGCTGGAAAGGTGGAAAAAGGCCAACTGGCAGCGTAGGGGAAAACCAATTTGGGCTGCTGATGAGTGGAAAGATATTGCCACTCGGGTAAAGAAGCTACCTGTGAGGGTCCGTCATGTAGATGCTCATGTCCCCAGGAGTCGGCCTAATGAAGAACATCGTAACAATGAACAGGTAGATCAGGCTGCAAAAATAGAGGTGTCCCAGATAGACTTAGATTGGCAACATAAAGGAGAGTTGTTCTTAGCTCGATGGGCCCATGATGCCTCAGGCCATCAAGGCAGAGAGGCCACTTATAAATGGGCACGGGACCGAGGGGTGGATCTAACCATGAACAGTATCTCCCGGGTTATCCAAGACTGTGAGACCTGCGCTGCGATCAAGCAGGCCAAGCGGATGAAGCCTCTGTGGTACGGTGGACGATGGTCGAAGTACAGGTATGGGGAAGCCTGGCAAATTGACTACATCACTCTTCCCCAAACCCGTCAAGGCAAGCGCTACGTGCTGACCATGGTGGAAGCAACCACTGGGTGGCTGGAGACCTACCCTGTGCCTCATGCTACTGCCCGGAACACCATCTTGGGCCTGGAAAAGCAAGTTCTTTGGAGACATGGCACCCCTGAGAGAACCGAGTCAGACAACGGGACACATTTCAAGAACAGCCTCATAAGCACTTGGGCCAGAGAACATGGAATCGAATGGATATATCATATCCCTTATCATGCACCAGCTGCCGGGAAAGTTGAACGGTGCAATGGGCTACTTAAGACTACCCTAAAAGCACTTGGAGGGGGGACTTTCAAAAATTGGGAACTGAACTTAGCAAAGGCCACCTGGATGGTCAATACCCGAGGGTCCATCAATCGAGCTGGTCCCGCCCAGTCTGGACCCTTGCACACAGTGGACGGAGATAAAGTCCCTGTGGTACATACGAGAGGTATGTTAGGAAAGACTGTTTGGATTAATCCCACATCAGGCAAAGGCACACCCCTCCGTGGGGTTGTTTTTGCTCAAGGACCTGGTTACACTTGGTGGGTAATGCAGAAAAATGGGGAAACCCGTTGTGTACCACAAGGAGACCTAATTTTAAGTGAGAACTCTGTGTAAGGTTTCATTGTGTATATATGTATATATGTATCTGTAAGGGGGCATTGGGTTGGGTATGGTGTAGATGGTAATAGAATAAGGGGTGGATTATGTCCTGGGTTACAGGGTAAAATGTGCCAAAAGGAACAAAAAAAATAAAATATTCTATTACCATCTTCAGGAGCTGTTGAGACCAGGTGGGGTGGTGCTCCCTGCCTCCCCCCTCTGGACTATCTCCTGTTCATGGGCACAACAATGCCTTATCGCCTGACCCATCGGTAACTCGCTCCTGGGCTATCTCCTGTTCATGGCCCATCAAGGAACTGCCTCACGACTCCCCATCCCATTGTGAGATGCTCCACCCTGGGGGGGGGGGGGGGGGAAGGAGCCAAGCAGTCCATGCCAAATAAAAACTGAGATCTCGAACACCCTAGCAGCCTTTCTTCCACTGGATTCCCAGAGGAGTTTTTCCCCCCACTGGAGTTCCAGAGGACAAGAGCTACCTGCCGACCACTGGACCTTCGGAGGAAGACCAGACTCTTTTACCTGATCGCTGCTTCCACAGAACTACATCCATCGCTTCAGGAGGACTGCAGCCATCACCTTATCGGACTGCTACTGCCACCCTAACAGGGTGTCAGGTTGTATTCCTGACTCTGTCAGTGTAAACCAGGGGGTTGTTTGTTTTTCCCTGCCTTGTGTTATATATCTATATATGTTAGTAAAGAACTGTTATTCCTATTCCCCATATCTTTGCCTGAAGGCCTGTTAATTTCAAAATTATAATAATTTGGAGGGAAGGGGGTTGCACTTTCCATTTCAAGGGAGGCTCCTGCCTTCCTCCACAGACACCTGTCTTTTCAAACCAAGACAGGTTTGGGTGACTGATGTCCCAGGACGTGCCAAGAATGCCCAACCAATAATAATAAATTTGAAGGATGGACAGAGAGCAGTAAGAATCAAAAAATACCCACTGAAGAAAGAAGACAGGGAAGGGATTTGCCCCAAAATAGAGCGATTCCTAGAATTGGGCTTATTGAGAGAATGCGAATCGGAGTTCAATACCCCCATCCTCTCTGTCCGAAAACCAGATGGGTCCTATCGAATAGTCCAGGATCTGAGGGCCATTAACAAAATAACAGAGGATCTATTCCCCGTCGTTGCCAATTCATATACCTCGCTAATCACTTTAACTCCTGACTTAATTTGGTTTTCAGTTCTAGATGTAAAAGATGCCTTCTTTTGCCTCCCTCTCCATGAAGCCAGTCAGAAAATTTTTGCATTCGAGTGGGAAAACCCTAAGAGTGGTCAGAAGACCCAGCTCACGTGGACTGTGTTGCCACAAGGTTTCAAGAACAGCCCTACCATCTTCGGGAACCAACTAGCAAAAGATTTGGAATTATGGGAACCACCATCGGAAGAAGGAAAGGTACTACAATATGTGGATGACATCCTCATTGCAACTAAAACCAGAGAAGCCTGTGTCACCTGGACTGTAAGTTTATTAAATTTTCTTGAGCTTCAGGGGTACCGAGCGTCCCAGAAAAAGGCACAAGTGACTTTGCAGCAGGTTACATACCTAGGGTATGAGATCAGTGCAGGGCAACGGTCCTTGGGGCAAGCCCGGAAAGAAGCCATATGCCAGACCCCTTGGCCACAGACTGTAAAAGAACTGCGGACCTTCCTGGGAATGACGGCGTGGTGCCGGCTCTGGATACATGACTGTGGCCTGCTGGCCAAACCACTGTATTCCTTGATAACATCCAGCCAAAGTCACCTCCAATGGGATGCTGAGTCAGATCGGGCATTCCATCAGCTGAAGAAGGCCCTGATGTCAGCACCGGCACTGGGACTCCCTGATGTGAGTAGACCATTTCTCCTATTTTCCCATGAAAAGCAGGGAATAGCGTTAGGAGTACTGGCACAAGACCTGGGACCATACAGACGAGCTGTGGCGTACTTCTCCAAACAATTGGATGCTGCTGCCAAAGGGTGGCCTGGCTGCCTAAAGGCAGTAGCAGCAGTCATCCTGAATGTTCAGGAAGTGCGGAAGTTTACCCTGGGTCAGAAAATGACTGGTTTAGTATCTCACACAGTGTCTACAGTCCTTGAAGTAAAAGGGGGACATTGGGTCTCCCCACAGAGGTTCCTGAAATATCAAGCTATCATGGTCGAGCAGGACTATGTAGAGATTGTGAACACTAACATTGTCAACCCAGCTTCATTTCTTAGTGGGAAGACTGGAGAACCGGTGGACCACGACTGCCTCGAGACGATTGAGGCCACATACTCTAGCCGCATTGACCTCAAAGATGCCCCCATGGATGGGGTAGAGCACTGGTTCACAGATGGGAGCAGCTACATCCTGGGCGGAAGACGACATCCCGGGTACGCCATCACCACTGCTGAAAAGGTAATAGAATCTGGACCACTACCGGCTGACACTTCAGCACAAAAGGCTGAGATCATAGCCCTCACTCGGGCCCTGGAGAGGGCCGAAGGAAAGGCTGTGAATATTTGGACTGATTCTAAATACGTCTTTGGAGTGGTACATGCCCACGGAGCAATTTGGAAGGAGAGAGGACTGTTGAACTCCCAAGGAAAGACTATCAAGCACGCGGAGGAAATTTTAAGACTCTTGAATGCAGTCCAACTTCCTGAAAAAGTGGCAATTATGCACATCAGGGCACACCAGAAAGTGAGCACCGAATTGGAAACGGGAAACGAACTGGCAGACCGAGAGGCAAAACAGGCAGCTAAAGAAATGGTAAAGGTGGAAGGAGCACTAGTCCCAGACGGACAGATAACCTTAGAAGGTAAGCCAGAATACACTAAGGAAGATCGAAAGTTAATTACAGATTTGGAAGGAACATACAATGAGGACGGGTGGGCTGTAACATCACACGGGAAACTCATAGTCCCCTCTTATATGGTTTGGCCATTGGTCCGGGAGGAACACAAGAAGGGACACTGGGGGGCGGAGACATTATACAAATACCTTATCCGACACACGACAGCTCGGAATTTATACACCACTGTCAGACAAGTGACTCAGCAATGTGACCTTTGCCTCCAGACTAACCCAAAAATTGTCCCAAAACCAGAAATGGGCCAAATTGGGAAAGGAAATTGCCCGGGACAACATTGGCAAATTGATTTCTCGGAACTTCCTAGAAAAGAGGGGCATAAATACTTCCTTGTACTAACTGACACCTTTTCAGGCTGGCCAGAAGCTTTCCCATGCAGGACAGCTAAAGCTCGAGAGGTGACCGAGGTGTTGCTACAAGAAATCATACCCAGGTTTGGAGTCCCAGAGGTGATGTCCTCAGATAGAGGGCCGCACTTCATCTCCAAAATAGTGCAAAAAATAAGCCACCATCTAGGGACAGATTGGCAACTACACACTCCACACCGGCCACAATCCAGTGGCCAGGTGGAGAAAATGAATCACTTGATTAAACAACAGATTGTTAAATTAGGACAAGAAACCAATTTGGCCTGGCCACAATCTCTACCCCTAGCAATGCTACGGATACGAACGAGACCCCGAGCTAAGGAAGGACTAAGCCCATTTGAAATTCTATATGGACGACCCTATGGGGTACAGAAGGGAACCTCTTCACAAATTGGTGAAGAATTGATGACTTCCTTCATGGTGGCATTAGGGAAACAGCTTCATAAAATTGAGAAACAGGTGTTTGGAACTCGATGCAGGGGTTTGGATGGGCCAGTGCATAACATACAACCTGGAGACTATGTATATGTTAAGTCTCTTACAGAGAAAACTTTGGAGCCACAGTGGGAAGGACCATACCAAGTGCTTCTCACCTCTTTCACAGCAACCAAGCTCAGGGAATAAAACGCCTGGATTCACCACACCCGTGTGAGGAAAGTGCCTCACAAAGGATGGACCTCGGAGCTAACAGGACCATCTAAACTCAAACTGTACAGGCAAAATGAGGGTTAGTTATCTGTGGATATTGTCAGTGGTAAGCATTGCCACCGCATGGGATCAAAATGTGTACTTGCAACTGTTAAGGAAGGTGGTTGACAGCTTGAAATTATCTTCCTGTTGGATTTGTGCACAATTACCTGAAAATTCGGCACGTGGGTTCCCCTTAATAGGTACAGCCTTCCCCACCAGTTCTGAAGTATTAAGAACCATTTCAATCATGGATCTTTAGAAAAACCCAGCTCTTTCCATAGTTCTGCTCGATGGTTTTTGCCATGGCTAGGGGTAAGTGAACTAGAAAAAGCTATGGTAAACCTATCAGCTACCTTAGAGGTGGCCATGAATTCCACTGTAGATGCCATAAGAGCACAACAGAAAGAAATGGAAAGCATTTCAAAAATTACACTACAAAACAGATTAGCATTGGACTTGCTATATAGCAAGGAAGGAGGAGTATGTACAGTACTAAATAATAGCTGTTGTACATATGTAGATCAGAGTCAGAGAATAACTGTTGACTTGGAACAAATCTGGAAACAAACACAGGTGCTACATCAACTGACCTTGGATGACACTTCACTGGGATTTTCGGAACTTTGGAAAAAACTAACATCATGGCTACCTAACTTTACATGGCTTAAGCAACTCTTTGTTAGTATAATTGTGTTTATTATACTGGGGTTGATGATATGCTGCACGCTACAATGTTCCCTATGGATGTGTAAACATACTGGAGATACATATGAACAATGGAAGAGACAAACTCAGACAAAAAGTTGGGAGTGGAAAGTACTTTACTAAAACTCTCCAAGGGAATGGCAGCATATAGCAAAAAGAAATTGCAAAGGGTAGAAAAAGATGGAGAACACAAGTGGTGGGACACACCTTTTGAGTGGTCACCTTCAGCCACCAGATTCTTCAATGTCCTAATGCATCTAATAATAGCTACCACTATTCTATTTACTTCTAGTAGTGACTCTATACATGTGGGTTTGACATCAATGTGCAAAGTATAACACTAATCAGAGAGAACAGTCAAGTAAAAGAATTTACTTAACTCAATAGAAAAGGGGGGAATTGATAGGGGCCCATATAGAAAATATACTTTCTAACCGAAGATATATCGAAAATATTAATAGAGAGCTACATAGAAAATGCTAAAACTATTAAAACCTGCTTTCCCAGAACTAACATGCATGCAAGTAGGCAATTAATTACTAACCCCTGCAAACGGCCTGAGAAGGAGGTCCGGAATGCTGGAGAAAGAAGCTGATAAGGGGAAACAGAAAAGACGAAACCAAGGATGTAATTCATGGTTCAAAGGTGTCAAAGGTGGGAGGAGATAAGGGCTAACGAGGGCTAGCTAACATCCATCTTCAAACAATAACAAAAGGGAGGTAGCCAGATGTGCACTCAAGGACAGACCAGGCCGAAACCGGTCTGCGACTGCAAGCTCAGCCAAATTAGAGATTTCAGGGGAGAGGTGAAAAGTACACAGCGAGGAAGACCTATGGCCTTCATCCCTGAAGACCCCTGTTCACGACCACCTGGAGGGACTGCGCAAGGGCACCGAGGAGGAGTCCAAGGCGGAGATTATGGAAATGGAGTGACCGGAAGGAACTGCCTTTTCGGGGGTAGATCGTGAATATGCATAGGTGTCTCTGGAATATGTAGTGTTTTAATTGTATAAATACTGGACAAGGGGCCACGATGGGCATGCACGTTTATGGTGGAGCAATCCCCCGTGCACCTGCGCGCAATAAACATACTTACTGTATAACCTTTCGGGTTGTAAAGTTTTTTTTTCCGCACGTCAACTGAGCACAGGAGATAGGAATCACCATTTATTTTGGGGGGCAAAAACTGAAACGGAAGCACAGGACATCGGTAGGCAAGCTGGGCGCGGGGACTCCTTGTTCCAGCAGTGGTGCTGAGAGGAGAGGGGGATATCCCTGGCAAGCACCCGCTCCTACTCCCTTCTCCTGCAGCAGGCTGGAGGAGTGGGGCAGGAGGATTTCTGAAAAGGAAGAGAGGTTCTCGAGCAGCAGGCAAACGCATCTGTCTGTCACCCAAAAGCACCAACCCCACCAGGGGGTGGAGCAGGGACACTGCAGATGTAGCAGAGGCAGGAAAACCTCCATGTCCTTTTACCCAGCAGAGTACTGTGCCTCCTCAAAAACAGGGGTGGGCTCAGTTCCATCTACTAAAAGCAGTGAGCAGAAGATCTACAAGACCTGGGATTGCGAAGCAAACATAAGAGTCACGCCAAACCCCACCGCACCCTTGCCCTCCAGCAAGAAAATGCCCAACCCAGGGATACGTCCAAAGCGCCTTGCAGAGCTCATAAAGGCCATGTGTCCATCACAAGCATGTCACTGCCCCAAGGACATAAGCACACCCGGGCCGCGGGGTTTTTCTACAAGACTCACCTTTCTGGGGGCTTGAATCCCAGAGCTTGTTCATCCTTGCCATACTTTCTTGGCAGCAGGCGCAATGATTCGAACGAAAAGTTCTTTAAGAACTCTCTTCCCAGGAGGAGTCCCTGCAAGTGAAACACAAGAAACCACCTCAGAGCAATGACCTTGTGGCAGCTCACACAACAAGCACATGCAGAACTACTTGCTCAGCTGGGAAACCACACGTGCTCTTCAGCAGACCAGCCCCAGCCGGGAGCGTCACGCTGCCCAAGGGTCTTCTTCCATAGCGAGCCCCTGAAGGCTGATTAGTTGGGGCAAACGCAGCCACCAGACGGGCATTTTGCTGCCCCACCCATCACCTTGGAGAAAGGCTTTCTTTCCCTGGCACCAAGGGCACAAGGGAAACCTGTGAACCTCTGTCAGTTATCCTCCAGTTCTTTGTCTTCTTTATCACTCCCCTTACCTGGGCGTTTTCGCACGTGTTGTCGTGGGAGTGACTTGTGAAACTCAGGAGCGGAAGATGGTGCTTGGGCAACCTGAGATCTGGAAAGCAGAAGACAACAAAAATGAAGCCATGATGAGCATCTCGCCAAACCCCACCGCACCCTTGCCCTCCAGCAAGGAAATGCCCAGCGCGGGAACACGTCCAAAGCGCCTTGCAGAGCTGATAAAGGCCGTGTGTCCATCACAAGCATGTCACTGCCCCAAGGACAGAGCACACCCTGGCCCTGGGGTCTTCTTCCAAGACTCTCACCTTTCTGGGGGCTTGACTCCTACAGCTTGCTTGCCCTTGCCATCTTCTGCTTTCAGCCCCCGTGATGCCAAGGGGGAAAGCTGCCTCCGACGAAGGGGGCTTTTCTCAGGAGGACGCCCTGCAAGTGAGACAGAAGAAACCTCCTCAGAACAACGTCATCTTTGTGGCAGCCCAGACAAGAAGCACATTCAGAGCTGCTCAGTCCTGTGGGGAAACCAGCTGTGGCAGCACTCCTCAGGGCCTTGGGGGTCTCATTTCCCGGGAGGACTCAGGCAGCAGTGAATCCTTTCTCTCATCCAATTCCGCAGGTCCAGAGTGCAACTTTCACCCCTGTGGCATTCCTCATCTAGGATTCTTTTTCCCTAGGACATCTTTGGAATAGCGGGGCTTGCCAGCATAAGATGGAGACCTCACAGAGCCTCTCTGGGGCAAACAACTTCAGCCAAGGGGAAGAGGTCCCCGGCTCCCTGCACTGCTCTCAGACACGCTTGCAGCTGTGGGCACCGTTAGCCCAAAAACGCTGTTTCAGAGGAGTCTACGAGCAATTGCAGAAGAAGGGATCCAGCTACCAGCTCCCAAGTGCCCGGTGTTGGAGAGCACGCTTGGAGACACTCGACAATCTTCCCAGCACACCTTTACTCATGAAATGCAAACAGGGTGAAACCACCGGCTGTACCAACCGTCCTTTTCCTTCTGCTTAACGGCAGCAGTTGCGGCTCAGAGGGAGGGTGGACCGTAGTCCTTCTTGTCTCCCTCCGGCACAAACACACGCCTCAAACAAAAAAAGCCTCGGCAAGATACAGCAGGGAACGGCGCGCAGTGGGGATGTGCTCTTCAGCAAACCAGCCCCAGCCGGGAGCGTCACGCTGCCCAAGGGTCTTCTCCCATAGCGAGCCCCTGAAGGCTGATTAGTTGGGGCAAACGCAGCCACCAGACGGGCATTTTGCTGCCCCACCCATCACCTCGGAGAAAGGCTTTCTTTCCCTGGCACCAAGGGCACAAGGGAAACCTGCGAGCCTCTGTCAGGACCCCTCCAGTTCTTTCTCTTCTTTCTCACTCCCCTTACCTGGGCGTTTTCGCACGTGTTGTCGTGGGAGTGACTTGTGAAACTCAGGAGCGGAAGATGGTGCTTGGGCAACCTGAGATCTGGAAAGCAGAAGACAACAAAAATGAAGCCATGATGAGCATCTCGCCAAACCCCACCGCACCCTTGCCCTCCAGCAAGAAAATGCCCAGCGCGGGAACACGTCCAAGGCGCCTTGCAGAGCTGATAAAGGCCGTGTGTCCATCACAAGCATGTCACTGCCCCAAGGACAGAGCACATCCTGGCCCTGGTGTCTTCTTCCAAGACTCTCACCTTTCTGGGGGCTTGACTCCTACAGCTTGCTTGCCCTTGCCATCTTTCGCTTTCAGCCCCCGTGATGCCAAGGGGGAAAGCTGCCTCCGACGAAGGGGGCTTTTCTCAGGAGGACGCCCTGCAAGTGAGACAGAAGAAACCTCCTCAGAACAACGTCATCTTTGTGGCAGCCCAGACAAGAAGCACATTCAGAGCTGCTCAGTCCTGTAGGGAAACCAGCTGTGGCAGCACTCCTCAGGGCCTTGGGGGTCTCATTTCCCGGGAGGACTCAGGCAGCAGTGAACCCTTTCTCTTATCCAATTCCGCAGGTCCAGAGTGCAACTTTCACCCCTGTGGTATTCCTCATCTAGGATTCTTTTTCCCTAGGACATCTTTGGAATAGCGGGGCTTGCCAGCATAAGATGGAGACCTCACAGAGCCTCTCTGGGGCAAACAACTTCAGCCAAGGGGAAGAGGTCCCCGGCTGTCTGCACTGCTCTCAGACACGCTTGCAGCTGTGGGCACCATCAGTCCAAAGACGCTGTTTCGGAGGAGTCTGCGAGCAATTCCAGAAGAAGGGATCAAGCTACCAGCTCCCAAGTGCCCGGTGTTGGAGAGCACGCTTGGAGAGACTCGACAATCTTCCCAGCACACCTTTACTCATGAAATGCAAACAGGGTGAAACCACCGGCTGTACCAACCGTCCTTTTCCTTCTGCTTAACGGCAGCAGTTGCGGCTCAGAGGGAGGGTGGACCGTAGTCCTTCTTGTATCCCTCCGGCACAAACACACGCCTCAAACAAAAAAAGCCTCGGCAAGATATAGCAGGGAACGGCGCGCAGTGGGGATGTGCTCTTCAGCAAACCAGCCCCAGCCGGGTGCGTCACGCTGCCCAAGGGTCTTCTCCCATAGCGAGCCCCTGAAGGCTGATTAGTTGGGGCAAACGCAGCCACCAGACGGGCATTTTGCTGCCCCACCCATCACCTCGGAGAAAGGCTTTCTTTCCCTGGCACCAAGGGCACAAGGGAAACCTGCGAGCCTCTGTCAGGACCCCTCCAGTTCATTCTCTTCTTTCTCACTCCCCTTACCTGGGCGTTTTCGCACGTGTTTTCGTGGGAGTGACTTGTGAAACTCAGGAGTGGAAGATGGTGCTTGGGCAACCTGAGATCTGGAAAGCAGAAGACAACAAAAATGAAGCCATGATGAGCATCTCGCCAAACCCCACCGCACCCTTGCCCTCCAGCAAGAAAATGCCCAGCGCGGGAACACGTCCAAAGCGCCTTGCAGAGCTGATAAAGGCCGTGTGTCCATCACAAGCATGTCACTGCCCCAAGGACAGAGCACATCCTGGCCCTGGTGTCTTCTTCCAAGACTCTCACCTTTCTGGGGGCTTGACTCCTACAGCTTGCTTGCCCTTGCCATCTTTCGCTTTCAGCCCCCGTGATGCCAAGGGGGAAAGCTGCCTCCGACGAAGGGGGCTTTTCTCAGGAGGACGCCCTGCAAGTGAGACAGAAGAAACCTCCTCAGAACAACGTCATCTTTGTGGCAGCCCAGACAAGAAGCACATTCAGAGCTGCTCAGTCCTGTAGGGAAACCAGCTGTGGCAGCACTCCTCAGGGCCTTGGGGGTCTCATTTCCCGGGAGGACTCAGGCAGCAGTGAACCCTTTCTCTTATCCAATTCCGCAGGTCCAGAGTGCAACTTTCACCCCTGTGGTATTCCTCATCTAGGATTCTTTTTCCCTAGGACATCTTTGGAATAGCGGGGCTTGCCAGCATAAGATGGAGACCTCACAGAGCCTCTCTGGGGCAAACAACTTCAGCCAAGGGGAAGAGGTCCCCGGCTGTCTGCACTGCTCTCAGACACGCTTGCAGCTGTGGGCACCATCAGTCCAAAGACGCTGTTTCGGAGGAGTCTGCGAGCAATTCCAGAAGAAGGGATCAAGCTACCAGCTCCCAAGTGCCCGGTGTTGGAGAGCACGCTTGGAGAGACTCGACAATCTTCCCAGCACACCTTTACTCATGAAATGCAAACAGGGTGAAACCACCGGCTGTACCAACCGTCCTTTTCCTTCTGCTTAACGGCAGCAGTTGCGGCTCAGAGGGAGGGTGGACCGTAGTCCTTCTTGTATCCCTCCGGCACAAACACACGCCTCAAACAAAAAAAGCCTCGGCAAGATATAGCAGGGAACGGCGCGCAGTGGGGATGTGCTCTTCAGCAAACCAGCCCCAGCCGGGTGCGCCACGCTGCCCAAGGGTCTTCTCCCATAGCGAGCCCCTGAAGGCTGATTAGTTGGGGCAAACGCAGCCACCAGACGGGCATTTTGCTGCCCCACCCATCACCTCGGAGAAAGGCTTTCTTTCCCTGGCACCAAGGGCACAAGGGAAACCTGCGAGCCTCTGTCAGGACCCCTCCAGTTCATTCTCTTCTTTCTCACTCCCCTTACCTGGGCGTTTTCGCACGTGTTTTCGTGGGAGTGACTTGTGAAACTCAGGAGTGGAAGATGGTGCTTGGGCAACCTGAGATCTGGAAAGCAGAAGACAACAAAAATGAAGCCATGATGAGCATCTCGCCAAACCCCACCGCACCCTTGCCCTCCAGCAAGGAAATGCCCAGCGCGGGAACACGTCCAAAGCGCCTTGCAGAGCTGATAAAGGCCGTGTGTCCATCACAAGCATGTCACTGCCCCAAGGACAGAGCACACCCTGGCCCTGGTGTCTTCTTCCAAGACTCTCACCTTTCTGGGGGCTTGACTCCTACAGCTTGCTTGCCCTTGCCATCTTCTGTTTTCAGCCCCTGTGATGCCAAGGGGGAAAGCTGCCTCCGACGAAGGGGGCTTTTCTCAGGAGGACGCCCTGCAAGTGAGACAGAAGAAACCTCCTCAGAACAACGTCATCTTTGTGGCAGCTCAGACAAGAAGCACATGCAGAGCTGCTCAGTGCTATGGGGAATCTGTCTACGACACTAATCCTCAGGGCCTTGGAGTTACGTTTCCCAGGAGGCCTCATGTCCTCTCTGACAGGGTGCATAGGAAAGATCACTTGGCAAGCTACAGTAGGGATATAATGGGGCGGAGCAGGGAGGTGTCCCCACTCAGACTCAGCAGATCAACTCCATCTGTGAGCAGTGGTCATGCATCGCGGAGCCTTGGCTCCCTTCCCCTGGCAGTAAGGAAACCTGCAAGCCTGTGTCAGGGTTCATCCACTACTTTACCTTCTTTCTTTTGCTTCTCAGCCATGTCTGCTCCCAAGTCTCCCCGCTGTTGAGACTGGAACTCTGCCCTCAGTCTGGATATCGGCCTGTTAACCACTTCACTGGAAAGGAGGTGAAAAGGCAGGAAGGTGACGCCAGTGCCGCACAAAACTCTGCTGCACACCCGCAGTCCAGCCGGAATGCGCCCCTTCCTTGTCAGATGCACTAACTGCCTTTCAGCGCCAATACAGACAGCGTTCCCAACGGATGTGTCTTGCTGCCACAAGTACCAGACCATCCCATGGCCCTTATCCGCTTCTCCAAGAGCCTCACCTCTTCCCAGGCCTCTCTGTACTGCCTTGTTTCCCTTTCGCCTTTTTGGGTCCCCTCAGTTTGCCTGATGAATGCTTCTTTTGATGGTGAGGTCTCTCTTCTGGAGGGCTCCCCGGAACTGTGAAAGAAGACAGCTCCTCAGAAGAGCGTTTTGTGACCGCCCAGGCAAGCGGAGGTGCAGACCTGCTCAGTCTCGGCTTAGGAGTCGGACAGTCTTTACCTTCTTTCTCCCTGGATCCCTCTGCCTGGGAAAAGCCTTTGGCTGTTCCTCCAGGGTGTGGCTTAATCTCAAACCTGGAAGGAAGCAGACACAATCTGGAAGAAAGGGCTTCGCCTTCCCTTTGCTTCCAGTGACAGATACGGCCAGAAGTCATTGCAAGGCCTCTAGCTTTCTAGAACAGCACGTGCAGGCTGTTCAGCTCCTTGGAGGACTCCATCCGGGAAACGTGTGACACAGTCAAGAGCTTCCCCGGCTCCTTGGCAGTCCCTCCCTGATGCACCCTCGAGATTTGTACAGAGCCAGCTCTGTCCCACGCCTCATCGGTGGATCGGCTCAGCAGGGCTTGTCCCAGCACGGAGCTCTGCAGAGCCCCACAGCCTCCCTTTGTGCCAGCAAGTCCTTCCGTTTCTGCCCCTTGCTCCAAGGAGAAGTCACTCCGGAGACTCTTCATGTGCTGGAGTCTCAGGAAAACCAGGGAAATGTCCCCAACAGGGCGTGTACAGGTCAGGTCTTTGACCAGCCTTGAAGAGAGGCTTCTTGGGTACAAGTCAACCCACAGGGAAATTGCAAAGCTGTCTTCTGAAGTTCTTTTTGCCATCACCCCATCTGGATCTATAACTGTGTTGGGAGGGTAAAGCACAATCCCTCTTCCAGGTTAATGCAGGTGAGGACAGGCAGAGTCAGGAAGGAGACAGAGGACGCATGGAGGTAGCTGGGAAGGCTTCCTTTAAGGAAGGAGTCTTCACTAACCTCAGGTGCAGGCAAGGTCTGGCAACGCAGCTCTGCCCAGCAGGAGCTGAGAAGCCAAGCAAAGGTACTCACGTGGGCAGCACGTGGATCCCCCTAGGACACATGTGGACATCGTCAGGTTTCTTGTCTGATACCACCTGAATCCTTGTCCATGGGTTCTGCAGAAGGCACAGAGACGTGGCAGATGAGTCCAAGGAAAGGAGCTCCTCCTTCACAAGGGCAGCAAGCTTTCCCACCGCTATAGCGTAGCTGCCTCAAGGAAACCCTCTGTGTCTTTCCCCACCAGCAGCCCTCCCGTAGCATGAACAAGAGCTGCACGGTTGCGCTACAAGACTTGCCCTGGTCTTGCAGCCTTTCCCCAAGCCGCTGGGTGTGGGATCCCAGGCTAGAGGGGTGTTTGGCTTGAGCCGAGAGAACTCTTCTCTGGGCTTCCTCTGTAGCCAAGACCACCAGACGCAAGCAAGGAGCCCTACGGAAAGCTGGCGTTGCGGGGGGCCCTGCCTTGCCCAAGTGGTTCGACAATCCGGGCAGGCCAAGAGAAGCCATCTCCCGGGTCCTCTGAGAGGACCTCAGAAGACTGCCAAGGAGCCCTGGAAAAAATGTTAAACTTACAGACAGCAGACATTTCAATACAAGTCCAGTGCCATCGATGGCGAGGAGAAAGTCTTCGTAGTATCTCATTGTGAGGGTCCTGTTTCGGCTCATAAGGAGACCGATGCCCTTGAAAACAAGGTCAAAATCTTCTCCGAGCCCCGCGCCCCAGCTGAAGAGCACCACGATGTCATTCACGCATTCCCTCACTAGCTTCTCTGGAAGGGCCGTCTTTAGGGACAGCTGAGAATAGTCCAGGGGGACGATTTCGAGGTCATCTGGAAAATGGCAAAAGAGGAGCAAGGTCAGGTAGGCAGCAGCTCGCAGGCTGAAGGAGCTGCCCACCCCACCAGCAATCCTGTGCTACAGACTTGTCTTGGGCAATGTCCTGGCCTAAACTCAAAGCCCTCCCCAAAACGCGGTATCAGGTAGAAGCGAGGGTTTCTTCCACGCGGAAGCAGGACAGAAGAAGGGTGGCCGTTGGGTAGGAGCCATGTGGAGGGTGCCAGCCCCGGAAGCTGTGCCACGCTCAGGCCATCAAAGACTGCACAGCAGCCTGGAGGGTCAGCCTGGCCATCCCACCCTGTGCCCTCACCACTGCTTGGAGGAGGTCTGAGCTTTCAGGACCTGAACCAGGTCTTGGCTTTGGACAAGGGGAAGATGTTCTCCAGCTCACAGCCCAAGGGCACCGCAAGGGGAAGCCAAGGCTTCACGCTGCCGCCTTACCAGGAATGTCTCTGTTGGCATGGCTGATCCCCTGAGCCTGTGCAACTCTCTCCGACAGATGAAATTTGGGTGCGATCACGTCCCTGTTCCGTTTGCTGCAGTGCTTTCTCAGCACGTAGAAAACGCCGAGCACGTCTACAGCCACACCCTGAAACCAGCAGAGAGCAGAGGAGCAGATGAAGAGCTTGAGATGCACAAATGGATGGAGGACTGGCCTCCTAAGATGGGTGGAAGGTAAAAGCCAAACAAGTATCTCAGTGCCACGCCAGGTCCATGGGGCTTTGGGGAATTGAGCAAGCCCTGAGGAGGGTGCCAGGCCATCGGCTGGGCCTCTGCCCTCCAGCAGCAAGGGCTACAAGTGGCCAGAAAGGCTCAAAGCCTCTCTTCTACTACAGCCAAATTCCCTTCTGGACATCCGCTCTCGAAGGAGCAGCTCTGTCACACCTTTGTGCCCCACTGGGGCATTTCCTCTGCTTTCCCGGGAGGGGGTAGATGCTCACACCTCATGGTAGGGGGCTGCCTGCCAGCTGATCATGGAAACCACTTCCAGGCACATGAAGGGCAAGGAAGTCATCAGGAGTTGTCAGCGTGGCTTCACCAAGGGGCTGTCATGCTGAACCAGCCTGATAACCTTCTGCGCTGACATGGGTGGCTTGGTAGATGAGGGGAGAGCAGTGGCTATCGCCTACCCAGACTTCATTAAGGTTTCTGACACTCTGTCATGAATTTCTTTATGAACCTCACGAAGGTCATGGCTGGGAGCTGCGTCAACAGCAGGAATGGCAGAGCAAGCACCCTGCCCACCCTGCCACGAGCAGCCATGGAGAGGGGGAGAGAGATGCTCCGCTGGAGCGGGAGGGAGGCCTTCTGTTCCCACGGGCTTTCTCCCAGGAAGGACAGTGAAGCCCAGGCAGGCATGGTGGCCGTGGTGCTGGTGCCCACCCTTTCCCCGAGCCGCTGGGTGTGGGCTCCCAGGCTGGAGGGGTGTTTGACTTGAGCCAAGGCAGCTCTTCCCTGGCCTCCACTGTAGCCAAGGCCATCGAATGGAAGCAAAGAGCTCTGTGGAAAGCTGGCATTGTGGCTGGCCCTGACTTGCCCAAGCGGTAGGGCGATCATAGCAGGCTGAGAGAAGCCCTGTCCCGAGTCCTCTGAAAGGACCTGGGAAGACTGCCAAGGAGCCCCTGCTGTAGGGCAGGGGGGCTGCCCCAGGCTGCTGCAAGCATCCAGGTCCCAGGAGGAAGGGCAGGAAAAGCCCACCTTGTTCAGCGCAATCTGCTGTAGCATGTACTCCGACACGCTGTCCCAAATCCTCGTGACTTCTGAGAAGCAAGGTGAGACAAGTCAGGCTCTGAGCCAGCGGCTCACCACCCTTCAGCACCGGCCCAGCCGCGGAGCAGATGGGCGCAGCTGTAATCAAACACACGGCAGAGGAAGGACGCGCACGGCTGGGGCTGCGGAGCCCACCTCTTGGCTGACTGCTGCCTGTCAGCCTCAGTGTAAGCCCAGGAGCGGGCTGGAGCTCAGCCAGGGGCAGCAGAAGGGGTTTGGGCACCCTGCTGCCTCCTCTGGGCAGGGGGAGGCTGTCCCCCAGCTCCAGGGCAGGGAATGACAAGAAGCACCAGTGGGAGAAACCCAGAGGCTGTGGCTGGATGCCCAGCGGAGGAGCCAAGCCAAGCCAGTTGGAAGGAAAGCCTCCGATTTCCAACACAGGCATTGCAGGGGTCTCTAGAGACCCAAGGGAGGTGCACAACACCTCAGCCTTCCTCAGACAGAACCTTTCCCTTCCCCTCCCCTTTCCCCTCCCTTTCCCTTCGCCTTCAGCAGCTCATCTCCAGGGTGGACCCTCTCCCTGAGGAAATGTCACCATGGACTTCCTCCCACCAGGAGGGTGGTGCTGTGCTCCCTGGGGCTTCTGGCATCCACAGGGTCTCCCCAGCTGGGACCAGTCAGGGTCCCCGAGGCACCCCGCACTTTTGGAAGCTAGTAACATGGCCGGAGGAGCTCCTGAAGGCCTCACCGTCCAGGCTGAGCAGCCTCAGTGCTGGGAGCTTGACGAAAGGAAACTTGATCATTTTGGCTGTGCTTCATGCCTTCTTCCCCACTCTCATCCTGCTTCTCCTCCAGTGCCCTGCAGGGAAGTGTGAGTGAGGGCTGGGGGCAGGCAGGACAGGGGCAGCGGTCACTGTGATGTCAGCACAGCGTCACAGTGCCACAGCATCACAGCATCACAGAGCGGTAGGGGTAGCGGTCATTGTGATGTCAACACAGCGTCACAGCACCACAGCATCACAGCATCACAGAGCGGTAGGGGTTGGGAGGGACCTCTGGAGATCAGCTAGTCCAGCCTAGGACTTCAAGCAGGACTTCAGGTCCTCTCCAGTCGCCGCCCTAATCTTTATGAGCCCCTCGGCTCTGCTGCCTGTGAGCTGCCGTCACCCACCAGCCCCTCTGGGCACCCTCGGAGCTCTGCTGTTTCCCTCTGGGCACCCTCAGATGCCCTCCCCTGGGATTGCCCATGCCCTGGTGCATCCCCTCCCCATACACACACCCCTCTGTAGGTGCAAAATCCGATGTTTGTTCTAGTTCACAACGAGAACAGCCTAACATTTGCTCTCTTGAAGTCCAGGGTGGCAGCACTGCTGTCCTTCTTTCTCATTACCCTGATAATTCTAAACTCAACCATCTCAAGATCCCTGTGGCCAAGGCCGGCACCTACCATCACATCTCCCACCAGTCCTTCTCCAGTCACAAAGAACAAGTCTAGGAGGGCATCTTTCCTAGTTGGCTCCCTGAGTACCTGCGACAAAAATTCTCTCCCACAAACTCCAGGGATTTCCCAGACCACTCGTCACTACTCCTACATAGAATCCACCATTTCTAGATAGACTCCACCATTCATAGACAGAATCCACCATTCACAGATAGAAACGTAGATAGGATCCACCATGCCTAACTAGAATGTCCAAAGGGATATTCCATCCCACATGACGTCTGCTCAGCAATATAAGCTGGGGAAAACAGGAAGAAGGGGGGGACGTTTGTTTCGCGTTTGTCGTCCAGAGCAACCGCTACGCGTACCGGAGCCCTACTTCCCAGGAAGTGGCTGGCCATCGCCTGCTGATGGGAAGTAGAGAATAAGATCTTTCGTTTTGCTTTTGCTTCCGCGTGCGGCTTTTGCTTCATTCAACTGTCTTTATCTGACCCACGTGCCCGTTGTTATATTTTCTCTCCCCTGTCCAGCTGAGGGGGTGAGAGTGATAGAGTGGCTTTGGTGGGTAGCTGGCATCTGGCCAGGGCCAAACCACCACAGGGCAAAAGGAGTACCTCAGGACATAAGTGTCCTGGTTTGGGCTAAACCACAACTGATTCTGGTTTAGTGCTTTTACTTTTCTGTTAAGTCTCTCGTAAGCAACTGAACTTTCTGAAATCAACAGCCTGTTTTTCCAGACAGTGACTGCTCCTAGCAGTGATAACACTTGATGTTTATAGTTCGTACCAAGGAATGGGATGCAGAGAGGCTCTTGCTTATACTTGTCCTTGTAGCGGCCAAGGTCACTGCTAAATCTTGTTCTGCGTGTTGGGGTGCCGGCAGTGAAGAGGGTCGCAAGCATGAAAAAGGTCGCACCTGCAGGGAGGAGCGAACCGGACAGGTGACCCAAACCTGGCCAACAGAGTATTCCATCCCATAGACGTCATGTTCAGCATAAAGCTGAGGGATCACGAGGGTCAATCTCTCTTCTTCAATGGCCGACATCTAAGGAGGGCTCTGTCTGTTCTTCTGTCATCGATCCCGACCCGTGCATCCCCGAATCCAGTGCCTGAGTCCAGCTCCTGCATCCCATCCCTGTCTGCTGCCGAATCCAGCCTGGGACTGCCCCTGTGCCAGCTCTGCAGCGTGGTGGTGACGGGTCGTCATCAGGGTGGGGGGAGCTGGGTTCAGTATTGGTGGTGTATCTATTTGTATATTTTGTATATATTTCATTATTTCCTTATTATTATCTCTTCTTTTATGGTTATTATTTCATTAAAGGTGTTTTAGTTTTCTTTTCCAAACCGTAAAGTCTCTCTCCCTTGCTCTCTCCTTTTCCCTTTTGGTAGGGGAGAGGGGTTAACAGAGAGCGTCTGTCATCTGTCCTAAGTGGGGACTTGCCCCTTCAAAGGAGGGTCTGGAGCAGAAAAATGAGGCTTTCACCCCTAGAAACTGAGCTATGGACCCTAAAACTGAGGCTTTGAGACCACAAACTATCCGCTTGCTGCACTCATTCCACAAGTTTTCCAAACTAATTACCAGCCGTGGGCCAGAAGATTGTTTTTCACAGTTTCTTTTAGGAATTGAAAAAAAAGAAAATCTCAGAAAGGTTAAAGTCACAAATGAGCTCTGCAGGTTTCAACCCGCGGCTGAACACGTTTTGTACCCTGTAAAGACGGCTGACTGCGCAGCACGCAGTGGAGGGCAGCTGCTGCACGGAGAGCCTGGCGGAGGTGATGCTGGGGGACACCAACCCCCTCTGGGGGGTGCCGGCCAGCCCCTTGCAGGACCCCAAGGGGAAGCGGGGCGGGGTGGTGACAGACCTCCCCAGCTGCCTGCCACTGAGTCCCCTGGAGGCTTTCAAGGAGAGCGCTCCGGAGAGTTCTCCCAAGACTGCAGAGGACTGTCCTGTGGGGAGTCCCAAGAAGAACCCGCTGAAGTGTCCCCTGGAGAGTCCCTGGCTGAGCCCCCTGTGCTTCCCGCTGCTTCGTCCCCTGGCCAGCCCCACAGCAGCCCCCCAGCATGATCCACCCTGCACGGCCCAGCAGCTGGAGAAGGTGCCGCAGCGGCAGCCCCAGGAGGTTGTGAGCCGCTTGCCGCTGATGCCGGCTGACGTCTCCGGCCAGGCACTGCCCAGAGCGGGAGAGGCGGGCGGCAAGCAGGCCAAGCGCCCTGCACCAGCCGACATGTCCAAGATGCAAGAGAGCTCCCCGCAGGACAACGACCCACCCAAGAAGAAGAAGAAGAAGACGGCAACGTGCCACGTGGACAAAGACTCCAAAGCCCTGTGCGAGGGGCAGCTGGGCAGGGGCGGCGCGGCGGTGGGCGGCAGCAAGCAGCAGGCGGGCAGCAGCAGGCGACAAGCGGGTGGCATCAAGCGCAAGGCATCTGAGGACAACACTGCGCCCACCTTGGGGAACAAGCTGTCCTAGGTTACAGTGTAAAATGTGCCAAAAGGAAAAAAAAGTATTCTATTACCATCTTCAGGAGCTGTTGAGACCAGGTGGGGCGGTGCTCCCTGCCTCCCCCCTCTGGACTTTCTCCTGTTCATGGGCACAACAATGCCTTATCGCCTGACCCATTGATAACTCGCTCCTGGGCTATCTCCTGTTCATGGCCCATCAAGGAACTGCCTCACGACTCCCCATCCCATTGTGAGATGCTCCACCCTGGGGGGGGGGGGGGGGGGGGGAAGGAGCCAAGCAGTCCATGCTAAATAAAAACTGAGATCTCGAACACCCTAGCAGCCTTCTTCCACTGGATTCCCAGAGGAGTTTTTCCCCCCACTGGAGTTCCAGAGGACAAGAGCTACCTGCCGACCACTGGACCTTCGGAGGAAGACCAGACTCTTTTACCTGATCGCTGCTTCCACAGAACTACATCCATCGCTTCAGGAGGACTGCAGCCATCACCTTATCGGACTGCTACTGCCCCCCTAACAGGGTGTCAGGTTGTATTCCTGACTCTGTCAGTGTAAACCAGTGGGTTGTTTGTTTTTCCCTGCCTTGTGTTATATATCTATATATGTTAGTAAAGAACTGTTATTCCTATTCCCCATATCTTTGCCTGAAGGCCTGTTAATTTCAAAATTATAATAATTTGGAGGGAAGGGGGTTGCACTTTCCATTTCAAGGGAGGCTCCTGCCTTCCTCCACAGACACCTGTCTTTTCAAACCAAGACAGATTTTGGCGCCCAACGTGGGGCACGAGGGCATTGAGAGATAAAAGGAATAACGGTTCTTGTGCGTTGGATATAGATTCCTTGTTAGGTGGCATCATGTGGGCTAGCTTATCCTGGTTCGTGTGGCATGTGGTGGTGGCTGTATTTCTCCCATTTGCAGGCCCTTATCTAAACATGGGTCCTATAACTAAGGCTACTGTGACTGTTTTCCAGTTTGTTTTATGGATTAATAAGGTGAGGAATTCAGGGCTTATTAACTTCCTCTGGAAGGCGGGCACACGGATTCGGAGCTGTCACACACTAACTGTATGCTTTTGGGGTTACTTTAATAATGGTACCTACTGTGAGGAAATGACACCGGGAGAAACTTTCTCCCAACCCCTAACCCAGCTCTTTGGGTCTACTCCACCAGTTTTCGAAGGATTCAGATCTTTCCTAAGTGCTAATGATATCATACAGTGGCTGGTGTTGCTCATAATCCTGTTTTATTCAGTATTCAGAGATCAGGGGAGATTGGCTTGGATAACCACCCTGACTAGGAATGCTGCTCCAGAATCTGACCCTGCCTCACAGCTCCCATCAGAAATGAACCACCCGGATTGGGTGAAGGAGATACGTGAGATGGGCCAGATGCTGAAGGAGTGCATTCTCTCAGCTGCTGGGAATCCCTCCTCCTGCCTTGAAGAGGGAGAGTCTAATGGTGCAGCAGTAGAACCCACAGACGTTACAACCGTCCAGGTTCCAGCTGAAACGCAAGGGCAGTCAGAGCCAGCAGCAGTCGCCCCTGTGGAAACGAGGAAATCTAAGATGAAAGCAGAGCGCCCAGTTAAGAAAGGAGGGCCCTCAGAACCTGCAGGCGAGCCAGTGGTTGAGATAATCACAGAGTCCCTGACGTACGACAGTCTCCGTAATCTGCACAAAGACATCGTACGGCGGGGGCGTGAGGCTTTTACAACCTGGTTACTTCGGGTCTGGGATCTTATGGGTACGGGTGTGCAACTGGATGGCAGTGAGGCAAGGAATTTGGGACCCTTGACTCAGGACTCAGGTGTCAATCTGGTATTTGTAAGGGAGCCAGGGACCCTTTCCCTCTGGGAGCGGCTTTTAATGAGTGTGAGAGAGAGGTTTGTCCACAGAGAGAGAATGCAGGAGCACCATCACAGAATGCGCTGGAAGACCCTTGAGGAAGGGATCCAGCAGCTGAGAGAAGTGGCAGTATTGGAGGTACTCTTTGGGAGGGATGGACAGCATGGTAATGACCCTGACAAAGTCAGGTGCACAGGGCAAATGTTGTGGAATCTGGCAAATCTAGGGCCATCTGAATACTCCACCTTCATTGCAATGATTAATGCAGATAACGACCGAGAGACAGTGGGTTCTGTCACGAGCAAGCTTAGAAATTTTGAAAGCGTGATCCATGGCCCAATGCAGGCTAACGTCTCTGCTGTGATTAAGAGCCTACAAGAGGAGATGAGGGAAATAAAGGAGGAGGTGAGGAGGAGCAGTTCCCATTTGGCACCGGTACAAGTCACAGGCCCCAAAGTCGGAGCCCAACGTCCCCCAGCTAGAGGGAGAGGGGACACCCCGCGAGCTGAGCTATGGTACTTCCTGCGCGACCATGGGGAAGACGTGGGAAGGTGGGATGGGAAACCCACTTCTGTCCTGGCAGCACGGGTGCGTCAACTCAAGGAGGGAAACACTAACCGGGGGAGTAACACTAAAGTGAAGGTAGCCTCAACCTCCCAGGACCGAGCTGCCAGATATTACAGAAGGGAGGATGATCTGACAGATCCCCTTGAAGGAACCTCTAGTATGTATGTCCAGGAAGGAAATGGTAACCAGTGCTAGAGGGGCCCTGCCTCTAGCCAGGGAGAGGCACGGGAAAACCGGATATTTTGGACGGTGTGGATCCGATGGCCTGGCACGCCAGAGCCACAAAAATACAAAGCGTTAGTTGATACTGGCGCGCAGTGTACCCCAATGCCATCGGGACGTGTGGGGGCAGAACCTGTTTCCATTGCCGGGGTAACGGGGGGATCGCAGCAATTGACTCTGTTGGAAGCCGAGGTGAGCCTTACTGGGAAGGAGTGGCAGAAACATCCGATTGTGACTGGCCCAGAGGCCCCGTGTATTCTGGGCATAGACTTCCTCCGGAACGGCTATTACAAGGACCCAAAAGGTCTCAGGTGGGCATTTGGGATAGCTGCTGTGGAGGCAGAGAGCATTAGGCAATTGAACACCTTGCCCGGACTATCGGAAAACCCATCTGCAGTAGGACTCTTGAAGGTGGAAGAGCAACAAGTGCCAATTGCCACCTCGACAGTGCACCGCCGGCAGTATCGGACGAATCGAGATGCCGTGACCCCCATCCACAAAATGATCCGCGAGCTGGAGAGTCAAGGGGCGGTCAGCAAGACCCACTCACCCTTCAACAGCCCCATTTGGCCTGTGCGCAAGTCTGACGGAGAATGGAGATTGACTGCGGACTATCGTGGCTTGAATGAAGTGACTCCACCGTTGAGCGCTGCCGTGCCGGACATGCTGGAACTCCAGTACGAGCTGGAGTCCAAGGCAGCAAAGTGGTATGCCACTATTGACATTGCCAATGCTTTTTTCTCCATTCCTCTGGCAGCAGAATGCAGGCCTCAGTTTGCCTTCACCTGGAGGGGCGTACAGTACACCTGGAACCGACTGCCCCAGGGGTGGAAGCACAGTCCCACCATCTGCCATGGACTGATCCAGGCTGCACTGGAAAAGGGTGAAGCTCCGGAACATCTGCAGTACATCGATGACATCATTGTGTGGGGGAACACGGCAAAGGAAGTATTTGGGAAAGGAGAGAAGATCATCCAGATTCTCCTGGAAGCTGGTTTTGCCATCAAGAAGAGCAAAGTCAAGGGACCTGCCCGAGAGATCCAGTTCCTGGGGGTAAAGTGGCAAGACGGACGGCGTCAGATCCCCACCGAGGTCATCAATAAGATCACTGCGATGTCTCCACCAACCAGCAAGAAGGAAACACAGGCTTTCCTAGGCGCCATAGGTTTTTGGAGAATGCACATTCCTGAGTACAGCCAGATTGTGAGCCCTTTGTACCTGGTTACCCGCAAGAAGAACGATTTCCACTGGGGCCCTGAACAGCAACAAGCTTTTGCCCAAATCAAGCGGGAGATCGCTCATGCGCTAGCCCGTGGCCCAGTCAGGACGGGACCAGAGGTGAGGAACGTGCTCTACTCTGCGGCCGGGAACAATGGTTTGTCCTGGAGCCTTTGGCAGAAGGTGCCTGGAGAGACTCGTGGCCGACCACTGGGATTCTGGAGTCGAAGTTATAGAGGGTCGGAGGCCAACTACACTCCCACAGAGAAGGAAATCCTAGCAGCCTATGAAGGAGTCCAAGCTGCCTCGGAAGTGATTGGCACCGAAGCACAACTCCTCCTGGCACCCCGACTACCGGTGCTGGGGTGGATGTTTAAAGGAAAGGTTCCCTCCACCCACCACGCCACCGACGCCACATGGAGCAAATGGATTGCCCTCATCACACGGCGCGCCCGTATTGGAAAGCCAAATCGCCCTGGGATTTTGGAGATAATTACGAACTGGCCGGAAGGTGAAGACTTTGGCCTCACTGACGAAGAGGAGCAGGAACAAGTGACGCGGGCTGAAGAAGCTCCACCGTACAACCACCTACCAGCAGAGGAAACACGATATGCTCTTTTCACTGACGGTTCCTGTCGCATCGTAGGGATGAACCGGAAGTGGAAAGCAGCCGTATGGAGCCCCACACGACAGGTCGCACAAGCTACCGAAGGAGAAGGTGGATCAAGTCAACTTGCTGAACTCAAAGCCGTTCAACTGGCCCTGGACATTGCTGAAAGAGAGAAGTGGCCCAAGCTCTACCTTTATACTGATTCGTGGATGGTAGCCAATGCTCTGTGGGGCTGGCTGGAAAGGTGGAAAAAGGCCAACTGGCAGCGTAGGGGAAAACCAATTTGGGCTGCTGATGAGTGGAAAGATATTGCCACTCGGGTAAAGAAGCTACCTGTGAGGGTCCGTCATGTAGATGCTCATGTCCCCAGGAGTCGGCCTAATGAAGAACATCGTAACAATGAACAGGTAGATCAGGCTGCAAAAATAGAGGTGTCCCAGATAGACTTAGATTGGCAACATAAAGGAGAGTTGTTCTTAGCTCGATGGGCCCATGATGCCTCAGGCCATCAAGGCAGAGAGGCCACTTATAAATGGGCACGGGACCGAGGGGTGGATCTAACCATGAACAGTATCTCCCGGGTTATCCAAGACTGTGAGACCTGCGCTGCGATCAAGCAGGCCAAGCGGATGAAGCCTCTGTGGTACGGTGGACGATGGTCGAAGTACAGGTATGGGGAAGCCTGGCAAATTGACTACATCACTCTTCCCCAAACCCGTCAAGGCAAGCGCTACGTGCTGACCATGGTGGAAGCAACCACTGGGTGGCTGGAGACCTACCCTGTGCCTCATGCTACTGCCCGGAACACCATCTTGGGCCTGGAAAAGCAAGTTCTTTGGAGACATGGCACCCCTGAGAGAACCGAGTCAGACAACGGGACACATTTCAAGAACAGCCTCATAAGCACTTGGGCCAGAGAACATGGAATCGAATGGATATATCATATCCCTTATCATGCACCAGCTGCCGGGAAAGTTGAACGGTGCAATGGGCTACTTAAGACTACCCTAAAAGCACTTGGAGGGGGGACTTTCAAAAATTGGGAACTGAACTTAGCAAAGGCCACCTGGATGGTCAATACCCGAGGGTCCATCAATCGAGCTGGTCCTGCCCAGTCTGGACCCTTGCACACAGTGGACGGAGATAAAGTCCCTGTGGTACATACGAGAGGTATGTTAGGAAAGACTGTTTGGATTAATCCCACATCAGGCAAAGGCACACCCCTCCGTGGGGTTGTTTTTGCTCAAGGACCTGGTTACACTTGGTGGGTAATGCAGAAAAATGGGGAAACCCGTTGTGTACCACAAGGAGACCTAATTTTAAGTGAGAACTCTGTGTAAGGTTTCATTGTGTATATATGTATATATGTATCTGTAAGGGGGCATTGGGTTGGGTATGGTGTAGATGGTAATAGAATAAGGGGTGGATTATGTCCTGGGTTACAGGGTAAAATGTGCCAAAAGGAACAAAAAAAATAAAATATTCTATTACCATCTTCAGGAGCTGTTGAGACCAGGTGGGGTGGTGCTCCCTGCCTCCCCCCTCTGGACTATCTCCTGTTCATGGGCACAACAATGCCTTATCGCCTGACCCATCGGTAACTCGCTCCTGGGCTATCTCCTGTTCATGGCCCATCAAGGAACTGCCTCACGACTCCCCATCCCATTGTGAGATGCTCCACCCTGGGGGGGGGGGGGGGGGAAGGAGCCAAGCAGTCCATGCCAAATAAAAACTGAGATCTCGAACACCCTAGCAGCCTTTCTTCCACTGGATTCCCAGAGGAGTTTTTCCCCCCACTGGAGTTCCAGAGGACAAGAGCTACCTGCCGACCACTGGACCTTCGGAGGAAGACCAGACTCTTTTACCTGATCGCTGCTTCCACAGAACTACATCCATCGCTTCAGGAGGACTGCAGCCATCACCTTATCGGACTGCTACTGCCACCCTAACAGGGTGTCAGGTTGTATTCCTGACTCTGTCAGTGTAAACCAGGGGGTTGTTTGTTTTTCCCTGCCTTGTGTTATATATCTATATATGTTAGTAAAGAACTGTTATTCCTATTCCCCATATCTTTGCCTGAAGGCCTGTTAATTTCAAAATTATAATAATTTGGAGGGAAGGGGGTTGCACTTTCCATTTCAAGGGAGGCTCCTGCCTTCCTCCACAGACACCTGTCTTTTCAAACCAAGACAGGTTTGGGTGACTGATGTCCCAGGACGTGCCAAGAATGCCCAACCAATAATAATAAATTTGAAGGATGGACAGAGAGCAGTAAGAATCAAAAAATACCCACTGAAGAAAGAAGACAGGGAAGGGATTTGCCCCAAAATAGAGCGATTCCTAGAATTGGGCTTATTGAGAGAATGCGAATCGGAGTTCAATACCCCCATCCTCTCTGTCCGAAAACCAGATGGGTCCTATCGAATAGTCCAGGATCTGAGGGCCATTAACAAAATAACAGAGGATCTATTCCCCGTCGTTGCCAATTCATATACCTCGCTAATCACTTTAACTCCTGACTTAATTTGGTTTTCAGTTCTAGATGTAAAAGATGCCTTCTTTTGCCTCCCTCTCCACGAAGCCAGTCAGAAAATTTTTGCATTCGAGTGGGAAAACCCTAAGAGTGGTCAGAAGACCCAGCTCACGTGGACTGTGTTGCCACAAGGTTTCAAGAACAGCCCTACCATCTTCGGGAACCAACTAGCAAAAGATTTGGAATTATGGGAACCACCATCAGAAGAAGGAAAGGTACTACAATATGTGGATGACATCCTCATTGCAACTAAAACCAGAGAAGCCTGTGTCACCTGGACTGTAAGTTTATTAAATTTTCTTGAGCTTCAGGGGTACCGAGCGTCCCAGAAAAAGGCACAAGTGACTTTGCAGCAGGTTACATACCTAGGGTATGAGATCAGTGCAGGGCAACGGTCCTTGGGGCAAGCCCGGAAAGAAGCCATATGCCAGACCCCTTGGCCACAGACTGTAAAAGAACTGCGGACCTTCCTGGGAATGACGGCGTGGTGCCGGCTCTGGATACATGACTGTGGCCTGCTGGCCAAACCACTGTATTCCTTGATAACATCCAGCCAAAGTCACCTCCAATGGGATGCTGAGTCAGATCGGGCATTCCATCAGCTGAAGAAGGCCCTGATGTCAGCACCGGCACTGGGACTCCCTGATGTGAGTAGACCATTTCTCCTATTTTCCCATGAAAAGCAGGGAATAGCGTTAGGAGTACTGGCACAAGACCTGGGACCATACAGACGAGCTGTGGCGTACTTCTCCAAACAATTGGATGCTGCTGCCAAAGGGTGGCCTGGCTGCCTAAAGGCAGTAGCAGCAGTCATCCTGAATGTTCAGGAAGTGCGGAAGTTTACCCTGGGTCAGAAAATGACTGGTTTAGTATCTCACACAGTGTCTACAGTCCTTGAAGTAAAAGGGGGACATTGGGTCTCCCCACAGAGGTTCCTGAAATATCAAGCTATCATGGTCGAGCAGGACTATGTAGAGATTGTGAACACTAACATTGTCAACCCAGCTTCATTTCTTAGTGGGAAGACTGGAGAACCGGTGGACCACGACTGCCTCGAGACGATTGAGGCCACATACTCTAGCCGCATTGACCTCAAAGATGCCCCCATGGATGGGGTAGAGCACTGGTTCACAGATGGGAGCAGCTACATCCTGGGCGGAAGACGACATCCCGGGTACGCCATCACCACTGCTGAAAAGGTAATAGAATCTGGACCACTACCGGCTGACACTTCAGCACAAAAGGCTGAGATCATAGCCCTCACTCGGGCCCTGGAGAGGGCCGAAGGAAAGGCTGTGAATATTTGGACTGATTCTAAATACGTCTTTGGAGTGGTACATGCCCACGGAGCAATTTGGAAGGAGAGAGGACTGTTGAACTCCCAAGGAAAGACTATCAAGCACGCGGAGGAAATTTTAAGACTCTTGAATGCAGTCCAACTTCCTGAAAAAGTGGCAATTATGCACATCAGGGCACACCAGAAAGTGAGCACCGAATTGGAAACGGGAAACGAACTGGCAGACCGAGAGGCAAAACAGGCAGCTAAAGAAATGGTAAAGGTGGAAGGAGCACTAGTCCCAGACGGACAGATAACCTTAGAAGGTAAGCCAGAATACACTAAGGAAGATCGAAAGTTAATTACAGATTTGGAAGGAACATACAATGAGGACGGGTGGGCTGTAACATCACACGGGAAACTCATAGTCCCCTCTTATATGGTTTGGCCATTGGTCCGGGAGGAACACAAGAAGGGACACTGGGGGGCGGAGACATTATACAAATACCTTATCCGACACACGACAGCTCGGAATTTATACACCACTGTCAGACAAGTGACTCAGCAATGTGACCTTTGCCTCCAGACTAACCCAAAAATTGTCCCAAAACCAGAAATGGGCCAAATTGGGAAAGGAAATTGCCCGGGACAACATTGGCAAATTGATTTCTCGGAACTTCCTAGAAAAGAGGGGCATAAATACTTCCTTGTACTAACTGACACCTTTTCAGGCTGGCCAGAAGCTTTCCCATGCAGGACAGCTAAAGCTCGAGAGGTGACCGAGGTGTTGCTACAAGAAATCATACCCAGGTTTGGAGTCCCAGAGGTGATGTCCTCAGATAGAGGGCCGCACTTCATCTCCAAAATAGTGCAAAAAATAAGCCACCATCTAGGGACAGATTGGCAACTACACACTCCACACCGGCCACAATCCAGTGGCCAGGTGGAGAAAATGAATCACTTGATTAAACAACAGATTGTTAAATTAGGACAAGAAACCAATTTGGCCTGGCCACAATCTCTACCCCTAGCAATGCTACGGATACGAACGAGACCCCGAGCTAAGGAAGGACTAAGCCCATTTGAAATTCTATATGGACGACCCTATGGGGTACAGAAGGGAACCTCTTCACAAATTGGTGAAGAATTGATGACTTCCTTCATGGTGGCATTAGGGAAACAGCTTCATAAAATTGAGAAACAGGTGTTTGGAACTCGATGCAGGGGTTTGGATGGGCCAGTGCATAACATACAACCTGGAGACTATGTATATGTTAAGTCTCTTACAGAGAAAACTTTGGAGCCACAGTGGGAAGGACCATACCAAGTGCTTCTCACCTCTTTCACAGCAACCAAGCTCAGGGAATAAAACGCCTGGATTCACCACACCCGTGTGAGGAAAGTGCCTCACAAAGGATGGACCTCGGAGCTAACAGGACCATCTAAACTCAAACTGTACAGGCAAAATGAGGGTTAGTTATCTGTGGATATTGTCAGTGGTAAGCATTGCCACCGCATGGGATCAAAATGTGTACTTGCAACTGTTAAGGAAGGTGGTTGACAGCTTGAAATTATCTTCCTGTTGGATTTGTGCACAATTACCTGAAAATTCGGCACGTGGGTTCCCCTTAATAGGTACAGCCTTCCCCACCAGTTCTGAAGTATTAAGAACCATTTCAATCATGGATCTTTAGAAAAACCCAGCTCTTTCCATAGTTCTGCTCGATGGTTTTTGCCATGGCTAGGGGTAAGTGAACTAGAAAAAGCTATGGTAAACCTATCAGCTACCTTAGAGGTGGCCATGAATTCCACTGTAGATGCCATAAGAGCACAACAGAAAGAAATGGAAAGCATTTCAAAAATTACACTACAAAACAGATTAGCATTGGACTTGCTATATAGCAAGGAAGGAGGAGTATGTACAGTACTAAATAATAGCTGTTGTACATATGTAGATCAGAGTCAGAGAATAACTGTTGACTTGGAACAAATCTGGAAACAAACACAGGTGCTACATCAACTGACCTTGGATGACACTTCACTGGGATTTTCGGAACTTTGGAAAAAACTAACATCATGGCTACCTAACTTTACATGGCTTAAGCAACTCTTTGTTAGTATAATTGTGTTTATTATACTGGGGTTGATGATATGCTGCACGCTACAATGTTCCCTATGGATGTGTAAACATACTGGAGATACATATGAACAATGGAAGAGACAAACTCAGACAAAAAGTTGGGAGTGGAAAGTACTTTACTAAAACTCTCCAAGGGAATGGCAGCATATAGCAAAAAGAAATTGCAAAGGGTAGAAAAAGATGGAGAACACAAGTGGTGGGACACACCTTTTGAGTGGTCACCTTCAGCCACCAGATTCTTCAATGTCCTAATGCATCTAATAATAGCTACCACTATTCTATTTACTTCTAGTAGTGACTCTATACATGTGGGTTTGACATCAATGTGCAAAGTATAACACTAATCAGAGAGAACAGTCAAGTAAAAGAATTTACTTAACTCAATAGAAAAGGGGGGAATTGATAGGGGCCCATATAGAAAATATACTTTCTAACCGAAGATATATCGAAAATATTAATAGAGAGCTACATAGAAAATGCTAAAACTATTAAAACCTGCTTTCCCAGAACTAACATGCATGCAAGTAGGCAATTAATTACTAACCCCTGCAAACGGCCTGAGAAGGAGGTCCGGAATGCTGGAGAAAGAAGCTGATAAGGGGAAACAGAAAAGACGAAACCAAGGATGTAATTCATGGTTCAAAGGTGTCAAAGGTGGGAGGAGATAAGGGCTAACGAGGGCTAGCTAACATCCATCTTCAAACAATAACAAAAGGGAGGTAGCCAGATGTGCACTCAAGGACAGACCAGGCCGAAACCGGTCTGCGACTGCAAGCTCAGCCAAATTAGAGATTTCAGGGGAGAGGTGAAAAGTACACAGCGAGGAAGACCTATGGCCTTCATCCCTGAAGACCCCTGTTCACGACCACCGGGAGGGACTGCGCAAGGGCACCGAGGAGGAGTCCAAGGCGGAGATTATGGAAATGGAGTGACCGGAAGGAACTGCCTTTTCGGGGGTAGATCGTGAATATGCATAGGTGTCTCTGGAATATGTAGTGTTTTAATTGTATAAATACTGGACAAGGGGCCACGATGGGCATGCACGTTTATGGTGGAGCAATCCCCCGTGCACCTGCGCGCAATAAACATACTTACTGTATAACCTTTCGGGTTGTAAAGTTTTTTTTTCCGCACGTCAACTGAGCACAGGAGATAGGAATCACCATTTATTTTGGGGGGCAAAAACTGAAACGGAAGCACAGGACATCGGTAGGCAAGCTGGGCGCGGGGACTCCTTGTTCCAGCAGTGGTGCTGAGAGGAGAGGGGGATATCCCTGGCAAGCACCCGCTCCTACTCCCTTCTCCTGCAGCAGGCTGGAGGAGTGGGGCAGGAGGATTTCTGAAAAGGAAGAGAGGTTCTCGAGCAGCAGGCAAACGCATCTGTCTGTCACCCAAAAGCACCAACCCCACCAGGGGGTGGAGCAGGGACACTGCAGATGTAGCAGAGGCAGGAAAACCTCCATGTCCTTTTACCCAGCAGAGTACTGTGCCTCCTCAAAAACAGGGGTGGGCTCAGTTCCATCTACTAAAAGCAGTGAGCAGAAGATCTACAAGACCTGGGATTGCGAAGCAAACATAAGAGTCACGCCAAACCCCACCGCACCCTTGCCCTCCAGCAAGAAAATGCCCAACCCAGGGATACGTCCAAAGCGCCTTGCAGAGCTCATAAAGGCCATGTGTCCATCACAAGCATGTCACTGCCCCAAGGACATAAGCACACCCGGGCCGCGGGGTTTTTCTACAAGACTCACCTTTCTGGGGGCTTGAATCCCAGAGCTTGTTCATCCTTGCCATACTTTCTTGGCAGCAGGCGCAATGATTCGAACGAAAAGTTCTTTAAGAACTCTGTAACCAGGCAGAGTCCCTGCAAGTGAGACACAAGAAACCACCTCAGAGCAATGACCTTGTGGCAGCTCACACAACAAGCACAGGCAGAACTGCTTGCTCAGGTTGGGAAACCACGGGTGCTCTTCAGCAGACCTGGACCAGACGGGAGCGTCACGCTGCCCAAGGGTCTTCTTCCATAGCGAGCCCCTGAAGGCTGATTAGTTGGGGCAGACGAACCTACCAGATGGGCATTTTAATGGCCCACGCATCACCTCGGAGAAAGGCTTTCTTTCCCAACCAGGGGCACAAGGGAAACCTGTGAGGCCCCGTCAGGACCCCTCCAGTTCTTTGTCTTCTTTCTCACTCCCCTTACCTGGGCTTTCTTCCACATGTCGTATTGGGAGCCACTTCAGAGTCCCCAGAGGGAAAGGTGGTGCTGAGAAAATCCGAGACCTGGAAAGCAGAAGACAACAAAAATGAAGCCAACACGAGCGTCTCGCCAAACCCCACCGCACCATTGCCCTCCAGCAAGAAAATGCCCAGTCCAGGGACACGTCCAAAGCGCCTTGCAGAGCTGATAAAGGCCGTGTGTCCATCACAAGCATGTCACTGCCCCAAGGACAGAGCACATCCTGGCCCTGGTGTCTTCTTCCAAGACTCTCACCTTTCTGGGGGCTTGACTCCTACCGCTTGCTCGCCCTTCCATCTTCTGCTTTCAGCCCCTGTGATGCCAAGGGGGAAAGCTGCCTTTGATGAAGGGGGCTCTTCTCAGTAGGACATCCTGCAAGTCAGACAGAAGAAACCTCCTCAGTACAACGTCATCTTTGTGGCAGCCCAGACAAGAAGCACATGCAGAGCTGCTCAGTCCTGTGGGGAAACCAGCTGTGGCAGCACTCCTCAGGGCCTTGGGGGTCTCATTTCCCAGGAGGACTCAGGCAGCAGTGAACCCTTTCTCTCATCCAATTCCGCAGGTCCAGAGTGCAACTTTCACCCCTGTGGTATTCCTCATCTAGGATCCTTTTTCCCTAGGACATCTTTGGAAAAGCGGGGCTTGCCAGCATAAGATGGAGACCTCACAGAGCCTCTCTAGGGCAAACAACTTCAGCCAAGGGGAAGAGGTCCCCGGCTGTCTGCACTGCTCTCAGACACGCTTGCAGGTGTGGGCACCATCAGTCCAAAGACGCTGTTTCGGAGGAGTCTGCGAGCAATTCCAGAAGAAGGAATCAAGCTACCAGCTCCCAAGTGCCCAGTGTTGGAGCAAACGCTTGGAGACACTTGACAGTCTTCCCAACACAGCTTTACTCATGAAATGCAAACAGGGTGAAACCACCGGCTGTACCAACCGTCCTTTTACTTCTGCTTAACGGCAGCAGTTGCTGCTCAGACTGAGGGTGGACCGTAGTCCTTCTTGTCTCCCTCCGGCACAAACACACGCCTCAAACAAAAAAAGCCTTGGCAAGATACAGCAGGGAACGGCGCGCAGTGGGGATGTGCTCTTCAGCAGACCAGCCCCAGCCGGGAGCGTCACGCTGCCCAAGGGTCTTCTTCCATAGCGAGCCCCTGAAGGCTGATTAGTTGAGGCAAACGCAGCCACCAGACGGGCATTTTGCTGCCCCACCCATCACCTCGGAGAAAGGCTTTCTTTCCCTGGCACCAAGGACACAAGGGAAACCTGTGAGCCTCTGTCAGGACCCCTCCAGTTCTTTGTTTTCTTTCTCACTCCCCTTACCTGGGCTTTCTTCCACATGTTGTCTTGGAAGCCACTTCAGAGCCCCCCGAGGGAAAGGTGGTGCTTGGAAAACCTTAGACCTGGAAAGCAGAAGACAACAAAAATGAAGCCATGATGAGGGTCTAGCCAAACCCCACCGCACCCTTGCCCTCCAGCAAGAAAATGCCCAGAGCGGGAACACGTCCAAAGCGCCTTGCAGAGCTGATAAAGGCCGTGTGTCCATCACAAGCATGTCACTCCCCCAAGGACAAGGGCACAGCCTGGCCGCGGTGTTTTTCTACAAGACTCACCCTGGCAGCGGAGGCAATGACTCAAAGGAAAAGTTTGTTATCTTAAGAACTCTCTTCCCAGGAGGAGTCCCTGCAAGTGAAACACAAGAAACCACCTCAGAGCAATGACCTTGTGGCAGCTCACACAACAAGCACATGCAGAACTACTTGCTCAGCTGGGAAACCACCTGTGCTCTTCAGCAGACCAGCCCCAGCCGGGAGCGTCACGCTGCCCAAGGGTCTTCTTCCATAGCGAGCCCCTGAAGGCTGATTAGTTGGGGCAAACGCAGCCACCAGACGGGCATTTTGCTGCCCCACCCATCACCTCGGAGAAAGGCTTTCTTTCCCTGGCACCAAGGACACAACGGAAACCTGCGAGCATCTGTCAGGATCCCTCCAGTTCTTTGTCTTCTTTATCACTCCCCTTACCTGGGCGTTTTCCCACGTGTTGTCGTGGGAGTGACTTGTGAAACTCAGGAGCGGAAGATGGTGCTTGGGCAACCTGAGATCTGGAAAGCAGAAGACAACAAAAATGAAGCCATGATGAGCATCTCGCCAAACCCCACCGCACCCTTGCCCTCCAGCAAGAAAATGCCCAGCGCGGGAACACGTCCAAAGCGCCTTGCAGAGCTGATAAAGGCCGTGTGTCCATCACAAGCATGTCACTGCCCCAAGGACAGAGCACACCCTGGCCCTGGGGTCTTCTTCCAAGACTCTCACCTTTCTGGGGGCTTGACTCCTACCGCTTGCTCGCCCTTGCCATTTTCTGCTTTCAGCCCCTGTGATGCCAAGGGGGAAAGCTGCCTTTGATGAAGGGGGCTCTTCTCAGGAGGACATCCTGCAAGTGAGACAGAAGAAACCTCCTCAGTACAACGTCATCTTTGTGGCAGCCCAGACAAGAAGCACATGCAGAGCTGCTCAGTCCTGTGGGGAAACCAGCTGTGGCAGCACTCCTCAGGGCCTTGGGGATCTCATTTCCCGGGAGGACTCAGGCAGCAGTGAACCCTTTCTCTCATCCAATTCCGCAGGTCCAGAGTGCAACTTTCACCCCTGTGGTATTCCTCATCTAGGATCCTTTTTCCCTAGGACATCTTCGGAAAAGCAGAGCTTGCCAGCATAGGATGGAGACCTCACAGAGCCTCTCTGGGGCAAACAACTTCAGCCAAGGGGAAGAGGTCCCCGGCTGTCTGCACTGCTCTCAGAGACGCATGCAGCTGTGGGCACCGTTAGCCCAAAGACGCTGTTTTGGAGGAGTCTGCGAGCAATTCAAAAGAAGGAATCAAGCCACCAGCTCCCAAGTGCCCAGTGTTGGAGCGCACGCTTGGAGACACTTGACAAACTTCCCAACACAGCTTTACTCATGAAACGCAAACAGGGTGAAACCACCGGCTGTACCAACCGTCCTTTTCCTTCTGCTTAATGGCAGCAGTTGCTGCTCAGAGTGAGGGTGGACCGCAGTCCTTCTTGTCTCCCTCCGGCACAAACACACGCCTCAAACAAAAAAAGCCTCGGCAAGATACAGCAGGGAACGGCGCGCAGTGGGGATGTGCTCTTCAGCAAACCAGCCCCAGCCGGGAGAATCACGCTGCCCAAGGGTCTTCTTCCATAGCGAGCCCCTGAAGGCTGATTAGTTGGGGAAAACGCAGCCACCAGACGGGCATTTTGCTGCCCCACCCATCACCTTGGAGAAAGGCTTTCTTTCCCTGGCACCAAGGGCACAAGGGAAACCTGCGAGCCTCTGTCAGGACCCCCCCAGTTCTTTGTCTTCTTTATGACTCCCCTTACCTGGGCGTTTTCCCACGTGTTGTCGTAGGAGTGACTTGTGAAACTCAGGAGCGGAAGATGGTGCTTTGGCAAACTGAGATCTGGAAAGCAGAAGACAACAAAAATGAAGCCATGATGAGCATCTGGCCAAACCCCACCGCACCCATGCCCTCCAGCAAGAAAATGCCCAGAGCGGGAACACGTCCAAAGCGCCTTGCAGAGCTGATAAAGGCCGTGTGTCCATCACAAGCATGTCACTCCCCCAAGGACAAGGGCACAGCCTGGCCGCGGTGTTTTTCTACAAGACTCACCCTGGCAGCGGAGGCAATGACTCAAAGGAAAAGTTTGTTATCTTAAGAACTCTCTTCCCAGGAGGAGTCCCTGCAAGTGAAACACAAGAAACCACCTCAGAGCAATGACCTTGTGGCAGCTCACACAACAAGCACATGCAGAACTACTTGCTCAGCTGGGAAACCACCTGTGCTCTAAGGCAGACCAGCCCCAGCCGGGAGCGTCACGCTGCCCAAGGGTCTTCTTCCATAGCGAGCCCCTGAAGGCTGATTAGTTGGGGCAAACGCAGCCACCAGACGGGCATTTTGCTGCCCCACCCATCACCTCGGAGAAAGGCTTTCTTTCCCTGGCACCAAGGACACAACGGAAACCTGCGAGCATCTGTCAGGATCCCTCCAGTTCTTTGTCTTCTTTATCACTCCCCTTACCTGGGCGTTTTCCCACGTGTTGTCGTGGGAGTGACTTGTGAAACTCAGGAGCGGAAGATGGTGCTTGGGCAACCTGAGATCTGGAAAGCAGAAGACAACAAAAATGAAGCCATGATGAGCATCTCGCCAAATCCCACCACACCCTTGCCCTCCAGCAAGAAAATGCCCAGCGCGGGAACACGTCCAAAGCGCCTTGCAGAGCTGATAAAGGCCGTGTGTCCATCACAAGCATGTCACTGCCCCAAGGACAGAGCACACCCTGGCCCTGGGGTCTTCTTCCAAGACTCTCACCTTTCTGGGGGCTTGACTCCTACCGCTTGCTCGCCCTTGCCATTTTCTGCTTTCAGCCCCTGTGATGCCAAGGGGGAAAGCTGCCTTTGATGAACGGGGCTCTTCTCAGGAGGACATCCTGCAAGTGAGACAGAAGAAACCTCCTCAGTACAACGTCATCTTTGTGGCAGCCCAGACAAGAAGCACATGCAGAGCTGCTCAGTCCTGTGGGGAAACCAGCTGTGGCAGCACTCCTCAGGGCCTTGGGGGTCTCATTTCCCAGCAGGACTCAGGCAGCAGTGAACCCTTTCTCTCATCCAATTCCGCAGGTCCAGAGTGCAACTTTCACCCCTGTGGTATTCCTCATCTAGGATCCTTTTTCCCTAGGACATCTTTGGAAAAGCAGAGCTTGCCAGCATAGGATGGAGACCTCACAGAGCCTCTCTGGGGCAAACAACTTCAGCCAAGGGGAAGAGGTCCCCGGCTGTCTGCACTGCTCTCAGAGACGCTTGCAGCTGTGGGCACCGTTAGCCCAAAGACGCTGTTTTGGAGGAGTCTGCGAGCAATTCAAAAGAAGGAATCAAGCCACCAGCTCCCAAGTGCCCAGTGTTGGAGCGCACGCTTGGAGACACTTGACAAACTTCCCAACACAGCTTTACTCATGAAACGCAAACAGGGTGAAACCACCGGCTGTACCAACCGTCCTTTTCCTTCTGCTTAATGGCAGCAGTTGCTGCTCAGACTGAGGGTGGACCGCAGTCCTTCTTGTCTCCCTCCGGCACAAACACACGCCTCAAACAAAAAAAGCCTCGGCAAGATACAGCAGGGAACGGCGCGCAGTGGGGATGTGCTCTTCAGCAGACCAGCCCCAGCCGGGAGCGTCACGCTGCCCAAGGGTCTTCTTCCATAGCGAGCCCCTGAAGGCTGATTAGTTGGGGAAAACGCAGCCACCAGACGGGCATTTTGCTGCCCCACCCATCACCTTGGAGAAAGGCTTTCTTTCCCTGGCACCAAGGGCACAAGGGAAACCTGCGAGCCTCTGTCAGGACCCCCCCAGTTCTTTGTCTTCTTTATCACTCCCCTTACCTGGGCGTTTTCCCACGTGTTGTCGTAGGAGTGACTTGTGAAACCCAGGAGCGGAAGATGGTGCTTTGGCAAACTGAGATCTGGAAAGCAGAAGACAACAAAAATGAAGCCATGATGAGCATCTGGCCAAACCCCACCGCACCCTTGCCCTCCAGCAAGAAAATGCCCAGAGCGGGAACACGTCCAAAGCGCCTTGCAGAGCTGATAAAGGCCGTGTGTCCATCACAAGCATGTCACTCCCCCAAGGACAAGGGCACAGCCTGGCCGCGGTGTTTTTCTACAAGACTCACCCTGGCAGCGGAGGCAATGACTCAAAGGAAAAGTTTGTTATCTTAAGAACTCTCTTCCCAGGAGGAGTCCCTGCAAGTGAAACACAAGAAACCACCTCAGAGCAATGACCTTGTGGCAGCTCACACAACAAGCACATGCAGAACTACTTGCTCAGCTGGGAAACCACCTGTGCTCTTCAGCAAACCAGCCCCAGCCGGGAGAGTCACGCTGCCCAAGGGTCTTCTTCCATAGCGAGCCCCTGAAGGCTGATTAGTTGGGGCAAACGCAGCCACCAGACGGGCATTTTGCTGCCCCACCCATCACCTCGGAGAAAGGCTTTCTTTCCCTGGCACCAAGGACACAACGGAAACCTGCGAGCATCTGTCAGGATCCCTCCAGTTCTTTGTCTTCTTTATCACTCCCCTTACCTGGGCGTTTTCCCACGTGTTGTCGTGGGAGTGACTTGTGAAACTCAGGAGCGGAAGATGGTGCTTGGGCAACCTGAGATCTGGAAAGCAGAAGACAACAAAAATGAAGCCATGATGAGCATCTCGCCAAACCCCACCGCACCCTTGCCCTCCAGCAAGAAAATGCCCAGCGCGGGAACACGTCCAAAGCGCCTTGCAGAGCTGATAAAGGCCGTGTGTCCATCACAAGCATGTCACTGCCCCAAGGACAGAGCACACCCTGGCCCTGGGGTCTTCTTCCAAGACTCTCACCTTTCTGGGGGCTTGACTCCTACAGCTTGCTCGCCCTTGCCATCTTCTGCTTTCAGCCCCTGTGATGCCAAGGGGGAAAGCTGCCTTTGATGAAGGGCGCTCTTCTCAGGAGGACATCCTGCAAGTGAGACAGAAGAAACCTCCTCAGTACAACGTCATCTTTGTGGCAGCCCAGACAAGAAGCACATGCAGAGCTGCTCAGTCCTGTGGGGAAACCAGCTGTGGCAGCACTCCTCAGGGCCTTGGGGGTCTCATTTCCACGGAGGTCTCAGACAGCAGTAAACCCTTTCTCTCATCCAATTCCGCAGGTCCAGAGTGTAAATTTCACCCCTGTGGTAATCCTCATCTAGGATCCTTTTTCCCTAGGACATCTTTGGAAAAGCAGAGCTTGCCAGCATAGGATGGAGACCTCACAGAGCCTCTCTGGGGCAAACAACTTCAGCCAAGGGGAAGAGGTCCCCGGCTGTCAGCACTGATCTCAGAGACGCTTGCAGCTGTGGGCACCGTTACCCAAAGACGCTGTTTTGGAGGAGTCTGCGAGCAATTCAAAAGAAGGAATCAAGCCACCAGCTCCCAAGTGCCCAGTGTTGGAGCGCACGCTTGGAGACACTTGACAAACTTCCCAACACAGCTTTACTCATGAAACGCAAACAGGGTGAAACCACCGGCTGTACCAACCGTCCTTTTCCTTCTGCTTAATGGCAGCAGTTGCTGCTCAGAGTGAGGGTGGACCGCAGTCCTTCTTGTCTCCCTCCGGCACAAACACACGCCTCAAACAAAAAACGCCTCGGCAAGATACAGCAGGGAACGGCGCGCAGTGGGGATGTGCTCTTCAGCGAACCAGCCCCAGCCGGGAGAATCACGCTGCCCAAGGGTCTTCTCCCATAGCGAGCCCCTGAAGGCTGATTAGTTGGGGCAAACGCAGCCACCAGACGGGCATTTTGCTGCCCCACCCATCACCTCGGAGAAAGGCTTTCTTTCCCTGGCACCAAGGGCACAAGGGAAACCTGCGAGCCTCTGTCAGGACCCCGCCAGTTCTTTGTCTTCTTTCTCACTCCCCTTACCTGGGCGTTTTCCCACGTGTTGTCGTGGGAGTGACTCGTGAAACTCAGGAGCGGAAGATGGTGCTTTGGCAAATTGAGATCTGGAAAGCAGAAGACAACAAAAATGAAGCCATGATGAGCATCTCGCCAAACCCCACCGCACCCTTGCCCTCCAGCAAGAAAATGTCCAGTCCAGGGACACGTCCAAAGCGCCTTGCAGAGCTGATAAAGGCCGTGTGTCCATCACAAGCATGTCACTACCCCAAGGACAAGGGCACAGCCTGGCCGCGGTGTTTTTCTACAAGACTCACCCTGGCAGCGGAGGCAATGACTCAAAGGAAAAGTTTGTTATCTTAAGAACTCTCTTCCCAGGAGGAGTCCCTGCAAGTGAAACACAAGAAACCACCTCAGAGCAATGACCTTGAGGCAGCTCACACAACAAGCACATGCAGAACTACTTGCTCAGCTGGGAAACCACCTGTGCTCTTCAGCAGACCAGCCCCAGCCGGGAGCGTCACGCTGCCCAAGGGTCTTCTCCCATAGCGAGCCCCTGAAGGCTGATTAGTTGGGGCAAACGCAGCCACCAGACGGGCATTTTGCTGCCCCACCCATCACCTCGGAGAAAGGCTTTCTTTCCCTGGCACCAAGGACACAAGGAAACCTGCGAGCATCTGTCAGGATCCCTCCAGTTCTTTGTCTTCTTTCTCACTCCCCTTACCTGGGCGTTTTCCCACGTGTTGTCGTGGGAGTGACTTGTGCAACTCAGGAGCGGAAGATGGTGCTTGGGCAACCTGAGATCTGGAAAGGAGAAGACAACAAAAATGAAGCCAGGATGAGCATCTTGCCAAACCCCACCGCACCCTTGCCCTCCAGCAAGAAAATGTCCAGCGCGGGAACACGTCCAAAGCTCCTTGCAGAGCTGATAAAAGCCGTGTGTCCATCACAAGCATGTCACTGCCCCAAGGACAGAGCACACCCTGGCCCTGGTGTCGTCTTCCAAGACTCTCACCCTTCTGGGGGCTTGACTCCTACAGCTTGCTCGCCCTTGCCATCTTCTGCTTTCAGCCCCTGTGATGCCAAGGGGGAAAGCTGCCTTTGATGAAGGGGGCTCTTCTCAGGAGGACATCCTGCAAGTGAGACAGAAGAAACCTCCTCAGTACAACGTCATCTTTGTGGCAGCCCAGACAAGAAGCACATGCAGAGCTGCTCAGTCCTGTGGGGAAACCAGCTGTGGCAGCACTCCTCAGGGCCTTGGGGGTCTCATTTCCCGGGAGGACTCAGGCAGCAGTGAACCCTTTCTCTCATCCAATTCCGCAGGTCCAGAGTGCAACTTTCACCCCTGTGGTATTCCTCATCTAGGATCCTTTTTCCCTAGGACATCTTTGGAGAAGCGGGGCTTGCCAGCATAAGATGGAGACCTCACAGAGCCTCTCTGGGGCAAACAACTTCAGCCAAGGGGAAGAGGTCCCCGGCTGTCTGCACTGCTCTCAGAAACGCTTGCAGCTGTGGGAACCGTTAGCACAAAGACGCTGTTTTGGAGGAGTCTGCGAGCAATTCAAAAGAAGGAATCAAGCCACCAGCTCCCAAGTGCCCAGTGTTGGAGCAAACGCTTGGAGACACTTGACAATCTTCCCAGCACAGCTTTACTCATGAAATGCAAACAGGGTGAAACCACCGGCTGTACCAACCGTCCTTTTCCTTCTGCTTAACGGCAGCAGTTGCTGCTCAGAGTGAGGGTGGACCGTAGTCCTTCTTGTCTCCCTCCGGCACAAACACACGCCTCAAACAAAAAAAGCCTGGGCAAGATACAGCAGGGAACGGCGCGCAGTGGGTATGTGCTCTTCAGCAAAGCGGCCCCAGCCGGGAGCGTCACGCTGCCCAAGGGTCTTCTTCCATAGCGAGCACCTGAAGGTTGATTAGTTGGGGCAAACGCAGCCACCAGACGGGCATTTTGCTGCCCCACCCATCACCTCGGAGAAAGGCTTTCTTTCCCTGGCACCAAGGGCACAAGGGAAACCTGTGAGCCTCTGTCAGGACACCCCCAGTTCTTTGTCTTCTTTCTCACTCCCCTTACCTGGGCTTTCTTCCACATGTCGTGGGAGTGACTTGTGAAACTCAGGAGCGGAAGATGGTGCTTGGGCAACCTGAGATCTGGAAAGCAGAAGACAACAAAAATGAAGCCATGATGAGCATCTCGCCAAACCCCACCGCACCCTTGCCCTCCAGCAAGAAAATGCCCAGCGCGGGAACACGTCCAAAGCGCCTTGCAGAGCTGATAAAGGCCGTGTGTCCATCACAAGCATGTCACTGCCCCAAGGACAGAGCACACCCTGGCCCTGGTGTCTTCTTCCAAGACTCTCACCTTTCTGGGGGCTTGACTCCTACCGCTTGCTCGCCCTTGCCATCTTCTGCTTTCAGCCCCTGTGATGCCAAGGGGGAAAGCTGCCTTTGATGAACGGGGCTCTTCTCAGTAGGACATCCTGCAAGTGAGACAGAAGAAACCTCCTCAGTACAACGTCATCTTTGTGGCAGCCCATACAAAAAGCACATGCAGAGCTGTTCAGTCCAGTGGGGAAACCAGCTGTGGCAGCACTCCTCAGGGCCTTGGGGGTCTCATTTCCCGGGAGGACTCAGGCAGCAGTGAAACCTTTCTCTCATCCAATTCCGCAGGTCCAGAGTGCAACTTTCACCCCTGTGGTATTCCTCATCTAGGATCCTTTTTCCCTAGGACATCTTTGGAAAAGCAGAGCTTGCCAGCATAGGATGGAGACCTCACAGAGCCTCTCTGGGGCAAACAACTTCAGCCAAGGGGAAGAGGTCCCCGGCTGTCTGCACTACTCTCAGACACGCTTGCAGCTGTGGGCACCGTTAGCCCAAAGACATTGTTTAGGAAGAGTCTGCGAGCAACTCAAAAGAAGGAATCGAGCCACCAGCTCCCAAGTGCCCGGTGTTGGAGCGCACGCTTGGAGCCACTTGACAAACATCCCAACACAGCTTTACTCATGAAACGCAAACAGGGTGAAACCACCGGCTGTACCAACCGTCCTTTTCCTTCTGCTTAATTGCAGCAGTTGCTGCTCAGAGTGAGGGTGGACAGCAGTCCTTCTTGTCTCCCTCCGGCACAAACACACGCCTCAAACAAAAAAAGCCTCGGCAAGATACAGCAGGGAACGGCGCGCAGTGGGGATGTGCTCTTCAGCAAACCAGCCCCAGACGGGAGCGTCACGCTGCCCAAGAGTCTTCTTCCATAGTGAGCCCCTGAAGGCTGATTAGTTGGGGCAAACGCAGCCACCAGACGGGCATTTTGCTGCCCCACCCATCACCTCGGAGAAAGGCTTTCTTTCCCTGGCACCAAGGACACAAGGGAAACCTGTGAGCCTCTGTCAGGACCCCTCCAGTTCTTTGTTTTCTTTCTCACTCCCCTTACCTTGGCTTTTTTCCACACGTTGTCTTGGAAGCCACTTCAGAGCCCCCAGAGGGAAAGGTGGTGCTTGGAAAACCTTAGACCTGGAAAGAAGAAGACCACAAAAATGAAGCCATGATGAGCATCTCGCCAAACCGCACTGCACCCTTGCCCTCCAGCAAGAAAATGTCCAGAGCGGGAACACGTCCAAAGTGCCTTGCAGAGCTGATAAAGGCCGTGTGTCCATCACAAGCATGTCACTCCCCCAAGGACAAGAGCACAGCCTGGCCGCGGTGTTTTTCTACAAGACTCACCCTGGCAGCGGAGGCAATGACTCAAAGGAAAAGTTTGTTATCTTAAGAACTCTCTTCCCAGGAGGAGTCCCTGCAAGTGAAACACAAGAAACCACCTCAGAGCAATGACCTTGTGGCAGCTCACACAACAAGCACATGCAGAACTACTTGCTCAGCTGGGAAACCACCTGTGCTCTACAGCAGACCAGCCCAGCCGGGAGAGTCACGCTGCCCAAGGGTCTTCTTCCATAGCGAGCCCCTGAAGGCTGATTAGTTGGGGCAAACGCAGCCACCAGACGGGCATTTTGCTGCCCCACCCATCACCTCGGAGAAAGGCTTTCTTTCCCTGGCACCAAGGACACAACGGAAACCTGCGAGCATCTGTCAGGATCCCTCCAGTTCTTTGTCTTCTTTATCACTCCCCTTACCTGGGCGTTTTCCCACGTGTTGTCGTGGGAGTGACTTGTGAAACTCAGGAGCGGAAGATGGTGCTTTGGCAAACTGAGATCTGGAAAGCAGAAGACAACAAAAATGAAGCCATGATGAGCGTCTCGCCAAACCCCACCGCACCCTTGCCCTCCAGCAAGAAATTGCCCAGCGCGGGAACACGTCCAAAGCGCCTTACAGAGATGATAAAGGCCGTGTGTCCATCACAAGCATGTCACTGCCCCAAGGACAGAGCACACCCTGGCCCTGGGGTCTTCTTCCAAGACTCTCACCTTTCTGGGGGCTTGACTCCTACAGCTTGCTCGCCCTTGCCATCTTCTGCTTTCAGCCCCTGTGATGCCAAGGGGGAAAGCTGCCTTTGATGAAGGGCGCTCTTCTCAGGAGGACACCCTGCAAGTGAGACAGAAGAAACCTCCTCAGTACAACGTCATCTTTGTGGCAGCCCAGACAAGAAGCACATGCAGAGCTGCTCAGTCCTGTGGGGAAACCAGCTGTGGCAGCACTCCTCAGGGCCTTGGGGGTCTCATTTCCCAGGAGGACTCAGGCAGCAGTGAACCCTTTCTCTCATCCAATTCCGCAGGTCCAGAGTGCAACTTTCACCCCTGTGGTATTCCTCATCTAGGATCCTTTTTCCCTAGGACAACTTTTAAAAGCGGGGCTTGCAAGCATAAGATGGAGACCTCACAGAGCCTCTCTGGGGCAAACAACTTCAGCCAATGGGAAGAGGTCCTCGGCTGTCTGCACTGCTCTCGGACACGCTTGCAGCTGTGGGCACCGTTAGCCCAAAGACGCTGTTTTGGAGGAGTCTGCGAGCAATTCAAAAGAAGGAATCAAGCCACCAGCTCCCAAGTGCCCAGTGTTGGAGCGCACGCTTGGAGACACTTGACAAACTTCCCAACACAGCTTTACTCATGAAACGCAAACAGGGTGAAACCACCGGCTGTACCAACCGTCCTTTTCCTTCTACTTAATGGCAGCAGTTGCTGCTCAGACTGAGGGTGGACCGCAGTCCATGTTGTCTCCCTCCGGCACAAACACACGCCTCAAACAAAAAAAGCCTCGGCAAGATACAGCAGGGAACGACGCGCAGTGGGGATGTGCTCTTCAGCAAACCAGCCCCAGCCGGGAGCGTCACGCTGCCCAAGGGTCTTCTCCCATAGCGAGCCCCTGAAGGCTGATTAGTTGGGGCAAACGCGGCCACCAGACGGGCATTTTGCTGCCCCACATATCACCTCGGAGAAAGGCTTTCTTTCCCTGGCACCAAGGGCAGAAGGGAAACCTGTGAGCCTCTGTCAGGACCCCTCCAGTTCTTTGTTTTCTTTCTCACTCCCCTTACCTGGGCTTTCTTCCACACGTTGTCTTGGAAGCCACTTCAGAGCCCCCCGAGGGTAAGGTGGTGCTTGGAAAACCTTAGACCTGGAAAGAAGAAGACCACAAAAATGAAGCCATGATGAACATCTCGCCAAACCCCACCGCACACTTGCCCTCCAGCAAGAAAATGCCCAGTCCAGGGACACGTCCAAAGTGCCTTGCAGAGCTGATAAAGGCCGTGTGTCCATCACAAGCATGTCACTACCCCAAGGACAAGGGCACAGCCTGGCGGCGGTGTTTTTCTACAAGACTCACCCTGGCAGCGGAGGCAATGACTCAAAGGAAAAGTTTGTTATCTTAAGAACTCTCTTCCCAGGAGGAGTCCCTGCAAGTGAAACACAAGAAACCACCTCAGAGCAATGACCTTGTGGCAGCTCACACAACAAGCACATGCAGAACTACTTGCTCAGCTTGGGAAACCACCTGTGCTCTTCAGCAGACCAGCCCCAGCCGGGAGCGTCAACCTTCCCAAGGGTCTTCTTCCATAGCGAGCCCCTGAAGGCTGATTAGTTGGGGCAAACGCAGCCACCAGACGGGCATTTTGCTGCCCCACCCATCACCTCGGAGAAAGGCTTTCTTTCCCTGGCACCAAGGGCACAAGGGAAACCTGCGAGCCTCTGTCAGGACCCCTCCAGTTCTTTGTCTTCTTTCTCACTCCCCTTACCTGGGCGTTTTCCCACGTGTTGTCGTGGGAGTGACTTGTGAAACTCAGGAGCGCAAGATGGTGCTTGGGCAACCTGAGATCTGGAAAGCAGAAGACAACAAAAATGAAGCCATGATGAGCATCTCGCCAAACCCCACCGCACCCTTGCCCTCCAGCAAGAAAATGCCCATCGCAGGAACACGTCCAAAGCGCCTTGCAGAGCTGATAAAGGCCGTGTGTCCATCACAAGCATGTCACTGCCCCAAGGACAGAGCACACCCTGGCCCTGGGGTCTTCTTCCAAGACTCTCACCCTTCTGGGGGCTTGACTCCTACAGCTTGCTCGCCCTTGCCATCTTCTGCTTTCAGCCCCTGTGATGCCAAGGGGGAAAGCTGCCTTTGATGAAGGGGGCTCTTCTCAGGAGGACATCCTGCAAGTGAGACAGAAGAAACCTCCTCAGTACAACGTCATCTTTGTGGCAGCCCAGACAAGAAGCACATGCAGAACTGCTCAGTCCTGTAGGGAAACCAGCTGTGGCAGCACTCCTCAGGGCCTTGGGGGTCTCATTTCCCGGGAGGACTCAGGCAGCAGTGAACCCTTTCTCTCATCCAATTCCGCAGGTCCAGAGTGCAACTTTCACCCCTGTGGTATTCCTCATCTAGGATCCTTTTTCCCTAGGACATCTTTGGAGAAGCGGGGCTTGCCAGCATAAGATGGAGACCTCACAGAGCCTCTCTGGGGCAAACAACTTCAGCCAAGGGGAAGAGGTCCCCGGCTGTCTGCACTGCTCTCAGACACGCTTGCAGCTGTGGGCACCATCAGTCCAAAGACGCTGTTTCGGAGGAGTCAGCGAGCAATTCCAGAAGAAGGGATCAAGCTACCAGCTCCCAAGTGCCCAGTGTTGGAGCAAACGCTTGGAGACACTTGACAATCTTCCCAACACAGCTTTACTCATGAAATGCAAACAGGGTGAAAGCACCGGTTGTACCAACCGTCCTCTTCCTTCTGCTTAACGGCAGCAGTTGCTGCTCAGAGTGAGGGTGGACCGTAGTCCTTCTTGTCTCCCTCCGGCACAAACACACGCCTCAAACAAAAAAAGCCTTGGCAAGATACAGCAGGGAACGGCGCGCAGTGGGGATGTGCTCTTCAGCAAACCAGCCCCAGCCGGGAGCGTCACACTACCCAAGGGTCTTCTTCCATAGCGAGCCCCTGAAGGCTGATTAGTTGGGGCAAACGCAGCCACCAGACGGGCATTTTGCTGCCCCACCCATCACCTCGGAGAAAGGCTTTCTTTCCCTGGCACCAAGGGCACAAGGGAAACCTGTGAGCCTCTGTCAGGACCCCCCCAGTTCTTTGTCTTCTTTCTCACTCCCCTTACCTGGGCTTTCTTCCACATGTCGTGGGAGTGACTTGTGAAACTCAGGAGCGCAAGATGGTGCTTGGGCAACCTGAGATCTGGAAAGCAGAAGACAACAAAAATGAAGCCATGATGAGCATCTCGCCAAACCCCACCGCACCCTTGCCCTCCAGCAAGAAAATGCCCAGCGCGGGAACACGTCCAAAGCGCCTTGCAGAGCTGATAAAGGCCGTGTGTCCATCACAAGCATGTCACTGCCCCAAGGACAGAGCACACCCTGGCCCTGGGGTCTTCTTCCAGGACTCTCACCCTTCTGGGGGCTTGACTCCTACAGCTTGCTCGCCCTTGCCATCTTCTGCTTTCAGCCCCTGTGATGCCAAGGGGGAAAGCTGCCTTTGATGAAGGGGGCTCTTCTCAGTAGGACGTCCTGCAAGTGAGACAGAAGAAACCTCCTCAGTACAACGTCATCTTTGTGGCAGCCCAGACAAGAAGCATATGCAGAGCTGCTCAGTCCTGTGGGGAAACCAGCTGTGGCAGCACTCCTCAGGGCCTTGGGGGTCTCATTTCCCGGGAGGACTCAGGCAGCAGTGAACCCTTTCTCTCATCCAATTCCGCAGGTCCAGAGTGCAACTTTCACCCCTGTGGTATTCCTCATCTAGGATCCTTTTTCCCTAGGACATCTTTGGAGAAGCGGGGCTTGTCAGCATAAGATGGAGACCTCACAGAGCCTCTCTGGGGCAAACAACTTCAGCCAAGGGGAAGAGGTCCCCGGCTGTCTGCACTGCTCTCAGACACGCTTGCAGCTGTGGGCACCATCAGTCCAAAGACGCTGTTTCGGAGGAGTCAGCGAGCAATTCCAGAAGAAGGGATCAAGCTACCAGCTCCCAAGTGCCCAGTGTTGGAGCAAACGCTTGGAGACACTTGACAATCTTCCCAACACAGCTTTACTCATGAAATGCAAACAGGGTGAAACCACCGGCTGTACCAACCGTCCTCTTCCTTCTGCTTAACGGCAGCAGTTGCTGCTCAGAGTGAGGGTGGACCGTAGTCCTTCTTGTCTCCCTCCGGCACAAACACACGCCTCAAACAAAAAAAGCCTGGGCAAGATACAGCAGGGAAGGGCGCACAGTGGGGATGTGCTCTTCAGCAAACCAGCCCCAGCCGGGAGCGTCACGCTACCCAAGGGTCTTCTTCCATAGCGAGCCCCTGAAGGCTGATTAGTTGGGGCAAACGCAGCCACCAGACGGGCATTTTGCTGCCCCACCCATCACCTCGGAGAAAGGCTTTCTTTCCCTGGCACCAAGGGCACAAGGGAAACCTGTGAGCCTCTGTCAGGACCCCCCCAGTTCTTTGTCTTCTTTCTCACTCCCCTTACCTGGGCTTTCTTCCACATGTCGTGGGAGTGACTTGTGAAACTCAGGAGCGCAAGATGGTGCTTGGGCAACCTGAGATCTGGAAAGCAGAAGACAACAAAAATGAAGCCATGATGAGCATCTCGCCAAACCCCACCGCACCCTTGCCCTCCAGCAAGAAAATGCCCATCGCAGGAACACGTCCAAAGCGCCTTGCAGAGCTGATAAAGGCCGTGTGTCCATCACAAGCATGTCACTGCCCCAAGGACAGAGCACACCGTGGCCCTGGGGTCTTCTTCCAAGACTCTCACCCTTCTGGGGGCTTGACTCCTACAGCTTGCTCGCCCTTGCCATCTTCTGCTTTCAGCCCCTGTGATGCCAAGGGGGAAAGCTGCCTTTGATGAAGGGGGCTCTTCTCAGGAGGACATCCTGCAAGTGAGACAGAAGAAACCTCCTCAGTACAACGTCATCTTTGTGGCAGCCCAGACAAGAAGCACATTCAGAGCTGCTCAGTCCTGTAGGGAAACCAGCTGTGGCAGCACTCCTCAGGGCCTTGGGGATCTGATTTCCCGGGAGGACTCAGGCAGCAGTGAACCCTTTCTCTCATCCAATTCCGCAGGTCCAGAGTGCAACTTTCACCCCTGTGGTATTCCTCAACTAGGATCCTTTTTCCCTAGGACATCTTTGGAGAAGCGGGGCTTGCCAGCATAAGATGGAGACCTCACAGAGCCTCTCTGGGGCAAACAACTTCAGCCAAGGGGAAGAGGTCCCCGGCTGTCTGCACTGCTCTCAGACACGCTTGCAGCTGTGGGCACCATCAGTCCAAAGACGCTGTTTCGGAGGAGTCAGCGAGCAATTCCAGAAGAAGGGATCAAGCTACCAGCTCCCAAGTGCCCAGTGTTGGAGCAAACGCTTGGAGACACTTGACAATCTTCCCAACACAGCTTTACTCATGAAATGCAAACAGGGTGAAACCACCGGCTGTACCAACCATCCTCTTCCTTCTGCTTAACGGCAGCAGTTGCTGCTCAGAGTGAGGGTGGACCGTAGTCCTTCTTGTCTCCCTCCGGCACAAACACACGCCTCAAACAAAAAAAGCCTCGGCAAGATACAGCAGGGAACGGCGCGCAGTGGGGATGTGCTCTTCAGCAAACCAGCCCCAGCCGGGAGCGTCACGCTGCCCAAGGGTCTTCTTCCATAGCGAGCCCCTGAAGGCTGATTAGTTGGGGCAAACGCAGCCACCAGACGGGCATTTTGCTGCCCCACCCATCACCTCGGAGAAAGGCTTTCTTTCCCTGGCACCAAGGGCACAAGGGAAACCTGTGAGGCTCTGTCAGGACCCCCCCAGTTCTTTGTCTTCTTTCTCACTCCCCTTACCTGGGCTTTCTTCCACATGTCGTGGGAGTGACTTGTGAAACTCAGGAGCGGAAGATGGTGCTTGGGCAACCTGAGATCTGGAAAGCAGAAGACAACAAAAATGAAGCCATGATGAGCATCTCGCCAAACCCCACCGCACCCTTACCCTCCAGCAAGAAAATGCCCAGCGCGGGAACAAGTCCAAAGCGCCTTGCAGAGCTAATAAAGGCCGTGTGTCCATCACAAGCATGTCACTGCCCCAAGGACAGAGCACACCCTGGCCCTGGGGTCTTCTTCCAAGACTCTCACCTTTCTGGGGGCTTGACTCCTACCGCTTGCTCGCCCTTGCCATCTTCTTCTTTCAGCCCCTGTGATGCCAAGGGGGAAAGCTGCCTTTGATGAACGGGGCTCTTCTCAGTAGGACATCCTGCAAGTGAGACAGAAGAAACCTCCTCAGTACAACGTCATCTTTGTGGCAGCCCAGACAAGAAGCACATGCAGAACTGCTCAGTCCTGTAGGGAAACCAGCAGTGGCAGCACTCCTCAGGGCCTTGGGGGTCTCATTTCCCGGGAGGACTCAGGCAGCAGTGAACCCTTTCTCTCATCCAATTCCGCAGGTCCAGAGTGCAACTTTCACCCCTGTGGTATTCCTCATCTAGGATCCTTTTTCACTAGGACATCTTTGGAAAAGCAGGGCTTGCCAGCATAAGATGGAGACCTCACAGAGCCTCTCTGGGGCAAACAACTTCAGCCAAGGGGAAGAGGTCCCCGGCTATCTGCACTGCTCTCAGACACGCTTGCAGCTGTGGGCACCGTTAGCCCAAAGACGCTGTTTTGGAGGAGTCTGCGAGCAATTCAAAAGAAGGGATCAAGCTACCAGCTCCCAAGTGCCCAGTGTTGGAGCAAACGCTTGGAGACACTTGACAATCTTCCCAACACAGCTTTACTCATGAAATGCAAACAGGGTGAAACCACCAGCTGTACCAACCGTCCTCTTCCTTCTGCTTAACGGCAGCAGTTGCTGCTCAGAGTGAGGGTGGACCGTAGTCCTTCTTGTCTCCCTCCGGCACAAACACACGCCTCAAACAAAAAAAGCCTTGGCAAGATACAGCAGGGAACGGCGCGCAGTGGGGATGTGCTCTTCAGCAAACCAGCCCCAGCCGGGAGCATCACGCTGCCCAAGGGTCTTCTTCCATAGCGAGCCCCTGAAGGCTGATTAGTTGGGGCAAACGCAGCCACCAGACGGGCATTTTGCTGCCCCACCCATCACCTCGGAGAAAGGCTTTCTTTCCCTGGCACCAAGGGCACAAGGGAAACCTGTGAGGCTCTGTCAGGACCCCCCCAGTTCTTTGTCTTCTTTCTCACTCCCCTTACCTGGGCTTTCTTCCACATGTCGTGGGAGTGACTTGTGAAACTCAGGAGCGGAAGATGGTGCTTGGGCAACCTGAGATCTGGAAAGCAGAAGACAACAAAAATGAAGCCATGATGAGCATCTCGCCAAACCCCACCACACCCTTGCCCTCCAGCAAGAAAATGCCCAGCGCGGGAACACGTCCAAAGCGCCTTGCAGAGCTGATAAAGGCCGTGTGTCCATCACAAGCATGTCACTGCCCCAAGGACAGAGCACACCCTGGCCCTGGGGTCTTCTTCCAAGACTCTCACCCTTCTGGGGGCTTGACTCCTACAGCTTGCTCGCCCTTGCCATCTTCTGCTTTCAGCCCCTGTGATGCCAAGGGGGAAAGCTGCCTTTGATGAAGGGGGCTCTTCTCAGGAGGACATCCTGCAAGTGAGACAGAAGAAACCTCCTCAGTACAACGTCATCTTTGTGGCAGCCCAGACAAGAAGCACATGCAGAACTGCTCAGTCCTGTAGGGAAACCAGCTGTGGCAGCACTCCTCAGGGCCTTGGGGGTCTCATTTCCCGGGAGGACTCAGGCAGCAGTGAACCCTTTCTCTCATCCAATTCCGCAGGTCCAGAGTGCAACTTTCACCCCTGTGGTATTCCTCATCTAGGATCCTTTTTCCCTAGGACATCTTTGGAGAAGCGGGGCCTGCCAGCATAAGATGGAGACCTCACAGAGCCTCTCTGGGGCAAACAACTTCAGCCAAGGGGAAGAGGTCCCCGGCTGTCTGCACTGCTCTCAGACACGCTTGCAGCTGTGGGCACCACCAGTCCAAAGACACTGTTTCGGAGGAGTCTGCGAGCAATTCCACAAGAAGGGATCAAGCTACCAGCTCCCAAGTGCCCAGTGTTGGAGCAAACGCTTGGAGACACTTGACAATCTTCCCAACACAGCTTTACTCATGAAATGCAAACAGGGTGAAACCACCAGCTGTACCAACCGTCCTCTTCCTTCTGCTTAACGGCAGCAGTTGCTGCTCAGAGTGAGGGTGGACCGTAGTCCTTCTTGTCTCCCTCCGGCACAAACACACGCCTCAAACAAAAAAAGCCTTGGCAAGATACAGCAGGGAAGGGCGCGCAGTGGGGATGTGCTCTTCAGCAAACCAGCCCCAGCCGGGAGCGTCACGCTGCCCAAGGGTCTTCTTCCATAGCGAGCCCCTGAAGGCTGATTAGTTGGGGCAAACGCAGCCACCAGACGGGCATTTTGCTGCCCCACCCATCACCTCGGAGAAAGGCTTTCTTTCCCTGGCACCAAGGGCACAAGGGAAACCTGTGAGGCTCTGTCAGGACCCCCCCAGTTCTTTGTCTTCTTTCTCACTCCCCTTACCTGGGCTTTCTTCCACATGTCGTGGGAGTGACTTGTGAAACTCAGGAGCGGAAGATGGTGCTTGGGCAACCTGAGATCTGGAAAGCAGAAGACAACAAAAATGAAGCCATGATGAGCATCTCGCCAAACCCCACCACACCCTTGCCCTCCAGCAAGAAAATGCCCAGCGCGGGAACACGTCCAAAGCGCCTTGCAGAGCTGATAAAGGCCGTGTGTCCATCACAAGCATGTCACTGCCCCAAGGACAGAGCACACCCTGGCCCTGGGGTCTTCTTCCAAGACTCTCACCTTTCTGGGGGCTTGACTCCTACAACTTGCTCGCCCTTGCCATCTTCTGCATTCAGCCCCCGTGATGCCAAGGGGGAAAGCTGCCTCCGACGAAGGGGGCTGCTCTCAGGAGGACGCCCTGCAAGTGAGACAGAAGAAACCTCCTCAGTACAACGTCATCTTTGTGGCAGCCCAGACAAGAAGCACATGCAGAACTGCTCAGTCCTGTAGGGAAACCAGCTGTGGCAGCACTCCTCAGGGCCTTGGGGGTCTCATTTCCCGGGAGGACTCAGGCAGCAGTGAACCCTTTCTCTCATCCAATTCCGCAGGTCCAGAGTGCAACTTTCACCCCTGTGGTATTCCTCATCTAGGATCCTTTTTCCCTAGGACATCTTTGGAGAAGCGGGGCTTGCCAGCATAAGATGGAGACCTCACAGAGCCTCTCTGGGGCAAACAACTTCAGCCAAGGGGAAGAGGTCCCCGGCTGTCTGCACTGCTCTCAGACACGCTTGCAGCTGTGGGCACCACCAGTCCAAAGACACTGTTTCGGAGGAGTCAGCGAGCAATTCCAGAAGAAGGGATCAAGCTAACAGCTCCCAAGTGCCCAGTGTTGGAGCAAACGCTTGGAGACACTTGACAATCTTCCCAACACAGCTTTACTCATGAAATGCAAACAGGGTGAAACCACCGGCTGTACCAACCGTCCTCTTCCTTCTGCTTAACGGCAGCAGTTGCTGCTCAGAGTGAGGGTGGACCGTAGTCCTTCTTGTCTCCCTCCGGCACAAACACACGCCTCAAACAAAAAAAGCCTCGGCAAGATACAGCAGGGAAGGGCGCGCAGTGGGGATGTGCTCTTCAGCAAACCAGCCCCAGCCGGGAGCGTCACGCTGCCCAAGGGTCTTCTTCCATAGCGAGCCCCTGAAGGCTGATTAGTTGGGGCAAACGCAGCCACCAGACGGGCATTTTGCTGCCCCACCCATCACCTCGGAGAAAGGCTTTCTTTCCCTGGCACCAAGGGCACAAGGGAAACCTGTGAGCCTCTGTCAGGACCCCCCCAGTTCTTTGTCTTCTTTCTCACTCCCCTTACCTGGGCTTTCTTCCACATGTCGTGCGAGTGACTTGTGAAACTCAGGAGCGGAAGATGGTGCTTGGGCAACCTGAGATCTGGAAAGCAGAAGACAACAAAAATGAAGCCATGATGAGCATCTCGCCAAACCCCACCGCACCCTTGCCCTCCAGCAAGAAAATGCCCAGCGCGGGAACACGTCCAAAGCGCCTTACAGAGATGATAAAGGCCGTGTGTCCATCACAAGCATGTCACTGCCCCAAGGACAGAGCACACCCTGGCCCTGGGGTCTTCTTCCAAGACTCTCACCTTTCTGGGGGCTTGACTCCTACAACTTGCTCGCCCTTGCCATCTTCTGCATTCAGCCCCCGTGATGCCAAGGGGGAAAGCTGCCTCCGACGAAGGGGGCTGCTCTCAGGAGGACGCCCTGCAAGTGAGACAGAAGAAACCTCCTCAGTACAACGTCATCTTTGTGGCAGCCCAGACAGGACGCACATGCAGAGCTGCTCAGTCCTGTGGGGAAACCAGCTGTGGCAGCACTCCTCAGGGCCTTGGGGGTCTCATTTCCCGGGAGGACTCAGGCAGCAGTGAACCCTTTCTCTCATCCAATTCCGCAGGTCCAGAGTGCAACTTTCACCCCTGTGGTATTCCTCATCTAGGATCCTTTTTCCCTAGGACATCTTTGGAGAAGCGGGGCTTGCCAGCATAAGATGGAGACCTCACAGAGCCTCTCTGGGGCAAACAACTTCAGCCAAGGGGAAGAGGTCCCCGGCTGTCTGCACTGCTCTCAGACACGCTTGCAGCTGTGGGCACCACCAGTCCAAAGACGCTGTTTCGGAGGAGTCTGCGAGCAATTCCAGAAGAAGGGATCAAGCTAACAGCTCCCAAGTGCCCAGTGTTGGAGCAAACGCTTGGAGACACTTGACAATCTTCCCAACACAGCTTTACTCATGAAATGCAAACAGGGTGAAACCACCGGCTGTACCAACCGTCCTTTTCCTTCTGCTTAACGGCAGCAGTTGCTGCTCAGATTGAGGGTGGACCGTAGTCCTTCTTGTCTCCCTCCGGCACAAACACACGCCTCAAACAAAAAAAGCCTTGGCAAGATACAGCAGGGAAGGGCGCGCAGTGGGGATGTGCTCTTCAGCAAACCAGCCCCAGCCGGGAGCGTCACGCTGCCCAAGGGTCTTCTTCCATAGCGAGCCCCTGAAGGCTGATTAGTTGGGGCAAACGCAGCCACCAGACGGGCATTTTGCTGCCCCACCCATCACCTCGGAGAAAGGCTTTCTTTCCCTGGCACCAAGGGCACAAGGGAAACCTGTGAGGCTCTGTCAGGACCCCCCCAGTTCTTTGTCTTCTTTCTCACTCCCCTTACCTGGGCTTTCTTCCACATGTCGTGGGAGTGACTTGTGAAACTCAGGAGCGGAAGATGGTGCTTGGGCAACCTGAGATCTGGAAAGCAGAAGACAACAAAAATGAAGCCATGATGAGCATCTCGCCAAACCCCACCACACCCTTGCCCTCCAGCAAGAAAATGCCCAGCGCGGGAACACGTCCAAAGCGCCTTGCAGAGCTGATAAAGGCCGTGTGTCCATCACAAGCATGTCACTGCCCCAAGGACAGAGCACACCCTGGCCCTGGGGTCTTCTTCCAAGACTCTCACCCTTCTGGGGGCTTGACTCCTACAGCTTGCTCGCCCTTGCCATCTTCTGCTTTCAGCCCCTGTGATGCCAAGGGGGAAAGCTGCCTTTGATGAAGGGCGCTCTTCTCAGGAGGACGCCCTGCAAGTGAGACAGAAGAAACCTCCTCAGTACAACGTCATCTTTGTGGCAGCCCAGACAAGAAGCACATGCAGAACTGCTCAGTCCTGTAGGGAAACCAGCTGTGGCAGCACTCCTCAGGGCCTTGGGGGTCTCATTTCCCGGGAGGACTCAGGCAGCAGTGAACCCTTTCTCTCATCCAATTCCGCAGGTCCAGAGTGCAACTTTCACCCCTGTGGTATTCCTCATCTAGGATCCTTTTTCCCTAGGACATCTTTGGAGAAGCGGGGCTTGCCAGCATAAGATGGAGACCTCACAGAGCCTCTCTGGGGCAAACAACTTCAGCCAAGGGGAAGAGGTCCCCGGCTGTCTGCACTGCTCTCAGACACGCTTGCAGCTGTGGGCACCACCAGTCCAAAGACACTGTTTCGGAGGAGTCAGCGAGCAATTCCAGAAGAAGGGATCAAGCTAACAGCTCCCAAGTGCCCAGTGTTGGAGCAAACGCTTGGAGACACTTGACAATCTTCCCAACACAGCTTTACTCATGAAATGCAAACAGGGTGAAACCACCGGCTGTACCAACCGTCCTCTTCCTTCTGCTTAACGGCAGCAGTTGCTGCTCAGAGTGAGGGTGGACCGTAGTCCTTCTTGTCTCCCTCCGGCACAAACACACGCCTCAAACAAAAAAAGCCTCGGCAAGATACAGCAGGGAAGGGCGCGCAGTGGGGATGTGCTCTTCAGCAAACCAGCCCCAGCCGGGAGCGTCACGCTGCCCAAGGGTCTTCTTCCATAGCGAGCCCCTGAAGGCTGATTAGTTGGGGCAAACGCAGCCACCAGACGGGCATTTTGCTGCCCCACCCATCACCTCGGAGAAAGGCTTTCTTTCCCTGGCACCAAGGGCACAAGGGAAACCTGTGAGCCTCTGTCAGGACCCCCCCAGTTCTTTGTCTTCTTTCTCACTCCCCTTACCTGGGCTTTCTTCCACATGTCGTGCGAGTGACTTGTGAAACTCAGGAGCGGAAGATGGTGCTTGGGCAACCTGAGATCTGGAAAGCAGAAGACAACAAAAATGAAGCCATGATGAGCATCTCGCCAAACCCCACCGCACCCTTGCCCTCCAGCAAGAAAATGCCCAGCGCGGGAACACGTCCAAAGCGCCTTACAGAGATGATAAAGGCCGTGTGTCCATCACAAGCATGTCACTGCCCCAAGGACAGAGCACACCCTGGCCCTGGGGTCTTCTTCCAAGACTCTCACCTTTCTGGGGGCTTGACTCCTACAACTTGCTCGCCCTTGCCATCTTCTGCATTCAGCCCCCGTGATGCCAAGGGGGAAAGCTGCCTCCGACGAAGGGGGCTGCTCTCAGGAGGACGCCCTGCAAGTGAGACAGAAGAAACCTCCTCAGTACAACGTCATCTTTGTGGCAGCCCAGACAGGACGCACATGCAGAGCTGCTCAGTCCTGTGGGGAAACCAGCTGTGGCAGCACTCCTCAGGGCCTTGGGGGTCTCATTTCCCGGGAGGACTCAGGCAGCAGTGAACCCTTTCTCTCATCCAATTCCGCAGGTCCAGAGTGCAACTTTCACCCCTGTGGTATTCCTCATCTAGGATCCTTTTTCCCTAGGACATCTTTGGAAAAGCGGGGCTTGCCAGCATAAGATGGAGACCTCACAGAGCCTCTCTGGGGCAAACAACTTCAGCCAAGGGGAAGAGGTCCCCGGCTGTCTGCACTGCTCTCAGACACGCTTGCAGCTGTGGGCACCACCAGTCCAAAGACGCTGTTTCGGAGGAGTCTGCGAGCAATTCCAGAAGAAGGGATCAAGCTAACAGCTCCCAAGTGCCCAGTGTTGGAGCAAACGCTTGGAGACACTTGACAATCTTCCCAACACAGCTTTACTCATGAAATGCAAACAGGGTGAAACCACCGGCTGTACCAACCGTCCTTTTCCTTCTGCTTAACGGCAGCAGTTGCTGCTCAGATTGAGGGTGGACCGTAGTCCTTCTTGTCTCCCTCCGGCACAAACACACGCCTCAAACAAAAAAAGCCTTGGCAAGATACAGCAGGGAAGGGCGCGCAGTGGGGATGTGCTCTTCAGCAAACCAGCCCCAGCCGGGAGCGTCACGCTGCCCAAGGGTCTTCTTCCATAGCGAGCCCCTGAAGGCTGATTAGTTGGGGCAAACGCAGCCACCAGACGGGCATTTTGCTGCCCCACCCATCACCTCGGAGAAAGGCTTTCTTTCCCTGGCACCAAGGGCACAAGGGAAACCTGTGAGGCTCTGTCAGGACCCCCCCAGTTCTTTGTCTTCTTTCTCACTCCCCTTACCTGGGCTTTCTTCCACATGTCGTGGGAGTGACTTGTGAAACTCAGGAGCGGAAGATGGTGCTTGGGCAACCTGAGATCTGGAAAGCAGAAGACAACAAAAATGAAGCCATGATGAGCATCTCGCCAAACCCCACCACACCCTTGCCCTCCAGCAAGAAAATGCCCAGCGCGGGAACACGTCCAAAGCGCCTTGCAGAGCTGATAAAGGCCGTGTGTCCATCACAAGCATGTCACTGCCCCAAGGACAGAGCACACCCTGGCCCTGGGGTCTTCTTCCAAGACTCTCACCCTTCTGGGGGCTTGACTCCTACAGCTTGCTCGCCCTTGCCATCTTCTGCTTTCAGCCCCTGTGATGCCAAGGGGGAAAGCTGCCTTTGATGAAGGGCGCTCTTCTCAGGAGGACGCCCTGCAAGTGAGACAGAAGAAACCTCCTCAGTACAACGTCATCTTTGTGGCAGCCCAGACAAGAAGCACATGCAGAACTGCTCAGTCCTGTAGGGAAACCAGCTGTGGCAGCACTCCTCAGGGCCTTGGGGGTCTCATTTCCCGGGAGGACTCAGGCAGCAGTGAACCCTTTCTCTCATCCAATTCCGCAGGTCCAGAGTGCAACTTTCACCCCTGTGGTATTCCTCATCTAGGATCCTTTTTCCCTAGGACATCTTTGGAGAAGCGGGGCTTGCCAGCATAAGATGGAGACCTCACAGAGCCTCTCTGGGGCAAACAACTTCAGCCAAGGGGAAGAGGTCCCCGGCTGTCTGCACTGCTCTCAGACACGCTTGCAGCTGTGGGCACCACCAGTCCAAAGACACTGTTTCGGAGGAGTCAGCGAGCAATTCCAGAAGAAGGGATCAAGCTAACAGCTCCCAAGTGCCCAGTGTTGGAGCAAACGCTTGGAGACACTTGACAATCTTCCCAACACAGCTTTACTCATGAAATGCAAACAGGGTGAAACCACCGGCTGTACCAACCGTCCTCTTCCTTCTGCTTAACGGCAGCAGTTGCTGCTCAGAGTGAGGGTGGACCGTAGTCCTTCTTGTCTCCCTCCGGCACAAACACACGCCTCAAACAAAAAAAGCCTCGGCAAGATACAGCAGGGAAGGGCGCGCAGTGGGGATGTGCTCTTCAGCAAACCAGCCCCAGCCGGGAGCGTCACGCTGCCCAAGGGTCTTCTTCCATAGCGAGCCCCTGAAGGCTGATTAGTTGGGGCAAACGCAGCCACCAGACGGGCATTTTGCTGCCCCACCCATCACCTTGGAGAAAGGCTTTCTTTCCCTGGCACCAAGGGCACAAGGGAAACCTGTGAGCCTCTGTCAGGACCCCCCCAGTTCTTTGTCTTCTTTCTCACTCCCCTTACCTGGGCTTTCTTCCACATGTCGTGCGAGTGACTTGTGAAACTCAGGAGCGGAAGATGGTGCTTGGGCAACCTGAGATCTGGAAAGCAGAAGACAACAAAAATGAAGCCATGATGAGCATCTCGCCAAACCCCACCGCACCCTTGCCCTCCAGCAAGAAAATGCCCAGCGCGGGAACACGTCCAAAGCGCCTTACAGAGATGATAAAGGCCGTGTGTCCATCACAAGCATGTCACTGCCCCAAGGACAGAGCACACCCTGGCCCTGGGGTCTTCTTCCAAGACTCTCACCTTTCTGGGGGCTTGACTCCTACAACTTGCTCGCCCTTGCCATCTTCTGCATTCAGCCCCCGTGATGCCAAGGGGGAAAGCTGCCTCCGACGAAGGGGGCTGCTCTCAGGAGGACGCCCTGCAAGTGAGACAGAAGAAACCTCCTCAGTACAACGTCATCTTTGTGGCAGCCCAGACAGGACGCACATGCAGAGCTGCTCAGTCCTGTGGGGAAACCAGCTGTGGCAGCACTCCTCAGGGCCTTGGGGGTCTCATTTCCCGGGAGGACTCAGGCAGCAGTGAACCCTTTCTCTCATCCAATTCCGCAGGTCCAGAGTGCAACTTTCACCCCTGTGGTATTCCTCATCTAGGATCCTTTTTCCCTAGGACATCTTTGGAAAAGCGGGGCTTGCCAGCATAAGATGGAGACCTCACAGAGCCTCTCTGGGGCAAACAACTTCAGCCAAGGGGAAGAGGTCCCCGGCTGTCTGCACTGCTCTCAGACACGCTTGCAGCTGTGGGCACCACCAGTCCAAAGACGCTGTTTCGGAGGAGTCTGCGAGCAATTCCAGAAGAAGGGATCAAGCTAACAGCTCCCAAGTGCCCAGTGTTGGAGCAAACGCTTGGAGACACTTGACAATCTTCCCAACACAGCTTTACTCATGAAATGCAAACAGGGTGAAACCACCGGCTGTACCAACCGTCCTTTTCCTTCTGCTTAACGGCAGCAGTTGCTGCTCAGATTGAGGGTGGACCGTAGTCCTTCTTGTCTCCCTCCGGCACAAACACACGCCTCAAACAAAAAAAGCCTTGGCAGATACAGCAGGGAACGGCGCGCAGTGGGGATGTGCTCTTCAGCAAACCAGCCCCAGCCGGGAGCGTCACGCTGCCCAAGGGTCTTCTTCCATAGCGAGCCCCTGAAGGCTGATTAGTTGGGGCAAACGCAGCCACCAGACGGGCATTTTGCTGCCCCACCCATCACCTCGGAGAAAGGCTTTCTTTCCCTGGCACCAAGGGCACAAGGGAAACCTGTGAGCCTCTGTCAGGACCCCCCCAGTTCTTTGTCTTCTTTCTCACTCCCCTTACCTGGGCTTTCTTCCACATGTCGTGGGAGTGACTTGTGAAACTCAGGAGCGGAAGATGGTGCTTGGGCAACCTGAGATCTGGAAAGCAGAAGACAACAAAAATGAAGCCATGATGAGCATCTCGCCAAACCCCACCACACCCTTGCCCTCCAGCAAGAAAATGCCCAGCGCGGGAACACGTCCAAAGCGCCTTGCAGAGCTGATAAAGGCCGTGTGTCCATCACAAGCATGTCACTGCCCCAAGGACAGAGCACACCCTGGCCCTGGGGTCTTCTTCCAAGACTCTCACCCTTCTGGGGGCTTGACTCCTACAGCTTGCTCGCCCTTGCCATCTTCTGCTTTCAGCCCCTGTGATGCCAAGGGGGAAAGCTGCCTTTGATGAAGGGGGCTCTTCTCAGGAGGACATCCTGCAAGTGAGACAGAAGAAACCTCCTCAGTACAACGTCATCTTTGTGGCAGCCCAGACAAGAAGCACATGCAGAACTGCTCAGTCCTGTAGGGAAACCAGCTGTGGCAGCACTCCTCAGGGCCTTGGGGGTCTCATTTCCCGGGAGGACTCAGGCAGCAGTGAACCCTTTCTCTCATCCAATTCCGCAGGTCCAGAGTGCAACTTTCACCCCTGTGGTATTCCTCATCTAGGATCCTTTTTCCCTAGGACATCTTTGGAGAAGCGGGGCTTGCCAGCATAAGATGGAGACCTCACAGAGCCTCTCTGGGGCAAACAACTTCAGCCAAGGGGAAGAGGTCCCCGGCTGTCTGCACTGCTCTCAGACACGCTTGCAGCTGTGGGCACCACCAGTCCAAAGACACTGTTTCGGAGGAGTCTGCGAGCAATTCCAGAAGAAGGGATCAAGCTACCAGCTCCCAAGTGCCCAGTGTTGGAGCAAACGCTTGGAGACACTTGACAATCTTCCCAACACAGCTTTACTCATGAAATGCAAACAGGGTGAAACCACCAGCTGTACCAACCGTCCTCTTCCTTCTGCTTAACGGCAGCAGTTGCTGCTCAGAGTGAGGGTGGACCGTAGTCCTTCTTGTCTCCCTCCGGCACAAACACACGCCTCAAACAAAAAAAGCCTTGGCAAGATACAGCAGGGAACGACGCGCAGTGGGGATGTGCTCTTCAGCAAACCAGCCCCAGCCGGGAGCGTCACGCTGCCCAAGGGTCTTCTTCCATAGCGAGCCCCTGAAGGCTGATTAGTTGGGGCAAACGCAGCCACCAGACGGGCATTTTGCTGCCCCACCCATCACCTCGGAGAAAGGCTTTCTTTCCCTGGCACCAAGGGCACAAGGGAAACCTGTGAGCCTCTGTCAGGACCCCCCCAGTTCTTTGTCTTCTTTCTCACTCCCCTTACCTGGGCTTTCTTCCACATGTCGTGGGAGTGACTTGTGAAACTCAGGAGCGGAAGATGGTGCTTGGGCAACCTGAGATCTGGAAAGCAGAAGACAACAAAAATGAAGCCATGATGAGCATCTCGCCAAACCCCACCACACCCTTGCCCTCCAGCAAGAAAATGCCCAGCGCGGGAACACTTCCAAAGCGCCTTGCAGAGCTGATAAAGGCCGTGTGTCCATCACAAGCATGTCACTGCCCCAAGGACAGAGCACACCCTGGCCCTGGGGTCTTCTTCCAAGACTCTCACCCTTCTGGGGGCTTGACTCCTACAGCTTGCTCGCCCTTGCCATCTTCTGCTTTCAGCCCCTGTGATGCCAAGGGGGAAAGCTGCCTTTGATGAAGGGCGCTCTTCTCAGGAGGACATCCTGCAAGTGAGACAGAAGAAACCTCCTCAGTACAACGTCATCTTTGTGGCAGCCCAGACAAGAAGCACATGCAGAACTGCTCAGTCCTGTAGGGAAACCAGCTGTGGCAGCACTCCTCAGGGCCTTGGGGGTCTCATTTCCCGGGAGGACTCAGGCAGCAGTGAACCCTTTCTCTCATCCAATTCCGCAGGTCCAGAGTGCAACTTTCACCCCTGTGGTATTCCTCATCTAGGATCCTTTTTCCCTAGGACATCTTTGGAGAAGCGGGGCTTGCCAGCATAAGATGGAGACCTCACAGAGCCTCTCTGGGGCAAACAACTTCAGCCAAGGGGAAGAGGTCCCCGGCTGTCTGCACTGCTCTCAGACACGCTTGCAGCTGTGGGCACCACCAGTCCAAAGACACTGTTTCGGAGGAGTCTGCGAGCAATTCCAGAAGAAGGGATCAAGCTAACAGCTCCCAAGTGTCCAGTGTTGGAGCAAACGCTTGGAGACACTTGACAATCTTCCCAACACAGCTTTACTCATGAAATGCAAACAGGGTGAAACCACCAGCTGTACCAACCGTCCTCTTCCTTCTGCTTAACGGCAGCAGTTGCTGCTCAGAGTGAGGGTGGACCGTAGTCCTTCTTGTCTCCCTCCGGCACAAACACACGCCTCAAACAAAAAAAGCCTTGGCAAGATACAGCAGGGAACGGCGCGCAGTGGGGATGTGCTCTTCAGCAAACCAGCCCCAGCCGGGAGCGCCACGCTGCCCAAGGGTCTTCTTCCATAGCGAGCCCCTGAAGGCTGATTAGTTGGGGCAAACGCAGCCACCAGACGGGCATTTTGCTGCCCCACCCATCACCTCGGAGAAAGGCTTTCTTTCCCTGGCACCAAGGGCACAAGGGAAACCTGTGAGGCTCTGTCAGGACCCCCCCAGTTCTTTGTCTTCTTTCTCACTCCCCTTACCTGGGCTTTCTTCCACATGTCGTGGGAGTGACTTGTGAAACTCAGGAGCGGAAGATGGTGCTTGGGCAACCTGAGATCTGGCAAGCAGAAGACAACAAAAATGAAGCCATGATGAGCATCTCGCCAAACCCCACCGCACCCTTGCCCTCCAGCAAGAAAATGCCCAGCGCGGGAACACGTCCAAAGCGCCTTACAGAGCTGATAAAGGCCGTGTGTCCATCACAAGCATGTCACTGCCCCAAGGACAGAGCACACCCTGGCCCTGGGGTCTTCTTCCAAGACTCTCACCTTTCTGGGGGCTTGACTCCTACAACTTGCTCGCCCTTGCCATCTTCTGCATTCAGCCCCCGTGATGCCAAGGGGGAAAGCTGCCTCCGACGAAGGGGGCTGCTCTCAGGAGGACGCCCTGCAAGTGAGACAGAAGAAACCTCCTCAGTACAACGTCATCTTTGTGGCAGCCCAGACAAGAAGCACATGCAGAACTGCTCAGTCCTGTGGGGAAACCAGCTGTGGCAGCACTCCTCAGGGCCTTGGGGGTCTCATTTCCCGGGAGGACTCAGGCAGCAGTGAACCCTTTCTCTCATCCAATTCCGCAGGTCCAGAGTGCAACTTTCACCCCTGTGGTATTCCTCATCTAGGATCCTTTTTCCCTAGGACATCTTTGGAGAAGCGGGGCTTGCCAGCATAAGATGGAGACCTCACAGAGCCTCTCTGGGGCAAACAACTTCAGCCAAGGGGAAGAGGTCCCCGGCTGTCTGCACTGCTCTCAGACACGCTTGCAGCTGTGGGCACCACCAGTCCAAAGACGCTGTTTCGGAGGAGTCTGCGAGCAATTCCAGAAGAAGGGATCAAGCTAACAGCTCCCAAGTGCCCAGTGTTGGAGCAAACGCTTGGAGACACTTGACAATCTTCCCAACACAGCTTTACTCATGAAATGCAAACAGGGTGAAACCACCGGCTGTACCAACCGTCCTTTTCCTTCTGCTTAACGGCAGCAGTTGCTGCTCAGATTGAGGGTGGACCGTAGTCCTTCTTGTCTCCCTCCGGCACAAACACACGCCTCAAACAAAAAAAGCCTTGGCAGATACAGCAGGGAAGGGCGCGCAGTGGGGATGTGCTCTTCAGCAAACCAGCCCCAGCCGGGAGCGTCACGCTGCCCAAGGGTCTTCTTCCATAGCGAGCCCCTGAAGGCTGATTAGTTGGGGCAAACGCAGCCACCAGACGGGCATTTTGCTGCCCCACCCATCACCTCGGAGAAAGGCTTTCTTTCCCTGGCACCAAGGGCACAAGGGAAACCTGTGAGGCTCTGTCAGGACCCCCCCAGTTCTTTGTCTTCTTTCTCACTCCCCTTACCTGGGCTTTCTTCCACATGTCGTGGGAGTGACTTGTGAAACTCAGGAGCGGAAGATGGTGCTTGGGCAACCTGAGATCTGGAAAGCAGAAGACAACAAAATGAAGCCATGATGAGCATCTCGCCAAACCCCACCGCACCCTTGCCCTCCAGCAAGAAAATGCCCAGCGCGGGAACACGTCCAAAGCGCCTTACAGAGATGATAAAGGCCGTGTGTCCATCACAAGCATGTCACTGCCCCAAGGACAGAGCACACCCTGGCCCTGGGGTCTTCTTCCAAGACTCTCACCTTTCTGGGGGCTTGACTCCTACAACTTGCTCGCCCTTGCCATCTTCTGCATTCAGCCCCCGTGATGCCAAGGGGGAAAGCTGCCTCCGACGAAGGGGGCTGCTCTCAGGAGGACGCCCTGCAAGTGAGACAGAAGAAACCTCCTCAGTACAACGTCATCTTTGTGGCAGCCCAGACAAGAAGCACATGCAGAACTGCTCAGTCCTGTGGGGAAACCAGCTGTGGCAGCACTCCTCAGGGCCTTGGGGATCTCATTTCCCGGGAGGACTCAGGCAGCAGTGAACCCTTTCTCTCATCCAATTCCGCAGGTCCAGAGTGCAACTTTCACCCCTGTGGTATTCCTCATCTAGGATCCTTTTTCCCTAGGACATCTTTGGAGAAGCGGGGCTTGCCAACATAAGATGGAGACCTCACAGAGCCTCTCTGGGGCAAACAACTTCAGCCAAGGGGAAGAGGTCCCCGGCTGTCTGCACTGCTCTCAGACACGCTTGCAGCTGTGGGCACCATCAGTCCAAAGACGCTGTTTCGGAGGAGTCAGCGAGCAATTCCAGAAGAAGGGATCAAGCTACCAGCTCCCAAGTGCCCAGTGTTGGAGCAAACGCTTGGAGACACTTGACAATCTTCCCAACACAGCTTTACTCATGAAATGCAAACAGGGTGAAACCACCGGCTGTACCAACCGTCCTCTTCCTTCTGCTTAACGGCAGCAGTTGCTGCTCAGAGTGAGGGTGGACCGTAGTCCTTCTTGTCTCCCTCCGGCACAAACACACGCCTCAAACAAAAAAAGCCTAGGCAAGATACAGCAGGGAAGGGCGCGCAGTGGGGATGTGCTCTTCAGCAAACCAGCCCCAGCCGGGAGCGTCACGCTGCCCAAGGGTCTTCTTCCATAGCGAGCCCCTGAAGGCTGATTAGTTGGGGCAAACGCAGCCACCAGACGGGCATTTTGCTGCCCCACCCATCACCTCGGAGAAAGGCTGTCTTTCCCTGCCACCAAGGGCACAAGGGAAACCTGTGAGCCTCTGTCAGGACCCCCCCAGTTCTTTGTCTTCTTTCTCACTCCCCTTACCTGGGCTTTCTTCCACATGTCGTGGGAGTGACTTGTGAAACTCAGGAGCGGAAGATGGTGCTTGGGCAACCTGAGATCTGGAAAGCAGAAGACAACAAAATGAAGCCATGATGAGCATCTCGCCAAACCCCACCGCACCCTTGCCCTCCAGCAAGAAAATGCCCAGCGCGGGAACACGTCCAAAGCGCCTTACAGAGATGATAAAGGCCGTGTGTCCATCACAAGCATGTCACTGCCCCAAGGACAGAGCACACCCTGGCCCTGGGGTCTTCTTCCAAGACTCTCACCTTTCTGGGGGCTTGACTCCTACAACTTGCTCGCCCTTGCCATCTTCTGCATTCAGCCCCCGTGATGCCAAGGGGGAAAGCTGCCTCCGACGAAGGGGGCTGCTCTCAGGAGGACGCCCTGCAAGTGAGACAGAAGAAACCTCCTCAGTACAACGTCATCTTTGTGGCAGCCCAGACAGGACGCACATGCAGAGCTGCTCAGTCCTGTGGGGAAACCAGCTGTGGCAGCACTCCTCAGGGCCTTGGGGGTCTCATTTCCCGGGAGGACTCAGGCAGCAGTGAACCCTTTCTCTCATCCAATTCCGCAGGTCCAGAGTGCAACTTTCACCCCTGTGGTATTCCTCATCTAGGATCCTTTTTCCCTAGGACATCTTTGGAAAAGCGGGGCTTGCCAGCATAAGATGGAGACCTCACAGAGCCTCTCTGGGGCAAACAACTTCAGCCAAGGGGAAGAGGTCCCCGGCTGTCTGCACTGCTCTCAGACACGCTTGCAGCTGTGGGCACCACCAGTCCAAAGACGCTGTTTCGGAGGAGTCTGCGAGCAATTCCAGAAGAAGGGATCAAGCTAACAGCTCCCAAGTGCCCAGTGTTGGAGCAAACGCTTGGAGACACTTGACAATCTTCCCAACACAGCTTTACTCATGAAATGCAAACAGGGTGAAACCACCGGCTGTACCAACCGTCCTTTTCCTTCTGCTTAACGGCAGCAGTTGCTGCTCAGATTGAGGGTGGACCGTAGTCCTTCTTGTCTCCCTCCGGCACAAACACACGCCTCAAACAAAAAAAGCCTTGGCAGATACAGCAGGGAACGGCGCGCAGTGGGGATGTGCTCTTCAGCAAACCAGCCCCAGCCGGGAGCGTCACGCTGCCCAAGGGTCTTCTTCCATAGCGAGCCCCTGAAGGCTGATTAGTTGGGGCAAACGCAGCCACCAGACGGGCATTTTGCTGCCCCACCCATCACCTCGGAGAAAGGCTTTCTTTCCCTGGCACCAAGGGCACAAGGGAAACCTGTGAGCCTCTGTCAGGACCCCCCCAGTTCTTTGTCTTCTTTCTCACTCCCCTTACCTGGGCTTTCTTCCACATGTCGTGGGAGTGACTTGTGAAACTCAGGAGCGGAAGATGGTGCTTGGGCAACCTGAGATCTGGAAAGCAGAAGACAACAAAAATGAAGCCATGATGAGCATCTCGCCAAACCCCACCACACCCTTGCCCTCCAGCAAGAAAATGCCCAGCGCGGGAACACGTCCAAAGCGCCTTGCAGAGCTGATAAAGGCCGTGTGTCCATCACAAGCATGTCACTGCCCCAAGGACAGAGCACACCCTGGCCCTGGGGTCTTCTTCCAAGACTCTCACCCTTCTGGGGGCTTGACTCCTACAGCTTGCTCGCCCTTGCCATCTTCTGCTTTCAGCCCCTGTGATGCCAAGGGGGAAAGCTGCCTTTGATGAAGGGGGCTCTTCTCAGGAGGACATCCTGCAAGTGAGACAGAAGAAACCTCCTCAGTACAACGTCATCTTTGTGGCAGCCCAGACAAGAAGCACATGCAGAGCTGCTCAGTCCTGTAGGGAAACCAGCTGTGGCAGCACTCCTCAGGGCCTTGGGGGTCTCATTTCCCGGGAGGACTCAGGCAGCAGTGAACCCTTTCTCTCATCCAATTCCGCAGGTCCAGAGTGCAACTTTCCCCCCTGTGGTATTCCTCATCTAGGATCCTTTTTCCCTAGGACATCTTTGGAGAAGCGGGGCTTGCCAGCATAAGATGGAGACCTCACAGAGCCTCTCTGGGGCAAACAACTTCAGCCAAGGGGAAGAGGTCCCCGGCTGTCTGCACTGCTCTCAGACACGCTTGCAGCTGTGGGCACCACCAGTCCAAAGACACTGTTTCGGAGGAGTCTGCGAGCAATTCCAGAAGAAGGGATCAAGCTACCAGCTCCCAAGTGCCCAGTGTTGGAGCAAACGCTTGGAGACACTTGACAATCTTCCCAACACAGCTTTACTCATGAAATGCAAACAGGGTGAAACCACCAGCTGTACCAACCGTCCTCTTCCTTCTGCTTAACGGCAGCAGTTGCTGCTCAGAGTGAGGGTGGACCGTAGTCCTTCTTGTCTCCCTCCGGCACAAACACACGCCTCAAACAAAAAAAGCCTTGGCAAGATACAGCAGGGAACGACGCGCAGTGGGGATGTGCTCTTCAGCAAACCAGCCCCAGCCGGGAGCGTCACGCTGCCCAAGGGTCTTCTTCCATAGCGAGCCCCTGAAGGCTGATTAGTTGGGGCAAACGCAGCCACCAGACGGGCATTTTGCTGCCCCACCCATCACCTCGGAGAAAGGCTTTCTTTCCCTGGCACCAAGGGCACAAGGGAAACCTGTGAGCCTCTGTCAGGACCCCCCCAGTTCTTTGTCTTCTTTCTCACTCCCCTTACCTGGGCTTTCTTCCACATGTCGTGGGAGTGACTTGTGAAACTCAGGAGCGGAAGATGGTGCTTGGGCAACCTGAGATCTGGAAAGCAGAAGACAACAAAAATGAAGCCATGATGAGCATCTCGCCAAACCCCACCACACCCTTGCCCTCCAGCAAGAAAATGCCCAGCGCGGGAACACGTCCAAAGCGCCTTGCAGAGCTGATAAAGGCCGTGTGTCCATCACAAGCATGTCACTGCCCCAAGGACAGAGCACACCCTGGCCCTGGGGTCTTCTTCCAAGACTCTCACCCTTCTGGGGGCTTGACTCCTACAGCTTGCTCGCCCTTGCCATCTTCTGCTTTCAGCCCCTGTGATGCCAAGGGGGAAAGCTGCCTTTGATGAAGGGGGCTGCTCTCAGGAGGACGCCCTGCAAGTGAGACAGAAGAAACCTCCTCAGTACAACGTCATCTTTGTGGCAGCCCAGACAAGAAGCACATGCAGAACTGCTCAGTCCTGTGGGGAAACCAGCTGTGGCAGCACTCCTCAGGGCCTTGGGGGTCTCATTTCCCGGGAGGACTCAGGCAGCAGTGAACCCTTTCTCTCATCCAATTCCGCAGGTCCAGAGTGCAACTTTCACCCCTGTGGTATTCCTCATCTAGGATCCTTTTTCCCTAGGACATCTTTGGAGAAGCGGGGCTTGCCAGCATAAGATGGAGACCTCACAGAGCCTCTCTGGGGCAAACAACTTCAGCCAAGGGGAAGAGGTCCCCGGCTGTCTGCACTGCTCTCAGACACGCTTGCAGCTGTGGGCACCACCAGTCCAAAGACGCTGTTTCGGAGGAGTCTGCGAGCAATTCCAGAAGAAGGGATCAAGCTAACAGCTCCCAAGTGCCCAGTGTTGGAGCAAACGCTTGGAGACACTTGACAATCTTCCCAACACAGCTTTACTCATGAAATGCAAACAGGGTGAAACCACCGGCTGTACCAACCGTCCTTTTCCTTCTGCTTAACGGCAGCAGTTGCTGCTCAGATTGAGGGTGGACCGTAGTCCTTCTTGTCTCCCTCCGGCACAAACACACGCCTCAAACAAAAAAAGCCTTGGCAGATACAGCAGGGAAGGGCGCGCAGTGGGGATGTGCTCTTCAGCAAACCAGCCCCAGCCGGGAGCGTCACGCTGCCCAAGGGTCTTCTTCCATAGCGAGCCCCTGAAGGCTGATTAGTTGGGGCAAACGCAGCCACCAGACGGGCATTTTGCTGCCCCACCCATCACCTCGGAGAAAGGCTTTCTTTCCCTGGCACCAAGGGCACAAGGGAAACCTGTGAGGCTCTGTCAGGACCCCCCCAGTTCTTTGTCTTCTTTCTCACTCCCCTTACCTGGGCTTTCTTCCACATGTCGTGGGAGTGACTTGTGAAACTCAGGAGCGGAAGATGGTGCTTGGGCAACCTGAGATCTGGAAAGCAGAAGACAACAAAATGAAGCCATGATGAGCATCTCGCCAAACCCCACCGCACCCTTGCCCTCCAGCAAGAAAATGCCCAGCGCGGGAACACGTCCAAAGCGCCTTACAGAGATGATAAAGGCCGTGTGTCCATCACAAGCATGTCACTGCCCCAAGGACAGAGCACACCCTGGCCCTGGGGTCTTCTTCCAAGACTCTCACCTTTCTGGGGGCTTGACTCCTACAACTTGCTCGCCCTTGCCATCTTCTGCATTCAGCCCCCGTGATGCCAAGGGGGAAAGCTGCCTCCGACGAAGGGGGCTGCTCTCAGGAGGACGCCCTGCAAGTGAGACAGAAGAAACCTCCTCAGTACAACGTCATCTTTGTGGCAGCCCAGACAAGAAGCACATGCAGAACTGCTCAGTCCTGTGGGGAAACCAGCTGTGGCAGCACTCCTCAGGGCCTTGGGGATCTCATTTCCCGGGAGGACTCAGGCAGCAGTGAACCCTTTCTCTCATCCAATTCCGCAGGTCCAGAGTGCAACTTTCACCCCTGTGGTATTCCTCATCTAGGATCCTTTTTCCCTAGGACATCTTTGGAGAAGCGGGGCTTGCCAACATAAGATGGAGACCTCACAGAGCCTCTCTGGGGCAAACAACTTCAGCCAAGGGGAAGAGGTCCCCGGCTGTCTGCACTGCTCTCAGACACGCTTGCAGCTGTGGGCACCATCAGTCCAAAGACGCTGTTTCGGAGGAGTCAGCGAGCAATTCCAGAAGAAGGGATCAAGCTACCAGCTCCCAAGTGCCCAGTGTTGGAGCAAACGCTTGGAGACACTTGACAATCTTCCCAACACAGGTTTAGTCATGAAATGCAAACAGGGTGAAACCACCGGCTGTACCAACCGTCCTCTTCCTTCTGCTTAACGGCAGCAGTTGCTGCTCAGAGTGAGGGTGGACCGTAGTCCTTCTTGTCTCCCTCCGGCACAAACACACGCCTCAAACAAAAAAAGCCTAGGCAAGATACAGCAGGGAAGGGCGCGCAGTGGGGATGTGCTCTTCAGCAAACCAGCCCCAGCCGGGAGCGTCACGCTGCCCAAGGGTCTTCTTCCATAGCGAGCCCCTGAAGGCTGATTAGTTGGGGCAAACGCAGCCACCAGACGGGCATTTTGCTGCCCCACCCATCACCTCGGAGAAAGGCTGTCTTTCCCTGCCACCAAGGGCACAAGGGAAACCTGTGAGCCTCTGTCAGGACCCCCCCAGTTCTTTGTCTTCTTTCTCACTCCCCTTACCTGGGCTTTCTTCCACATGTCGTGGGAGTGACTTGTGAAACTCAGGAGCGGAAGATGGTGCTTGGGTAACCTGAGATCTGGAAAGCAGAAGACAACAAAATGAAGCCATGATGAGCATCTCGCCAAACCCCACCGCACCCTTGCCCTCCAGCAAGAAAATGCCCAGCGCGGGAACACGTCCAAAGCGCCTTACAGAGATGATAAAGGCCGTGTGTCCATCACAAGCATGTCACTGCCCCAAGGACAGAGCACACCCTGGCCCTGGGGTCTTCTTCCAAGACTCTCACCTTTCTGGGGGCTTGACTCCTACAACTTGCTCGCCCTTGCCATCTTCTGCATTCAGCCCCCGTGATGCCAAGGGGGAAAGCTGCCTCCGACGAAGGGGGCTGCTCTCAGGAGGACGCCCTGCAAGTGAGACAGAAGAAACCTCCTCAGTACAACGTCATCTTTGTGGCAGCCCAGACAGGACGCACATGCAGAGCTGCTCAGTCCTGTGGGGAAACCAGCTGTGGCAGCACTCCTCAGGGCCTTGGGGGTCTCATTTCCCGGGAGGACTCAGGCAGCAGTGAACCCTTTCTCTCATCCAATTCCGCAGGTCCAGAGTGCAACTTTCACCCCTGTGGTATTCCTCATCTAGGATCCTTTTTCCCTAGGACATCTTTGGAAAAGCGGGGCTTGCCAGCATAAGATGGAGACCTCACAGAGCCTCTCTGGGGCAAACAACTTCAGCCAAGGGGAAGAGGTCCCCGGCTGTCTGCACTGCTCTCAGACACGCTTGCAGCTGTGGGCACCACCAGTCCAAAGACGCTGTTTCGGAGGAGTCTGCGAGCAATTCCAGAAGAAGGGATCAAGCTAACAGCTCCCAAGTGCCCAGTGTTGGAGCAAACGCTTGGAGACACTTGACAATCTTCCCAACACAGCTTTACTCATGAAATGCAAACAGGGTGAAACCACCGGCTGTACCAACCGTCCTTTTCCTTCTGCTTAACGGCAGCAGTTGCTGCTCAGATTGAGGGTGGACCGTAGTCCTTCTTGTCTCCCTCCGGCACAAACACACGCCTCAAACAAAAAAAGCCTTGGCAGATACAGCAGGGAACGGCGCGCAGTGGGGATGTGCTCTTCAGCAAACCAGCCCCAGCCGGGAGCGTCACGCTGCCCAAGGGTCTTCTTCCATAGCGAGCCCCTGAAGGCTGATTAGTTGGGGCAAACGCAGCCACCAGACGGGCATTTTGCTGCCCCACCCATCACCTCGGAGAAAGGCTTTCTTTCCCTGGCACCAAGGGCACAAGGGAAACCTGTGAGCCTCTGTCAGGACCCCCCCAGTTCTTTGTCTTCTTTCTCACTCCCCTTACCTGGGCTTTCTTCCACATGTCGTGGGAGTGACTTGTGAAACTCAGGAGCGGAAGATGGTGCTTGGGCAACCTGAGATCTGGAAAGCAGAAGACAACAAAAATGAAGCCATGATGAGCATCTCGCCAAACCCCACCACACCCTTGCCCTCCAGCAAGAAAATGCCCAGCGCGGGAACACGTCCAAAGCGCCTTACAGAGCTGATAAAGGCCGTGTGTCCATCACAAGCATGTCACTGCCCCAAGGACAGAGCACACCCTGGCCCTGGGGTCTTCTTCCAAGACTCTCACCCTTCTGGGGGCTTGACTCCTACAGCTTGCTCGCCCTTGCCATCTTCTGCTTTCAGCCCCTGTGATGCCAAGGGGGAAAGCTGCCTTTGATGAAGGGCGCTCTTCTCAGGAGGACATCCTGCAAGTGAGACAGAAGAAACCTCCTCAGTACAACGTCATCTTTGTGGCAGCCCAGACAAGAAGCACATGCAGAGCTGCTCAGTCCTGTAGGGAAACCAGCTGTGGCAGCACTCCTCAGGGCCTTGGGGGTCTCATTTCCCGGGAGGACTCAGGCAGCAGTGAACCCTTTCTCTCATCCAATTCCGCAGGTCCAGAGTGCAACTTTCACCCCTGTGGTATTCCTCATCTAGGATCCTTTTTCCCTAGGACATCTTTGGAGAAGCGGGGCTTGCCAGCATAAGATGGAGACCTCACAGAGCCTCTCTGGGGCAAACAACTTCAGCCAAGGGGAAGAGGTCCCCGGCTGTCTGCACTGCTCTCAGACACGCTTGCAGCTGTGGGCACCACCAGTCCAAAGACACTGTTTCGGAGGAGTCTGCGAGCAATTCCAGAAGAAGGGATCAAGCTACCAGCTCCCAAGTGCCCAGTGTTGGAGCAAACGCTTGGAGACACTTGACAATCTTCCCAACACAGCTTTACTCATGAAATGCAAACAGGGTGAAACCACCAGCTGTACCAACCGTCCTCTTCCTTCTGCTTAACGGCAGCAGTTGCTGCTCAGAGTGAGGGTGGACCGTAGTCCTTCTTGTCTCCCTCCGGCACAAACACACGCCTCAAACAAAAAAAGCCTTGGCAAGATACAGCAGGGAACGACGCGCAGTGGGGATGTGCTCTTCAGCAAACCAGCCCCAGCCGGGAGCGTCACGCTGCCCAAGGGTCTTCTTCCATAGCGAGCCCCTGAAGGCTGATTAGTTGGGGCAAACGCAGCCACCAGACGGGCATTTTGCTGCCCCACCCATCACCTCGGAGAAAGGCTTTCTTTCCCTGGCACCAAGGGCACAAGGGAAACCTGTGAGCCTCTGTCAGGACCCCCCCAGTTCTTTGTCTTCTTTCTCACTCCCCTTACCTGGGCTTTCTTCCACATGTCGTGGGAGTGACTTGTGAAACTCAGGAGCGGAAGATGGTGCTTGGGCAACCTGAGATCTGGAAAGCAGAAGACAACAAAAATGAAGCCATGATGAGCATCTCGCCAAACCCCACCACACCCTTGCCCTCCAGCAAGAAAATGCCCAGCGCGGGAACACGTCCAAAGCGCCTTGCAGAGCTGATAAAGGCCGTGTGTCCATCACAAGCATGTCACTGCCCCAAGGACAGAGCACACCGTGGCCCTGGGGTCTTCTTCCAAGACTCTCACCCTTCTGGGGGCTTGACTCCTACAGCTTGCTCGCCCTTGCCATCTTCTGCTTTCAGCCCCTGTGATGCCAAGGGGGAAAGCTGCCTTTGATGAAGGGGGCTCTTCTCAGGAGGACATCCTGCAAGTGAGACAGAAGAAACCTCCTCAGTACAACGTCATCTTTGTGGCAGCCCAGACAAGAAGCACATGCAGAACTGCTCAGTCCTGTAGGGAAACCAGCTGTGGCAGCACTCCTCAGGGCCTTGGGGGTCTCATTTCCCGGGAGGACTCAGGCAGCAGTGAACCCTTTCTCTCATCCAATTCCGCAGGTCCAGAGTGCAACTTTCACCCCTGTGGTATTCCTCATCTAGGATCCTTTTTCCCTAGGACATCTTTGGAGAAGCGGGGCTTGCCAGCATAAGATGGAGACCTCACAGAGCCTCTCTGGGGCAAACAACTTCAGCCAAGGGGAAGAGGTCCCCGGCTGTCTGCACTGCTCTCAGACACGCTTGCAGCTGTGGGCACCACCAGTCCAAAGACACTGTTTCGGAGGAGTCTGCGAGCAATTCCAGAAAAAGGGATCAAGCTAACAGCTCCCAAGTGTCCAGTGTTGGAGCAAACGCTTGGAGACACTTGACAATCTTCCCAACACAGCTTTACTCATGAAATGCAAACAGGGTGAAACCACCAGCTGTACCAACCGTCCTCTTCCTTCTGCTTAACGGCAGCAGTTGCTGCTCAGAGTGAGGGTGGACCGTAGTCCTTCTTGTCTCCCTCCGGCACAAACACACGCCTCAAACAAAAAAAGCCTTGGCAAGATACAGCAGGGAACGGCGCGCAGTGGGGATGTGCTCTTCAGCAAACCAGCCCCAGCCGGGAGCGTCACGCTGCCCAAGGGTCTTCTTCCATAGCGAGCCCCTGAAGGCTGATTAGTTGGGGCAAATGCAGCCACCAGACGGGCATTTTGCTGCCCCACCCATCACCTCGGAGAAAGGCTTTCTTTCCCTGGCACCAAGGGCACAAGGGAAACCTGTGAGGCTCTGTCAGGACCCCCCCAGTTCTTTGTCTTCTTTCTCACTCCCCTTACCTGGGCTTTCTTCCACATGTCGTGGGAGTGACTTGTGAAACTCAGGAGCGGAAGATGGTGCTTGGGCAACCTGAGATCTGGAAAGCAGAAGACAACAAAAATGAAGCCATGATGAGCATCTCGCCAAACCCCACCACACCCTTGCCCTCCAGCAAGAAAATGCCCAGCGCGGGAACACGTCCAAAGCGCCTTGCAGAGCTGATAAAGGCCGTGTGTCCATCACAAGCATGTCACTGCCCCAAGGACAGAGCACACCCTGGCCCTGGGGTCTTCTTCCAAGACTCTCACCTTTCTGGGGGCTTGACTCCTACAACTTGCTCGCCCTTGCCATCTTCTGCATTCAGCCCCCGTGATGCCAAGGGGGAAAGCTGCCTCCGACGAAGGGGGCTGCTCTCAGGAGGACGCCCTGCAAGTGAGACAGAAGAAACCTCCTCAGTACAACGTCATCTTTGTGGCAGCCCAGACAAGAAGCACATGCAGAGCTGCTCAGTCCTGTGGGGAAACCAGCTGTGGCAGCACTCCTCAGGGCCTTGGGGGTCTCATTTCCCGGGAGGACTCAGGCAGCAGTGAACCCTTTCTCTCATCCAATTCCGCAGGTCCAGAGTGCAACTTTCACCCCTGTGGTATTCCTCATCTAGGATCCTTTTTCCCTAGGACATCTTTGGAGAAGCGGGGCTTGCCAGCATAAGATGGAGACCTCACAGAGCCTCTCTGGGGCAAACAACTTCAGCCAAGGGGAAGAGGTCCCCGGCTGTCTGCACTGCTCTCAGACACGCTTGCAGCTGTGGGCACCACCAGTCCAAAGACACTGTTTCGGAGGAGTCTGCGAGCAATTCCAGAAGAAGGGATCAAGCTAACAGCTCCCAAGTGTCCAGTGTTGGAGCAAACGCTTGGAGACACTTGACAATCTTCCCAACACAGCTTTACTCATGAAATGCAAACAGGGTGAAACCACCAGCTGTACCAACCGTCCTCTTCCTTCTGCTTAACGGCAGCAGTTGCTGCTCAGAGTGAGGGTGGACCGTAGTCCTTCTTGTCTCCCTCCGGCACAAACACACGCCTCAAACAAAAAAAGCCTTGGCAAGATACAGCAGGGAACGGCGCGCAGTGGGGATGTGCTCTTCAGCAAACCAGCCCCAGCCGGGAGCGTCACGCTGCCCAAGGGTCTTCTTCCATAGCGAGCCCCTGAAGGCTGATTAGTTGGGGCAAACGCAGCCACCAGACGGGCATTTTGCTGCCCCACCCATCACCTCGGAGAAAGGCTTTCTTTCCCTGGCACCAAGGGCACAAGGGAAACCTGTGAGGCTCTGTCAGGACCCCCCCAGTTCTTTGTCTTCTTTCTCACTCCCCTTACCTGGGCTTTCTTCCACATGTCGTGGGAGTGACTTGTGAAACTCAGGAGCGGAAGATGGTGCTTGGGCAACCTGAGATCTGGAAAGCAGAAGACAACAAAAATGAAGCCATGATGAGCATCTCGCCAAACCCCACCGCACCCTTGCCCTCCAGCAAGAAAATGCCCAGCGCGGGAACACGTCCAAAGCGCCTTACAGAGCTGATAAAGGCCGTGTGTCCATCACAAGCATGTCACTGCCCCAAGGACAGAGCACACCCTGGCCCTGGGGTCTTCTTCCAAGACTCTCACCTTTCTGGGGGCTTGACTCCTACAACTTGCTCGCCCTTGCCATCTTCTGCATTCAGCCCCCGTGATGCCAAGGGGGAAAGCTGCCTCCGACGAAGGGGGCTGCTCTCAGGAGGACGCCCTGCAAGTGAGACAGAAGAAACCTCCTCAGTACAACGTCATCTTTGTGGCAGCCCAGACAAGAAGCACATGCAGAACTGCTCAGTCCTGTGGGGAAACCAGCTGTGGCAGCACTCCTCAGGGCCTTGGGGGTCTCATTTCCCGGGAGGACTCAGGCAGCAGTGAACCCTTTCTCTCATCCAATTCCGCAGGTCCAGAGTGCAACTTTCACCCCTGTGGTATTCCTCATCTAGGATCCTTTTTCCCTAGGACATCTTTGGAGAAGCGGGGCTTGCCAGCATAAGATGGAGACCTCACAGAGCCTCTCTGGGGCAAACAACTTCAGCCAAGGGGAAGAGGTCCCCGGCTGTCTGCACTGCTCTCAGACACGCTTGCAGCTGTGGGCACCACCAGTCCAAAGACGCTGTTTTGGAGGAGTCTGCGAGCAATTGCAGAAGAAGGGATCAAGCTACCAGCTCCCAAGTGCCCAGTGTTGGAGCAAACGCTTGGAGACACTTGACAATCTTCCCAACACAGCTTTACTCATGAAATGCAAACAGGGTGAAACCACCGGCTGTACCAACCGTCCTCGTCCTTCTGCTTAACGACAGCAGTTGCTGCTCAGATTGAGGGTGGACCATAGTCCTTCTTGTCTCCCTCCGGCACAAACACACGCCTCAAACAAAAAAAGCCTCGGCAAGATACAGCAGGGAACGGCGCGCAGTGGGGATGTGCTCTTCAGCAAACCAGCCCCAGCCGGGAGCGTCACGCTGCCCAAGGGTCTTCTTCCATAGCGAGCCCCTGAAGGCTGATTAGTTGGGGCAAACGCAGCCACCAGACGGGCATTTTGCTGCCCCACCCATCACCTCGGAGAAAGGCTTTCTTTCCCTGGCACCAAGGGCACAAGGGAAACCTGTGAGGCTCTGTCAGGACCCCCCCAGTTCTTTGTCTTCTTTCTCACTCCCCTTACCTGGGCTTTCTTCCACATGTCGTGGGAGTGACTTGTGAAACTCAGGAGCGGAAGATGGTGCTTGGGCAACCTGAGATCTGGAAAGCAGAAGACAACAAAAATGAAGCCATGATGAGCATCTCGCCAAACCCCACCGCACCCTTGCCCTCCAGCAAGAAAATGCCCAGCGCGGGAACACGTCCAAAGCGCCTTGCAGAGCTGATAAAGGCCGTGTGTCCATCACAAGCATGTCACTGCCCCAAGGACAGAGCACATCCTGGCCCTGGTGTCTTCTTCCAAGACTCTCACCTTTCTGGGGGCTTGACTCCTACAGCTTGCTTGCCCTTGCCATCTTCTGCTTTCAGCCCCCGTGATGCCAAGGGGGAAAGCTGCCTCCAACGAAGGGGGCTTTTCTCAGGAGGATGCCCTGCAAGTGAGACAGAAGAAACCTCCTCACAACAACGTCATCTTTGTGGCAGCTCAGACAAGAAGCACATGCAGAGCTGCTCAGTGCTGTGGGGAATCTGTCTACGACACTAATCCTGAGGGCCTTGGAGTTACGTTTCCCAGGAGGCCTCATGTCCTCTCTGACAGGCTGCATAGGAAAGATCACTTGGCAAGCTACAGTAGGGATATAATGGGGCGGAGCAGGGAGGTGTCCCCACTCAGACTCAGCAGATCAACTCCATCTGTGAGCAGTGGTCATGCATCGCGGAGCCTTGGCTCCCTTCCCCTGGCAGTAAGGAAACCTGCAAGCCTGTGTCAGGATTCATCCACTACTTTACCTTCTTTCTTTTGCTTCTCAGCCATGTCTGCTCCCAAGTCTCCCAGCTGTTGAGACTGGAACTCTGCCCTCGGTCTGGATGTCAGCCTGTTAACCACTTCACTGGAAAGGAGGTGAAAAGGCAGGAAGGTGACGCCAGTGCCGCACAAAACTCTGCTGCACACCCGCAGTCCAGCCGGAATGCGCCCCTTCCTTGTCAGATGCACTAACTGCCTTTCAGCGCCAATACAGACAGCGTTCCCAACGGATGTGTCTTGCTGCCACAAGTACCAGACCATCCCATGGCCCTTATCCGCTTCTCCAAGAGCCTCACCTCTTCCCAGGCCTCTCTGTACTGCCTTGTTTCCCTTTCGCCTTTTTGGGTCCACTCAGTTTGCTTGATGAATGCTTCTTTTGACGGTGAGGTCTCTCTTCTGGAGGGCTCCCCGGAACTGTGAAAGAAGACAGCTCCTCAGAAGAGCGTTTTGTGACCGCCCAGGCAAGCGGAGGTGCAGACCTGCTCAGTCTCGGCTTAGGAGTCGGACAGTCTTTACCTTCTTTCTCCCTGGATCCCTCTGCCTGGGAAAAGCCTTTGGCTGTTCCTCCAGGGTGTGGCTTAATCTCAAACCTGGAAGGAAGCAGACACAACCTGGAAGAAAGGGCTTCGCCTTCCCTTTGCTTCCAGTGACAGATACGGCCAGAAGTCATTGCAAGGCCTCTAGCTTTCTAGAACAGCACGTGCAGGCTGTTCAGCTCCTTGGAGGACTCCATCCGGGAAACGTGTGACACAGTCAAGAGCTTCCCCGGCTCCTTGGCAGTCCCTCCCTGATGCACCCTCGAGATTTGTACAGAGCCAGCTCTGTCCCACGCCTCATCGGTGGATCGGCTCAGCAGGGCTTGTCCCAGCACGGAGCTCTGCAGAGCCCCACAGCCTCCCTTTGCGCCAGCAAGTCCTTCCGTTTCTGCCCCTTGCTCCAAGGAGAAGTCACTCCGGAGACTCTTCATGTGCTGGAGTCTCAGGAAAACCAGGGAAATGTCCCCAACAGGGCGTGTACAGGTCAGGTCTTTGACCAGCCTTGAAGAGAGGCTTCTTGGGTACAATCAACCCACAGGGAAATTGCAAAGCTGTCTTCTGAAATTCTTTTTGCCATCACCCCATCTGGATCTATAACTGTGTTGGGAGGGTAAAGCACAATCCCTCTTCCAGGTTAATGCAGGTGAGGACAGGCAGAGTCAGGAAGGAGACAGAGGACGCATGGAGGTAGCTGGGAAGGCTTCCTTTAAGGAAGGAGTCTTCACTAACCTCAGGTGCAGGCAAGGTCTGGCAACGCAGCTCTGCCCAGCAGGAGCTGAGAAGCCAAGCAAAGGTACTCACGTGGGCAGCACGTGGATCCCCCTAGGACACATGTGGACATCGTCAGGTTTCTTGTCTGATATCACCTGAATCCTTGTCCATGGGTTCTGCAGAAGGCACAGAGACGTGGCAGATGAGTCCAAGGAAAGGAGCTCCTCCTTCACAAGGGCAGCAAGCTTTCCCACCGCTATAGCGTAGCTGCCTCAAGGAAACCCTCTGTGTCTTTCCCCACCAGCAGCCCTCCCGTAGCGTGAACAAGAGCTGCACGGTTGCGCTACAAGACTTGCCCTGGTCTTGCAGCCTTTCCCCAAGCCGCTGGGTGTGGGATCCCAGGCTAGAGGGGTGTTTGGCTTGAGCCGAGAGAACTCTTCTCTGGGCTTCCTCTGTAGCCAAGACCACCAGACGCAAGCAAGGAGCCCTACGGAAAGCTGGCGTTGCGGGGGGCCCTGCCTTGCCCAAGTGGTTCGACAATCCGGGCAGGCCAAGAGAAGCCATCTCCCGGGTCCTCTGAGAGGACCTCAGAAGACTGCCAAGGAGCCCTGGAAAAAATGTTAAACTTACAGACAGCAGACATTTCAATACAAGTCCAGTGCCATCGATGGCGAGGAGAAAGTCTTCGTAGTATCTCATTGTGAGGGTCCTGTTTCGGCTCATAAGGAGACCGATGCCCTTGAAAACAAGGTCAAAATCTTCTCCGAGCCCCGCGCCCCAGCTGAAGAGCACCACGATGTCATTCACGCATTCCCTCACTAGCTTCTCTGGAAGGGCCGTCTTTAGGGACAGCTGAGAATAGTCCAGGGGGACGATTTCGAGGTCATCTGGAAAATGGCAAAAGAGGAGCAAGGTCAGGTAGGCAGCAGCTCGGCAGGCTGAAGGAGCTGCCCACCCCACCAGCAATCCTGTGCTACAGACTTGTCTTGGGCAATGTCCTGGCCTAAACTCAAAGCCCTCCCCAAAACGCGGTATCAGGTAGAAGCGAGGGTTTCTTCCACGTGGAAGCAGGACAGAAGAAGGGTGGCCGTTGGGTAGGAGCCATGTGGAGGGTGCCAGCCCCGGAAGCTGTGCCACGCTCAGGCCATCAAAGACTGCACAGCAGCCTGGAGGGTCAGCCTGGCCATCCCACCCTGTGCCCTCACCACTGCTTGGAGGAGGTCTGAGCTTTCAGGACCTGAACCAGGTCTTGGCTTTGGACAAGGGGAAGATGTTCTCCAGCTCACAGCCCAAGGGCACCGCAAGGGGAAGCCAAGGCTTCACGCTGCCGCCTTACCAGGAATGTCTCTGTTGGCATGGCTGATCCCCTGAGCCTGTGCAACTCTCTCCGACAGATGAAATTTGGGTGCGATCACGTCCCTGTTCCGTTTGCTGCAGTGCTTTCTCAGCACGTAGAAAACGCCGAGCACGTCTACAGCCACACCCTGAAACCAGCAGAGAGCAGAGGAGCAGATGAAGAGCTTGAGATGCACAAATGGATGGAGGACTGGCCTCCTAAGATGGGTGGAAGGTAAAAGCCAAACAAGTATCTCAGTGCCACGCCAGGTCCATGGGGCTTTGGGGAATTGAGCAAGCCCTGAGGAGGGTGCCAGGCCATCGGCTGGGCCTCTGCCCTCCAGCAGCAAGGGCTACAAGTGGCCAGAAAGGCTCAAAGCCTCTCTTCTACTACAGCCAAATTCCCTTCTGGACATCCGCTCTCGAAGGAGCAGCTCTGTCACACCTTTGTGCCCCACTGGGGCATTTCCTCTGCTTTCCCGGGAGGGGGTAGATGCTCACACCTCATGGTAGGGGGCTGCCTGCCAGCTGATCATGGAAACCACTTCCAGGCACATGAAGGGCAAGGAAGTCATCAGGAGTTGTCAGCGTGGCTTCACCAAGGGGCTGTCATGCTGAACCAGCCTGATAACCTTCTGCGCTGACATGGGTGGCTTGGTAGATGAGGGGAGAGCAGTGGCTATCGCCTACCCAGACTTCATTAAGGTTTCTGACACTCTGTCATGAATTTCTTTATGAACCTCACAAAGGTCATGGCTGGGAGCTGCGTCAACAGCAGGAATGGCAGAGCAAGCACCCTGCCCACCCTGCCACGAGCAGCCATGGAGAGGGGGAGAGAGATGCTCCGCTGGAGCGGGAGGGAGGCCTTCTGTTCCCACGGGCTTTCTCCCAGGAAGGACAGTGAAGCCCAGGCAGGCATGGTGGCCGTGGTGCTGGTGCCCACCCTTTCCCCGAGCCGCTGGGTGTGGGCTCCCAGGCTGGAGGGGTGTTTGACTTGAGCCAAGGCAGCTCTTCCCTGGCCTCCACTGTAGCCAAGGCCATCGAATGGAAGCAAAGAGCTCTGTGGAAAGCTGGCATTGTGGCTGGCCCTGACTTGCCCAAGCGGTAGGGCGATCATAGCAGGCTGAGAGAAGCCCTGTCCCGAGTCCTCTGAAAGGACCTGGGAAGACTGCCAAGGAGCCCCTGCTGTAGGGCAGGGGGGCTGCCCCAGGCTGCTGCAAGCATCCAGGTCCCAGGAGGAAGGGCAGGAAAAGCCCACCTTGTTCAGCGCAATCTGCTGTAGCATGTACTCCGACACGCTGTCCCAAATCCTCGTGACTTCTGAGAAGCAAGGTGAGACAAGTCAGGCTCTGAGCCAGCGGCTCACCACCCTTCAGCACCGGCCCAGCCGCGGAGCAGATGGGCGCAGCTGTAATCAAACACACGGCAGAGGAAGGACGCGCACGGCTGGGGCTGCGGAGCCCACCTCTTGGCTGACTGCTGCCTGTCAGCCTCAGTGTAAGCCCAGGAGCGGGCTGGAGCTCAGCCAGGGGCAGCAGAAGGGGTTTGGGCACCCTGCTGCCTCCTCTGGGCAGGGGGAGGCTGTCCCCCAGCTCCAGGGCAGGGAATGACAAGAAGCACCAGTGGGAGAAACCCAGAGGCTGTGGCTGGATGCCCAGCGGAGGAGCCAAGCCAAGCCAGTTGGAAGGAAAGCCTCCGATTTCCAACACAGGCATTGCAGGGGTCTCTAGAGACCCAAGGGAGGTGCACAACACCTCAGCCTTCCTCAGACAGAACCTTTCCCTTCCCCTCCCCTTTCCCCTCCCTTTCCCTTCGCCTTCAGCAGCTCATCTCCAGGGTGGACCCTCTCCCTGAGGAAATGTCACCATGGACTTCCTCCCACCAGGAGGGTGGTGCTGTGCTCCCTGGGGCTTCTGGCATCCACAGGGTCTCCCCAGCTGGGACCAGTCAGGGTCCCCGAGGCACCCCGCACTTTTGGAAGCTAGTAACATGGCCGGAGGAGCTCCTGAAGGCCTCACCGTCCAGGCTGAGCAGCCTCAGTGCTGGGAGCTTGACGAAAGGAAACTTGATCATTTTGGCTGTGCTTCATGCCTTCTTCCCCACTCTCATCCTGCTTCTCCTCCAGTGCCCTGCAGGGAAGTGTGAGTGAGGGCTGGGGGCAGGCAGGACAGGGGCAGCGGTCACTGTGATGTCAGCACAGCGTCACAGTGCCACAGCATCACAGCATCACAGAGCGGTAGGGGTAGCGGTCATTGTGATGTCAACACAGCGTCACAGCACCACAGCATCACAGCATCACAGAGCGGTAGGGGTTGGGAGGGACCTCTGGAGATCAGCTAGTCCAGCCTAGGACTTCAAGCAGGACTTCAGGTCCTCTCCAGTCGCCGCCCTAATCTTTATGAGCCCCTCGGCTCTGCTGCCTGTGAGCTGCCGTCACCCACCAGCCCCTCTGGGCACCCTCGGAGCTCTGCTGTTTCCCTCTGGGCACCCTCAGATGCCCTCCCCTGGGATTGCCCATGCCCTGGTGCATCCCCTCCCCATACACACACCCCTCTGTAGGTGCAAAATCCGATGTTTGTTCTAGTTCACAACGAGAACAGCCTAACATTTGCTCTCTTGAAGTCCAGGGTGGCAGCACTGCTGTCCTTCTTTCTCATTACCCTGATAATTCTAAACTCAACCATCTCAAGATCCCTGTGGCCAAGGCCGGCACCTACCATCACATCTCCCACCAGTCCTTCTCCAGTCACAAAGAACAAGTCTAGGAGGGCATCTTTCCTAGTTGGCTCCCTGAGTACCTGCGACAAAAATTCTCTCCCACAAACTCCAGGGATTTCCCAGACCACTCGTCACTACTCCTACATAGAATCCACCATTTCTAGATAGACTCCACCATTCATAGACAGAATCCACCATTCACAGATAGAAACGTAGATAGGATCCACCATGCCTAACTAGAATGTCCAAAGGGATATTCCATCCCACATGACGTCTGCTCAGCAATATAAGCTGGGGAAAACAGGAAGAAGGGGGGGACGTTTGTTTCGCGTTTGTCGTCCAGAGCAACCGCTACGCGTACCGGAGCCCTACTTCCCAGGAAGTGGCTGGCCATCGCCTGCTGATGGGAAGTAGAGAATAAGATCTTTCGTTTTGCTTTTGCTTCCGCGTGCGGCTTTTGCTTCATTCAACTGTCTTTATCTGACCCACGTGCCCGTTGTTATATTTTCTCTCCCCTGTCCAGCTGAGGGGGTGAGAGTGATAGAGTGGCTTTGGTGGGTAGCTGGCATCTGGCCAGGGCCAAACCACCACAGGGCAAAAGGAGTACCTCAGGACATAAGTGTCCTGGTTTGGGCTAAACCACAACTGATTCTGGTTTAGTGCTTTTACTTTTCTGTTAAGTCTCTCGTAAGCAACTGAACTTTCTGAAATCAACAGCCTGTTTTTCCAGACAGTGACTGCTCCTAGCAGTGATAACACTTGATGTTTATAGTTCGTACCAAGGAATGGGATGCAGAGAGGCTCTTGCTTATACTTGTCCTTGTAGCGGCCAAGGTCACTGCTAAATCTTGTTCTGCGTGTTGGGGTGCCGGCAGTGAAGAGGGTCGCAAGCATGAAAAAGGTCGCACCTGCAGGGAGGAGCGAACCGGACAGGTGACCCAAACCTGGCCAACAGAGTATTCCATCCCATAGACGTCATGTTCAGCATAAAGCTGAGGGATCACGAGGGTCAATCTCTCTTCTTCAATGGCCGACATCTAAGGAGGGCTCTGTCTGTTCTTCTGTCATCGATCCCGACCCGTGCATCCCCGAATCCAGTGCCTGAGTCCAGCTCCTGCATCCCATCCCTGTCTGCTGCCGAATCCAGCCTGGGACTGCCCCTGTGCCAGCTCTGCAGCGTGGTGGTGACGGGTCGTCATCAGGGTGGGGGGAGCTGGGTTCAGTATTGGTGGTGTATCTATTTGTATATTTTGTATATATTTCATTATTTCCTTATTATTATCTCTTCTTTTATGGTTATTATTTCATTAAAGGTGTTTTAGTTTTCTTTTCCAAACCGTAAAGTCTCTCTCCCTTGCTCTCTCCTTTTCCCTTTTGGTAGGGGAGAGGGGTTAACAGAGAGCGTCTGTCATCTGTCCTAAGTGGGGACTTGCCCCTTCAAAGGAGGGTCTGGAGCAGAAAAATGAGGCTTTCACCCCTAGAAACTGAGCTATGGACCCTAAAACTGAGGCTTTGAGACCACAAACTATCCGCTTGCTGCACTCATTCCACAAGTTTTCCAAACTAATTACCAGCCGTGGGCCAGAAGATTGTTTTTCACAGTTTCTTTTAGGAATTGAAAAAAAAGAAAATCTCAGAAAGGTTAAAGTCACAAATGAGCTCTGCAGGTTTCAACCCGCGGCTGAACACGTTTTGTACCCTGTAAAGACGGCTGACTGCGCAGCACGCAGTGGAGGGCAGCTGCTGCACGGAGAGCCTGGCGGAGGTGATGCTGGGGGACACCAACCCCCTCTGGGGGGTGCCGGCCAGCCCCTTGCAGGACCCCAAGGGGAAGCGGGGCGGGGTGGTGACAGACCTCCCCAGCTGCCTGCCACTGAGTCCCCTGGAGGCTTTCAAGGAGAGCGCTCCGGAGAGTTCTCCCAAGACTGCAGAGGACTGTCCTGTGGGGAGTCCCAAGAAGAACCCGCTGAAGTGTCCCCTGGAGAGTCCCTGGCTGAGCCCCCTGTGCTTCCCGCTGCTTCGTCCCCTGGCCAGCCCCACAGCAGCCCCCCAGCATGATCCACCCTGCACGGCCCAGCAGCTGGAGAAGGTGCCGCAGCGGCAGCCCCAGGAGGTTGTGAGCCGCTTGCCGCTGATGCCGGCTGACGTCTCCGGCCAGGCACTGCCCAGAGCGGGAGAGGCGGGCGGCAAGCAGGCCAAGCGCCCTGCACCGGCCGACATGTCCAAGATGCAAGAGAGCTCCCCGCAGGACGACGACCCACCCAAGAAGAAGAAGAAGAAGAAGAAGACGGCAACGTGCCACGTGGACAAAGACTCCAAAGCCCTGTGCGAGGGGCAGCTGGGCAGGGGCGGCGCGGCGGTGGGCGGCAGCAAGCAGCAGGCGGGCAGCAGCAGGCGACAAGCGGGTGGCATCAAGCGCAAGGCATCTGAGGACAACACTGCGCCCACCTTGGGGAACAAGCTGTCCTAGGTTACAGTGTAAAATGTGCCAAAAGGAAAAAAAAGTATTCTATTACCATCTTCAGGAGCTGTTGAGACCAGGTGGGGCGGTGCTCCCTGCCTCCCCCCTCTGGACTTTCTCCTGTTCATGGGCACAACAATGCCTTATCGCCTGACCCATCGATAACTCGCTCCTGGGCTATCTCCTGTTCATGGCCCATCAAGGAACTGCCTCACGACTCCCCATCCCATTGTGAGATGCTCCACCCTGGGGGGGGGGGGGGGGTGGGGGGGGGAAGGAGCCAAGCAGTCCATGCTAAATAAAAACTGAGATCTCGAACACCCTAGCAGCCTTCTTCCACTGGATTCCCAGAGGAGTTTTTCCCCCCACTGGAGTTCCAGAGGACAAGAGCTACCTGCCGACCACTGGACCTTCGGAGGAAGACCAGACTCTTTTACCTGATCGCTGCTTCCACAGAACTACATCCATCGCTTCAGGAGGACTGCAGCCATCACCTTATCGGACTGCTACTGCCCCCCTAACAGGGGGTCAGGTTGTATTCCTGACTCTGTCAGTGTAAACCAGGGGGTTGTTTGTTTTTCCCTGCCTTGTGTTATATATCTATATATGTTAGTAAAGAACTGTTATTCCTATTCCCCATATCTTTGCCTGAAGGCCTGTTAATTTCAAAATTATAATAATTTGGAGGGAAGGGGGTTGCACTTTCCATTTCAAGGGAGGCTCCTGCCTTCCTCCACAGACACCTGTCTTTTCAAACCAAGACAGATTTTGGCGCCCAACGTGGGGCACGAGGGCATTGAGAGATAAAAGGAATAACGGTTCTTGTGCGTTGGATATAGATTCCTTGTTAGGTGGCATCATGTGGGCTAGCTTATCCTGGTTCGTGTGGCATGTGGTGGTGGCTGTATTTCTCCCATTTGCAGGCCCTTATCTAAACATGGGTCCTATAACTAAGGCTACTGTGACTGTTTTCCAGTTTGTTTTATGGATTAATAAGGTGAGGAATTCAGGGCTTATTAACTTCCTCTGGAAGGCGGGCACACGGATTCGGAGCTGTCACACACTAACTGTATGCTTTTGGGGTTACTTTAATAATGGTACCTACTGTGAGGAAATGACACCGGGAGAAACTTTCTCCCAACCCCTAACCCAGCTCTTTGGGTCTACTCCACCAGTTTTCGAAGGATTCAGATCTTTCCTAAGTGCTAATGATATCATACAGTGGCTGGTGTTGCTCATAATCCTGTTTTATTCAGTATTCAGAGATCAGGGGAGATTGGCTTGGATAACCACCCTGACTAGGAATGCTGCTCCAGAATCTGACCCTGCCTCACAGCTCCCATCAGAAATGAACCACCCGGATTGGGTGAAGGAGATACGTGAGATGGGCCAGATGCTGAAGGAGTGCATTCTCTCAGCTGCTGGGAATCCCTCCTCCTGCCTTGAAGAGGGAGAGTCTAATGGTGCAGCAGTAGAACCCACAGACGTTACAACCGTCCAGGTTCCAGCTGAAACGCAAGGGCAGTCAGAGCCAGCAGCAGTCGCCCCTGTGGAAACGAGGAAATCTAAGATGAAAGCAGAGCGCCCAGTTAAGAAAGGAGGGCCCTCAGAACCTGCAGGCGAGCCAGTGGTTGAGATAATCACAGAGTCCCTGACGTACGACAGTCTCCGTAATCTGCACAAAGACATCGTACGGCGGGGGCGTGAGGCTTTTACAACCTGGTTACTTCGGGTCTGGGATCTTATGGGTACGGGTGTGCAACTGGATGGCAGTGAGGCAAGGAATTTGGGACCCTTGACTCAGGACTCAGGTGTCAATCTGGTATTTGTAAGGGAGCCAGGGACCCTTTCCCTCTGGGAGCGGCTTTTAATGAGTGTGAGAGAGAGGTTTGTCCACAGAGAGAGAATGCAGGAGCACCATCACAGAATGCGCTGGAAGACCCTTGAGGAAGGGATCCAGCAGCTGAGAGAAGTGGCAGTATTGGAGGTACTCTTTGGGAGGGATGGACAGCATGGTAATGACCCTGACAAAGTCAGGTGCACAGGGCAAATGTTGTGGAATCTGGCAAATCTAGGGCCATCTGAATACTCCACCTTCATTGCAATGATTAATGCAGATAACGACCGAGAGACAGTGGGTTCTGTCACGAGCAAGCTTAGAAATTTTGAAAGCGTGATCCATGGCCCAATGCAGGCTAACGTCTCTGCTGTGATTAAGAGCCTACAAGAGGAGATGAGGGAAATAAAGGAGGAGGTGAGGAGGAGCAGTTCCCATTTGGCACCGGTACAAGTCACAGGCCCCAAAGTCGGAGCCCAACGTCCCCCAGCTAGAGGGAGAGGGGACACCCCGCGAGCTGAGCTATGGTACTTCCTGCGCGACCATGGGGAAGACGTGGGAAGGTGGGATGGGAAACCCACTTCTGTCCTGGCAGCACGGGTGCGTCAACTCAAGGAGGGAAACACTAACCGGGGGAGTAACACTAAAGTGAAGGTAGCCTCAACCTCCCAGGACCGAGCTGCCAGATATTACAGAAGGGAGGATGATCTGACAGATCCCCTTGAAGGAACCTCTAGTATGTATGTCCAGGAAGGAAATGGTAACCAGTGCTAGAGGGGCCCTGCCTCTAGCCAGGGAGAGGCACGGGAAAACCGGATATTTTGGACGGTGTGGATCCGATGGCCTGGCACGCCAGAGCCACAAAAATACAAAGCGTTAGTTGATACTGGCGCGCAGTGTACCCCAATGCCATCGGGACGTGTGGGGGCAGAACCTGTTTCCATTGCCGGGGTAACGGGGGGATCGCAGCAATTGACTCTGTTGGAAGCCGAGGTGAGCCTTACTGGGAAGGAGTGGCAGAAACATCCGATTGTGACTGGCCCAGAGGCCCCGTGTATTCTGGGCATAGACTTCCTCCGGAACGGCTATTACAAGGACCCAAAAGGTCTCAGGTGGGCATTTGGGATAGCTGCTGTGGAGGCAGAGAGCATTAGGCAATTGAACACCTTGCCCGGACTATCGGAAAACCCATCTGCAGTAGGACTCTTGAAGGTGGAAGAGCAACAAGTGCCAATTGCCACCTCGACAGTGCACCGCCGGCAGTATCGGACGAATCGAGATGCCGTGACCCCCATCCACAAAATGATCCGCGAGCTGGAGAGTCAAGGGGCGGTCAGCAAGACCCACTCACCCTTCAACAGCCCCATTTGGCCTGTGCGCAAGTCTGACGGAGAATGGAGATTGACTGCGGACTATCGTGGCTTGAATGAAGTGACTCCACCGTTGAGCGCTGCCGTGCCGGACATGCTGGAACTCCAGTACGAGCTGGAGTCCAAGGCAGCAAAGTGGTATGCCACTATTGACATTGCCAATGCTTTTTTCTCCATTCCTCTGGCAGCAGAATGCAGGCCTCAGTTTGCCTTCACCTGGAGGGGCGTACAGTACACCTGGAACCGACTGCCCCAGGGGTGGAAGCACAGTCCCACCATCTGCCATGGACTGATCCAGGCTGCACTGGAAAAGGGTGAAGCTCCGGAACATCTGCAGTACATCGATGACATCATTGTGTGGGGGAACACGGCAAAGGAAGTATTTGGGAAAGGAGAGAAGATCATCCAGATTCTCCTGGAAGCTGGTTTTGCCATCAAGAAGAGCAAAGTCAAGGGACCTGCCCGAGAGATCCAGTTCCTGGGGGTAAAGTGGCAAGACGGACGGCGTCAGATCCCCACCGAGGTCATCAATAAGATCACTGCGATGTCTCCACCAACCAGCAAGAAGGAAACACAGGCTTTCCTAGGCGCCATAGGTTTTTGGAGAATGCACATTCCTGAGTACAGCCAGATTGTGAGCCCTTTGTACCTGGTTACCCGCAAGAAGAACGATTTCCACTGGGGCCCTGAACAGCAACAAGCTTTTGCCCAAATCAAGCGGGAGATCGCTCATGCGCTAGCCCGTGGCCCAGTCAGGACGGGACCAGAGGTGAGGAACGTGCTCTACTCTGCGGCCGGGAACAATGGTTTGTCCTGGAGCCTTTGGCAGAAGGTGCCTGGAGAGACTCGTGGCCGACCACTGGGATTCTGGAGTCGAAGTTATAGAGGGTCGGAGGCCAACTACACTCCCACAGAGAAGGAAATCCTAGCAGCCTATGAAGGAGTCCAAGCTGCCTCGGAAGTGATTGGCACCGAAGCACAACTCCTCCTGGCACCCCGACTACCGGTGCTGGGGTGGATGTTTAAAGGAAAGGTTCCCTCCACCCACCACGCCACCGACGCCACATGGAGCAAATGGATTGCCCTCATCACACGGCGCGCCCGTATTGGAAACCCAAATCGCCCTGGGATTTTGGAGATAATTACGAACTGGCCGGAAGGTGAAGACTTTGGCCTCACTGACGAAGAGGAGCAGGAACAAGTGACGCGGGCTGAAGAAGCTCCACCGTACAACCACCTACCAGCAGAGGAAACACGATATGCTCTTTTCACTGACGGTTCCTGTCGCATCGTAGGGATGAACCGGAAGTGGAAAGCAGCCGTATGGAGCCCCACACGACAGGTCGCACAAGCTACTGAAGGAGAAGGTGGATCAAGTCAACTTGCTGAACTCAAAGCCGTTCAACTGGCCCTGGACATTGCTGAAAGAGAGAAGTGGCCCAAGCTCTACCTTTATACTGATTCGTGGATGGTAGCCAATGCTCTGTGGGGCTGGCTGGAAAGGTGGAAAAAGGCCAACTGGCAGCGTAGGGGAAAACCAATTTGGGCTGCTGATGAGTGGAAAGATATTGCCACTCGGGTAAAGAAGCTACCTGTGAGGGTCCGTCATGTAGATGCTCATGTCCCCAGGAGTCGGCCTAATGAAGAACATCGTAACAATGAACAGGTAGATCAGGCTGCAAAAATAGAGGTGTCCCAGATAGACTTAGATTGGCAACATAAAGGAGAGTTGTTCTTAGCTCGATGGGCCCATGATGCCTCAGGCCATCAAGGCAGAGAGGCCACTTATAAATGGGCACGGGACCGAGGGGTGGATCTAACCATGAACAGTATCTCCCGGGTTATCCAAGACTGTGAGACCTGCGCTGCGATCAAGCAGGCCAAGCGGATGAAGCCTCTGTGGTACGGTGGACGATGGTCGAAGTACAGGTATGGGGAAGCCTGGCAAATTGACTACATCACTCTTCCCCAAACCCGTCAAGGCAAGCGCTACGTGCTGACCATGGTGGAAGCAACCACTGGGTGGCTGGAGACCTACCCTGTGCCTCATGCTACTGCCCGGAACACCATCTTGGGCCTGGAAAAGCAAGTTCTTTGGAGACATGGCACCCCTGAGAGAATCGAGTCAGACAACGGGACACATTTCAAGAACAGCCTCATAAGCACTTGGGCCAGAGAACATGGAATCGAATGGATATATCATATCCCTTATCATGCACCAGCTGCCGGGAAAGTTGAACGGTGCAATGGGCTACTTAAGACTACCCTAAAAGCACTTGGAGGGGGGACTTTCAAAAATTGGGAACTGAACTTAGCAAAGGCCACCTGGATGGTCAATACCCGAGGGTCCATCAATCGAGCTGGTCCCGCCCAGTCTGGACCCTTGCACACAGTGGACGGAGATAAAGTCCCTGTGGTACATACGAGAGGTATGTTAGGAAAGACTGTTTGGATTAATCCCACATCAGGCAAAGGCACACCCCTCCGTGGGGTTGTTTTTGCTCAAGGACCTGGTTACACTTGGTGGGTAATGCAGAAAAATGGGGAAACCCGTTGTGTACCACAAGGAGACCTAATTTTAAGTGAGAACTCTGTGTAAGGTTTCATTGTGTATATATGTATATATGTATCTGTAAGGGGGCATTGGGTTGGGTATGGTGTAGATGGTAATAGAATAAGGGGTGGATTATGTCCTGGGTTACAGGGTAAAATGTGCCAAAAGGAACAAAAAAAATAAAATATTCTATTACCATCTTCAGGAGCTGTTGAGACCAGGTGGGGTGGTGCTCCCTGCCTCCCCCCTCTGGACTATCTCCTGTTCATGGGCACAACAATGCCTTATCGCCTGACCCATCGGTAACTCGCTCCTGGGCTATCTCCTGTTCATGGCCCATCAAGGAACTGCCTCACGACTCCCCATCCCATTGTGAGATGCTCCACCCTGGGGGGGGGGGGGGGGAAGGAGCCAAGCAGTCCATGCCAAATAAAAACTGAGATCTCGAACACCCTAGCAGCCTTTCTTCCACTGGATTCCCAGAGGAGCTTTTCCCCCCACTGGAGTTCCAGAGGACAAGAGCTACCTGCCGACCACTGGACCTTCAGAGGAAGACCAGACTCTTTTACCTGATCGCTGCTTCCACAGAACTACATCCATCGCTTCAGGAGGACTGCAGCCATCACCTTATCGGACTGCTACTGCCACCCTAACAGGGTGTCAGGTTGTATTCCTGACTCTGTCAGTGTAAACCAGGGGGTTGTTTGTTTTTCCCTGCCTTGTGTTATATATCTATATATGTTAGTAAAGAACTGTTATTCCTATTCCCCATATCTTTGCCTGAAGGCCTGTTAATTTCAAAATTATAATAATTTGGAGGGAAGGGGGTTGCACTTTCCATTTCAAGGGAGGCTCCTGCCTTCCTCCACAGACACCTGTCTTTTCAAACCAAGACAGGTTTGGGTGACTGATGTCCCAGGACGTGCCAAGAATGCCCAACCAATAATAATAAATTTGAAGGATGGACAGAGAGCAGTAAGAATCAAAAAATACCCACTGAAGAAAGAAGACAGGGAAGGGATTTGCCCCAAAATAGAGCGATTCCTAGAATTGGGCTTATTGAGAGAATGCGAATCGGAGTTCAATACCCCCATCCTCTCTGTCCGAAAACCAGATGGGTCCTATCGAATAGTCCAGGATCTGAGGGCCATTAACAAAATAACAGAGGATCTATTCCCCGTCGTTGCCAATTCATATACCTCGCTAATCACTTTAACTCCTGACTTAATTTGGTTTTCAGTTCTAGATGTAAAAGATGCCTTCTTTTGCCTCCCTCTCCACGAAGCCAGTCAGAAAATTTTTGCATTCGAGTGGGAAAACCCTAAGAGTGGTCAGAAGACCCAGCTCACGTGGACTGTGTTGCCACAAGGTTTCAAGAACAGCCCTACCATCTTCGGGAACCAACTAGCAAAAGATTTGGAATTATGGGAACCACCATCAGAAGAAGGAAAGGTACTACAATATGTGGATGACATCCTCATTGCAACTAAAACCAGAGAAGCCTGTGTCACCTGGACTGTAAGTTTATTAAATTTTCTTGAGCTTCAGGGGTACCGAGCGTCCCAGAAAAAGGCACAAGTGACTTTGCAGCAGGTTACATACCTAGGGTATGAGATCAGTGCAGGGCAACGGTCCTTGGGGCAAGCCCGGAAAGAAGCCATATGCCAGACCCCTTGGCCACAGACTGTAAAAGAACTGCGGACCTTCCTGGGAATGACGGCGTGGTGCCGGCTCTGGATACATGACTGTGGCCTGCTGGCCAAACCACTGTATTCCTTGATAACATCCAGCCAAAGTCACCTCCAATGGGATGCTGAGTCAGATCGGGCATTCCATCAGCTGAAGAAGGCCCTGATGTCAGCACCGGCACTGGGACTCCCTGATGTGAGTAGACCATTTCTCCTATTTTCCCATGAAAAGCAGGGAATAGCGTTAGGAGTACTGGCACAAGACCTGGGACCATACAGACGAGCTGTGGCGTACTTCTCCAAACAATTGGATGCTGCTGCCAAAGGGTGGCCTGGCTGCCTAAAGGCAGTAGCAGCAGTCATCCTGAATGTTCAGGAAGTGCGGAAGTTTACCCTGGGTCAGAAAATGACTGGTTTAGTATCTCACACAGTGTCTACAGTCCTTGAAGTAAAAGGGGGACATTGGGTCTCCCCACAGAGGTTCCTGAAATATCAAGCTATCATGGTCGAGCAGGACTATGTAGAGATTGTGAACACTAACATTGTCAACCCAGCTTCATTTCTTAGTGGGAAGACTGGAGAACCGGTGGACCACGACTGCCTCGAGACGATTGAGGCCACATACTCTAGCCGCATTGACCTCAAAGATGCCCCCATGGATGGGGTAGAGCACTGGTTCACAGATGGGAGCAGCTACATCCTGGGCGGAAGACGACATCCCGGGTACGCCATCACCACTGCTGAAAAGGTAATAGAATCTGGACCACTACCGGCTGACACTTCAGCACAAAAGGCTGAGATCATAGCCCTCACTCGGGCCCTGGAGAGGGCCGAAGGAAAGGCTGTGAATATTTGGACTGATTCTAAATACGTCTTTGGAGTGGTACATGCCCACGGAGCAATTTGGAAGGAGAGAGGACTGTTGAACTCCCAAGGAAAGACTATCAAGCACGCGGAGGAAATTTTAAGACTCTTGAATGCAGTCCAACTTCCTGAAAAAGTGGCAATTATGCACATCAGGGCACACCAGAAAGTGAGCACCGAATTGGAAACGGGAAACGAACTGGCAGACCGAGAGGCAAAACAGGCAGCTAAAGAAATGGTAAAGGTGGAAGGAGCACTAGTCCCAGACGGACAGATAACCTTAGAAGGTAAGCCAGAATACACTAAGGAAGATCGAAAGTTAATTACAGATTTGGAAGGAACATACAATGAGGACGGGTGGGCTGTAACATCACACGGGAAACTCATAGTCCCCTCTTATATGGTTTGGCCATTGGTCCGGGAGGAACACAAGAAGGGACACTGGGGGGCGGAGACATTATACAAATACCTTATCCGACACACGACAGCTCGGAATTTATACACCACTGTCAGACAAGTGACTCAGCAATGTGACCTTTGCCTCCAGACTAACCCAAAAATTGTCCCAAAACCAGAAATGGGCCAAATTGGGAAAGGAAATTGCCCGGGACAACATTGGCAAATTGATTTCTCGGAACTTCCTAGAAAAGAGGGGCATAAATACTTCCTTGTACTAACTGACACCTTTTCAGGCTGGCCAGAAGCTTTCCCATGCAGGACAGCTAAAGCTCGAGAGGTGACCGAGGTGTTGCTACAAGAAATCATACCCAGGTTTGGAGTCCCAGAGGTGATGTCCTCAGATAGAGGGCCGCACTTCATCTCCAAAATAGTGCAAAAAATAAGCCACCATCTAGGGACAGATTGGCAACTACACACTCCACACCGGCCACAATCCAGTGGCCAGGTGGAGAAAATGAATCACTTGATTAAACAACAGATTGTTAAATTAGGACAAGAAACCAATTTGGCCTGGCCACAATCTCTACCCCTAGCAATGCTACGGATACGAACGAGACCCCGAGCTAAGGAAGGACTAAGCCCATTTGAAATTCTATATGGACGACCCTATGGGGTACAGAAGGGAACCTCTTCACAAATTGGTGAAGAATTGATGACTTCCTTCATGGTGGCATTAGGGAAACAGCTTCATAAAATTGAGAAACAGGTGTTTGGAACTCGATGCAGGGGTTTGGATGGGCCAGTGCATAACATACAACCTGGAGACTATGTATATGTTAAGTCTCTTACAGAGAAAACTTTGGAGCCACAGTGGGAAGGACCATACCAAGTGCTTCTCACCTCTTTCACAGCAACCAAGCTCAGGGAATAAAACGCCTGGATTCACCACACCCGTGTGAGGAAAGTGCCTCACAAAGGATGGACCTCGGAGCTAACAGGACCATCTAAACTCAAACTGTACAGGCAAAATGAGGGTTAGTTATCTGTGGATATTGTCAGTGGTAAGCATTGCCACCGCATGGGATCAAAATGTGTACTTGCAACTGTTAAGGAAGGTGGTTGACAGCTTGAAATTATCTTCCTGTTGGATTTGTGCACAATTACCTGAAAATTCGGCACGTGGGTTCCCCTTAATAGGTACAGCCTTCCCCACCAGTTCTGAAGTATTAAGAACCATTTCAATCATGGATCTTTAGAAAAACCCAGCTCTTTCCATAGTTCTGCTCGATGGTTTTTGCCATGGCTAGGGGTAAGTGAACTAGAAAAAGCTATGGTAAACCTATCAGCTACCTTAGAGGTGGCCATGAATTCCACTGTAGATGCCATAAGAGCACAACAGAAAGAAATGGAAAGCATTTCAAAAATTACACTACAAAACAGATTAGCATTGGACTTGCTATATAGCAAGGAAGGAGGAGTATGTACAGTACTAAATAATAGCTGTTGTACATATGTAGATCAGAGTCAGAGAATAACTGTTGACTTGGAACAAATCTGGAAACAAACACAGGTGCTACATCAACTGACCTTGGATGACACTTCACTGGGATTTTCGGAACTTTGGAAAAAACTAACATCATGGCTACCTAACTTTACATGGCTTAAGCAACTCTTTGTTAGTATAATTGTGTTTATTATACTGGGGTTGATGATATGCTGCACGCTACAATGTTCCCTATGGATGTGTAAACATACTGGAGATACATATGAACAATGGAAGAGACAAACTCAGACAAAAAGTTGGGAGTGGAAAGTACTTTACTAAAACTCTCCAAGGGAATGGCAGCATATAGCAAAAAGAAATTGCAAAGGGTAGAAAAAGATGGAGAACACAAGTGGTGGGACACACCTTTTGAGTGGTCACCTTCAGCCACCAGATTCTTCAATGTCCTAATGCATCTAATAATAGCTACCACTATTCTATTTACTTCTAGTAGTGACTCTATACATGTGGGTTTGACATCAATGTGCAAAGTATAACACTAATCAGAGAGAACAGTCAAGTAAAAGAATTTACTTAACTCAATAGAAAAGGGGGGAATTGATAGGGGCCCATATAGAAAATATACTTTCTAACCGAAGATATATCGAAAATATTAATAGAGAGCTACATAGAAAATGCTAAAACTATTAAAACCTGCTTTCCCAGAACTAACATGCATGCAAGTAGGCAATTAATTACTAACCCCTGCAAACGGCCTGAGAAGGAGGTCCGGAATGCTGGAGAAAGAAGCTGATAAGGGGAAACAGAAAAGACGAAACCAAGGATGTAATTCATGGTTCAAAGGTGTCAAAGGTGGGAGGAGATAAGGGCTAACGAGGGCTAGCTAACATCCATCTTCAAACAATAACAAAAGGGAGGTAGCCAGATGTGCACTCAAGGACAGACCAGGCCGAAACCGGTCTGCGACTGCAAGCTCAGCCAAATTAGAGATTTCAGGGGAGAGGTGAAAAGTACACAGCGAGGAAGACCTATGGCCTTCATCCCTGAAGACCCCTGTTCACGACCACCTGGAGGGACTGCGCAAGGGCACCGAGGAGGAGTCCAAGGCGGAGATTATGGAAATGGAGTGACCGGAAGGAACTGCCTTTTCGGGGGTAGATCGTGAATATGCATAGGTGTCTCTGGAATATGTAGTGTTTTAATTGTATAAATACTGGACAAGGGGCCACGATGGGCATGCACGTTTATGGTGGAGCAATCCCCCGTGCACCTGCGCGCAATAAACATACTTACTGTATAACCTTTCGGGTTGTAAAGTTTTTTTTTCCGCACGTCAACTGAGCACAGGAGATAGGAATCACCATTTATTTTGGGGGGCAAAAACTGAAACGGAAGCACAGGACATCGGTAGGCAAGCTGGGCGCGGGGACTCCTTGTTCCAGCAGTGGTGCTGAGAGGAGAGGGGGATATCCCTGGCAAGCACCCGCTCCTACTCCCTTCTCCTGCAGCAGGCTGGAGGAGTGGGGCAGGAGGATTTCTGAAAAGGAAGAGAGGTTCTCGAGCAGCAGGCAAACGCATCTGTCTGTCACCCAAAAGCACCAACCCCACCAGGGGGTGGAGCAGGGACACTGCAGATGTAGCAGAGGCAGGAAAACCTCCATGTCCTTTTACCCAGCAGAGTACTGTGCCTCCTCAAAAACAGGGGTGGGCTCAGTTCCATCTACTAAAAGCAGTGAGCAGAAGATCTACAAGACCTGGGATTGCGAAGCAAACATAAGAGTCACGCCAAACCCCACCGCACCCTTGCCCTCCAGCAAGAAAATGCCCAACCCAGGGATACGTCCAAAGCGCCTTGCAGAGCTCATAAAGGCCATGTGTCCATCACAAGCATGTCACTGCCCCAAGGACATAAGCACACCCGGGCCGCGGGGTTTTTCTACAAGACTCACCTTTCTGGGGGCTTGAATCCCAGAGCTTGTTCATCCTTGCCATACTTTCTTGGCAGCAGGCGCAATGATTCGAACGAAAAGTTCTTTAAGAACTCTGTAACCAGGCAGAGTCCCTGCAAGTGAGACACAAGAAACCACCTCAGAGCAATGACCTTGTGGCAGCTCACACAACAAGCACAGGCAGAACTGCTTGCTCAGGTTGGGAAACCACGGGTGCTCTTCAGCAGGCCTGGACCAGACGGGAGCGTCACGCTGCCCAAGGGTCTTCTTCCATAGCGAGCCCCTGAAGGCTGATTAGTTGGGGCAGACGAACCAACCAGATGGGCATTTTAATGGCCCACGCATCACCTCAGAGAAAGGCTTTCTTTCCCAGGCACCAGGGGCACAAGGGAAACCTGTGAGGCCCTGTCAGGACCCCTCCAGTTCTTTGTCTTCTTTCTCACTCCCCTTACCTGGGCTTTCTTCCACATGTCGTATTGGGAGCCACTTCAGAGCCCCCCGAGGGAAAGGTGGTGCTGAGAAAACCCGAGACCTGGAAAGCAGAAGACAACAAAAATGAAGCCAAGACGAGCGTCTCGCCAAACCCCACCGCACCCTTGCCCTCCAGCAAGAAAATGCCCAGTCCAGGGACACGTCCAAAGTGCCTTGCAGAGCTGATAAAGGCAGTGTGTCCATCACAAGCATGTCACTACCCCAAGGACAAGGGCACAGCCTGGCCGCGGTGTTTTTCTACAAGACTCACCCTGGCAGCGGAGGCAATGACTCAAAGGAAAAGTTTGTTATCTTAAGAACTCTCTTCCCAGGAGGAGTCCCTGCAAGTGAAACACAAGAAACCACCTCAGAGCAATGACCTTGTGGCAGCTCACACAACAAGCACATGCAGAACTACTTGCTCAGCTGGGAAACCACCTGTGCTCTTCAGCAGACCAGCCCCAGCCGGGAGCGTCACGCTGCCCAAGGGTCTTCTTCCATAGCGAGCCCCTGAAGGCTGATTAGTTGGGGCAAACGCAGCCACCAGACGGGCATTTTGCTGCCCCACCCATCACCTTGGAGAAAGGCTTTCTTTCCCTGGCACCAAGGGCACAAGGGAAACCTGTGAACCTCTGTCAGTTATCCTCCAGTTCTTTGTCTTCTTTCTCACTCCCCTTACCTGGGCGTTTTCCCACGTGTTGTCGTGGGAGTGACTTGTGAAACTCAGGAGTGGAAGATGGTGCTTGGGCAACCTGAGATCTGGAAAGCAGAAGACAACAAAAATGAAGCCATGATGAGCATCTCGCCAAACCCCACCGCACCCTTGCCCTCCAGCAAGAAAATGCCCAGAGCGGGAACACGTCCAAAGCGCCTTGCAGAGCTGATAAAGGCCGTGTGTCCATCACAAGCATGTCACTGCCCCAAGGACAGAGCACATCCTGGCCCTGGTGTCTTCTTCCAAGACTCTCACCTTTCTGGGGGCTTGACTCCTACAGCTTGCTTGCCCTTGCCATCTTCTGCTTTCAGCCCCCGTGATGCCAAGGGGGAAAGCTGCCTCCGACGAAGGGGGCTCTTCTCAGGAGGACGCCCTGCAAGTGAGACAGAAGAAACCTCCTCAGAACAACGTCATCTTTGTGGCAGCCCAGACAAGAAGCACATGCAGAGCTGCTCAGTCCTGGGGGGAAACCAGCTGTGGCAGCACTCCTCAGGGCCTTGGGGGTCTCATTTCCCGGGAGGACTCAGGCAGCAGTGAACCCTTTCTCTCATCCAATTCCGCAGGTCCAGAGTGCAACTTTCACCCCTGTGGTATTCCTCATCTAGGATCCTTTTTCCCTAGGACATCTTTGGAAAAGCAAGGCTTGCCAGCATAAGATGGAGACCTCACAGAGCCTCTCTAGGGCAAACAACTTCAGTCAAGGGGAAGAGGTCCTCAGCTGTCTCCGCTGCTCTCAGACATGCTTGCGGCTGTGGGCACCGTCAGCCCAAAGACGCTGTTTCAGAGGAGCCTGCGAGCAATTCCAGAAGAAGGGATCAAGCTACCAGCTCCCAAGTGCCCGGTGTTGGAGCGCACGCTTGGAGACACTTGACAGTCTTCCCAGCACACCTTTACTCATGAAATGCAAACAGGGTGAAACCACCGGCTGTACCAACCGTCCTTTTCCTTCTGCTTAACGGCAGCAGTTGCTGCTCAGAGTGAGGGTGGACCGTAGTCCTTCTTGTCTCCCTCCGGCACAAACACACGCCTCAAACAAAAAAAGCCTTGGCAAGGTACAGCAGGGAACGGCGCGCAGTGGGGATGTGCTCTTCAGCAAACCAGCCCCAGCCAGGAGCGTCACGCTGCCCAAGGGTCTTCTTCCATAGCGAGCCCCTGAAGGCTGATTAGTTGGGGCAGACGAACCTACCAGATGGGCATTTTAATGGCCCACGCATCACCTCAGAGAAAGGCTTTCTTTCCCAGGCACCAGGGGCACAAGGGAAACCTGTGAGGCCCTGTCAGGACCCCTCCAGTTCTTTGTCTTCTTTCTCACTCCCCTTACCTGGGCTTTCTTCCACATGTCGTATTGGGAGCCACTTCAGAGCCCCCCGAGGGAAAGGTGGTGCTGAGAAAACCCGAGACCTGGAAAGCAGAAGACAACAAAAATGAAGACAAGACTAGCGTCTCGCCAAACCCCACCGCACCCTTGCCCTCCAGCAAGAAAATGCCCAGTCCAGGGACACGTCCAAAGTGCCTTGCAGAGCTGATAAAGGCAGTGTGTCCATCACAAGCATGTCACTACCCCAAGGACAAGGGCACAGCCTGGCTGCGGTGTTTTTCTACAAGACTCACCCTGGCAGCGGAGGCAATGACTCAAAGGAAAAGTTTGTTATCTTAAGAACTCTCTTCCCAGGAGGAGTCCCTGCAAGTGAAACACAAGAAACCACCTCAGAGCAATGACCTTGTGGCAGCTCACACAACAAGCACATGCAGAACTACTTGCTCAGCTGGGAAACCACCTGTGCTCTTCAGAAGACCAGCCCCAGCCGGGAGCGTCACGCTGCCCAAGGGTCTTCTTCCATAGCGAGCCCCTGAAGGCTGATTAGTTGGGGCAAACGCAGCCACCAGACGGGCATTTTGCTGCCCCACCCATCACCTCGGAGAAAGGCTTTCTTTCCCTGGCACCAAGGGCACAAGGGAAACCTGCGAGCCTCTGTCAGGACCCCTCCAGTTCTTTCTCTTCTTTCTCACTCCCCTTACCTGGGCGTTTTCGCACGTGTTGTCGTGGGAGTGACTTGTGAAACTCAGGAGCGGAAGATGGTGCTTGGGCAACCTGAGATCTGGAAAGCAGAAGACAACAAAAATGAAGCCATGATGAGCATCTCGCCAAACCCCACCGCACCCTTGCCCTCCAGCAAGAAAATGCCCAGCGCGGGAACACGTCCAAAGCGCCTTGCAGAGCTGATAAAGGCCGTGTGTCCATCACAAGCATGTCACTGCCCCAAGGACAGAGCACATCCTGGCCCTGGTGTCTTCTTCCAAGACTCTCACCTTTCTGGGGGCTTGACTCCTACAGCTTGCTTGCCCTTGCCATCTTTCGCTTTCAGCCCCCGTGATGCCAAAGGGGAAAGCTGCCTCCGACGAAGGGGGCTTTTCTCAGGAGGACGCCCTGCAAGTGAGACAGAAGAAACCTCCTCAGAACAACGTCATCTTTGTGGCAGCCCAGACAAGAAGCACATGCAGAGCTGCTCAGTCCTGTGGGGAAACCAGCTGTGGCAGCACTCCTCAGGGCCTTGGGGGTCTCATTTCCCGGGAGGACTCAGGCAGCAGTGAACCCTTTCTCTTATCCAATTCCGCAGGTCCAGAGTGCAACTTTCACCCCTGTGGTATTCCTCATCTAGGATTCTTTTTCCCTAGGACATCTTTGGAATAGCGGGGCTTGCCAGCATAAGATGGAGACCTCACAGAGCCTCTCTGGGGCAAACAACTTCAGCCAAGGGGAAGAGGTCCCCGGCTGTCTGCACTGCTCTCAGACACGCTTGCAGCTGTGGGCACCATCAGTCCAAAGACGCTGTTTCGGAGGAGTCTGAGAGCAATTCCAGAAGAAGGGATCAAGCTACCAGCTCCCAAGTGCCCGGTGTTGGAGAGCACGCTTGGAGACACTCGACAATCTTCCCAGCACACCTTTACTCACGACATGCAAACAGGGTGAAACCACCGGCTGTACCAACCGTCCTTTTCCTTCTGCTTAACGGCAGCAGTTGCGGCTCAGAGGGAGGGTGGACCGTAGTCCTTCTTGTCTCCCTCCGGCACAAACACACGCCTCAAACAAAAAAAGCCTCGGCAAGATATAGCAGGGAACGGCGCGCAGTGGGGATGTGCTCTTCAGCAGACCAGCCCCAGCCGGGAGCGTCACGCTGCCCAAGGGTCTTCTCCCATAGCGAGCCCCTGAAGGCTGATTAGTTGGGGCAAACGCAGCCACCAGACGGGCATTTTGCTGCCCCACCCATCACCTCGGAGAAAGGCTTTCTTTCCCTGGCACCAAGGGCACAAGGGAAACCTGCGAGCCTCTGTCAGGACCCCTCCAGTTCTTTCTCTTCTTTCTCACTCCCCTTACCTGGGTGTTTTCGCACGTGTTGTCGTGGGAGTGACTTGTGAAACTCAGGAGCGGAAGATGGTGCTTGGGCAACCTGAGATCTGGAAAGCAGAAGACAACAAAAATGAAGCCATGATGAGCATCTCGCCAAACCCCACCGCACCCTTGCCCTCCAGCAAGAAAATGCCCAGCGCGGGAACACGTCCAAGGTGCCTTGCAGAGCTGATAAAGGCCGTGTGTCCATCACAAGCATGTCACTGCCCCAAGGACAGAGCACATCCTGGCCCTGGTGTCTTCTTCCAAGACTCTCACCTTTCTGGGGGCTTGACTCCTACAGCTTGCTTGCCCTTGCCATCTTTCGCTTTCAGCCCCCGTGATGCCAAGGGGGAAAGCTGCCTCCGACGAAGGGGGCTTTTCTCAGGAGGACGCCCTGCAAGTGAGACAGAAGAAACCTCCTCAGAACAACGTCATCTTTGTGGCAGCCCAGACAAGAAGCACATGCAGAGCTGCTCAGTCCTGTGGGGAAACCAGCTGTGGCAGCACTCCTCAGGGCCTTGGGGGTCTCATTTCCCGGGAGGACTCAGGCAGCAGTGAATCCTTTCTCTCATCCAATTCCGCAGGTCCAGAGTGCAACTTTCACCCCTGTGGTATTCCTCATCTAGGATTCTTTTTCCCTAGGACATCTTTGGAATAGCGGGGCTTGCCAGCATAAGATGGAGACCTCACAGAGCCTCTCTGGGGCAAACAACTTCAGCCAAGGGGAAGAGGTCCCCGGCTGTCTGCACTGCTCTCAGACACGCTTGCAGCTGTGGGCACCGTTAGCCCAAAAACGCTGTTTCAGAGGAGTCTACGAGCAATTGCAGAAGAAGGGATCAAGCTACCAGCTCCCAAGTGCCCGGTGTTGGAGAGCACGCTTGGAGAGACTCGACAATCTTCCCAGCACACCTTTACTCATGAAATGCAAACAGGGTGAAACCACCGGCTGTACCAACCGTCCTTTTCCTTCTGCATAACGGCAGCAGTTGCGGCTCAGAGGGAGGGTGGACCGTAGTCCTTCTTGTCTCCTTCCGGCACAAACACACGCCTCAAACAAAAAAAGCCTCGGCAAGATACAGCAGGGAACGGCGCGCAGTGGGGATGTGCTCTTCAGCAAACCAGCCCCAGCCGGGAGCGTCACGCTACCCAAGGGTCTTCTCCCATAGCGAGCCCCTGAAGGCTGATTAGTTGGGGCAAACGCAGCCACCAGACGGGCATTTTGCTGCCCCACCCATCACCTCGGAGAAAGGCTTTCTTTCCCTGGCACCAAGGGCACAAGGGAAACCTGCGAGCCTCTGTCAGGACCCCTCCAGTTCTTTCTCTTCTTTCTCACTCCCCTTACCTGGGCGTTTTCGCACGTGTTGTCGTGGGAGTGACTTGTGAAACTCAGGAGCAGAAGATGGTGCTTGGGCAACCTGAGATCTGGAAAGCAGAAGACAACAAAAATGAAGCCATGATGAGCATCTCGCCAAACCCCACCACACCCTTGCCCTCCAGCAAGAAAATGCCCAGCGCGGGAACACGTCCAAGGCGCCTTGCAGAGCTGATAAAGGCCGTGTGTCCATCACAAGCATGTCACTGCCCCAAGGACAGAGCACATCCTGGCCCTGGGGTCTTCTTCCAAGACTCTCACCTTTCTGGGGGCTTGACTCCTACAGCTTGCTTGCCCTTGCCATCTTTCGCTTTCAGCCCCCGTGATGCCAAGGGGGAAAGCTGCCTCCGACGAAGGGGGCTTTTCTCAGGAGGACGCCCTGCAAGTGAGACAGAAGAAACCTCCTCAGAACAACGTCATCTTTGTGGCAGCCCAGACAAGAAGCACATGCAGAGCTGCTCAGTCCTGTGGGGAAACCAGCTGTGGCAGCACTCCTCAGGGCCTTGGGGGTCTCATTTCCCGGGAGGACTCAGGCAGCAGTGAACCCTTTCTCTCATCCAATTCCGCAGGTCCAGAGTGCAACTTTCACCCCTGTGGTATTCCTCATCTAGGATTCTTTTTCCCTAGGACATCTTTGGAATAGCGGGGCTTGCCAGCATAAGATGGAGACCTCACAGAGCCTCTCTGGGGCAAACAACTTCAGCCAAGGGGAAGAGGTCCCCGGCTGTCTGCACTGCTCTCAGACACGCTTGCAGCTGTGGGCACCATCAGTCCAAAGACGCTGTTTCGGAGGAGTCTGCGAGCAATTCCAGAAGAAGGGATCAAGCTACCAGCTCCCAAGTGCCCGGTGTTGGAGAGCACGCTTGGAGACACTCGACAATCTTCCCAGCACACCTTTACTCACGACATGCAAACAGGGTGAAACCACCGGCTGTACCAACCGTCCTTTTCCTTCTGCTTAACGGCAGCAGTTGCGGCTCAGAGGGAGGGTGGACCGTAGTCCTTCTTGTCTCCCTCCGGCACAAACACACGCCTCAAACAAAAAAAGCCTCGGCAAGATATAGCAGGGAACGGCGCGCAGTGGGGATGTGCTCTTCAGCAGACCAGCCCCAGCCGGGAGCGTCACGCTGCCCAAGGGTCTTCTCCCATAGCGAGCCCCTGAAGGCTGATTAGTTGGGGCAAACGCAGCCACCAGACGGGCATTTTGCTGCCCCACCCATCACCTCGGAGAAAGGCTTTCTTTCCCTGGCACCAAGGGCACAAGGGAAACCTGCGAGCCTCTGTCAGGACCCCTCCAGTTCTTTCTCTTCTTTCTCACTCCCCTTACCTGGGCGTTTTCGCACGTGTTGTCGTGGGAGTGACTTGTGAAACTCAGGAGCAGAAGATGGTGCTTGGGCAACCTGAGATCTGGAAAGCAGAAGACAACAAAAATGAAGCCATGATGAGCATCTCGCCAAACCCCACCGCACCCTTGCCCTCCAGCAAGAAAATGCCCAGCGCGGGAACACGTCCAAAGCGCCTTGCAGAGCTGATAAAGGCCGTGTGTCCATCACAAGCATGTCACTGCCCCAAGGACAGAGCACACCCTGGCCCTGGTGTCTTCTTCCAAGACTCTCACCTTTCTGGGGGCTTGACTCCTACAGCTTGCTCGCCCTTGCCATCTTCTGCTTTCAGCCCCTGTGATGCCAAGGGGGAAAGCTGCCTTTGATGAACAGGGCTCTTCTCAGGAGGACGCCCTGCAAGTGAGACAGAAGAAACCTCCTCAGAACAACGTCATCTTTGTGGCAGCTCAGACAAGAAGCACATGCAGAGCTGCTCAGTGCTGTGGGGAATCTGTCTACGACACTAATCCTCAGGGCCTTGGAGTTACGTTTCCCAGGAGGCCTCATGTCCTCTCTGACAGGGTGCATAGGAAAGATCACTTGGCAAGCTACAGTAGGGATATAATGGGGCGGAGCAGGGAGGTGTCCCCACTCAGACTCAGCAGATCAACTCCATCTGTGAGCAGTGGTCATGCATCGCGGAGCCTTGGCTCCCTTCCCCTGGCAGTAAGGAAACCTGCAAGCCTGTGTCAGGGTTCATCCACTACTTTACCTTCTTTCTTTTGCTTCTCAGCCATGTCTGCTCCCAAGTCTCCCCGCTGTTGAGACTGGAACTCTGCCCTCAGTCTGGATATCGGCCTGTTAACCACTTCACTGGAAAGGAGGTGAAAAGGCAGGAAGGTGACGCCAGTGCCGCACAAAACTCTGCTGCACACCTGCAGTCCAGCCGGAATGCGCCCCTTCCTTGTCAGATGCACTAACTGCCTTTCAGCGCCAATACAGACAGCGTTCCCAACGGATGTGTCTTGCTGCCACAAGTACCAGACCATCCCATGGCCCTTATCCGCTTCTCCAAGAGCCTCACCTCTTCCCAGGCCTCTCTGTACTGCCTTGTTTCCCTTTCGCCTTTTTGGGTCCCCTCAGTTTGCCTGATGAATGCTTCTTTTGATGGTGAGGTCTCTCTTCTGGAGGGCTCCCCGGAACTGTGAAAGAAGACAGCTCCTCAGAAGAGCGTTTTGTGACCGCCCAGGCAAGCGGAGGTGCAGACCTGCTCAGTCTCGGCTTAGGAGTCGGACAGTCTTTACCTTCTTTCTCCCTGGATCCCTCTGCCTGGGAAAAGCCTTTGGCTGTTCCTCCAGGGTGTGGCTTAATCTCAAACCTGGAAGGAAGCAGACACAATCTGGAAGAAAGGGCTTCGCCTTCCCTTTGCTTCCAGTGACAGATACGGCCAGAAGTCATTGCAAGGCCTCTAGCTTTCTAGAACAGCACGTGCAGGCTGTTCAGCTCCTTGGAGGACTCCATCCGGGAAACGTGTGACACAGTCAAGAGCTTCCCCGGCTCCTTGGCAGTCCCTCCCTGATGCACCCTCGAGATTTGTACAGAGCCAGCTCTGTCCCACGCCTCATCGGTGGATCGGCTCAGCAGGGCTTGTCCCAGCACGGAGCTCTGCAGAGCCCCACAGCCTCCCTTTGTGCCAGCAAGTCCTTCCGTTTCTGCCCCTTGCTCCAAGGAGAAGTCACTCCGGAGACTCTTCATGTGCTGGAGTCTCAGGAAAACCAGGGAAATGTCCCCAACAGGGCGTGTACAGGTCAGGTCTTTGACCAGCCTTGAAGAGAGGCTTCTTGGGTACAAGTCAACCCACAGGGAAATTGCAAAGCTGTCTTCTGAAGTTCTTTTTGCCATCACCCCATCTGGATCTATAACTGTGTTGGGAGGGTAAAGCACAATCCCTCTTCCAGGTTAATGCAGGTGAGGACAGGCAGAGTCAGGAAGGAGACAGAGGACGCATGGAGGTAGCTGGGAAGGCTTCCTTTAAGGAAGGAGTCTTCACTAACCTCAGGTGCAGGCAAGGTCTGGCAACGCAGCTCTGCCCAGCAGGAGCTGAGAAGCCAAGCAAAGGTACTCACGTGGGCAGCACGTGGATCCCCCTAGGACACATGTGGACATCGTCAGGTTTCTTGTCTGATACCACCTGAATCCTTGTCCATGGGTTCTGCAGAAGGCACAGAGACGTGGCAGATGAGTCCAAGGAAAGGAGCTCCTCCTTCACAAGGGCAGCAAGCTTTCCCACCGCTATAGCGTAGCTGCCTCAAGGAAACCCTCTGTGTCTTTCCCCACCAGCAGCCCTCCCGTAGCGTGAACAAGAGCTGCACGGTTGCGCTACAAGACTTGCCCTGGTCTTGCAGCCTTTCCCCAAGCCGCTGGGTGTGGGATCCCAGGCTAGAGGGGTGTTTGGCTTGAGCCGAGAGAACTCTTCTCTGGGCTTCCTCTGTAGCCAAGACCACCAGACGCAAGCAAGGAGCCCTACGGAAAGCTGGCGTTGCGGGGGGCCCTGCCTTGCCCAAGTGGTTCGACAATCCGGGCAGGCCAAGAGAAGCCATCTCCCGGGTCCTCTGAGAGGACCTCAGAAGACTGCCAAGGAGCCCTGGAAAAAATGTTAAACTTACAGACAGCAGACATTTCAATACAAGTCCAGTGCCATCGATGGCGAGGAGAAAGTCTTCGTAGTATCTCATTGTGAGGGTCCTGTTTCGGCTCATAAGGAGACCGATGCCCTTGAAAACAAGGTCAAAATCTTCTCCGAGCCCTGCGCCCCAGCTGAAGAGCACCACGATGTCATTCACGCATTCCCTCACTAGCTTCTCTGGAAGGGCCGTCTTTAGGGACAGCTGAGAATGGTCCAGGGGGACGATTTCGAGGTCATCTGGAAAATGGCAAAAGAGGAGCAAGGTCAGGTAGGCAGCAGCTCGGCAGGCTGAAGGAGCTGCCCACCCCACCAGCAATCCTGTGCTACAGACTTGTCTTGGGCAATGTCCTGGCCTAAACTCAAAGCCCTCCCCAAAACGCGGTATCAGGTAGAAGCGAGGGTTTCTTCCACGCGGAAGCAGGACAGAAGAAGGGTGGCCGTTGGGTAGGAGCCATGTGGAGGGTGCCAGCCCCGGAAGCTGTGCCACGCTCAGGCCATCAAAGACTGCACAGCAGCCTGGAGGGTCAGCCTGGCCATCCCACCCTGTGCCCTCACCACTGCTTGGAGGAGGTCTGAGCTTTCAGGACCTGAACCAGGTCTTGGCTTTGGACAAGGGGAAGATGTTCTCCAGCTCACAGCCCAAGGGCACCGCAAGGGGAAGCCAAGGCTTCACGCTGCCGCCTTACCAGGAATGTCTCTGTTGGCATGGCTGATCCCCTGAGCCTGTGCAACTCTCTCCGACAGATGAAATTTGGGTGCGATCACGTCCCTGTTCCGTTTGCTGCAGTGCTTTCTCAGCACGTAGAAAACGCCGAGCACGTCTACAGCCACACCCTGAAACCAGCAGAGAGCAGAGGAGCAGATGAAGAGCTTGAGATGCACAAATGGATGGAGGACTGGCCTCCTAAGATGGGTGGAAGGTAAAAGCCAAACAAGTATCTCAGTGCCACGCCAGGTCCATGGGGCTTTGGGGAATTGAGCAAGCCCTGAGGAGGGTGCCAGGCCATCGGCTGGGCCTCTGCCCTCCAGCAGCAAGGGCTACAAGTGGCCAGAAAGGCTCAAAGCCTCTCTTCTACTACAGCCAAATTCCCTTCTGGACATCCGCTCTCGAAGGAGCAGCTCTGTCACACCTTTGTGCCCCACTGGGGCATTTCCTCTGCTTTCCCGGGAGGGGGTAGATGCTCACACCTCATGGTAGGGGGCTGCCTGCCAGCTGATCATGGAAACCACTTCCAGGCACATGAAGGGCAAGGAAGTCATCAGGAGTTGTCAGCGTGGCTTCACCAAGGGGCTGTCATGCTGAACCAGCCTGATAACCTTCTGCGCTGACATGGGTGGCTTGGTAGATGAGGGGAGAGCAGTGGCTATCGCCTACCCAGACTTCATTAAGGTTTCTGACACTCTGTCATGAATTTCTTTATGAACCTCACGAAGGTCATGGCTGGGAGCTGCGTCAACAGCAGGAATGGCAGAGCAAGCACCCTGCCCACCCTGCCACGAGCAGCCATGGAGAGGGGGAGAGAGATGCTCCGCTGGAGCGGGAGGGAGGCCTTCTGTTCCCACGGGCTTTCTCCCAGGAAGGACAGTGAAGCCCAGGCAGGCATGGTGGCCGTGGTGCTGGTGCCCACCCTTTCCCCGAGCCGCTGGGTGTGGGCTCCCAGGCTGGAGGGGTGTTTGACTTGAGCCAAGGCAGCTCTTCCCTGGCCTCCACTGTAGCCAAGGCCATCGAATGGAAGCAAAGAGCTCTGTGGAAAGCTGGCATTGTGGCTGGCCCTGACTTGCCCAAGCGGTAGGGCGATCATAGCAGGCTGAGAGAAGCCCTGTCCCGAGTCCTCTGAAAGGACCTGGGAAGACTGCCAAGGAGCCCCTGCTGTAGGGCAGGGGGGCTGCCCCAGGCTGCTGCAAGCATCCAGGTCCCAGGAGGAAGGGCAGGAAAAGCCCACCTTGTTCAGCGCAATCTGCTGTAGCATGTACTCCGACACGCTGTCCCAAATCCTCGTGACTTCTGAGAAGCAAGGTGAGACAAGTCAGGCTCTGAGCCAGCGGCTCACCACCCTTCAGCACCGGCCCAGCCGCGGAGCAGATGGGCGCAGCTGTAATCAAACACACGGCAGAGGAAGGACGCGCACGGCTGGGGCTGCGGAGCCCACCTCTTGGCTGACTGCTGCCTGTCAGCCTCAGTGTAAGCCCAGGAGCGGGCTGGAGCTCAGCCAGGGGCAGCAGAAGGGGTTTGGGCACCCTGCTGCCTCCTCTGGGCAGGGGGAGGCTGTCCCCCAGCTCCAGGGCAGGGAATGACAAGAAGCACCAGTGGGAGAAACCCAGAGGCTGTGGCTGGATGCCCAGCGGAGGAGCCAAGCCAAGCCAGTTGGAAGGAAAGCCTCCGATTTCCAACACAGGCATTGCAGGGGTCTCTAGAGACCCAAGGGAGGTGCACAACACCTCAGCCTTCCTCAGACAGAACCTTTCCCTTCCCCTCCCCTTTCCCCTCCCTTTCCCTTCGCCTTCAGCAGCTCATCTCCAGGGTGGACCCTCTCCCTGAGGAAATGTCACCATGGACTTCCTCCCACCAGGAGGGTGGTGCTGTGCTCCCTGGGGCTTCTGGCATCCACAGGGTCTCCCCAGCTGGGACCAGTCAGGGTCCCCGAGGCACCCCGCACTTTTGGAAGCTAGTAACATGGCCGGAGGAGCTCCTGAAGGCCTCACCGTCCAGGCTGAGCAGCCTCAGTGCTGGGAGCTTGACGAAAGGAAACTTGATCATTTTGGCTGTGCTTCATGCCTTCTTCCCCACTCTCATCCTGCTTCTCCTCCAGTGCCCTGCAGGGAAGTGTGAGTGAGGGCTGGGGGCAGGCAGGACAGGGGCAGCGGTCACTGTGATGTCAGCACAGCGTCACAGTGCCACAGCATCACAGCATCACAGAGCGGTAGGGGTAGCGGTCATTGTGATGTCAACACAGCGTCACAGCACCACAGCATCACAGCATCACAGAGCGGTAGGGGTTGGGAGGGACCTCTGGAGATCAGCTAGTCCAGCCTAGGACTTCAAGCAGGACTTCAGGTCCTCTCCAGTCGCCGCCCTAATCTTTATGAGCCCCTCGGCTCTGCTGCCTGTGAGCTGCCGTCACCCACCAGCCCCTCTGGGCACCCTCGGAGCTCTGCTGTTTCCCTCTGGGCACCCTCAGATGCCCTCCCCTGGGATTGCCCATGCCCTGGTGCATCCCCTCCCCATACACACACCCCTCTGTAGGTGCAAAATCCGATGTTTGTTCTAGTTCACAACGAGAACAGCCTAACATTTGCTCTCTTGAAGTCCAGGGTGGCAGCACTGCTGTCCTTCTTTCTCATTACCCTGATAATTCTAAACTCAACCATCTCAAGATCCCTGTGGCCAAGGCCGGCACCTACCATCACATCTCCCACCAGTCCTTCTCCAGTCACAAAGAACAAGTCTAGGAGGGCATCTTTCCTAGTTGGCTCCCTGAGTACCTGCGACAAAAATTCTCTCCCACAAACTCCAGGGATTTCCCAGACCACTCGTCACTACTCCTACATAGAATCCACCATTTCTAGATAGACTCCACCATTCATAGACAGAATCCACCATTCACAGATAGAAACGTAGATAGGATCCACCATGCCTAACTAGAATGTCCAAAGGGATATTCCATCCCACATGACGTCTGCTCAGCAATATAAGCTGGGGAAAACAGGAAGAAGGGGGGGACGTTTGTTTCGCGTTTGTCGTCCAGAGCAACCGCTACGCGTACCGGAGCCCTACTTCCCAGGAAGTGGCTGGCCATCGCCTGCTGATGGGAAGTAGAGAATAAGATCTTTCGTTTTGCTTTTGCTTCCGCGTGCGGCTTTTGCTTCATTCAACTGTCTTTATCTGACCCACGTGCCCGTTGTTATATTTTCTCTCCCCTGTCCAGCTGAGGGGGTGAGAGTGATAGAGTGGCTTTGGTGGGTAGCTGGCATCTGGCCAGGGCCAAACCACCACAGGGCAAAAGGAGTACCTCAGGACATAAGTGTCCTGGTTTGGGCTAAACCACAACTGATTCTGGTTTAGTGCTTTTACTTTTCTGTTAAGTCTCTCGTAAGCAACTGAACTTTCTGAAATCAACAGCCTGTTTTTCCAGACAGTGACTGCTCCTAGCAGTGATAACACTTGATGTTTATAGTTCGTACCAAGGAATGGGATGCAGAGAGGCTCTTGCTTATACTTGTCCTTGTAGCGGCCAAGGTCACTGCTAAATCTTGTTCTGCGTGTTGGGGTGCCGGCAGTGAAGAGGGTCGCAAGCATGAAAAAGGTCGCACCTGCAGGGAGGAGCGAACCGGACAGGTGACCCAAACCTGGCCAACAGAGTATTCCATCCCATAGACGTCATGTTCAGCATAAAGCTGAGGGATCACGAGGGTCAATCTCTCTTCTTCAATGGCCGACATCTAAGGAGGGCTCTGTCTGTTCTTCTGTCATCGATCCCGACCCGTGCATCCCCGAATCCAGTGCCTGAGTCCAGCTCCTGCATCCCATCCCTGTCTGCTGCCGAATCCAGCCTGGGACTGCCCCTGTGCCAGCTCTGCAGCGTGGTGGTGACGGGTCGTCATCAGGGTGGGGGGAGCTGGGTTCAGTATTGGTGGTGTATCTATTTGTATATTTTGTATATATTTCATTATTTCCTTATTATTATCTCTTCTTTTATGGTTATTATTTCATTAAAGGTGTTTTAGTTTTCTTTTCCAAACCGTAAAGTCTCTCTCCCTTGCTCTCTCCTTTTCCCTTTTGGTAGGGGAGAGGGGTTAACAGAGAGCGTCTGTCATCTGTCCTAAGTGGGGACTTGCCCCTTCAAAGGAGGGTCTGGAGCAGAAAAATGAGGCTTTCACCCCTAGAAACTGAGCTATGGACCCTAAAACTGAGGCTTTGAGACCACAAACTATCCGCTTGCTGCACTCATTCCACAAGTTTTCCAAACTAATTACCAGCCGTGGGCCAGAAGATTGTTTTTCACAGTTTCTTTTAGGAATTGAAAAAAAAGAAAATCTCAGAAAGGTTAAAGTCACAAATGAGCTCTGCAGGTTTCAACCCGCGGCTGAACACGTTTTGTACCCTGTAAAGACGGCTGACTGCGCAGCACGCAGTGGAGGGCAGCTGCTGCACGGAGAGCCTGGCGGAGGTGATGCTGGGGGACACCAACCCCCTCTGGGGGGTGCCGGCCAGCCCCTTGCAGGACCCCAAGGGGAAGCGGGGCGGGGTGGTGACAGACCTCCCCAGCTGCCTGCCACTGAGTCCCCTGGAGGCTTTCAAGGAGAGCGCTCCGGAGAGTTCTCCCAAGACTGCAGAGGACTGTCCTGTGGGGAGTCCCAAGAAGAACCCGCTGAAGTGTCCCCTGGAGAGTCCCTGGCTGAGCCCCCTGTGCTTCCCGCTGCTTCGTCCCCTGGCCAGCCCCACAGCAGCCCCCCAGCATGATCCACCCTGCACGGCCCAGCAGCTGGAGAAGGTGCCGCAGCGGCAGCCCCAGGAGGTTGTGAGCCGCTTGCCGCTGATGCCGGCTGACGTCTCCGGCCAGGCACTGCCCAGAGCGGGAGAGGCGGGCGGCAAGCAGGCCAAGCGCCCTGCACCGGCCGACATGTCCAAGATGCAAGAGAGCTCCCCGCAGGACGACGACCCACCCAAGAAGAAGAAGAAGAAGAAGAAGACGGCAACGTGCCACGTGGACAAAGACTCCAAAGCCCTGTGCGAGGGGCAGCTGGGCAGGGGCGGCGCGGCGGTGGGCGGCAGCAAGCAGCAGGCGGGCAGCAGCAGGCGACAAGCGGGTGGCATCAAGCGCAAGGCATCTGAGGACAACACTGCGCCCACCTTGGGGAACAAGCTGTCCTAGGTTACAGTGTAAAATGTGCCAAAAGGAAAAAAAAGTATTCTATTACCATCTTCAGGAGCTGTTGAGACCAGGTGGGGCGGTGCTCCCTGCCTCCCCCCTCTGGACTTTCTCCTGTTCATGGGCACAACAATGCCTTATCGCCTGACCCATCGATAACTCGCTCCTGGGCTATCTCCTGTTCATGGCCCATCAAGGAACTGCCTCACGACTCCCCATCCCATTGTGAGATGCTCCACCCTGGGGGGGGGGGGGGGGTGGGGGGGGGAAGGAGCCAAGCAGTCCATGCTAAATAAAAACTGAGATCTCGAACACCCTAGCAGCCTTCTTCCACTGGATTCCCAGAGGAGTTTTTCCCCCCACTGGAGTTCCAGAGGACAAGAGCTACCTGCCGACCACTGGACCTTCGGAGGAAGACCAGACTCTTTTACCTGATCGCTGCTTCCACAGAACTACATCCATCGCTTCAGGAGGACTGCAGCCATCACCTTATCGGACTGCTACTGCCCCCCTAACAGGGGGTCAGGTTGTATTCCTGACTCTGTCAGTGTAAACCAGGGGGTTGTTTGTTTTTCCCTGCCTTGTGTTATATATCTATATATGTTAGTAAAGAACTGTTATTCCTATTCCCCATATCTTTGCCTGAAGGCCTGTTAATTTCAAAATTATAATAATTTGGAGGGAAGGGGGTTGCACTTTCCATTTCAAGGGAGGCTCCTGCCTTCCTCCACAGACACCTGTCTTTTCAAACCAAGACAGATTTTGGCGCCCAACGTGGGGCACGAGGGCATTGAGAGATAAAAGGAATAACGGTTCTTGTGCGTTGGATATAGATTCCTTGTTAGGTGGCATCATGTGGGCTAGCTTATCCTGGTTCGTGTGGCATGTGGTGGTGGCTGTATTTCTCCCATTTGCAGGCCCTTATCTAAACATGGGTCCTATAACTAAGGCTACTGTGACTGTTTTCCAGTTTGTTTTATGGATTAATAAGGTGAGGAATTCAGGGCTTATTAACTTCCTCTGGAAGGCGGGCACACGGATTCGGAGCTGTCACACACTAACTGTATGCTTTTGGGGTTACTTTAATAATGGTACCTACTGTGAGGAAATGACACCGGGAGAAACTTTCTCCCAACCCCTAACCCAGCTCTTTGGGTCTACTCCACCAGTTTTCGAAGGATTCAGATCTTTCCTAAGTGCTAATGATATCATACAGTGGCTGGTGTTGCTCATAATCCTGTTTTATTCAGTATTCAGAGATCAGGGGAGATTGGCTTGGATAACCACCCTGACTAGGAATGCTGCTCCAGAATCTGACCCTGCCTCACAGCTCCCATCAGAAATGAACCACCCGGATTGGGTGAAGGAGATACGTGAGATGGGCCAGATGCTGAAGGAGTGCATTCTCTCAGCTGCTGGGAATCCCTCCTCCTGCCTTGAAGAGGGAGAGTCTAATGGTGCAGCAGTAGAACCCACAGACGTTACAACCGTCCAGGTTCCAGCTGAAACGCAAGGGCAGTCAGAGCCAGCAGCAGTCGCCCCTGTGGAAACGAGGAAATCTAAGATGAAAGCAGAGCGCCCAGTTAAGAAAGGAGGGCCCTCAGAACCTGCAGGCGAGCCAGTGGTTGAGATAATCACAGAGTCCCTGACGTACGACAGTCTCCGTAATCTGCACAAAGACATCGTACGGCGGGGGCGTGAGGCTTTTACAACCTGGTTACTTCGGGTCTGGGATCTTATGGGTACGGGTGTGCAACTGGATGGCAGTGAGGCAAGGAATTTGGGACCCTTGACTCAGGACTCAGGTGTCAATCTGGTATTTGTAAGGGAGCCAGGGACCCTTTCCCTCTGGGAGCGGCTTTTAATGAGTGTGAGAGAGAGGTTTGTCCACAGAGAGAGAATGCAGGAGCACCATCACAGAATGCGCTGGAAGACCCTTGAGGAAGGGATCCAGCAGCTGAGAGAAGTGGCAGTATTGGAGGTACTCTTTGGGAGGGATGGACAGCATGGTAATGACCCTGACAAAGTCAGGTGCACAGGGCAAATGTTGTGGAATCTGGCAAATCTAGGGCCATCTGAATACTCCACCTTCATTGCAATGATTAATGCAGATAACGACCGAGAGACAGTGGGTTCTGTCACGAGCAAGCTTAGAAATTTTGAAAGCGTGATCCATGGCCCAATGCAGGCTAACGTCTCTGCTGTGATTAAGAGCCTACAAGAGGAGATGAGGGAAATAAAGGAGGAGGTGAGGAGGAGCAGTTCCCATTTGGCACCGGTACAAGTCACAGGCCCCAAAGTCGGAGCCCAACGTCCCCCAGCTAGAGGGAGAGGGGACACCCCGCGAGCTGAGCTATGGTACTTCCTGCGCGACCATGGGGAAGACGTGGGAAGGTGGGATGGGAAACCCACTTCTGTCCTGGCAGCACGGGTGCGTCAACTCAAGGAGGGAAACACTAACCGGGGGAGTAACACTAAAGTGAAGGTAGCCTCAACCTCCCAGGACCGAGCTGCCAGATATTACAGAAGGGAGGATGATCTGACAGATCCCCTTGAAGGAACCTCTAGTATGTATGTCCAGGAAGGAAATGGTAACCAGTGCTAGAGGGGCCCTGCCTCTAGCCAGGGAGAGGCACGGGAAAACCGGATATTTTGGACGGTGTGGATCCGATGGCCTGGCACGCCAGAGCCACAAAAATACAAAGCGTTAGTTGATACTGGCGCGCAGTGTACCCCAATGCCATCGGGACGTGTGGGGGCAGAACCTGTTTCCATTGCCGGGGTAACGGGGGGATCGCAGCAATTGACTCTGTTGGAAGCCGAGGTGAGCCTTACTGGGAAGGAGTGGCAGAAACATCCGATTGTGACTGGCCCAGAGGCCCCGTGTATTCTGGGCATAGACTTCCTCCGGAACGGCTATTACAAGGACCCAAAAGGTCTCAGGTGGGCATTTGGGATAGCTGCTGTGGAGGCAGAGAGCATTAGGCAATTGAACACCTTGCCCGGACTATCGGAAAACCCATCTGCAGTAGGACTCTTGAAGGTGGAAGAGCAACAAGTGCCAATTGCCACCTCGACAGTGCACCGCCGGCAGTATCGGACGAATCGAGATGCCGTGACCCCCATCCACAAAATGATCCGCGAGCTGGAGAGTCAAGGGGCGGTCAGCAAGACCCACTCACCCTTCAACAGCCCCATTTGGCCTGTGCGCAAGTCTGACGGAGAATGGAGATTGACTGCGGACTATCGTGGCTTGAATGAAGTGACTCCACCGTTGAGCGCTGCCGTGCCGGACATGCTGGAACTCCAGTACGAGCTGGAGTCCAAGGCAGCAAAGTGGTATGCCACTATTGACATTGCCAATGCTTTTTTCTCCATTCCTCTGGCAGCAGAATGCAGGCCTCAGTTTGCCTTCACCTGGAGGGGCGTACAGTACACCTGGAACCGACTGCCCCAGGGGTGGAAGCACAGTCCCACCATCTGCCATGGACTGATCCAGGCTGCACTGGAAAAGGGTGAAGCTCCGGAACATCTGCAGTACATCGATGACATCATTGTGTGGGGGAACACGGCAAAGGAAGTATTTGGGAAAGGAGAGAAGATCATCCAGATTCTCCTGGAAGCTGGTTTTGCCATCAAGAAGAGCAAAGTCAAGGGACCTGCCCGAGAGATCCAGTTCCTGGGGGTAAAGTGGCAAGACGGACGGCGTCAGATCCCCACCGAGGTCATCAATAAGATCACTGCGATGTCTCCACCAACCAGCAAGAAGGAAACACAGGCTTTCCTAGGCGCCATAGGTTTTTGGAGAATGCACATTCCTGAGTACAGCCAGATTGTGAGCCCTTTGTACCTGGTTACCCGCAAGAAGAACGATTTCCACTGGGGCCCTGAACAGCAACAAGCTTTTGCCCAAATCAAGCGGGAGATCGCTCATGCGCTAGCCCGTGGCCCAGTCAGGACGGGACCAGAGGTGAGGAACGTGCTCTACTCTGCGGCCGGGAACAATGGTTTGTCCTGGAGCCTTTGGCAGAAGGTGCCTGGAGAGACTCGTGGCCGACCACTGGGATTCTGGAGTCGAAGTTATAGAGGGTCGGAGGCCAACTACACTCCCACAGAGAAGGAAATCCTAGCAGCCTATGAAGGAGTCCAAGCTGCCTCGGAAGTGATTGGCACCGAAGCACAACTCCTCCTGGCACCCCGACTACCGGTGCTGGGGTGGATGTTTAAAGGAAAGGTTCCCTCCACCCACCACGCCACCGACGCCACATGGAGCAAATGGATTGCCCTCATCACACGGCGCGCCCGTATTGGAAACCCAAATCGCCCTGGGATTTTGGAGATAATTACGAACTGGCCGGAAGGTGAAGACTTTGGCCTCACTGACGAAGAGGAGCAGGAACAAGTGACGCGGGCTGAAGAAGCTCCACCGTACAACCACCTACCAGCAGAGGAAACACGATATGCTCTTTTCACTGACGGTTCCTGTCGCATCGTAGGGATGAACCGGAAGTGGAAAGCAGCCGTATGGAGCCCCACACGACAGGTCGCACAAGCTACTGAAGGAGAAGGTGGATCAAGTCAACTTGCTGAACTCAAAGCCGTTCAACTGGCCCTGGACATTGCTGAAAGAGAGAAGTGGCCCAAGCTCTACCTTTATACTGATTCGTGGATGGTAGCCAATGCTCTGTGGGGCTGGCTGGAAAGGTGGAAAAAGGCCAACTGGCAGCGTAGGGGAAAACCAATTTGGGCTGCTGATGAGTGGAAAGATATTGCCACTCGGGTAAAGAAGCTACCTGTGAGGGTCCGTCATGTAGATGCTCATGTCCCCAGGAGTCGGCCTAATGAAGAACATCGTAACAATGAACAGGTAGATCAGGCTGCAAAAATAGAGGTGTCCCAGATAGACTTAGATTGGCAACATAAAGGAGAGTTGTTCTTAGCTCGATGGGCCCATGATGCCTCAGGCCATCAAGGCAGAGAGGCCACTTATAAATGGGCACGGGACCGAGGGGTGGATCTAACCATGAACAGTATCTCCCGGGTTATCCAAGACTGTGAGACCTGCGCTGCGATCAAGCAGGCCAAGCGGATGAAGCCTCTGTGGTACGGTGGACGATGGTCGAAGTACAGGTATGGGGAAGCCTGGCAAATTGACTACATCACTCTTCCCCAAACCCGTCAAGGCAAGCGCTACGTGCTGACCATGGTGGAAGCAACCACTGGGTGGCTGGAGACCTACCCTGTGCCTCATGCTACTGCCCGGAACACCATCTTGGGCCTGGAAAAGCAAGTTCTTTGGAGACATGGCACCCCTGAGAGAATCGAGTCAGACAACGGGACACATTTCAAGAACAGCCTCATAAGCACTTGGGCCAGAGAACATGGAATCGAATGGATATATCATATCCCTTATCATGCACCAGCTGCCGGGAAAGTTGAACGGTGCAATGGGCTACTTAAGACTACCCTAAAAGCACTTGGAGGGGGGACTTTCAAAAATTGGGAACTGAACTTAGCAAAGGCCACCTGGATGGTCAATACCCGAGGGTCCATCAATCGAGCTGGTCCCGCCCAGTCTGGACCCTTGCACACAGTGGACGGAGATAAAGTCCCTGTGGTACATACGAGAGGTATGTTAGGAAAGACTGTTTGGATTAATCCCACATCAGGCAAAGGCACACCCCTCCGTGGGGTTGTTTTTGCTCAAGGACCTGGTTACACTTGGTGGGTAATGCAGAAAAATGGGGAAACCCGTTGTGTACCACAAGGAGACCTAATTTTAAGTGAGAACTCTGTGTAAGGTTTCATTGTGTATATATGTATATATGTATCTGTAAGGGGGCATTGGGTTGGGTATGGTGTAGATGGTAATAGAATAAGGGGTGGATTATGTCCTGGGTTACAGGGTAAAATGTGCCAAAAGGAACAAAAAAAATAAAATATTCTATTACCATCTTCAGGAGCTGTTGAGACCAGGTGGGGTGGTGCTCCCTGCCTCCCCCCTCTGGACTATCTCCTGTTCATGGGCACAACAATGCCTTATCGCCTGACCCATCGGTAACTCGCTCCTGGGCTATCTCCTGTTCATGGCCCATCAAGGAACTGCCTCACGACTCCCCATCCCATTGTGAGATGCTCCACCCTGGGGGGGGGGGGGGGGGAAGGAGCCAAGCAGTCCATGCCAAATAAAAACTGAGATCTCGAACACCCTAGCAGCCTTTCTTCCACTGGATTCCCAGAGGAGCTTTTCCCCCCACTGGAGTTCCAGAGGACAAGAGCTACCTGCCGACCACTGGACCTTCAGAGGAAGACCAGACTCTTTTACCTGATCGCTGCTTCCACAGAACTACATCCATCGCTTCAGGAGGACTGCAGCCATCACCTTATCGGACTGCTACTGCCACCCTAACAGGGTGTCAGGTTGTATTCCTGACTCTGTCAGTGTAAACCAGGGGGTTGTTTGTTTTTCCCTGCCTTGTGTTATATATCTATATATGTTAGTAAAGAACTGTTATTCCTATTCCCCATATCTTTGCCTGAAGGCCTGTTAATTTCAAAATTATAATAATTTGGAGGGAAGGGGGTTGCACTTTCCATTTCAAGGGAGGCTCCTGCCTTCCTCCACAGACACCTGTCTTTTCAAACCAAGACAGGTTTGGGTGACTGATGTCCCAGGACGTGCCAAGAATGCCCAACCAATAATAATAAATTTGAAGGATGGACAGAGAGCAGTAAGAATCAAAAAATACCCACTGAAGAAAGAAGACAGGGAAGGGATTTGCCCCAAAATAGAGCGATTCCTAGAATTGGGCTTATTGAGAGAATGCGAATCGGAGTTCAATACCCCCATCCTCTCTGTCCGAAAACCAGATGGGTCCTATCGAATAGTCCAGGATCTGAGGGCCATTAACAAAATAACAGAGGATCTATTCCCCGTCGTTGCCAATTCATATACCTCGCTAATCACTTTAACTCCTGACTTAATTTGGTTTTCAGTTCTAGATGTAAAAGATGCCTTCTTTTGCCTCCCTCTCCACGAAGCCAGTCAGAAAATTTTTGCATTCGAGTGGGAAAACCCTAAGAGTGGTCAGAAGACCCAGCTCACGTGGACTGTGTTGCCACAAGGTTTCAAGAACAGCCCTACCATCTTCGGGAACCAACTAGCAAAAGATTTGGAATTATGGGAACCACCATCGGAAGAAGGAAAGGTACTACAATATGTGGATGACATCCTCATTGCAACTAAAACCAGAGAAGCCTGTGTCACCTGGACTGTAAGTTTATTAAATTTTCTTGAGCTTCAGGGGTACCGAGCGTCCCAGAAAAAGGCACAAGTGACTTTGCAGCAGGTTACATACCTAGGGTATGAGATCAGTGCAGGGCAACGGTCCTTGGGGCAAGCCCGGAAAGAAGCCATATGCCAGACCCCTTGGCCACAGACTGTAAAAGAACTGCGGACCTTCCTGGGAATGACGGCGTGGTGCCGGCTCTGGATACATGACTGTGGCCTGCTGGCCAAACCACTGTATTCCTTGATAACATCCAGCCAAAGTCACCTCCAATGGGATGCTGAGTCAGATCGGGCATTCCATCAGCTGAAGAAGGCCCTGATGTCAGCACCGGCACTGGGACTCCCTGATGTGAGTAGACCATTTCTCCTATTTTCCCATGAAAAGCAGGGAATAGCGTTAGGAGTACTGGCACAAGACCTGGGACCATACAGACGAGCTGTGGCGTACTTCTCCAAACAATTGGATGCTGCTGCCAAAGGGTGGCCTGGCTGCCTAAAGGCAGTAGCAGCAGTCATCCTGAATGTTCAGGAAGTGCGGAAGTTTACCCTGGGTCAGAAAATGACTGGTTTAGTATCTCACACAGTGTCTACAGTCCTTGAAGTAAAAGGGGGACATTGGGTCTCCCCACAGAGGTTCCTGAAATATCAAGCTATCATGGTCGAGCAGGACTATGTAGAGATTGTGAACACTAACATTGTCAACCCAGCTTCATTTCTTAGTGGGAAGACTGGAGAACCGGTGGACCACGACTGCCTCGAGACGATTGAGGCCACATACTCTAGCCGCATTGACCTCAAAGATGCCCCCATGGATGGGGTAGAGCACTGGTTCACAGATGGGAGCAGCTACATCCTGGGCGGAAGACGACATCCCGGGTACGCCATCACCACTGCTGAAAAGGTAATAGAATCTGGACCACTACCGGCTGACACTTCAGCACAAAAGGCTGAGATCATAGCCCTCACTCGGGCCCTGGAGAGGGCCGAAGGAAAGGCTGTGAATATTTGGACTGATTCTAAATACGTCTTTGGAGTGGTACATGCCCACGGAGCAATTTGGAAGGAGAGAGGACTGTTGAACTCCCAAGGAAAGACTATCAAGCACGCGGAGGAAATTTTAAGACTCTTGAATGCAGTCCAACTTCCTGAAAAAGTGGCAATTATGCACATCAGGGCACACCAGAAAGTGAGCACCGAATTGGAAACGGGAAACGAACTGGCAGACCGAGAGGCAAAACAGGCAGCTAAAGAAATGGTAAAGGTGGAAGGAGCACTAGTCCCAGACGGACAGATAACCTTAGAAGGTAAGCCAGAATACACTAAGGAAGATCGAAAGTTAATTACAGATTTGGAAGGAACATACAATGAGGACGGGTGGGCTGTAACATCACACGGGAAACTCATAGTCCCCTCTTATATGGTTTGGCCATTGGTCCGGGAGGAACACAAGAAGGGACACTGGGGGGCGGAGACATTATACAAATACCTTATCCGACACACGACAGCTCGGAATTTATACACCACTGTCAGACAAGTGACTCAGCAATGTGACCTTTGCCTCCAGACTAACCCAAAAATTGTCCCAAAACCAGAAATGGGCCAAATTGGGAAAGGAAATTGCCCGGGACAACATTGGCAAATTGATTTCTCGGAACTTCCTAGAAAAGAGGGGCATAAATACTTCCTTGTACTAACTGACACCTTTTCAGGCTGGCCAGAAGCTTTCCCATGCAGGACAGCTAAAGCTCGAGAGGTGACCGAGGTGTTGCTACAAGAAATCATACCCAGGTTTGGAGTCCCAGAGGTGATGTCCTCAGATAGAGGGCCGCACTTCATCTCCAAAATAGTGCAAAAAATAAGCCACCATCTAGGGACAGATTGGCAACTACACACTCCACACCGGCCACAATCCAGTGGCCAGGTGGAGAAAATGAATCACTTGATTAAACAACAGATTGTTAAATTAGGACAAGAAACCAATTTGGCCTGGCCACAATCTCTACCCCTAGCAATGCTACGGATACGAACGAGACCCCGAGCTAAGGAAGGACTAAGCCCATTTGAAATTCTATATGGACGACCCTATGGGGTACAGAAGGGAACCTCTTCACAAATTGGTGAAGAATTGATGACTTCCTTCATGGTGGCATTAGGGAAACAGCTTCATAAAATTGAGAAACAGGTGTTTGGAACTCGATGCAGGGGTTTGGATGGGCCAGTGCATAACATACAACCTGGAGACTATGTATATGTTAAGTCTCTTACAGAGAAAACTTTGGAGCCACAGTGGGAAGGACCATACCAAGTGCTTCTCACCTCTTTCACAGCAACCAAGCTCAGGGAATAAAACGCCTGGATTCACCACACCCGTGTGAGGAAAGTGCCTCACAAAGGATGGACCTCGGAGCTAACAGGACCATCTAAACTCAAACTGTACAGGCAAAATGAGGGTTAGTTATCTGTGGATATTGTCAGTGGTAAGCATTGCCACCGCATGGGATCAAAATGTGTACTTGCAACTGTTAAGGAAGGTGGTTGACAGCTTGAAATTATCTTCCTGTTGGATTTGTGCACAATTACCTGAAAATTCGGCACGTGGGTTCCCCTTAATAGGTACAGCCTTCCCCACCAGTTCTGAAGTATTAAGAACCATTTCAATCATGGATCTTTAGAAAAACCCAGCTCTTTCCATAGTTCTGCTCGATGGTTTTTGCCATGGCTAGGGGTAAGTGAACTAGAAAAAGCTATGGTAAACCTATCAGCTACCTTAGAGGTGGCCATGAATTCCACTGTAGATGCCATAAGAGCACAACAGAAAGAAATGGAAAGCATTTCAAAAATTACACTACAAAACAGATTAGCATTGGACTTGCTATATAGCAAGGAAGGAGGAGTATGTACAGTACTAAATAATAGCTGTTGTACATATGTAGATCAGAGTCAGAGAATAACTGTTGACTTGGAACAAATCTGGAAACAAACACAGGTGCTACATCAACTGACCTTGGATGACACTTCACTGGGATTTTCGGAACTTTGGAAAAAACTAACATCATGGCTACCTAACTTTACATGGCTTAAGCAACTCTTTGTTAGTATAATTGTGTTTATTATACTGGGGTTGATGATATGCTGCACGCTACAATGTTCCCTATGGATGTGTAAACATACTGGAGATACATATGAACAATGGAAGAGACAAACTCAGACAAAAAGTTGGGAGTGGAAAGTACTTTACTAAAACTCTCCAAGGGAATGGCAGCATATAGCAAAAAGAAATTGCAAAGGGTAGAAAAAGATGGAGAACACAAGTGGTGGGACACACCTTTTGAGTGGTCACCTTCAGCCACCAGATTCTTCAATGTCCTAATGCATCTAATAATAGCTACCACTATTCTATTTACTTCTAGTAGTGACTCTATACATGTGGGTTTGACATCAATGTGCAAAGTATAACACTAATCAGAGAGAACAGTCAAGTAAAAGAATTTACTTAACTCAATAGAAAAGGGGGGAATTGATAGGGGCCCATATAGAAAATATACTTTCTAACCGAAGATATATCGAAAATATTAATAGAGAGCTACATAGAAAATGCTAAAACTATTAAAACCTGCTTTCCCAGAACTAACATGCATGCAAGTAGGCAATTAATTACTAACCCCTGCAAACGGCCTGAGAAGGAGGTCCGGAATGCTGGAGAAAGAAGCTGATAAGGGGAAACAGAAAAGACGAAACCAAGGATGTAATTCATGGTTCAAAGGTGTCAAAGGTGGGAGGAGATAAGGGCTAACGAGGGCTAGCTAACATCCATCTTCAAACAATAACAAAAGGGAGGTAGCCAGATGTGCACTCAAGGACAGACCAGGCCGAAACCGGTCTGCGACTGCAAGCTCAGCCAAATTAGAGATTTCAGGGGAGAGGTGAAAAGTACACAGCGAGGAAGACCTATGGCCTTCATCCCTGAAGACCCCTGTTCACGACCACCTGGAGGGACTGCGCAAGGGCACCGAGGAGGAGTCCAAGGCGGAGATTATGGAAATGGAGTGACCGGAAGGAACTGCCTTTTCGGGGGTAGATCGTGAATATGCATAGGTGTCTCTGGAATATGTAGTGTTTTAATTGTATAAATACTGGACAAGGGGCCACGATGGGCATGCACGTTTATGGTGGAGCAATCCCCCGTGCACCTGCGCGCAATAAACATACTTACTGTATAACCTTTCGGGTTGTAAAGTTTTTTTTTCCGCACGTCAACTGAGCACAGGAGATAGGAATCACCATTTATTTTGGGGGGCAAAAACTGAAACGGAAGCACAGGACATCGGTAGGCAAGCTGGGCGCGGGGACTCCTTGTTCCAGCAGTGGTGCTGAGAGGAGAGGGGGATATCCCTGGCAAGCACCCGCTCCTACTCCCTTCTCCTGCAGCAGGCTGGAGGAGTGGGGCAGGAGGATTTCTGAAAAGGAAGAGAGGTTCTCGAGCAGCAGGCAAACGCATCTGTCTGTCACCCAAAAGCACCAACCCCACCAGGGGGTGGAGCAGGGACACTGCAGATGTAGCAGAGGCAGGAAAACCTCCATGTCCTTTTACCCAGCAGAGTACTGTGCCTCCTCAAAAACAGGGGTGGGCTCAGTTCCATCTACTAAAAGCAGTGAGCAGAAGATCTACAAGACCTGGGATTGCGAAGCAAACATAAGAGTCACGCCAAACCCCACCGCACCCTTGCCCTCCAGCAAGAAAATGCCCAACCCAGGGATACGTCCAAAGCGCCTTGCAGAGCTCATAAAGGCCATGTGTCCATCACAAGCATGTCACTGCCCCAAGGACATAAGCACACCCGGGCCGCGGGGTTTTTCTACAAGACTCACCTTTCTGGGGGCTTGAATCCCAGAGCTTGTTCATCCTTGCCATACTTTCTTGGCAGCAGGCGCAATGATTCGAACGAAAAGTTCTTTAAGAACTCTGTAACCAGGCAGAGTCCCTGCAAGTGAGACACAAGAAACCACCTCAGAGCAATGACCTTGTGGCAGCTCACACAACAAGCACAGGCAGAACTGCTTGCTCAGGTTGGGAAACCACGGGTGCTCTTCAGCAGGCCTGGACCAGACGGGAGCGTCACGCTGCCCAAGGGTCTTCTTCCATAGCGAGCCCCTGAAGGCTGATTAGTTGGGGCAGACGAACCAACCAGATGGGCATTTTAATGGCCCACGCATCACCTCAGAGAAAGGCTTTCTTTCCCAGGCACCAGGGGCACAAGGGAAACCTGTGAGGCCCTGTCAGGACCCCTCCAGTTCTTTGTCTTCTTTCTCACTCCCCTTACCTGGGCTTTCTTCCACATGTCGTATTGGGAGCCACTTCAGAGCCCCCCGAGGGAAAGGTGGTGCTGAGAAAACCCGAGACCTGGAAAGCAGAAGACAACAAAAATGAAGCCAAGACGAGCGTCTCGCCAAACCCCACCGCACCCTTGCCCTCCAGCAAGAAAATGCCCAGTCCAGGGACACGTCCAAAGTGCCTTGCAGAGCTGATAAAGGCAGTGTGTCCATCACAAGCATGTCACTACCCCAAGGACAAGGGCACAGCCTGGCCGCGGTGTTTTTCTACAAGACTCACCCTGGCAGCGGAGGCAATGACTCAAAGGAAAAGTTTGTTATCTTAAGAACTCTCTTCCCAGGAGGAGTCCCTGCAAGTGAAACACAAGAAACCACCTCAGAGCAATGACCTTGTGGCAGCTCACACAACAAGCACATGCAGAACTACTTGCTCAGCTGGGAAACCACCTGTGCTCTTCAGCAGACCAGCCCCAGCCGGGAGCGTCACGCTGCCCAAGGGTCTTCTTCCATAGCGAGCCCCTGAAGGCTGATTAGTTGGGGCAAACGCAGCCACCAGACGGGCATTTTGCTGCCCCACCCATCACCTTGGAGAAAGGCTTTCTTTCCCTGGCACCAAGGGCACAAGGGAAACCTGTGAACCTCTGTCAGTTATCCTCCAGTTCTTTGTCTTCTTTCTCACTCCCCTTACCTGGGCGTTTTCCCACGTGTTGTCGTGGGAGTGACTTGTGAAACTCAGGAGTGGAAGATGGTGCTTGGGCAACCTGAGATCTGGAAAGCAGAAGACAACAAAAATGAAGCCATGATGAGCATCTCGCCAAACCCCACCGCACCCTTGCCCTCCAGCAAGAAAATGCCCAGAGCGGGAACACGTCCAAAGCGCCTTGCAGAGCTGATAAAGGCCGTGTGTCCATCACAAGCATGTCACTGCCCCAAGGACAGAGCACATCCTGGCCCTGGTGTCTTCTTCCAAGACTCTCACCTTTCTGGGGGCTTGACTCCTACAGCTTGCTTGCCCTTGCCATCTTCTGCTTTCAGCCCCCGTGATGCCAAGGGGGAAAGCTGCCTCCGACGAAGGGGGCTCTTCTCAGGAGGACGCCCTGCAAGTGAGACAGAAGAAACCTCCTCAGAACAACGTCATCTTTGTGGCAGCCCAGACAAGAAGCACATGCAGAGCTGCTCAGTCCTGGGGGGAAACCAGCTGTGGCAGCACTCCTCAGGGCCTTGGGGGTCTCATTTCCCGGGAGGACTCAGGCAGCAGTGAACCCTTTCTCTCATCCAATTCCGCAGGTCCAGAGTGCAACTTTCACCCCTGTGGTATTCCTCATCTAGGATCCTTTTTCCCTAGGACATCTTTGGAAAAGCAAGGCTTGCCAGCATAAGATGGAGACCTCACAGAGCCTCTCTAGGGCAAACAACTTCAGTCAAGGGGAAGAGGTCCTCAGCTGTCTCCGCTGCTCTCAGACATGCTTGCGGCTGTGGGCACCGTCAGCCCAAAGACGCTGTTTCAGAGGAGCCTGCGAGCAATTCCAGAAGAAGGGATCAAGCTACCAGCTCCCAAGTGCCCGGTGTTGGAGCGCACGCTTGGAGACACTTGACAGTCTTCCCAGCACACCTTTACTCATGAAATGCAAACAGGGTGAAACCACCGGCTGTACCAACCGTCCTTTTCCTTCTGCTTAACGGCAGCAGTTGCTGCTCAGAGTGAGGGTGGACCGTAGTCCTTCTTGTCTCCCTCCGGCACAAACACACGCCTCAAACAAAAAAAGCCTTGGCAAGGTACAGCAGGGAACGGCGCGCAGTGGGGATGTGCTCTTCAGCAAACCAGCCCCAGCCAGGAGCGTCACGCTGCCCAAGGGTCTTCTTCCATAGCGAGCCCCTGAAGGCTGATTAGTTGGGGCAGACGAACCTACCAGATGGGCATTTTAATGGCCCACGCATCACCTCAGAGAAAGGCTTTCTTTCCCAGGCACCAGGGGCACAAGGGAAACCTGTGAGGCCCTGTCAGGACCCCTCCAGTTCTTTGTCTTCTTTCTCACTCCCCTTACCTGGGCTTTCTTCCACATGTCGTATTGGGAGCCACTTCAGAGCCCCCCGAGGGAAAGGTGGTGCTGAGAAAACCCGAGACCTGGAAAGCAGAAGACAACAAAAATGAAGACAAGACTAGCGTCTCGCCAAACCCCACCGCACCCTTGCCCTCCAGCAAGAAAATGCCCAGTCCAGGGACACGTCCAAAGTGCCTTGCAGAGCTGATAAAGGCAGTGTGTCCATCACAAGCATGTCACTACCCCAAGGACAAGGGCACAGCCTGGCTGCGGTGTTTTTCTACAAGACTCACCCTGGCAGCGGAGGCAATGACTCAAAGGAAAAGTTTGTTATCTTAAGAACTCTCTTCCCAGGAGGAGTCCCTGCAAGTGAAACACAAGAAACCACCTCAGAGCAATGACCTTGTGGCAGCTCACACAACAAGCACATGCAGAACTACTTGCTCAGCTGGGAAACCACCTGTGCTCTTCAGAAGACCAGCCCCAGCCGGGAGCGTCACGCTGCCCAAGGGTCTTCTTCCATAGCGAGCCCCTGAAGGCTGATTAGTTGGGGCAAACGCAGCCACCAGACGGGCATTTTGCTGCCCCACCCATCACCTCGGAGAAAGGCTTTCTTTCCCTGGCACCAAGGGCACAAGGGAAACCTGCGAGCCTCTGTCAGGACCCCTCCAGTTCTTTCTCTTCTTTCTCACTCCCCTTACCTGGGCGTTTTCGCACGTGTTGTCGTGGGAGTGACTTGTGAAACTCAGGAGCGGAAGATGGTGCTTGGGCAACCTGAGATCTGGAAAGCAGAAGACAACAAAAATGAAGCCATGATGAGCATCTCGCCAAACCCCACCGCACCCTTGCCCTCCAGCAAGAAAATGCCCAGCGCGGGAACACGTCCAAAGCGCCTTGCAGAGCTGATAAAGGCCGTGTGTCCATCACAAGCATGTCACTGCCCCAAGGACAGAGCACATCCTGGCCCTGGTGTCTTCTTCCAAGACTCTCACCTTTCTGGGGGCTTGACTCCTACAGCTTGCTTGCCCTTGCCATCTTTCGCTTTCAGCCCCCGTGATGCCAAAGGGGAAAGCTGCCTCCGACGAAGGGGGCTTTTCTCAGGAGGACGCCCTGCAAGTGAGACAGAAGAAACCTCCTCAGAACAACGTCATCTTTGTGGCAGCCCAGACAAGAAGCACATGCAGAGCTGCTCAGTCCTGTGGGGAAACCAGCTGTGGCAGCACTCCTCAGGGCCTTGGGGGTCTCATTTCCCGGGAGGACTCAGGCAGCAGTGAACCCTTTCTCTTATCCAATTCCGCAGGTCCAGAGTGCAACTTTCACCCCTGTGGTATTCCTCATCTAGGATTCTTTTTCCCTAGGACATCTTTGGAATAGCGGGGCTTGCCAGCATAAGATGGAGACCTCACAGAGCCTCTCTGGGGCAAACAACTTCAGCCAAGGGGAAGAGGTCCCCGGCTGTCTGCACTGCTCTCAGACACGCTTGCAGCTGTGGGCACCATCAGTCCAAAGACGCTGTTTCGGAGGAGTCTGCGAGCAATTCCAGAAGAAGGGATCAAGCTACCAGCTCCCAAGTGCCCGGTGTTGGAGAGCACGCTTGGAGACACTCGACAATCTTCCCAGCACACCTTTACTCACGACATGCAAACAGGGTGAAACCACCGGCTGTACCAACCGTCCTTTTCCTTCTGCTTAACGGCAGCAGTTGCGGCTCAGAGGGAGGGTGGACCGTAGTCCTTCTTGTCTCCCTCCGGCACAAACACACGCCTCAAACAAAAAAAGCCTCGGCAAGATATAGCAGGGAACGGCGCGCAGTGGGGATGTGCTCTTCAGCAGACCAGCCCCAGCCGGGAGCGTCACGCTGCCCAAGGGTCTTCTCCCATAGCGAGCCCCTGAAGGCTGATTAGTTGGGGCAAACGCAGCCACCAGACGGGCATTTTGCTGCCCCACCCATCACCTCGGAGAAAGGCTTTCTTTCCCTGGCACCAAGGGCACAAGGGAAACCTGCGAGCCTCTGTCAGGACCCCTCCAGTTCTTTCTCTTCTTTCTCACTCCCCTTACCTGGGTGTTTTCGCACGTGTTGTCGTGGGAGTGACTTGTGAAACTCAGGAGCGGAAGATGGTGCTTGGGCAACCTGAGATCTGGAAAGCAGAAGACAACAAAAATGAAGCCATGATGAGCATCTCGCCAAACCCCACCGCACCCTTGCCCTCCAGCAAGAAAATGCCCAGCGCGGGAACACGTCCAAGGTGCCTTGCAGAGCTGATAAAGGCCGTGTGTCCATCACAAGCATGTCACTGCCCCAAGGACAGAGCACATCCTGGCCCTGGTGTCTTCTTCCAAGACTCTCACCTTTCTGGGGGCTTGACTCCTACAGCTTGCTTGCCCTTGCCATCTTTCGCTTTCAGCCCCCGTGATGCCAAGGGGGAAAGCTGCCTCCGACGAAGGGGGCTTTTCTCAGGAGGACGCCCTGCAAGTGAGACAGAAGAAACCTCCTCAGAACAACGTCATCTTTGTGGCAGCCCAGACAAGAAGCACATGCAGAGCTGCTCAGTCCTGTGGGGAAACCAGCTGTGGCAGCACTCCTCAGGGCCTTGGGGGTCTCATTTCCCGGGAGGACTCAGGCAGCAGTGAATCCTTTCTCTCATCCAATTCCGCAGGTCCAGAGTGCAACTTTCACCCCTGTGGTATTCCTCATCTAGGATTCTTTTTCCCTAGGACATCTTTGGAATAGCGGGGCTTGCCAGCATAAGATGGAGACCTCACAGAGCCTCTCTGGGGCAAACAACTTCAGCCAAGGGGAAGAGGTCCCCGGCTGTCTGCACTGCTCTCAGACACGCTTGCAGCTGTGGGCACCGTTAGCCCAAAAACGCTGTTTCAGAGGAGTCTACGAGCAATTGCAGAAGAAGGGATCAAGCTACCAGCTCCCAAGTGCCCGGTGTTGGAGAGCACGCTTGGAGAGACTCGACAATCTTCCCAGCACACCTTTACTCATGAAATGCAAACAGGGTGAAACCACCGGCTGTACCAACCGTCCTTTTCCTTCTGCATAACGGCAGCAGTTGCGGCTCAGAGGGAGGGTGGACCGTAGTCCTTCTTGTCTCCTTCCGGCACAAACACACGCCTCAAACAAAAAAAGCCTCGGCAAGATACAGCAGGGAACGGCGCGCAGTGGGGATGTGCTCTTCAGCAAACCAGCCCCAGCCGGGAGCGTCACGCTACCCAAGGGTCTTCTCCCATAGCGAGCCCCTGAAGGCTGATTAGTTGGGGCAAACGCAGCCACCAGACGGGCATTTTGCTGCCCCACCCATCACCTCGGAGAAAGGCTTTCTTTCCCTGGCACCAAGGGCACAAGGGAAACCTGCGAGCCTCTGTCAGGACCCCTCCAGTTCTTTCTCTTCTTTCTCACTCCCCTTACCTGGGCGTTTTCGCACGTGTTGTCGTGGGAGTGACTTGTGAAACTCAGGAGCAGAAGATGGTGCTTGGGCAACCTGAGATCTGGAAAGCAGAAGACAACAAAAATGAAGCCATGATGAGCATCTCGCCAAACCCCACCACACCCTTGCCCTCCAGCAAGAAAATGCCCAGCGCGGGAACACGTCCAAGGCGCCTTGCAGAGCTGATAAAGGCCGTGTGTCCATCACAAGCATGTCACTGCCCCAAGGACAGAGCACATCCTGGCCCTGGGGTCTTCTTCCAAGACTCTCACCTTTCTGGGGGCTTGACTCCTACAGCTTGCTTGCCCTTGCCATCTTTCGCTTTCAGCCCCCGTGATGCCAAGGGGGAAAGCTGCCTCCGACGAAGGGGGCTTTTCTCAGGAGGACGCCCTGCAAGTGAGACAGAAGAAACCTCCTCAGAACAACGTCATCTTTGTGGCAGCCCAGACAAGAAGCACATGCAGAGCTGCTCAGTCCTGTGGGGAAACCAGCTGTGGCAGCACTCCTCAGGGCCTTGGGGGTCTCATTTCCCGGGAGGACTCAGGCAGCAGTGAACCCTTTCTCTCATCCAATTCCGCAGGTCCAGAGTGCAACTTTCACCCCTGTGGTATTCCTCATCTAGGATTCTTTTTCCCTAGGACATCTTTGGAATAGCGGGGCTTGCCAGCATAAGATGGAGACCTCACAGAGCCTCTCTGGGGCAAACAACTTCAGCCAAGGGGAAGAGGTCCCCGGCTGTCTGCACTGCTCTCAGACACGCTTGCAGCTGTGGGCACCATCAGTCCAAAGACGCTGTTTCGGAGGAGTCTGCGAGCAATTCCAGAAGAAGGGATCAAGCTACCAGCTCCCAAGTGCCCGGTGTTGGAGAGCACGCTTGGAGACACTCGACAATCTTCCCAGCACACCTTTACTCACGACATGCAAACAGGGTGAAACCACCGGCTGTACCAACCGTCCTTTTCCTTCTGCTTAACGGCAGCAGTTGCGGCTCAGAGGGAGGGTGGACCGTAGTCCTTCTTGTCTCCCTCCGGCACAAACACACGCCTCAAACAAAAAAAGCCTCGGCAAGATATAGCAGGGAACGGCGCGCAGTGGGGATGTGCTCTTCAGCAGACCAGCCCCAGCCGGGAGCGTCACGCTGCCCAAGGGTCTTCTCCCATAGCGAGCCCCTGAAGGCTGATTAGTTGGGGCAAACGCAGCCACCAGACGGGCATTTTGCTGCCCCACCCATCACCTCGGAGAAAGGCTTTCTTTCCCTGGCACCAAGGGCACAAGGGAAACCTGCGAGCCTCTGTCAGGACCCCTCCAGTTCTTTCTCTTCTTTCTCACTCCCCTTACCTGGGCGTTTTCGCACGTGTTGTCGTGGGAGTGACTTGTGAAACTCAGGAGCAGAAGATGGTGCTTGGGCAACCTGAGATCTGGAAAGCAGAAGACAACAAAAATGAAGCCATGATGAGCATCTCGCCAAACCCCACCGCACCCTTGCCCTCCAGCAAGAAAATGCCCAGCGCGGGAACACGTCCAAAGCGCCTTGCAGAGCTGATAAAGGCCGTGTGTCCATCACAAGCATGTCACTGCCCCAAGGACAGAGCACACCCTGGCCCTGGTGTCTTCTTCCAAGACTCTCACCTTTCTGGGGGCTTGACTCCTACAGCTTGCTCGCCCTTGCCATCTTCTGCTTTCAGCCCCTGTGATGCCAAGGGGGAAAGCTGCCTTTGATGAACAGGGCTCTTCTCAGGAGGACGCCCTGCAAGTGAGACAGAAGAAACCTCCTCAGAACAACGTCATCTTTGTGGCAGCTCAGACAAGAAGCACATGCAGAGCTGCTCAGTGCTGTGGGGAATCTGTCTACGACACTAATCCTCAGGGCCTTGGAGTTACGTTTCCCAGGAGGCCTCATGTCCTCTCTGACAGGGTGCATAGGAAAGATCACTTGGCAAGCTACAGTAGGGATATAATGGGGCGGAGCAGGGAGGTGTCCCCACTCAGACTCAGCAGATCAACTCCATCTGTGAGCAGTGGTCATGCATCGCGGAGCCTTGGCTCCCTTCCCCTGGCAGTAAGGAAACCTGCAAGCCTGTGTCAGGGTTCATCCACTACTTTACCTTCTTTCTTTTGCTTCTCAGCCATGTCTGCTCCCAAGTCTCCCCGCTGTTGAGACTGGAACTCTGCCCTCAGTCTGGATATCGGCCTGTTAACCACTTCACTGGAAAGGAGGTGAAAAGGCAGGAAGGTGACGCCAGTGCCGCACAAAACTCTGCTGCACACCTGCAGTCCAGCCGGAATGCGCCCCTTCCTTGTCAGATGCACTAACTGCCTTTCAGCGCCAATACAGACAGCGTTCCCAACGGATGTGTCTTGCTGCCACAAGTACCAGACCATCCCATGGCCCTTATCCGCTTCTCCAAGAGCCTCACCTCTTCCCAGGCCTCTCTGTACTGCCTTGTTTCCCTTTCGCCTTTTTGGGTCCCCTCAGTTTGCCTGATGAATGCTTCTTTTGATGGTGAGGTCTCTCTTCTGGAGGGCTCCCCGGAACTGTGAAAGAAGACAGCTCCTCAGAAGAGCGTTTTGTGACCGCCCAGGCAAGCGGAGGTGCAGACCTGCTCAGTCTCGGCTTAGGAGTCGGACAGTCTTTACCTTCTTTCTCCCTGGATCCCTCTGCCTGGGAAAAGCCTTTGGCTGTTCCTCCAGGGTGTGGCTTAATCTCAAACCTGGAAGGAAGCAGACACAATCTGGAAGAAAGGGCTTCGCCTTCCCTTTGCTTCCAGTGACAGATACGGCCAGAAGTCATTGCAAGGCCTCTAGCTTTCTAGAACAGCACGTGCAGGCTGTTCAGCTCCTTGGAGGACTCCATCCGGGAAACGTGTGACACAGTCAAGAGCTTCCCCGGCTCCTTGGCAGTCCCTCCCTGATGCACCCTCGAGATTTGTACAGAGCCAGCTCTGTCCCACGCCTCATCGGTGGATCGGCTCAGCAGGGCTTGTCCCAGCACGGAGCTCTGCAGAGCCCCACAGCCTCCCTTTGTGCCAGCAAGTCCTTCCGTTTCTGCCCCTTGCTCCAAGGAGAAGTCACTCCGGAGACTCTTCATGTGCTGGAGTCTCAGGAAAACCAGGGAAATGTCCCCAACAGGGCGTGTACAGGTCAGGTCTTTGACCAGCCTTGAAGAGAGGCTTCTTGGGTACAAGTCAACCCACAGGGAAATTGCAAAGCTGTCTTCTGAAGTTCTTTTTGCCATCACCCCATCTGGATCTATAACTGTGTTGGGAGGGTAAAGCACAATCCCTCTTCCAGGTTAATGCAGGTGAGGACAGGCAGAGTCAGGAAGGAGACAGAGGACGCATGGAGGTAGCTGGGAAGGCTTCCTTTAAGGAAGGAGTCTTCACTAACCTCAGGTGCAGGCAAGGTCTGGCAACGCAGCTCTGCCCAGCAGGAGCTGAGAAGCCAAGCAAAGGTACTCACGTGGGCAGCACGTGGATCCCCCTAGGACACATGTGGACATCGTCAGGTTTCTTGTCTGATACCACCTGAATCCTTGTCCATGGGTTCTGCAGAAGGCACAGAGACGTGGCAGATGAGTCCAAGGAAAGGAGCTCCTCCTTCACAAGGGCAGCAAGCTTTCCCACCGCTATAGCGTAGCTGCCTCAAGGAAACCCTCTGTGTCTTTCCCCACCAGCAGCCCTCCCGTAGCGTGAACAAGAGCTGCACGGTTGCGCTACAAGACTTGCCCTGGTCTTGCAGCCTTTCCCCAAGCCGCTGGGTGTGGGATCCCAGGCTAGAGGGGTGTTTGGCTTGAGCCGAGAGAACTCTTCTCTGGGCTTCCTCTGTAGCCAAGACCACCAGACGCAAGCAAGGAGCCCTACGGAAAGATGGCGTTGCGGGGGGCCCTGCCTTGCCCAAGTGGTTCGACAATCCGGGCAGGCCAAGAGAAGCCATCTCCCGGGTCCTCTGAGAGGACCTCAGAAGACTGCCAAGGAGCCCTGGAAAAAATGTTAAACTTACAGACAGCAGACATTTCAATACAAGTCCAGTGCCATCGATGGCGAGGAGAAAGTCTTCGTAGTATCTCATTGTGAGGGTCCTGTTTCGGCTCATAAGGAGACCGATGCCCTTGAAAACAAGGTCAAAATCTTCTCCGAGCCCTGCGCCCCAGCTGAAGAGCACCACGATGTCATTCACGCATTCCCTCACTAGCTTCTCTGGAAGGGCCGTCTTTAGGGACAGCTGAGAATGGTCCAGGGGGACGATTTCGAGGTCATCTGGAAAATGGCAAAAGAGGAGCAAGGTCAGGTAGGCAGCAGCTCGGCAGGCTGAAGGAGCTGCCCACCCCACCAGCAATCCTGTGCTACAGACTTGTCTTGGGCAATGTCCTGGCCTAAACTCAAAGCCCTCCCCAAAACGCGGTATCAGGTAGAAGCGAGGGTTTCTTCCACGCGGAAGCAGGACAGAAGAAGGGTGGCCGTTGGGTAGGAGCCATGTGGAGGGTGCCAGCCCCGGAAGCTGTGCCACGCTCAGGCCATCAAAGACTGCACAGCAGCCTGGAGGGTCAGCCTGGCCATCCCACCCTGTGCCCTCACCACTGCTTGGAGGAGGTCTGAGCTTTCAGGACCTGAACCAGGTCTTGGCTTTGGACAAGGGGAAGATGTTCTCCAGCTCACAGCCCAAGGGCACCGCAAGGGGAAGCCAAGGCTTCACGCTGCCGCCTTACCAGGAATGTCTCTGTTGGCATGGCTGATCCCCTGAGCCTGTGCAACTCTCTCCGACAGATGAAATTTGGGTGCGATCACGTCCCTGTTCCGTTTGCTGCAGTGCTTTCTCAGCACGTAGAAAACGCCGAGCACGTCTACAGCCACACCCTGAAACCAGCAGAGAGCAGAGGAGCAGATGAAGAGCTTGAGATGCACAAATGGATGGAGGACTGGCCTCCTAAGATGGGTGGAAGGTAAAAGCCAAACAAGTATCTCAGTGCCACGCCAGGTCCATGGGGCTTTGGGGAATTGAGCAAGCCCTGAGGAGGGTGCCAGGCCATCGGCTGGGCCTCTGCCCTCCAGCAGCAAGGGCTACAAGTGGCCAGAAAGGCTCAAAGCCTCTCTTCTACTACAGCCAAATTCCCTTCTGGACATCCGCTCTCGAAGGAGCAGCTCTGTCACACCTTTGTGCCCCACTGGGGCATTTCCTCTGCTTTCCCGGGAGGGGGTAGATGCTCACACCTCATGGTAGGGGGCTGCCTGCCAGCTGATCATGGAAACCACTTCCAGGCACATGAAGGGCAAGGAAGTCATCAGGAGTTGTCAGCGTGGCTTCACCAAGGGGCTGTCATGCTGAACCAGCCTGATAACCTTCTGCGCTGACATGGGTGGCTTGGTAGATGAGGGGAGAGCAGTGGCTATCGCCTACCCAGACTTCATTAAGGTTTCTGACACTCTGTCATGAATTTCTTTATGAACCTCACGAAGGTCATGGCTGGGAGCTGCGTCAACAGCAGGAATGGCAGAGCAAGCACCCTGCCCACCCTGCCACGAGCAGCCATGGAGAGGGGGAGAGAGATGCTCCGCTGGAGCGGGAGGGAGGCCTTCTGTTCCCACGGGCTTTCTCCCAGGAAGGACAGTGAAGCCCAGGCAGGCATGGTGGCCGTGGTGCTGGTGCCCACCCTTTCCCCGAGCCGCTGGGTGTGGGCTCCCAGGCTGGAGGGGTGTTTGACTTGAGCCAAGGCAGCTCTTCCCTGGCCTCCACTGTAGCCAAGGCCATCGAATGGAAGCAAAGAGCTCTGTGGAAAGCTGGCATTGTGGCTGGCCCTGACTTGCCCAAGCGGTAGGGCGATCATAGCAGGCTGAGAGAAGCCCTGTCCCGAGTCCTCTGAAAGGACCTGGGAAGACTGCCAAGGAGCCCCTGCTGTAGGGCAGGGGGGCTGCCCCAGGCTGCTGCAAGCATCCAGGTCCCAGGAGGAAGGGCAGGAAAAGCCCACCTTGTTCAGCGCAATCTGCTGTAGCATGTACTCCGACACGCTGTCCCAAATCCTCGTGACTTCTGAGAAGCAAGGTGAGACAAGTCAGGCTCTGAGCCAGCGGCTCACCACCCTTCAGCACCGGCCCAGCCGCGGAGCAGATGGGCGCAGCTGTAATCAAACACACGGCAGAGGAAGGACGCGCACGGCTGGGGCTGCGGAGCCCACCTCTTGGCTGACTGCTGCCTGTCAGCCTCAGTGTAAGCCCAGGAGCGGGCTGGAGCTCAGCCAGGGGCAGCAGAAGGGGTTTGGGCACCCTGCTGCCTCCTCTGGGCAGGGGGAGGCTGTCCCCCAGCTCCAGGGCAGGGAATGACAAGAAGCACCAGTGGGAGAAACCCAGAGGCTGTGGCTGGATGCCCAGCGGAGGAGCCAAGCCAAGCCAGTTGGAAGGAAAGCCTCCGATTTCCAACACAGGCATTGCAGGGGTCTCTAGAGACCCAAGGGAGGTGCACAACACCTCAGCCTTCCTCAGACAGAACCTTTCCCTTCCCCTCCCCTTTCCCCTCCCTTTCCCTTCGCCTTCAGCAGCTCATCTCCAGGGTGGACCCTCTCCCTGAGGAAATGTCACCATGGACTTCCTCCCACCAGGAGGGTGGTGCTGTGCTCCCTGGGGCTTCTGGCATCCACAGGGTCTCCCCAGCTGGGACCAGTCAGGGTCCCCGAGGCACCCCGCACTTTTGGAAGCTAGTAACATGGCCGGAGGAGCTCCTGAAGGCCTCACCGTCCAGGCTGAGCAGCCTCAGTGCTGGGAGCTTGACGAAAGGAAACTTGATCATTTTGGCTGTGCTTCATGCCTTCTTCCCCACTCTCATCCTGCTTCTCCTCCAGTGCCCTGCAGGGAAGTGTGAGTGAGGGCTGGGGGCAGGCAGGACAGGGGCAGCGGTCACTGTGATGTCAGCACAGCGTCACAGTGCCACAGCATCACAGCATCACAGAGCGGTAGGGGTAGCGGTCATTGTGATGTCAACACAGCGTCACAGCACCACAGCATCACAGCATCACAGAGCGGTAGGGGTTGGGAGGGACCTCTGGAGATCAGCTAGTCCAGCCTAGGACTTCAAGCAGGACTTCAGGTCCTCTCCAGTCGCCGCCCTAATCTTTATGAGCCCCTCGGCTCTGCTGCCTGTGAGCTGCCGTCACCCACCAGCCCCTCTGGGCACCCTCGGAGCTCTGCTGTTTCCCTCTGGGCACCCTCAGATGCCCTCCCCTGGGATTGCCCATGCCCTGGTGCATCCCCTCCCCATACACACACCCCTCTGTAGGTGCAAAATCCGATGTTTGTTCTAGTTCACAACGAGAACAGCCTAACATTTGCTCTCTTGAAGTCCAGGGTGGCAGCACTGCTGTCCTTCTTTCTCATTACCCTGATAATTCTAAACTCAACCATCTCAAGATCCCTGTGGCCAAGGCCGGCACCTACCATCACATCTCCCACCAGTCCTTCTCCAGTCACAAAGAACAAGTCTAGGAGGGCATCTTTCCTAGTTGGCTCCCTGAGTACCTGCGACAAAAATTCTCTCCCACAAACTCCAGGGATTTCCCAGACCACTCGTCACTACTCCTACATAGAATCCACCATTTCTAGATAGACTCCACCATTCATAGACAGAATCCACCATTCACAGATAGAAACGTAGATAGGATCCACCATGCCTAACTAGAATGTCCAAAGGGATATTCCATCCCACATGACGTCTGCTCAGCAATATAAGCTGGGGAAAACAGGAAGAAGGGGGGGACGTTTGTTTCGCGTTTGTCGTCCAGAGCAACCGCTACGCGTACCGGAGCCCTACTTCCCAGGAAGTGGCTGGCCATCGCCTGCTGATGGGAAGTAGAGAATAAGATCTTTCGTTTTGCTTTTGCTTCCGCGTGCGGCTTTTGCTTCATTCAACTGTCTTTATCTGACCCACGTGCCCGTTGTTATATTTTCTCTCCCCTGTCCAGCTGAGGGGGTGAGAGTGATAGAGTGGCTTTGGTGGGTAGCTGGCATCTGGCCAGGGCCAAACCACCACAGGGCAAAAGGAGTACCTCAGGACATAAGTGTCCTGGTTTGGGCTAAACCACAACTGATTCTGGTTTAGTGCTTTTACTTTTCTGTTAAGTCTCTCGTAAGCAACTGAACTTTCTGAAATCAACAGCCTGTTTTTCCAGACAGTGACTGCTCCTAGCAGTGATAACACTTGATGTTTATAGTTCGTACCAAGGAATGGGATGCAGAGAGGCTCTTGCTTATACTTGTCCTTGTAGCGGCCAAGGTCACTGCTAAATCTTGTTCTGCGTGTTGGGGTGCCGGCAGTGAAGAGGGTCGCAAGCATGAAAAAGGTCGCACCTGCAGGGAGGAGCGAACCGGACAGGTGACCCAAACCTGGCCAACAGAGTATTCCATCCCATAGACGTCATGTTCAGCATAAAGCTGAGGGATCACGAGGGTCAATCTCTCTTCTTCAATGGCCGACATCTAAGGAGGGCTCTGTCTGTTCTTCTGTCATCGATCCCGACCCGTGCATCCCCGAATCCAGTGCCTGAGTCCAGCTCCTGCATCCCATCCCTGTCTGCTGCCGAATCCAGCCTGGGACTGCCCCTGTGCCAGCTCTGCAGCGTGGTGGTGACGGGTCGTCATCAGGGTGGGGGGAGCTGGGTTCAGTATTGGTGGTGTATCTATTTGTATATTTTGTATATATTTCATTATTTCCTTATTATTATCTCTTCTTTTATGGTTATTATTTCATTAAAGGTGTTTTAGTTTTCTTTTCCAAACCGTAAAGTCTCTCTCCCTTGCTCTCTCCTTTTCCCTTTTGGTAGGGGAGAGGGGTTAACAGAGAGCGTCTGTCATCTGTCCTAAGTGGGGACTTGCCCCTTCAAAGGAGGGTCTGGAGCAGAAAAATGAGGCTTTCACCCCTAGAAACTGAGCTATGGACCCTAAAACTGAGGCTTTGAGACCACAAACTATCCGCTTGCTGCACTCATTCCACAAGTTTTCCAAACTAATTACCAGCCGTGGGCCAGAAGATTGTTTTTCACAGTTTCTTTTAGGAATTGAAAAAAAAGAAAATCTCAGAAAGGTTAAAGTCACAAATGAGCTCTGCAGGTTTCAACCCGCGGCTGAACACGTTTTGTACCCTGTAAAGACGGCTGACTGCGCAGCACGCAGTGGAGGGCAGCTGCTGCACGGAGAGCCTGGCGGAGGTGATGCTGGGGGACACCAACCCCCTCTAGGGGGTGCCGGCCAGCCCCTTGCAGGACCCCAAGGGGAAGCGGGGCGGGGTGGTGACAGACCTCCCCAGCTGCCTGCCACTGAGTCCCCTGGAGGCTTTCAAGGAGAGCGCTCCGGAGAGTTCTCCCAAGACTGCAGAGGACTGTCCTGTGGGGAGTCCCAAGAAGAACCCGCTGAAGTGTCCCCTGGAGAGTCCCTGGCTGAGCCCCCTGTGCTTCCCGCTGCTTCGTCCCCTGGCCAGCCCCACAGCAGCCCCCCAGCATGATCCACCCTGCACGGCCCAGCAGCTGGAGAAGGTGCCGCAGCGGCAGCCCCAGGAGGTTGTGAGCCGCTTGCCGCTGATGCCGGCTGACGTCTCCGGCCAGGCACTGCCCAGAGCGGGAGAGGCGGGCGGCAAGCAGGCCAAGCGCCCTGCACCAGCCGACATGTCCAAGATGCAAGAGAGCTCCCCGCAGGACGACGACCCACCCAAGAAGAAGAAGAAGAAGAAGAAGACGGCAACGTGCCACGTGGACAAAGACTCCAAAGCCCTGTGCGAGGGGCAGCTGGGCAGGGGCGGCGCGGCGGTGGGCGGCAGCAAGCAGCAGGCGGGCAGCAGCAGGCGACAAGCGGGTGGCATCAAGCGCAAGGCATCTGAGGACAACACTGCGCCCACCTTGGGGAACAAGCTGTCCTAGGTTACAGTGTAAAATGTGCCAAAAGGAAAAAAAAGTATTCTATTACCATCTTCAGGAGCTGTTGAGACCAGGTGGGGCGGTGCTCCCTGCCTCCCCCCTCTGGACTTTCTCCTGTTCATGGGCACAACAATGCCTTATCGCCTGACCCATCGATAACTCGCTCCTGGGCTATCTCCTGTTCATGGCCCATCAAGGAACTGCCTCACGACTCCCCATCCCATTGTGAGATGCTCCACCCTGGGGGGGGGGGGGGGGGGGGGGGAAGGAGCCAAGCAGTCCATGCTAAATAAAAACTGAGATCTCGAACACCCTAGCAGCCTTCTTCCACTGGATTCCCAGAGGAGTTTTTCCCCCCACTGGAGTTCCAGAGGACAAGAGCTACCTGCCGACCACTGGACCTTCGGAGGAAGACCAGACTCTTTTACCTGATCGCTGCTTCCACAGAACTACATCCATCGCTTCAGGAGGACTGCAGCCATCACCTTATCGGACTGCTACTGCCCCCCTAACAGGGTGTCAGGTTGTATTCCTGACTCTGTCAGTGTAAACCAGTGGGTTGTTTGTTTTTCCCTGCCTTGTGTTATATATCTATATATGTTAGTAAAGAACTGTTATTCCTATTCCCCATATCTTTGCCTGAAGGCCTGTTAATTTCAAAATTATAATAATTTGGAGGGAAGGGGGTTGCACTTTCCATTTCAAGGGAGGCTCCTGCCTTCCTCCACAGACACCTGTCTTTTCAAACCAAGACAGATTTTGGCGCCCAACGTGGGGCACGAGGGCATTGAGAGATAAAAGGAATAACGGTTCTTGTGCGTTGGATATAGATTCCTTGTTAGGTGGCATCATGTGGGCTAGCTTATCCTGGTTCGTGTGGCATGTGGTGGTGGCTGTATTTCTCCCATTTGCAGGCCCTTATCTAAACATGGGTCCTATAACTAAGGCTACTGTGACTGTTTTCCAGTTTGTTTTATGGATTAATAAGGTGAGGAATTCAGGGCTTATTAACTTCCTCTGGAAGGCGGGCACACGGATTCGGAGCTGTCACACACTAACTGTATGCTTTTGGGGTTACTTTAATAATGGTACCTACTGTGAGGAAATGACACCGGGAGAAACTTTCTCCCAACCCCTAACCCAGCTCTTTGGGTCTACTCCACCAGTTTTCGAAGGATTCAGATCTTTCCTAAGTGCTAATGATATCATACAGTGGCTGGTGTTGCTCATAATCCTGTTTTATTCAGTATTCAGAGATCAGGGGAGATTGGCTTGGATAACCACCCTGACTAGGAATGCTGCTCCAGAATCTGACCCTGCCTCACAGCTCCCATCAGAAATGAACCACCCGGATTGGGTGAAGGAGATACGTGAGATGGGCCAGATGCTGAAGGAGTGCATTCTCTCAGCTGCTGGGAATCCCTCCTCCTGCCTTGAAGAGGGAGAGTCTAATGGTGCAGCAGTAGAACCCACAGACGTTACAACCGTCCAGGTTCCAGCTGAAACGCAAGGGCAGTCAGAGCCAGCAGCAGTCGCCCCTGTGGAAACGAGGAAATCTAAGATGAAAGCAGAGCGCCCAGTTAAGAAAGGAGGGCCCTCAGAACCTGCAGGCGAGCCAGTGGTTGAGATAATCACAGAGTCCCTGACGTACGACAGTCTCCGTAATCTGCACAAAGACATCGTACGGCGGGGGCGTGAGGCTTTTACAACCTGGTTACTTCGGGTCTGGGATCTTATGGGTACGGGTGTGCAACTGGATGGCAGTGAGGCAAGGAATTTGGGACCCTTGACTCAGGACTCAGGTGTCAATCTGGTATTTGTAAGGGAGCCAGGGACCCTTTCCCTCTGGGAGCGGCTTTTAATGAGTGTGAGAGAGAGGTTTGTCCACAGAGAGAGAATGCAGGAGCACCATCACAGAATGCGCTGGAAGACCCTTGAGGAAGGGATCCAGCAGCTGAGAGAAGTGGCAGTATTGGAGGTACTCTTTGGGAGGGATGGACAGCATGGTAATGACCCTGACAAAGTCAGGTGCACAGGGCAAATGTTGTGGAATCTGGCAAATCTAGGGCCATCTGAATACTCCACCTTCATTGCAATGATTAATGCAGATAACGACCGAGAGACAGTGGGTTCTGTCACGAGCAAGCTTAGAAATTTTGAAAGCGTGATCCATGGCCCAATGCAGGCTAACGTCTCTGCTGTGATTAAGAGCCTACAAGAGGAGATGAGGGAAATAAAGGAGGAGGTGAGGAGGAGCAGTTCCCATTTGGCACCGGTACAAGTCACAGGCCCCAAAGTCGGAGCCCAACGTCCCCCAGCTAGAGGGAGAGGGGACACCCCGCGAGCTGAGCTATGGTACTTCCTGCGCGACCATGGGGAAGACGTGGGAAGGTGGGATGGGAAACCCACTTCTGTCCTGGCAGCACGGGTGCGTCAACTCAAGGAGGGAAACACTAACCGGGGGAGTAACACTAAAGTGAAGGTAGCCTCAACCTCCCAGGACCGAGCTGCCAGATATTACAGAAGGGAGGATGATCTGACAGATCCCCTTGAAGGAACCTCTAGTATGTATGTCCAGGAAGGAAATGGTAACCAGTGCTAGAGGGGCCCTGCCTCTAGCCAGGGAGAGGCACGGGAAAACCGGATATTTTGGACGGTGTGGATCCGATGGCCTGGCACGCCAGAGCCACAAAAATACAAAGCGTTAGTTGATACTGGCGCGCAGTGTACCCCAATGCCATCGGGACGTGTGGGGGCAGAACCTGTTTCCATTGCCGGGGTAACGGGGGGATCGCAGCAATTGACTCTGTTGGAAGCCGAGGTGAGCCTTACTGGGAAGGAGTGGCAGAAACATCCGATTGTGACTGGCCCAGAGGCCCCGTGTATTCTGGGCATAGACTTCCTCCGGAACGGCTATTACAAGGACCCAAAAGGTCTCAGGTGGGCATTTGGGATAGCTGCTGTGGAGGCAGAGAGCATTAGGCAATTGAACACCTTGCCCGGACTATCGGAAAACCCATCTGCAGTAGGACTCTTGAAGGTGGAAGAGCAACAAGTGCCAATTGCCACCTCGACAGTGCACCGCCGGCAGTATCGGACGAATCGAGATGCCGTGACCCCCATCCACAAAATGATCCGCGAGCTGGAGAGTCAAGGGGCGGTCAGCAAGACCCACTCACCCTTCAACAGCCCCATTTGGCCTGTGCGCAAGTCTGACGGAGAATGGAGATTGACTGCGGACTATCGTGGCTTGAATGAAGTGACTCCACCGTTGAGCGCTGCCGTGCCGGACATGCTGGAACTCCAGTACGAGCTGGAGTCCAAGGCAGCAAAGTGGTATGCCACTATTGACATTGCCAATGCTTTTTTCTCCATTCCTCTGGCAGCAGAATGCAGGCCTCAGTTTGCCTTCACCTGGAGGGGCGTACAGTACACCTGGAACCGACTGCCCCAGGGGTGGAAGCACAGTCCCACCATCTGCCATGGACTGATCCAGGCTGCACTGGAAAAGGGTGAAGCTCCGGAACATCTGCAGTACATCGATGACATCATTGTGTGGGGGAACACGGCAAAGGAAGTATTTGGGAAAGGAGAGAAGATCATCCAGATTCTCCTGGAAGCTGGTTTTGCCATCAAGAAGAGCAAAGTCAAGGGACCTGCCCGAGAGATCCAGTTCCTGGGGGTAAAGTGGCAAGACGGACGGCGTCAGATCCCCACCGAGGTCATCAATAAGATCACTGCGATGTCTCCACCAACCAGCAAGAAGGAAACACAGGCTTTCCTAGGCGCCATAGGTTTTTGGAGAATGCACATTCCTGAGTACAGCCAGATTGTGAGCCCTTTGTACCTGGTTACCCGCAAGAAGAACGATTTCCACTGGGGCCCTGAACAGCAACAAGCTTTTGCCCAAATCAAGCGGGAGATCGCTCATGCGCTAGCCCGTGGCCCAGTCAGGACGGGACCAGAGGTGAGGAACGTGCTCTACTCTGCGGCCGGGAACAATGGTTTGTCCTGGAGCCTTTGGCAGAAGGTGCCTGGAGAGACTCGTGGCCGACCACTGGGATTCTGGAGTCGAAGTTATAGAGGGTCGGAGGCCAACTACACTCCCACAGAGAAGGAAATCCTAGCAGCCTATGAAGGAGTCCAAGCTGCCTCGGAAGTGATTGGCACCGAAGCACAACTCCTCCTGGCACCCCGACTACCGGTGCTGGGGTGGATGTTTAAAGGAAAGGTTCCCTCCACCCACCACGCCACCGACGCCACATGGAGCAAATGGATTGCCCTCATCACACGGCGCGCCCGTATTGGAAACCCAAATCGCCCTGGGATTTTGGAGATAATTACGAACTGGCCGGAAGGTGAAGACTTTGGCCTCACTGACGAAGAGGAGCAGGAACAAGTGACGCGGGCTGAAGAAGCTCCACCGTACAACCACCTACCAGCAGAGGAAACACGATATGCTCTTTTCACTGACGGTTCCTGTCGCATCGTAGGGATGAACCGGAAGTGGAAAGCAGCCGTATGGAGCCCCACACGACAGGTCGCACAAGCTACTGAAGGAGAAGGTGGATCAAGTCAACTTGCTGAACTCAAAGCCGTTCAACTGGCCCTGGACATTGCTGAAAGAGAGAAGTGGCCCAAGCTCTACCTTTATACTGATTCGTGGATGGTAGCCAATGCTCTGTGGGGCTGGCTGGAAAGGTGGAAAAAGGCCAACTGGCAGCGTAGGGGAAAACCAATTTGGGCTGCTGATGAGTGGAAAGATATTGCCACTCGGGTAAAGAAGCTACCTGTGAGGGTCCGTCATGTAGATGCTCATGTCCCCAGGAGTCGGCCTAATGAAGAACATCGTAACAATGAACAGGTAGATCAGGCTGCAAAAATAGAGGTGTCCCAGATAGACTTAGATTGGCAACATAAAGGAGAGTTGTTCTTAGCTCGATGGGCCCATGATGCCTCAGGCCATCAAGGCAGAGAGGCCACTTATAAATGGGCACGGGACCGAGGGGTGGATCTAACCATGAACAGTATCTCCCGGGTTATCCAAGACTGTGAGACCTGCGCTGCGATCAAGCAGGCCAAGCGGATGAAGCCTCTGTGGTACGGTGGACGATGGTCGAAGTACAGGTATGGGGAAGCCTGGCAAATTGACTACATCACTCTTCCCCAAACCCGTCAAGGCAAGCGCTACGTGCTGACCATGGTGGAAGCAACCACTGGGTGGCTGGAGACCTACCCTGTGCCTCATGCTACTGCCCGGAACACCATCTTGGGCCTGGAAAAGCAAGTTCTTTGGAGACATGGCACCCCTGAGAGAACCGAGTCAGACAACGGGACACATTTCAAGAACAGCCTCATAAGCACTTGGGCCAGAGAACATGGAATCGAATGGATATATCATATCCCTTATCATGCACCAGCTGCCGGGAAAGTTGAACGGTGCAATGGGCTACTTAAGACTACCCTAAAAGCACTTGGAGGGGGGACTTTCAAAAATTGGGAACTGAACTTAGCAAAGGCCACCTGGATGGTCAATACCCGAGGGTCCATCAATCGAGCTGGTCCCGCCCAGTCTGGACCCTTGCACACAGTGGACGGAGATAAAGTCCCTGTGGTACATACGAGAGGTATGTTAGGAAAGACTGTTTGGATTAATCCCACATCAGGCAAAGGCACACCCCTCCGTGGGGTTGTTTTTGCTCAAGGACCTGGTTACACTTGGTGGGTAATGCAGAAAAATGGGGAAACCCGTTGTGTACCACAAGGAGACCTAATTTTAAGTGAGAACTCTGTGTAAGGTTTCATTGTGTATATATGTATATATGTATCTGTAAGGGGGCATTGGGTTGGGTATGGTGTAGATGGTAATAGAATAAGGGGTGGATTATGTCCTGGGTTACAGGGTAAAATGTGCCAAAAGGAACAAAAAAAATAAAATATTCTATTACCATCTTCAGGAGCTGTTGAGACCAGGTGGGGTGGTGCTCCCTGCCTCCCCCCTCTGGACTATCTCCTGTTCATGGGCACAACAATGCCTTATCGCCTGACCCATCGGTAACTCGCTCCTGGGCTATCTCCTGTTCATGGCCCATCAAGGAACTGCCTCACGACTCCCCATCCCATTGTGAGATGCTCCACCCTGGGGGGGGGGGGGGGGGGAAGGAGCCAAGCAGTCCATGCCAAATAAAAACTGAGATCTCGAACACCCTAGCAGCCTTTCTTCCACTGGATTCCCAGAGGAGTTTTTCCCCCCACTGGAGTTCCAGAGGACAAGAGCTACCTGCCGACCACTGGACCTTCGGAGGAAGACCAGACTCTTTTACCTGATCGCTGCTTCCACAGAACTACATCCATCGCTTCAGGAGGACTGCAGCCATCACCTTATCGGACTGCTACTGCCACCCTAACAGGGTGTCAGGTTGTATTCCTGACTCTGTCAGTGTAAACCAGGGGGTTGTTTGTTTTTCCCTGCCTTGTGTTATATATCTATATATGTTAGTAAAGAACTGTTATTCCTATTCCCCATATCTTTGCCTGAAGGCCTGTTAATTTCAAAATTATAATAATTTGGAGGGAAGGGGGTTGCACTTTCCATTTCAAGGGAGGCTCCTGCCTTCCTCCACAGACACCTGTCTTTTCAAACCAAGACAGGTTTGGGTGACTGATGTCCCAGGACGTGCCAAGAATGCCCAACCAATAATAATAAATTTGAAGGATGGACAGAGAGCAGTAAGAATCAAAAAATACCCACTGAAGAAAGAAGACAGGGAAGGGATTTGCCCCAAAATAGAGCGATTCCTAGAATTGGGCTTATTGAGAGAATGCGAATCGGAGTTCAATACCCCCATCCTCTCTGTCCGAAAACCAGATGGGTCCTATCGAATAGTCCAGGATCTGAGGGCCATTAACAAAATAACAGAGGATCTATTCCCCGTCGTTGCCAATTCATATACCTCGCTAATCACTTTAACTCCTGACTTAATTTGGTTTTCAGTTCTAGATGTAAAAGATGCCTTCTTTTGCCTCCCTCTCCACGAAGCCAGTCAGAAAATTTTTGCATTCGAGTGGGAAAACCCTAAGAGTGGTCAGAAGACCCAGCTCACGTGGACTGTGTTGCCACAAGGTTTCAAGAACAGCCCTACCATCTTCGGGAACCAACTAGCAAAAGATTTGGAATTATGGGAACCACCATCGGAAGAAGGAAAGGTACTACAATATGTGGATGACATCCTCATTGCAACTAAAACCAGAGAAGCCTGTGTCACCTGGACTGTAAGTTTATTAAATTTTCTTGAGCTTCAGGGGTACCGAGCGTCCCAGAAAAAGGCACAAGTGACTTTGCAGCAGGTTACATACCTAGGGTATGAGATCAGTGCAGGGCAACGGTCCTTGGGGCAAGCCCGGAAAGAAGCCATATGCCAGACCCCTTGGCCACAGACTGTAAAAGAACTGCGGACCTTCCTGGGAATGACGGCGTGGTGCCGGCTCTGGATACATGACTGTGGCCTGCTGGCCAAACCACTGTATTCCTTGATAACATCCAGCCAAAGTCACCTCCAATGGGATGCTGAGTCAGATCGGGCATTCCATCAGCTGAAGAAGGCCCTGATGTCAGCACCGGCACTGGGACTCCCTGATGTGAGTAGACCATTTCTCCTATTTTCCCATGAAAAGCAGGGAATAGCGTTAGGAGTACTGGCACAAGACCTGGGACCATACAGACGAGCTGTGGCGTACTTCTCCAAACAATTGGATGCTGCTGCCAAAGGGTGGCCTGGCTGCCTAAAGGCAGTAGCAGCAGTCATCCTGAATGTTCAGGAAGTGCGGAAGTTTACCCTGGGTCAGAAAATGACTGGTTTAGTATCTCACACAGTGTCTACAGTCCTTGAAGTAAAAGGGGGACATTGGGTCTCCCCACAGAGGTTCCTGAAATATCAAGCTATCATGGTCGAGCAGGACTATGTAGAGATTGTGAACACTAACATTGTCAACCCAGCTTCATTTCTTAGTGGGAAGACTGGAGAACCGGTGGACCACGACTGCCTCGAGACGATTGAGGCCACATACTCTAGCCGCATTGACCTCAAAGATGCCCCCATGGATGGGGTAGAGCACTGGTTCACAGATGGGAGCAGCTACATCCTGGGCGGAAGACGACATCCCGGGTACGCCATCACCACTGCTGAAAAGGTAATAGAATCTGGACCACTACCGGCTGACACTTCAGCACAAAAGGCTGAGATCATAGCCCTCACTCGGGCCCTGGAGAGGGCCGAAGGAAAGGCTGTGAATATTTGGACTGATTCTAAATACGTCTTTGGAGTGGTACATGCCCACGGAGCAATTTGGAAGGAGAGAGGACTGTTGAACTCCCAAGGAAAGACTATCAAGCACGCGGAGGAAATTTTAAGACTCTTGAATGCAGTCCAACTTCCTGAAAAAGTGGCAATTATGCACATCAGGGCACACCAGAAAGTGAGCACCGAATTGGAAACGGGAAACGAACTGGCAGACCGAGAGGCAAAACAGGCAGCTAAAGAAATGGTAAAGGTGGAAGGAGCACTAGTCCCAGACGGACAGATAACCTTAGAAGGTAAGCCAGAATACACTAAGGAAGATCGAAAGTTAATTACAGATTTGGAAGGAACATACAATGAGGACGGGTGGGCTGTAACATCACACGGGAAACTCATAGTCCCCTCTTATATGGTTTGGCCTTTGGTCCGGGAGGAACACAAGAAGGGACACTGGGGGGCGGAGACATTATACAAATACCTTATCCGACACACGACAGCTCGGAATTTATACACCACTGTCAGACAAGTGACTCAGCAATGTGACCTTTGCCTCCAGACTAACCCAAAAATTGTCCCAAAACCAGAAATGGGCCAAATTGGGAAAGGAAATTGCCCGGGACAACATTGGCAAATTGATTTCTCGGAACTTCCTAGAAAAGAGGGGCATAAATACTTCCTTGTACTAACTGACACCTTTTCAGGCTGGCCAGAAGCTTTCCCATGCAGGACAGCTAAAGCTCGAGAGGTGACCGAGGTGTTGCTACAAGAAATCATACCCAGGTTTGGAGTCCCAGAGGTGATGTCCTCAGATAGAGGGCCGCACTTCATCTCCAAAATAGTGCAAAAAATAAGCCACCATCTAGGGACAGATTGGCAACTACACACTCCACACCGGCCACAATCCAGTGGCCAGGTGGAGAAAATGAATCACTTGATTAAACAACAGATTGTTAAATTAGGACAAGAAACCAATTTGGCCTGGCCACAATCTCTACCCCTAGCAATGCTACGGATACGAACGAGACCCCGAGCTAAGGAAGGACTAAGCCCATTTGAAATTCTATATGGACGACCCTATGGGGTACAGAAGGGAACCTCTTCACAAATTGGTGAAGAATTGATGACTTCCTTCATGGTGGCATTAGGGAAACAGCTTCATAAAATTGAGAAACAGGTGTTTGGAACTCGATGCAGGGGTTTGGATGGGCCAGTGCATAACATACAACCTGGAGACTATGTATATGTTAAGTCTCTTACAGAGAAAACTTTGGAGCCACAGTGGGAAGGACCATACCAAGTGCTTCTCACCTCTTTCACAGCAACCAAGCTCAGGGAATAAAACGCCTGGATTCACCACACCCGTGTGAGGAAAGTGCCTCACAAAGGATGGACCTCGGAGCTAACAGGACCATCTAAACTCAAACTGTACAGGCAAAATGAGGGTTAGTTATCTGTGGATATTGTCAGTGGTAAGCATTGCCACCGCATGGGATCAAAATGTGTACTTGCAACTGTTAAGGAAGGTGGTTGACAGCTTGAAATTATCTTCCTGTTGGATTTGTGCACAATTACCTGAAAATTCGGCACGTGGGTTCCCCTTAATAGGTACAGCCTTCCCCACCAGTTCTGAAGTATTAAGAACCATTTCAATCATGGATCTTTAGAAAAACCCAGCTCTTTCCATAGTTCTGCTCGATGGTTTTTGCCATGGCTAGGGGTAAGTGAACTAGAAAAAGCTATGGTAAACCTATCAGCTACCTTAGAGGTGGCCATGAATTCCACTGTAGATGCCATAAGAGCACAACAGAAAGAAATGGAAAGCATTTCAAAAATTACACTACAAAACAGATTAGCATTGGACTTGCTATATAGCAAGGAAGGAGGAGTATGTACAGTACTAAATAATAGCTGTTGTACATATGTAGATCAGAGTCAGAGAATAACTGTTGACTTGGAACAAATCTGGAAACAAACACAGGTGCTACATCAACTGACCTTGGATGACACTTCACTGGGATTTTCGGAACTTTGGAAAAAACTAACATCATGGCTACCTAACTTTACATGGCTTAAGCAACTCTTTGTTAGTATAATTGTGTTTATTATACTGGGGTTGATGATATGCTGCACGCTACAATGTTCCCTATGGATGTGTAAACATACTGGAGATACATATGAACAATGGAAGAGACAAACTCAGACAAAAAGTTGGGAGTGGAAAGTACTTTACTAAAACTCTCCAAGGGAATGGCAGCATATAGCAAAAAGAAATTGCAAAGGGTAGAAAAAGATGGAGAACACAAGTGGTGGGACACACCTTTTGAGTGGTCACCTTCAGCCACCAGATTCTTCAATGTCCTAATGCATCTAATAATAGCTACCACTATTCTATTTACTTCTAGTAGTGACTCTATACATGTGGGTTTGACATCAATGTGCAAAGTATAACACTAATCAGAGAGAACAGTCAAGTAAAAGAATTTACTTAACTCAATAGAAAAGGGGGGAATTGATAGGGGCCCATATAGAAAATATACTTTCTAACCGAAGATATATCGAAAATATTAATAGAGAGCTACATAGAAAATGCTAAAACTATTAAAACCTGCTTTCCCAGAACTAACATGCATGCAAGTAGGCAATTAATTACTAACCCCTGCAAACGGCCTGAGAAGGAGGTCCGGAATGCTGGAGAAAGAAGCTGATAAGGGGAAACAGAAAAGACGAAACCAAGGATGTAATTCATGGTTCAAAGGTGTCAAAGGTGGGAGGAGATAAGGGCTAACGAGGGCTAGCTAACATCCATCTTCAAACAATAACAAAAGGGAGGTAGCCAGATGTGCACTCAAGGACAGACCAGGCCGAAACCGGTCTGCGACTGCAAGCTCAGCCAAATTAGAGATTTCAGGGGAGAGGTGAAAAGTACACAGCGAGGAAGACCTATGGCCTTCATCCCTGAAGACCCCTGTTCACGACCACCTGGAGGGACTGCGCAAGGGCACCGAGGAGGAGTCCAAGGCGGAGATTATGGAAATGGAGTGACCGGAAGGAACTGCCTTTTCGGGGGTAGATCGTGAATATGCATAGGTGTCTCTGGAATATGTAGTGTTTTAATTGTATAAATACTGGACAAGGGGCCACGATGGGCATGCACGTTTATGGTGGAGCAATCCCCCGTGCACCTGCGCGCAATAAACATACTTACTGTATAACCTTTCGGGTTGTAAAGTTTTTTTTTCCGCACGTCAACTGAGCACAGGAGATAGGAATCACCATTTATTTTGGGGGGCAAAAACTGAAACGGAAGCACAGGACATCGGTAGGCAAGCTGGGCGCGGGGACTCCTTGTTCCAGCAGTGGTGCTGAGAGGAGAGGGGGATATCCCTGGCAAGCACCCGCTCCTACTCCCTTCTCCTGCAGCAGGCTGGAGGAGTGGGGCAGGAGGATTTCTGAAAAGGAAGAGAGGTTCTCGAGCAGCAGGCAAACGCATCTGTCTGTCACCCAAAAGCACCAACCCCACCAGGGGGTGGAGCAGGGACACTGCAGATGTAGCAGAGGCAGGAAAACCTCCATGTCCTTTTACCCAGCAGAGTACTGTGCCTCCTCAAAAACAGGGGTGGGCTCAGTTCCATCTACTAAAAGCAGTGAGCAGAAGATCTACAAGACCTGGGATTGCGAAGCAAACATAAGAGTCACGCCAAACCCCACCGCACCCTTGCCCTCCAGCAAGAAAATGCCCAACCCAGGGATACGTCCAAAGCGCCTTGCAGAGCTCATAAAGGCCATGTGTCCATCACAAGCATGTCACTGCCCCAAGGACATAAGCACACCCGGGCCGCGGGGTTTTTCTACAAGACTCACCTTTCTGGGGGCTTGAATCCCAGAGCTTGTTCATCCTTGCCATACTTTCTTGGCAGCAGGCGCAATGATTCGAACGAAAAGTTCTTTAAGAACTCTGTAACCAGGCAGAGTCCCTGCAAGTGAGACACAAGAAACCACCTCAGAGCAATGACCTTGTGGCAGCTCACACAACAAGCACAGGCAGAACTGCTTGCTCAGGTTGGGAAACCACGGGTGCTCTTCAGCAGGCCTGGACCAGACGGGAGCGTCACGCTGCCCAAGGGTCTTCTTCCATAGCGAGCCCCTGAAGGCTGATTAGTTGGGGCAGACGAACCAACCAGATGGGCATTTTAATGGCCCACGCATCACCTCAGAGAAAGGCTTTCTTTCCCAGGCACCAGGGGCACAAGGGAAACCTGTGAGGCCCTGTCAGGACCCCTCCAGTTCTTTGTCTTCTTTCTCACTCCCCTTACCTGGGCTTTCTTCCACATGTCGTATTGGGAGCCACTTCAGAGCCCCCCGAGGGAAAGGTGGTGCTGAGAAAACCCGAGACCTGGAAAGCAGAAGACAACAAAAATGAAGCCGAGACGAGCGTCTCGCCAAACCCCACCGCACCCTTGCCCTCCAGCAAGAAAATGCCCAGTCCAGGGACACGTCCAAAGTGCCTTGCAGAGCTGATAAAGGCAGTGTGTCCATCACAAGCATGTCACTACCCCAAGGACAAGGGCACAGCCTGGCCGCGGTGTTTTTCTACAAGACTCACCCTGGCAGCGGAGGCAATGACTCAAAGGAAAAGTTTGTTATCTTAAGAACTCTCTTCCCAGGAGGAGTCCCTGCAAGTGAAACACAAGAAACCACCTCAGAGCAATGACCTTGTGGCAGCTCACACAACAAGCACATGCAGAACTACTTGCTCAGCTGGGAAACCACCTGTGCTCTTCAGCAGACCAGCCCCAGCCGGGAGCGTCACGTTGCCCAAGGGTCTTCTTCCATAGCGAGCCCCTGAAGGCTGATTAGTTGGGGCAAACGCAGCCACCAGACGGGCATTTTGCTGCCCCACCCATCACCTTGGAGAAAGGCTTTCTTTCCCTGGCACCAAGGGCACAAGGGAAACCTGTGAACCTCTGTCAGTTATCCTCCAGTTCTTTGTCTTCTTTCTCACTCCCCTTACCTGGGCGTTTTCCCACGTGTTGTCGTGGGAGTGACTTGTGAAACTCAGGAGTGGAAGATGGTGCTTGGGCAACCTGAGATCTGGAAAGCAGAAGACAACAAAAATGAAGCCATGATGAGCATCTCGCCAAACCCCACCGCACCCTTGCCCTCCAGCAAGAAAATGCCCAGAGCGGGAACACGTCCAAAGCGCCTTGCAGAGCTGATAAAGGCCGTGTGTCCATCACAAGCATGTCACTGCCCCAAGGACAGAGCACATCCTGGCCCTGGTGTCTTCTTCCAAGACTCTCACCTTTCTGGGGGCTTGACTCCTACAGCTTGCTTGCCCTTGCCATCTTCTGCTTTCAGCCCCCGTGATGCCAAGGGGGAAAGCTGCCTCCGACGAAGGGGGCTCTTCTCAGGAGGACGCCCTGCAAGTGAGACAGAAGAAACCTCCTCAGAACAACGTCATCTTTGTGGCAGCCCAGACAAGAAGCACATGCAGAGCTGCTCAGTCCTGGGGGGAAACCAGCTGTGGCAGCACTCCTCAGGGCCTTGGGGGTCTCATTTCCCGGGAGGACTCAGGCAGCAGTGAACCCTTTCTCTCATCCAATTCCGCAGGTCCAGAGTGCAACTTTCACCCCTGTGGTATTCCTCATCTAGGATCCTTTTTCCCTAGGACATCTTTGGAAAAGCAAGGCTTGCCAGCATAAGATGGAGACCTCACAGAGCCTCTCTAGGGCAAACAACTTCAGTCAAGGGGAAGAGGTCCTCAGCTGTCTCCGCTGCTCTCAGACATGCTTGCGGCTGTGGGCACCGTCAGCCCAAAGACGCTGTTTCAGAGGAGCCTGCGAGCAATTCCAGAAGAAGGGATCAAGCTACCAGCTCCCAAGTGCCCGGTGTTGGAGCGCACGCTTGGAGACACTTGACAGTCTTCCCAGCACACCTTTACTCATGAAATGCAAACAGGGTGAAACCACCGGCTGTACCAACCGTCCTTTTCCTTCTGCTTAACGGCAGCAGTTGCTGCTCAGAGTGAGGGTGGACCGTAGTCCTTCTTGTCTCCCTCCGGCACAAACACACGCCTCAAACAAAAAAAGCCTTGGCAAGGTACAGCAGGGAACGGCGCGCAGTGGGGATGTGCTCTTCAGCAAACCAGCCCCAGCCAGGAGCGTCACGCTGCCCAAGGGTCTTCTTCCATAGCGAGCCCCTGAAGGCTGATTAGTTGGGGCAGACGAACCTACCAGATGGGCATTTTAATGGCCCACGCATCACCTCAGAGAAAGGCTTTCTTTCCCAGGCACCAGGGGCACAAGGGAAACCTGTGAGGCCCTGTCAGGACCCCTCCAGTTCTTTGTCTTCTTTCTCACTCCCCTTACCTGGGCTTTCTTCCACATGTCGTATTGGGAGCCACTTCAGAGCCCCCCGAGGGAAAGGTGGTGCTGAGAAAACCCGAGACCTGGAAAGCAGAAGACAACAAAAATGAAGACAAGACTAGCGTCTCGCCAAACCCCACCGCACCCTTGCCCTCCAGCAAGAAAATGCCCAGTCCAGGGACACGTCCAAAGTGCCTTGCAGAGCTGATAAAGGCAGTGTGTCCATCACAAGCATGTCACTACCCCAAGGACAAGGGCACAGCCTGGCTGCGGTGTTTTTCTACAAGACTCACCCTGGCAGCGGAGGCAATGACTCAAAGGAAAAGTTTGTTATCTTAAGAACTCTCTTCCCAGGAGGAGTCCCTGCAAGTGAAACACAAGAAACCACCTCAGAGCAATGACCTTGTGGCAGCTCACACAACAAGCACATGCAGAACTACTTGCTCAGCTGGGAAACCACCTGTGCTCTTCAGAAGACCAGCCCCAGCCGGGAGCGTCACGCTACCCAAGGGTCTTCTTCCATAGCGAGCCCCTGAAGGCTGATTAGTTGGGGCAAACGCAGCCACCAGACGGGCATTTTGCTGCCCCACCCATCACCTCGGAGAAAGGCTTTCTTTCCCTGGCACCAAGGGCACAAGGGAAACCTGCGAGCCTCTGTCAGGACCCCTCCAGTTCTTTCTCTTCTTTCTCACTCCCCTTACCTGGGCGTTTTCGCACGTGTTGTCGTGGGAGTGACTTGTGAAACTCAGGAGCGGAAGATGGTGCTTGGGCAACCTGAGATCTGGAAAGCAGAAGACAACAAAAATGAAGCCATGATGAGCATCTCGCCAAACCCCACCGCACCCTTGCCCTCCAGCAAGAAAATGCCCAGCGCGGGAACACGTCCAAAGCGCCTTGCAGAGCTGATAAAGGCCGTGTGTCCATCACAAGCATGTCACTGCCCCAAGGACAGAGCACATCCTGGCCCTGGTGTCTTCTTCCAAGACTCTCACCTTTCTGGGGGCTTGACTCCTACAGCTTGCTTGCCCTTGCCATCTTTCGCTTTCAGCCCCCGTGATGCCAAAGGGGAAAGCTGCCTCCGACGAAGGGGGCTTTTCTCAGGAGGACGCCCTGCAAGTGAGACAGAAGAAACCTCCTCAGAACAACGTCATCTTTGTGGCAGCCCAGACAAGAAGCACATGCAGAGCTGCTCAGTCCTGTGGGGAAACCAGCTGTGGCAGCACTCCTCAGGGCCTTGGGGGTCTCATTTCCCGGGAGGACTCAGGCAGCAGTGAACCCTTTCTCTTATCCAATTCCGCAGGTCCAGAGTGCAACTTTCACCCCTGTGGTATTCCTCATCTAGGATTCTTTTTCCCTAGGACATCTTTGGAATAGCGGGGCTTGCCAGCATAAGATGGAGACCTCACAGAGCCTCTCTGGGGCAAACAACTTCAGCCAAGGGGAAGAGGTCCCCGGCTGTCTGCACTGCTCTCAGACACGCTTGCAGCTGTGGGCACCATCAGTCCAAAGACACTGTTTCGGAGGAGTCTGCGAGCAATTCCAGAAGAAGGGATCAAGCTACCAGCTCCCAAGTGCCCGGTGTTGGAGAGCACGCTTGGAGAGACTCGACAATCTTCCCAGCACACCTTTACTCATGAAATGCAAACAGGGTGAAACCACCGGCTGTACCAACCGTCCTTTTCCTTCTGCTTAACGGCAGCAGTTGCGGCTCAGAGGGAGGGTGGACCGTAGTCCTTCTTGTCTCCCTCCGGCACAAACACACGCCTCAAACAAAAAAAGCCTCGGCAAGATACAGCAGGGAACGGCGCGCAGTGGGGATGTGCTCTTCAGCAGACCAGCCCCAGCCGGGAGCGTCACGCTGCCCAAGGGTCTTCTCCCATAGCGAGCCCCTGAAGGCTGATTAGTTGGGGCAAACGCAGCCACCAGACGGGCATTTTGCTGCCCCACCCATCACCTTGGAGAAAGGCTTTCTTTCCCTGGCACCAAGGGCACAAGGGAAACCTGCGAGCCTCTGTCAGGACCCCTCCAGTTCTTTCTCTTCTTTCTCACTCCCCTTACCTGGGCGTTTTCGCACGTGTTGTCGTGGGAGTGACTTGTGAAACTCAGGAGCGGAAGATGGTGCTTGGGCAACCTGAGATCTGGAAAGCAGAAGACAACAAAAATGAAGCCATGATGAGCATCTCGCCAAACCCCACCGCACCCTTGCCCTCCAGCAAGAAAATGCCCAGCGCGGGAACACGTCCAAGGCGCCTTGCAGAGCTGATAAAGGCCGTGTGTCCATCACAAGCATGTCACTGCCCCAAGGACAGAGCACATCCTGGCCCTGGTGTCTTCTTCCAAGACTCTCACCTTTCTGGGGGCTTGACTCCTACAGCTTGCTTGCCCTTGCCATCTTTCGCTTTCAGCCCCCGTGATGCCAAGGGGGAAAGCTGCCTCCGACGAAGGGGGCTTTTCTCAGGAGGACGCCCTGCAAGTGAGACAGAAGAAACCTCCTCAGAACAACGTCATCTTTGTGGCAGCCCAGACAAGAAGCACATGCAGAGCTGCTCAGTCCTGGGGGGAAACCAGCTGTGGCAGCACTCCTCAGGGCCTTGGGGGTCTCATTTCCCGGGAGGACTCAGGCAGCAGTGAATCCTTTCTCTCATCCAATTCCGCAGGTCCAGAGTGCAACTTTCACCCCTGTGGTATTCCTCATCTAGGATTCTTTTTCCCTAGGACATCTTTGGAATAGCGGGGCTTGCCAGCATAAGATGGAGACCTCACAGAGCCTCTCTGGGGCAAACAACTTCAGCCAAGGGGAAGAGGTCCCCGGCTGTCTGCACTGCTCTCAGACACGCTTGCAGCTGTGGGCACCGTTAGCCCAAAAACGCTGTTTCGGAGGAGTCTACGAGCAATTGCAGAAGAAGGGATCAAGCTACCAGCTCCCAAGTGCCCGGTGTTGGAGAGCACGCTTGGAGAGACTCGACAATCTTCCCAGCACACCTTTACTCATGAAATGCAAACAGGGTGAAACCACCGGCTGTACCAACCGTCCTTTTCCTTCTGCTTAACGGCAGCAGTTGCGGCTCAGAGGGAGGGTGGACCGTAGTCCTTCTTGTCTCCTTCCGGCACAAACACACGCCTCAAACAAAAAAAGCCTCGGCAAGATACAGCAGGGAACGGCGCGCAGGGGGGATGTGCTCTTCAGCAAACCAGCCCCAGCCGGGAGCGTCACGCTACCCAAGGGTCTTCTCCCATAGCGAGCCCCTGAAGGCTGATTAGTTGGGGCAAACGCAGCCACCAGACGGGCATTTTGCTGCCCCACCCATCACCTCGGAGAAAGGCTTTCTTTCCCTGGCACCAAGGGCACAAGGGAAACCTGCGAGCCTCTGTCAGGACCCCTCCAGTTCTTTCTCTTCTTTCTCACTCCCCTTACCTGGGCGTTTTCGCACGTGTTGTCGTGGGAGTGACTTGTGAAACTCAGGAGCAGAAGATGGTGCTTGGGCAACCTGAGATCTGGAAAGCAGAAGACAACAAAAATGAAGCCATGATGAGCATCTCGCCAAACCCCACCGCACCCTTGCCCTCCAGCAAGAAAATGCCCAGCGCGGGAACACGTCCAAAGCGCCTTGCAGAGCTGATAAAGGCCGTGTGTCCATCACAAGCATGTCACTGCCCCAAGGACAGAGCACATCCTGGCCCTGGTGTCTTCTTCCAAGACTCTCACCTTTCTGGGGGCTTGACTCCTACAGCTTGCTCGCCCTTGCCATCTTCTGCTTTCAGCCCCTGTGATGCCAAGGGGGAAAGCTGCCTTTGATGAACAGGGCTCTTCTCAGGAGGACGCCCTGCAAGTGAGACAGAAGAAACCTCCTCAGAACAACGTCATCTTTGTGGCAGCTCAGACAAGAAGCACATGCAGAGCTGCTCAGTGCTGTGGGGAATCTGTCTACGACACTAATCCTCAGGGCCTTGGAGTTACGTTTCCCAGGAGGCCTCATGTCCTCTCTGACAGGGTGCATAGGAAAGATCACTTGGCAAGCTACAGTAGGGATATAATGGGGCGGAGCAGGGAGGTGTCCCCACTCAGACTCAGCAGATCAACTCCATCTGTGAGCAGTGGTCATGCATCGCGGAGCCTTGGCTCCCTTCCCCTGGCAGTAAGGAAACCTGCAAGCCTGTGTCAGGGTTCATCCACTACTTTACCTTCTTTCTTTTGCTTCTCAGCCATGTCTGCTCCCAAGTCTCCCCGCTGTTGAGACTGGAACTCTGCCCTCAGTCTGGATATCGGCCTGTTAACCACTTCACTGGAAAGGAGGTGAAAAGGCAGGAAGGTGACGCCAGTGCCGCACAAAACTCTGCTGCACACCCGCAGTCCAGCCGGAATGCGCCCCTTCCTTGTCAGATGCACTAACTGCCTTTCAGCGCCAATACAGACAGCGTTCCCAACGGATGTGTCTTGCTGCCACAAGTACCAGACCATCCCATGGCCCTTATCCGCTTCTCCAAGAGCCTCACCTCTTCCCAGGCCTCTCTGTACTGCCTTGTTTCCCTTTCGCCTTTTTGGGTCCCCTCAGTTTGCCTGATGAATGCTTCTTTTGATGGTGAGGTCTCTCTTCTGGAGGGCTCCCCGGAACTGTGAAAGAAGACAGCTCCTCAGAAGAGCGTTTTGTGACCGCCCAGGCAAGCGGAGGTGCAGACCTGCTCAGTCTCGGCTTAGGAGTCGGACAGTCTTTACCTTCTTTCTCCCTGGATCCCTCTGCCTGGGAAAAGCCTTTGGCTGTTCCTCCAGGGTGTGGCTTAATCTCAAACCTGGAAGGAAGCAGACACAATCTGGAAGAAAGGGCTTCGCCTTCCCTTTGCTTCCAGTGACAGATACGGCCAGAAGTCATTGCAAGGCCTCTAGCTTTCTAGAACAGCACGTGCAGGCTGTTCAGCTCCTTGGAGGACTCCATCTGGGAAACGTGTGACACAGTCAAGAGCTTCCCCGGCTCCTTGGCAGTCCCTCCCTGATGCACCCTCGAGATTTGTACAGAGCCAGCTCTGTCCCACGCCTCATCGGTGGATCGGCTCAGCAGGGCTTGTCCCAGCACGGAGCTCTGCAGAGCCCCACAGCCTCCCTTTGTGCCAGCAAGTCCTTCCGTTTCTGCCCCTTGCTCCAAGGAGAAGTCACTCCGGAGACTCTTCATGTGCTGGAGTCTCAGGAAAACCAGGGAAATGTCCCCAACAGGGCGTGTACAGGTCAGGTCTTTGACCAGCCTTGAAGAGAGGCTTCTTGGGTACAAGTCAACCCACAGGGAAATTGCAAAGCTGTCTTCTGAAGTTCTTTTTGCCATCACCCCATCTGGATCTATAACTGTGTTGGGAGGGTAAAGCACAATCCCTCTTCCAGGTTAATGCAGGTGAGGACAGGCAGAGTCAGGAAGGAGACAGAGGACGCATGGAGGTAGCTGGGAAGGCTTCCTTTAAGGAAGGAGTCTTCACTAACCTCAGGTGCAGGCAAGGTCTGGCAACGCAGCTCTGCCCAGCAGGAGCTGAGAAGCCAAGCAAAGGTACTCACGTGGGCAGCACGTGGATCCCCCTAGGACACATGTGGACATCGTCAGGTTTCTTGTCTGATACCACCTGAATCCTTGTCCATGGGTTCTGCAGAAGGCACAGAGACGTGGCAGATGAGTCCAAGGAAAGGAGCTCCTCCTTCACAAGGGCAGCAAGCTTTCCCACCGCTATAGCGTAGCTGCCTCAAGGAAACCCTCTGTGTCTTTCCCCACCAGCAGCCCTCCCGTAGCGTGAACAAGAGCTGCACGGTTGCGCTACAAGACTTGCCCTGGTCTTGCAGCCTTTCCCCAAGCCGCTGGGTGTGGGATCCCAGGCTAGAGGGGTGTTTGGCTTGAGCCGAGAGAACTCTTCTCTGGGCTTCCTCTGTAGCCAAGACCACCAGACGCAAGCAAGGAGCCCTACGGAAAGCTGGCGTTGCGGGGGGCCCTGCCTTGCCCAAGTGGTTCGACAATCCGGGCAGGCCAAGAGAAGCCATCTCCCGGGTCCTCTGAGAGGACCTCAGAAGACTGCCAAGGAGCCCTGGAAAAAATGTTAAACTTACAGACAGCAGACATTTCAATACAAGTCCAGTGCCATCGATGGCGAGGAGAAAGTCTTCGTAGTATCTCATTGTGAGGGTCCTGTTTCGGCTCATAAGGAGACCGATGCCCTTGAAAACAAGGTCAAAATCTTCTCCGAGCCCTGCGCCCCAGCTGAAGAGCACCACGATGTCATTCACGCATTCCCTCACTAGCTTCTCTGGAAGGGCCGTCTTTAGGGACAGCTGAGAATGGTCCAGGGGGACGATTTCGAGGTCATCTGGAAAATGGCAAAAGAGGAGCAAGGTCAGGTAGGCAGCAGCTCGGCAGGCTGAAGGAGCTGCCCACCCCACCAGCAATCCTGTGCTACAGACTTGTCTTGGGCAATGTCCTGGCCTAAACTCAAAGCCCTCCCCAAAACGCGGTATCAGGTAGAAGCGAGGGTTTCTTCCACGCGGAAGCAGGACAGAAGAAGGGTGGCCGTTGGGTAGGAGCCATGTGGAGGGTGCCAGCCCCGGAAGCTGTGCCACGCTCAGGCCATCAAAGACTGCACAGCAGCCTGGAGGGTCAGCCTGGCCATCCCACCCTGTGCCCTCACCACTGCTTGGAGGAGGTCTGAGCTTTCAGGACCTGAACCAGGTCTTGGCTTTGGACAAGGGGAAGATGTTCTCCAGCTCACAGCCCAAGGGCACCGCAAGGGGAAGCCAAGGCTTCACGCTGCCGCCTTACCAGGAATGTCTCTGTTGGCATGGCTGATCCCCTGAGCCTGTGCAACTCTCTCCGACAGATGAAATTTGGGTGCGATCACGTCCCTGTTCCGTTTGCTGCAGTGCTTTCTCAGCACGTAGAAAACGCCGAGCACGTCTACAGCCACACCCTGAAACCAGCAGAGAGCAGAGGAGCAGATGAAGAGCTTGAGATGCACAAATGGATGGAGGACTGGCCTCCTAAGATGGGTGGAAGGTAAAAGCCAAACAAGTATCTCAGTGCCACGCCAGGTCCATGGGGCTTTGGGGAATTGAGCAAGCCCTGAGGAGGGTGCCAGGCCATCGGCTGGGCCTCTGCCCTCCAGCAGCAAGGGCTACAAGTGGCCAGAAAGGCTCAAAGCCTCTCTTCTACTACAGCCAAATTCCCTTCTGGACATCCGCTCTCGAAGGAGCAGCTCTGTCACACCTTTGTGCCCCACTGGGGCATTTCCTCTGCTTTCCCGGGAGGGGGTAGATGCTCACACCTCATGGTAGGGGGCTGCCTGCCAGCTGATCATGGAAACCACTTCCAGGCACATGAAGGGCAAGGAAGTCATCAGGAGTTGTCAGCGTGGCTTCACCAAGGGGCTGTCATGCTGAACCAGCCTGATAACCTTCTGCGCTGACATGGGTGGCTTGGTAGATGAGGGGAGAGCAGTGGCTATCGCCTACCCAGACTTCATTAAGGTTTCTGACACTCTGTCATGAATTTCTTTATGAACCTCACGAAGGTCATGGCTGGGAGCTGCGTCAACAGCAGGAATGGCAGAGCAAGCACCCTGCCCACCCTGCCACGAGCAGCCATGGAGAGGGGGAGAGAGATGCTCCGCTGGAGCGGGAGGGAGGCCTTCTGTTCCCACGGGCTTTCTCCCAGGAAGGACAGTGAAGCCCAGGCAGGCATGGTGGCCGTGGTGCTGGTGCCCACCCTTTCCCCGAGCCGCTGGGTGTGGGCTCCCAGGCTGGAGGGGTGTTTGACTTGAGCCAAGGCAGCTCTTCCCTGGCCTCCACTGTAGCCAAGGCCATCGAATGGAAGCAAAGAGCTCTGTGGAAAGCTGGCATTGTGGCTGGCCCTGACTTGCCCAAGCGGTAGGGCGATCATAGCAGGCTGAGAGAAGCCCTGTCCCGAGTCCTCTGAAAGGACCTGGGAAGACTGCCAAGGAGCCCCTGCTGTAGGGCAGGGGGGCTGCCCCAGGCTGCTGCAAGCATCCAGGTCCCAGGAGGAAGGGCAGGAAAAGCCCACCTTGTTCAGCGCAATCTGCTGTAGCATGTACTCCGACACGCTGTCCCAAATCCTCGTGACTTCTGAGAAGCAAGGTGAGACAAGTCAGGCTCTGAGCCAGCGGCTCACCACCCTTCAGCACCGGCCCAGCCGCGGAGCAGATGGGCGCAGCTGTAATCAAACACACGGCAGAGGAAGGACGCGCACGGCTGGGGCTGCGGAGCCCACCTCTTGGCTGACTGCTGCCTGTCAGCCTCAGTGTAAGCCCAGGAGCGGGCTGGAGCTCAGCCAGGGGCAGCAGAAGGGGTTTGGGCACCCTGCTGCCTCCTCTGGGCAGGGGGAGGCTGTCCCCCAGCTCCAGGGCAGGGAATGACAAGAAGCACCAGTGGGAGAAACCCAGAGGCTGTGGCTGGATGCCCAGCGGAGGAGCCAAGCCAAGCCAGTTGGAAGGAAAGCCTCCGATTTCCAACACAGGCATTGCAGGGGTCTCTAGAGACCCAAGGGAGGTGCACAACACCTCAGCCTTCCTCAGACAGAACCTTTCCCTTCCCCTCCCCTTTCCCCTCCCTTTCCCTTCGCCTTCAGCAGCTCATCTCCAGGGTGGACCCTCTCCCTGAGGAAATGTCACCATGGACTTCCTCCCACCAGGAGGGTGGTGCTGTGCTCCCTGGGGCTTCTGGCATCCACAGGGTCTCCCCAGCTGGGACCAGTCAGGGTCCCCGAGGCACCCCGCACTTTTGGAAGCTAGTAACATGGCCGGAGGAGCTCCTGAAGGCCTCACCGTCCAGGCTGAGCAGCCTCAGTGCTGGGAGCTTGACGAAAGGAAACTTGATCATTTTGGCTGTGCTTCATGCCTTCTTCCCCACTCTCATCCTGCTTCTCCTCCAGTGCCCTGCAGGGAAGTGTGAGTGAGGGCTGGGGGCAGGCAGGACAGGGGCAGCGGTCACTGTGATGTCAGCACAGCGTCACAGTGCCACAGCATCACAGCATCACAGAGCGGTAGGGGTAGCGGTCATTGTGATGTCAACACAGCGTCACAGCACCACAGCATCACAGCATCACAGAGCGGTAGGGGTTGGGAGGGACCTCTGGAGATCAGCTAGTCCAGCCTAGGACTTCAAGCAGGACTTCAGGTCCTCTCCAGTCGCCGCCCTAATCTTTATGAGCCCCTCGGCTCTGCTGCCTGTGAGCTGCCGTCACCCACCAGCCCCTCTGGGCACCCTCGGAGCTCTGCTGTTTCCCTCTGGGCACCCTCAGATGCCCTCCCCTGGGATTGCCCATGCCCTGGTGCATCCCCTCCCCATACACACACCCCTCTGTAGGTGCAAAATCCGATGTTTGTTCTAGTTCACAACGAGAACAGCCTAACATTTGCTCTCTTGAAGTCCAGGGTGGCAGCACTGCTGTCCTTCTTTCTCATTACCCTGATAATTCTAAACTCAACCATCTCAAGATCCCTGTGGCCAAGGCCGGCACCTACCATCACATCTCCCACCAGTCCTTCTCCAGTCACAAAGAACAAGTCTAGGAGGGCATCTTTCCTAGTTGGCTCCCTGAGTACCTGCGACAAAAATTCTCTCCCACAAACTCCAGGGATTTCCCAGACCACTCGTCACTACTCCTACATAGAATCCACCATTTCTAGATAGACTCCACCATTCATAGACAGAATCCACCATTCACAGATAGAAACGTAGATAGGATCCACCATGCCTAACTAGAATGTCCAAAGGGATATTCCATCCCACATGACGTCTGCTCAGCAATATAAGCTGGGGAAAACAGGAAGAAGGGGGGGACGTTTGTTTCGCGTTTGTCGTCCAGAGCAACCGCTACGCGTACCGGAGCCCTACTTCCCAGGAAGTGGCTGGCCATCGCCTGCTGATGGGAAGTAGAGAATAAGATCTTTCGTTTTGCTTTTGCTTCCGCGTGCGGCTTTTGCTTCATTCAACTGTCTTTATCTGACCCACGTGCCCGTTGTTATATTTTCTCTCCCCTGTCCAGCTGAGGGGGTGAGAGTGATAGAGTGGCTTTGGTGGGTAGCTGGCATCTGGCCAGGGCCAAACCACCACAGGGCAAAAGGAGTACCTCAGGACATAAGTGTCCTGGTTTGGGCTAAACCACAACTGATTCTGGTTTAGTGCTTTTACTTTTCTGTTAAGTCTCTCGTAAGCAACTGAACTTTCTGAAATCAACAGCCTGTTTTTCCAGACAGTGACTGCTCCTAGCAGTGATAACACTTGATGTTTATAGTTCGTACCAAGGAATGGGATGCAGAGAGGCTCTTGCTTATACTTGTCCTTGTAGCGGCCAAGGTCACTGCTAAATCTTGTTCTGCGTGTTGGGGTGCCGGCAGTGAAGAGGGTCGCAAGCATGAAAAAGGTCGCACCTGCAGGGAGGAGCGAACCGGACAGGTGACCCAAACCTGGCCAACAGAGTATTCCATCCCATAGACGTCATGTTCAGCATAAAGCTGAGGGATCACGAGGGTCAATCTCTCTTCTTCAATGGCCGACATCTAAGGAGGGCTCTGTCTGTTCTTCTGTCATCGATCCCGACCCGTGCATCCCCGAATCCAGTGCCTGAGTCCAGCTCCTGCATCCCATCCCTGTCTGCTGCCGAATCCAGCCTGGGACTGCCCCTGTGCCAGCTCTGCAGCGTGGTGGTGACGGGTCGTCATCAGGGTGGGGGGAGCTGGGTTCAGTATTGGTGGTGTATCTATTTGTATATTTTGTATATATTTCATTATTTCCTTATTATTATCTCTTCTTTTATGGTTATTATTTCATTAAAGGTGTTTTAGTTTTCTTTTCCAAACCGTAAAGTCTCTCTCCCTTGCTCTCTCCTTTTCCCTTTTGGTAGGGGAGAGGGGTTAACAGAGAGCGTCTGTCATCTGTCCTAAGTGGGGACTTGCCCCTTCAAAGGAGGGTCTGGAGCAGAAAAATGAGGCTTTCACCCCTAGAAACTGAGCTATGGACCCTAAAACTGAGGCTTTGAGACCACAAACTATCCGCTTGCTGCACTCATTCCACAAGTTTTCCAAACTAATTACCAGCCGTGGGCCAGAAGATTGTTTTTCACAGTTTCTTTTAGGAATTGAAAAAAAAGAAAATCTCAGAAAGGTTAAAGTCACAAATGAGCTCTGCAGGTTTCAACCCGCGGCTGAACACGTTTTGTACCCTGTAAAGACGGCTGACTGCGCAGCACGCAGTGGAGGGCAGCTGCTGCACGGAGAGCCTGGCGGAGGTGATGCTGGGGGACACCAACCCCCTCTAGGGGGTGCCGGCCAGCCCCTTGCAGGACCCCAAGGGGAAGCGGGGCGGGGTGGTGACAGACCTCCCCAGCTGCCTGCCACTGAGTCCCCTGGAGGCTTTCAAGGAGAGCGCTCCGGAGAGTTCTCCCAAGACTGCAGAGGACTGTCCTGTGGGGAGTCCCAAGAAGAACCCGCTGAAGTGTCCCCTGGAGAGTCCCTGGCTGAGCCCCCTGTGCTTCCCGCTGCTTCGTCCCCTGGCCAGCCCCACAGCAGCCCCCCAGCATGATCCACCCTGCACGGCCCAGCAGCTGGAGAAGGTGCCGCAGCGGCAGCCCCAGGAGGTTGTGAGCCGCTTGCCGCTGATGCCGGCTGACGTCTCCGGCCAGGCACTGCCCAGAGCGGGAGAGGCGGGCGGCAAGCAGGCCAAGCGCCCTGCACCAGCCGACATGTCCAAGATGCAAGAGAGCTCCCCGCAGGACGACGACCCACCCAAGAAGAAGAAGAAGAAGAAGAAGACGGCAACGTGCCACGTGGACAAAGACTCCAAAGCCCTGTGCGAGGGGCAGCTGGGCAGGGGCGGCGCGGCGGTGGGCGGCAGCAAGCAGCAGGCGGGCAGCAGCAGGCGACAAGCGGGTGGCATCAAGCGCAAGGCATCTGAGGACAACACTGCGCCCACCTTGGGGAACAAGCTGTCCTAGGTTACAGTGTAAAATGTGCCAAAAGGAAAAAAAAGTATTCTATTACCATCTTCAGGAGCTGTTGAGACCAGGTGGGGCGGTGCTCCCTGCCTCCCCCCTCTGGACTTTCTCCTGTTCATGGGCACAACAATGCCTTATCGCCTGACCCATCGATAACTCGCTCCTGGGCTATCTCCTGTTCATGGCCCATCAAGGAACTGCCTCACGACTCCCCATCCCATTGTGAGATGCTCCACCCTGGGGGGGGGGGGGGGGGGGGGGGAAGGAGCCAAGCAGTCCATGCTAAATAAAAACTGAGATCTCGAACACCCTAGCAGCCTTCTTCCACTGGATTCCCAGAGGAGTTTTTCCCCCCACTGGAGTTCCAGAGGACAAGAGCTACCTGCCGACCACTGGACCTTCGGAGGAAGACCAGACTCTTTTACCTGATCGCTGCTTCCACAGAACTACATCCATCGCTTCAGGAGGACTGCAGCCATCACCTTATCGGACTGCTACTGCCCCCCTAACAGGGTGTCAGGTTGTATTCCTGACTCTGTCAGTGTAAACCAGTGGGTTGTTTGTTTTTCCCTGCCTTGTGTTATATATCTATATATGTTAGTAAAGAACTGTTATTCCTATTCCCCATATCTTTGCCTGAAGGCCTGTTAATTTCAAAATTATAATAATTTGGAGGGAAGGGGGTTGCACTTTCCATTTCAAGGGAGGCTCCTGCCTTCCTCCACAGACACCTGTCTTTTCAAACCAAGACAGATTTTGGCGCCCAACGTGGGGCACGAGGGCATTGAGAGATAAAAGGAATAACGGTTCTTGTGCGTTGGATATAGATTCCTTGTTAGGTGGCATCATGTGGGCTAGCTTATCCTGGTTCGTGTGGCATGTGGTGGTGGCTGTATTTCTCCCATTTGCAGGCCCTTATCTAAACATGGGTCCTATAACTAAGGCTACTGTGACTGTTTTCCAGTTTGTTTTATGGATTAATAAGGTGAGGAATTCAGGGCTTATTAACTTCCTCTGGAAGGCGGGCACACGGATTCGGAGCTGTCACACACTAACTGTATGCTTTTGGGGTTACTTTAATAATGGTACCTACTGTGAGGAAATGACACCGGGAGAAACTTTCTCCCAACCCCTAACCCAGCTCTTTGGGTCTACTCCACCAGTTTTCGAAGGATTCAGATCTTTCCTAAGTGCTAATGATATCATACAGTGGCTGGTGTTGCTCATAATCCTGTTTTATTCAGTATTCAGAGATCAGGGGAGATTGGCTTGGATAACCACCCTGACTAGGAATGCTGCTCCAGAATCTGACCCTGCCTCACAGCTCCCATCAGAAATGAACCACCCGGATTGGGTGAAGGAGATACGTGAGATGGGCCAGATGCTGAAGGAGTGCATTCTCTCAGCTGCTGGGAATCCCTCCTCCTGCCTTGAAGAGGGAGAGTCTAATGGTGCAGCAGTAGAACCCACAGACGTTACAACCGTCCAGGTTCCAGCTGAAACGCAAGGGCAGTCAGAGCCAGCAGCAGTCGCCCCTGTGGAAACGAGGAAATCTAAGATGAAAGCAGAGCGCCCAGTTAAGAAAGGAGGGCCCTCAGAACCTGCAGGCGAGCCAGTGGTTGAGATAATCACAGAGTCCCTGACGTACGACAGTCTCCGTAATCTGCACAAAGACATCGTACGGCGGGGGCGTGAGGCTTTTACAACCTGGTTACTTCGGGTCTGGGATCTTATGGGTACGGGTGTGCAACTGGATGGCAGTGAGGCAAGGAATTTGGGACCCTTGACTCAGGACTCAGGTGTCAATCTGGTATTTGTAAGGGAGCCAGGGACCCTTTCCCTCTGGGAGCGGCTTTTAATGAGTGTGAGAGAGAGGTTTGTCCACAGAGAGAGAATGCAGGAGCACCATCACAGAATGCGCTGGAAGACCCTTGAGGAAGGGATCCAGCAGCTGAGAGAAGTGGCAGTATTGGAGGTACTCTTTGGGAGGGATGGACAGCATGGTAATGACCCTGACAAAGTCAGGTGCACAGGGCAAATGTTGTGGAATCTGGCAAATCTAGGGCCATCTGAATACTCCACCTTCATTGCAATGATTAATGCAGATAACGACCGAGAGACAGTGGGTTCTGTCACGAGCAAGCTTAGAAATTTTGAAAGCGTGATCCATGGCCCAATGCAGGCTAACGTCTCTGCTGTGATTAAGAGCCTACAAGAGGAGATGAGGGAAATAAAGGAGGAGGTGAGGAGGAGCAGTTCCCATTTGGCACCGGTACAAGTCACAGGCCCCAAAGTCGGAGCCCAACGTCCCCCAGCTAGAGGGAGAGGGGACACCCCGCGAGCTGAGC